>NC_060077.1:81022578-81647578 GCF_922984935.1 Meles meles | reverse complement strand
CAATTTCACCTTAGGTCACACTTTCTTGAAAGTGCTCAGAACAAGTCTCCCCAAAATATGCCACTGCAACACAAGAATTATTTTGAGCTAAGGGCAATCAAAGTCCAACAGGTTCCAGAAAAACTGTTTCCCTCCCTCCCCTCTCATCCCCGCCTGCCTGTATTTACCTGGAAAGGGAGCCTGTACCAGGAAGAGAGTATTAGCAGAGATTCCGCTCTACCGGAAGAAATTTACAGACATAATAGGGCCATCTTTGTTTTTCAAACCTCTCCCCTCCCTTCCAGTGAATGGCCTTCCTCCCCTTTGTATTCCCAATCACTATCCCGTCCCCTCAGCTCAATTACCTGGCTGCCCTTGGGTCTACATATCTTTTTTTTTTTTTTTCCTAAAGATTTCACCCATTCATTTGACAGAGAGAGAGATCACAAGGCGGCAGAGAGGCAGGCAGAGAGAGAGGAGGAAGCAGGCTCCCTGCGGAGCAGAGAGCCGGATGCGGGGCTTGATCCCAGGACCCTGAGATCATGACCTGAGCCCAAGGCCGAAGGCAGCGGCTTAATCCACTGAGCCACCCAGGCGCCCCGGGTCTACATATCTTTACAGGGGTCCTGATTGTACCTGATTAAATTTGTTCTTCTGTTAATCTGTCTTGTCATTTTAATTGTTTGAAGAGGCAAAGAACCTAGAAGGGAAGAAGGGGAAATGTTTCCACCCCTACACCATGCAACTTGTCTCACTCCAAGTCAGAAATAAGTTGAGCTAGTTTTTCCCTTCTGCTGTAGGACCTTGACTGGGGGAGGCAAGTCAAGTCCACAGGAGGTATCTCTGGCAGAATGAATTCCTGTAGGGATATTTATACTCCGGATCTATTTTTTTTTTTTAAACTCCAGATCTGATAAAAACAAATAATGTGGAAGTGACTGGAACCACACTCTGTAATCATGATCATTCACAGGTGTTGTACGTGAGGACCTCTTAGAGATATATAATGAGTTCTCTTACAAATATCAATTCCTCTTCACCAAGGAACTGGCTTGAACTCTTAATTAGCATCAACAAGGAAATGGTTCTGGCCTGGAATTTGCTTCTTCTCCAGGTCTGGGGATATTTTTGTCTATTTGATTGGTTGTACCATATTGGCTTGCCCCAGGACATCTGGGTAGGAATATTCATATCTTGGTTTTAGGACTCTCAGGAGTGACTCCTTTCTCTGCTTCTGCAAATATGTCAAGTGCACTTTGAATAATGGGTCTTTGTCAATTGACCTCCACAGGAGGTTTTGTTTCTCTCCAAAATGCTTTTAAAATTTTGTTGTATATTTTATGAGTAAGTAGTCATAATTGATAACAAGTGTAATAGCTACTATGTATTGAATGCCAAGAAACTATGCTTAATTTTAGACCTAATCTCACTAGTGGGTGTCATTGTCCTTCGTCAAAGTCAAGTAGTTCCTGAGTGGCTGGAGATGATATCTGAAGCCAGGTGGGGCTGGTTCCAGAGCCAGAGCTCTTGGCCGTTGCCTGAGGTTCTCTGCAGAGGCCATTCTGGGCTGTGAGTTAGGAACCCCATGAGCTTTGGCATGGGGAGGGATATTTTAAACCACCTGAAGAAGAAAGAGGGACTTCCTCTTTGGCACCCCACCTGAATTTAATTTAGACTTGTAGGTCTAACATCCTGTGGGTTGCTACACATCCTCTTTGATTTTCTTTTCCTTTTCAGTTTTCCTCTGCTACATTAAAAAACAAACCCTTCTCTCCAACTTCATCTTTATCATTCCCTTTCCAAGCCAAAAAAGGACAATTGAGTCATCATGGCGGTTGTATTTAAAAAAAAAAAAAAAGTCTATACTAGGCTTGGTTCTGCCATATGATGATTGTTTTCTAATTTCTAATTATGGATATGATCTTAAATGAACCATTAACTGCTTCCTCATGTCAAAGCACAGTGACTGGTAAAAAACTGATACATCATCTGTGCTAGTTGGTGCTGAATGCTAAGGCAGGAGGAGTCACACATCCATTCACTTGACAAGCATGTGTTGAGAGCCCTCTCTGTCCGTGGTGCCATGCCAGGGGTTGGGGTGCAATGATGATGCTGACATTTAAAACACCTGCAGGCTCCTGACTTCGATTCGCATCCTGCTCTGCCCCTCCACCCCACACTAACCAGGGAAACTTGGCAGATTATCTCCCTAAGCGTCCGATTTCTCATGCGACAGTTAGGGCTAACCAGAGGACCTATTTCATGGGACTGAGGAGGACTGAACGAGAGTGCACGTAAGGCCCTTCGCACAGTACCTGGCATTTTGGAAGTGATCAGTAAGTGTCTCTGGTATTATTATGGAGAGGAAGATCAAGGGGAGCTGGACTCTGCTACCAGTCTGTTGATCAATAAGTACACACGTACACACACACACATCCATGCAGGGGGGATAGTGACTTCTAGTGTTGGGGAGAAGGAGGGTGAATATTTGATCTAAAAGTATGTTTGCAAAACTAAACGGCATGTCTTCTATATAACACAAACTATGGCAAGTAAAACTCAGCAGTGTTGCTGATGTTGGACATCATGGGTCTTCAGGGTGAAAGTAGGAGGGGAGAGCACAGAGTCTAATTTCTGCAGCCTGAAATTTCAGTTTGTCAAAAGGGACAACGGAGTAAAAGAATAAGACAACTTGAGCCAAAGCCTCTCCACGTCCCTTGATGTTTTCCATAGTAAGTAAACCGATGAAGAATGGACAGATTTCAGTTTTGGTGTAAGTTTCAGTGGTGCTACCCACAGCACTACCTGGATTTCTGGGGTGAAGACAGACGTGACCTAGCGGTGTGTGGACAGAGAAGTAGGCCGGGCAGAGCCAGGCATGGGACTTGGCCACCATGGTCGGGTTGCTGTTTGGCAGTCACCCAGCAGCTGGCGTTGGGCTGATGTTTGGTGTGGAGTCCAAGACAGAGTGTCTGAAGGATACAAGCACAGGCCAGAGTCCTGTGGCTCTCAGCATGGGGTAAGCAAGTAGACCTCACCCAGGAGGTCAGGATGTTCCAACAAGCAAGCAGAACATGGCCATAGAGAGTGGTAGAGGCAGTGCTCAAAGTCCAGCAAGATCGGCAGCTAACCGTGGAGGAGAGTTTCAGCAGGGAGCAGGGTCCTAACCTCTGGGGGTGGACTCGGAAAAGAGGGCTGGCCAGGGCAAGGCGGATCTTGTTGATAGACCTTGAACTCCAATGCCTTCCAAAGCCAGGTCCGTGTAGCAGAGTTCAGGACCCAGAAGCTACCATGGACAGCTAGAAGAACCCAGACAACCTCTTTTGAAGAGCTTCCTAGATGGGGGAGGGATGAGCCTGTTTGTAAGGGTCTGGTGTCACTTGCTATGAGCAACGGAGAGGAGCAGAGGCCGAAAAACACAGAAGTCTTTCCAGAAGCTGTACAACTGTTACTCTCATTTCATCTTCCTGTTTTCTGGTTATGTTCAATTATTACTAGTACACCACATTGCTTTACTTAATAAAAAACAAAACAAAACAAAATCCAATATATGCTATTAAAACTACACCCTGCATCTAACCATAGGATTGAAAATGTTGGGGTGGCCCCAAGCTGCAGTCAACCTTATTGTTTTCGATACATGGATGTCATAAAACCAACTTAATTTTTTAAAATAATTTTTATATGCCTTTTGCCATAAATTGACAAATTGAAGACAATCCTCTTGCCCTTCACATTTTCCACTTTGGGTTTGGAAAGCCATCCCTGTACTGAAGAGTCTTCAAACAGAGCACAGTTGTTGGGTTGGAAAGTGGTCATGCGGGTGACATTCTTTCCAATGAAAAATGCGTTCCAAATTTGAAACAGCCACACTGGATGTTCCTTCTGGGCAAGATCTGTTTGGAATATATTGTAGTGTTTACCCAGAACCTTCTGTGAAACGGTGCTCATAAAGGTCAAATGTGGTGGAGAGCGAGAGAGGCTCTTCCAACCCATTGCCTCCCCCCAGATCTGAAGCCACTGAGCCCCGGGTATTTTATCCTTGAAATCAGAGCAGGACAACCATTACTGACCATAGGCCTGTAGCCCTTTATGCGTGTCCACTGTTCATCCCTCACCTCCTTTGAATGGTGTCTCCTTCAATAGTATGAAGTATGAATAGTATCTTCAGGTGTTTGCCATCAGGGGCAAGGGTTAGCCCCTGAAAGGTGGCCAAGTCCATGGGTCCTCCTCTCTTCCTTCCATGTCCATGACTCTCTCTCTCTGTGGTATAGATTCCCTGTCACGACCACACCTCTGGGTGTCCAGGTCAGACATCGTGGAGTCATCCCACCGCAAAGAAATATTTGTGCTTCCTTGGAGATGGTGCATTGCCTCGAGGACACAGCTCCGAGTGTCCCAATGGCCTGGGGCCTGCTGTATGACTCTGTAAGTTGGACGTAATTGAGAGCTTGCAGAATATTCCTTAGCTGTAGATGGGCAATCCTGTCCTGTCTTGCAGAGGTCGGCGGAACGTTCTTCCCTGTGGAAGAAGCTGGTTTCGCCTCCATTTGGTTATTCATTTCAATATTCCTCATCTATAAATGTGTCTATTTTTCAATTTCTCCCTGGAACCACTTATAACATCTGCCTGGTTCCTTCTTTATGAGTAAAATAAAATCTTTAACATGTGCTCATTTTATATCCTTTTGAGTCATGATTTTACCTTTTTTTTTTTTCCTTTTAAAATTGTCTTTCAGCATCATCTTTTCTCACTTGCAGCTTCTGGCCCTTCATTTTATGCACTTGGCGCTCTTTTTAAATGCCTCTAATTTGTCTCTTTCCCTGCAACCCACTGCTGGCCTCCCGGCTCGGCTCACTGGCATTTTTTACAGGCTTAACTGGAACAGCTTCCTAACTGATACCCTGCCTCCTGCCAGGTGCCCCCATCCCCCCCCCATTCTATGCCACACACTATTGCTCTGAAACTGAGGTCCCCGCCTGTCCTTTCCACTTAAAAGTCCTTGAGGACTTCCCACCACCTTAGACCACCAGCCAAGCTGGGGGGGGGGGTCTAAAAGCTGGGCCTTTGACATACACTGTGAGCTGGGCCCTGACCACATGCTTGTCCCCAACACTGTCCTCCTCCACCGATAGGTGACCACAATTTCTTTTGATACCTTTTAGTACCTTACTGACCTCTGGCCTTTCTCTCGCTCTCCTTCTCTGTGCTCTCCTCCCTGGCCACTGTAGCTGGGCTAGCTCCTAGGTACCCATCAGGTCCCAGCTTAGATGTGTAGGGGAGGAAAAAAATCTTTTTCGCTCTACCTGCCCAGGTGCAATGTCTAGGGCCTACAGATCAAATTGAAAAAAGGAAGAAGGAAAGGGGTTTGGGGGCTCCTGAGCAGGGGAGGCAATGCTGTGGGTGTGTCAGGGGGCTGTATAGCAGAGTGATGTCAGACTAACTGCTGAACCACACCGACAACTGCAGAACGGAGATCCTACTTTACAGGTATTGGGGGAGGCGGGAGATGAAAAGAGCATGCACAAAGAGCTCAGAATAACGGCACGGAGTAAGACCTGGACAAACGTTAGCTTTTGATAATATGCCACCAAACCCAAGAGAGAGGCGAGTCGCTGGGATGGCAGACACCTGTCTGAAGGCCACCGAGCAGTGCATGGTAGGGAGCCAAAGCTTGCAAATCCAGTTCGGAGATTTCTTTCCAGGAGTTTGTTAATGTTTGCTGCTCTCCCTCAAGAAAGATTTGCATATTTGTGGTTGTCTTCAAAGAGGGCTTCATGACTAGACCAGGAGCAGTTACAAGGCAAGGCCAGGTCGTCCAGCCTTTGCGAGTCTTGTTCTGTGTGTGGATGTCACCTGTCCTGCGTTTCTTCCTGGCAGCTTGCGGGAAAATCCTCATGCCTCCACATCACACGCTTCAACTCTCTTGATATCTGTCCCCCCGGTGCCCCCTCTTTGGCCCCCACCAAACTTACCCCTTGTCTTTCAGTTCTGGGCTCTTCCTAGTGAACAGGGATGAGAGTCTATAGCCTGGGACAGCTGGTGGCCACTGTGGCAGCCGTAGTGAGGAGAAGCCGGACCCGAACTGGATGGGGGGGTTGCGGTTCTGCCCCCTTAGGCTTCCGCTTTCTGCAAACCACTCTGCAGCTTGGTTCTGGGAGTAGACTCACACTGAACTTGCATCATGAGAAAACCACGTACACCTGTGCAGCTGCGCGGAGTGGGGAAGTGTGAAGGCCCATTGTCTCCAACGAAGCGTTTATCTAGCCCCCGAGCTGGATCTGGGGACTACAGAGATGAATGTCCAGATCGGGACTTGCAAGAGCTTGCTCTGTTGTCTGGGGGGTTATGGGAGGCCTGCAACAGGTTATCACCCATTCACTTTTTAAAAAATGGAATAATTTAAAAAATGATTTTAAAAATGATCCCATTTAAAAAGTGGAATCATCACATACGTATCTCTTATTCTGCAATTTGACTCTTCCATGTAATAATCTTTCAGATCAGTATTTTTTTTTAAGATTTTATTTATTTGAGAGAGAGAGAGAGCATGCGCGTACAAGCAGGGTGAGGGGCAGAGTGAGAGGGACAAGCAGAGTCCCCACTGAGCGCAGAGCCCAACGTGGGGCTCAATCCCAGAGCCACAGTCAGACTATTAACCGACTGAGTCCAGGCGCCCCTCAGGTCAGGATTTACAGCGACACTCCATTCTCCTTGAGGGGTACGTGGTATTTGTTGAATGAATGTACCATAATTTATTTGATCGTTCCCCTTGTAAATGTATTGCTGTATACATGTGTAAGCATTATTGTAGAATGCATATCTAGATAGGGATTTCTAAATTCCTAGGTACCTGTACGTTAAAGTTTAAGAGAAACTACAAAAATGCCTTCAAAACAATACTAATTTATAAGTCCACTACCTGTGTATAAAAGTTCCAGTTTCTCCCACACACTGAAACTTTTTTCTCTCAATGTAAGGAGGAAAGTGTTCTACTTTAGATTTTTATTTCTTTAGTAACTTGCATATCTCTTCACAAATCCTTTTGCCACTTGTATTTCCTTCACGAATTCTCTGTTCTTATCCCCTGCCTTCTTCCCCACCCCCCACTCCTTTTTTTTTTTTTTTTTTTTTTTTTGGTATTTTCTTCAAGTTTGTAGAAGCTCTTCAGATAGCATGGTCGTTGACCTGGTGTCTTATACATGATACCCGATCTCCTCCTGGTCTATCTCTTGTCTTTTAATTTACTTTTGTTCGCCTCATTTTTGTTGTTGCCAGGCAGAATCTTTTTTTTTAAGATTTTATTCATTTATTTGATAAACAGAGATCAAAAGCAGTCAGAAAGGCAGGCAGAGAGAGAGGGGAAACAGGCTCCCCACCGAGCAGAGAGCCCAATGAGGGGCTTGAGCCCAGGAACCTGGAATCATGACCTGAGCTGAAGGCAGAGGCTTTAACCCACTGAGCCACCCAGGTGCCCTGCCAGGCAGAATCTTTTAAAAAAAAAATTGTTATTATACATTCACATCTTCACATTTTCTTTTATGGCTTCTAAATTTTATGTCCTGTGGTGGAGTCTCCATCTCAAGACTATAAAACCTAATACAGAACCTTAAATTTCATATAAATAGGGGTGAATCAGTTTGGTTCATCAGTAATATTTTATTAAAAAATACAGCCACCAAGTGCCTTGAAGTACAGGCAATACTCATTGTTAAACTGATGAATGGCATCCTTTAAAGGGAGGGTTCTTTACCAAAACACTTACACTTAAATTGAGTTTTTGAAACTTGCAAGAGCTCTGTAAGTATTCCCAGTTCTGTCACTAGACCTTTTTAAAGAAAGAACATGCAGGGAAAAAAAAGGGAGGGGACAAGAAAAAATTAAAATCTTCATGTGCAAAAGGTATATAGAGAGAGTCTTCTTGCTTTTCTCAATGTGGAGTAAAGGTGAGCAGCCTGTGTGTAGGACCGTGTATGTGGTCATCTCCCCACACCATGTTCAAGGCGGGAGGTGGCGGGGGGGTGCTGTTTAGGGAGTTCAAGCACAAAAAATCCAGGTGCTGTGTGTTTGGGGACTCGAGGAGAAGTTGAAGAGGTCTCTTGGGGAAGGTACCATGAGAAAGCAAGGAGATGGCTCAGTTTAAGGAAGTAAAAACTAATGATGGATGAAACTGGCCCCTCTTGGAACTGCATCTGGGGCAGAATGTAACTTAGCAGCACCTGCTTCTGCAGCCCTGGGCCCGCCCACACCTGCCAGAACCGCCTTCTTCCAAACAGCCTCAGCCTTTCTGCTCAACATCACTCAGCTTGGGCAACAAAAGTGTCTTTTTAAAAGCAAAATGCTTTTGGATATTTCATGGCCTTCCTCCTTGGATATTCTGAAGGGTTCAAAGAAACCAAGTCAGAAGATGGAGTACAGAAGACCTAACATGGGGACACCTGGGTGAGGTAGTCGTTTGAGCCCCCGACTCTTGGTTTTAGCTCGGGTTGTGATCTCGGGGTGCTGGGATTGAGCCCTATGTGGGGCTCCGCGCTCAGCGTGGAGTCTGTTTGGGATTGTCTCTCCCCCACCCTCCACCCCCACCCATGCATGAGTTCTCTTTTTCTCTCTCAAATCTTTTTTTTTTTTTTTCTTAAAAGAAGACCTAACTTGGCTTATTGCATAAACCCTGTGTGTGGGCATGAGGCAAACTGCCAGCTTCATTGGAGGTGGACACCGAGTGGCCTGAAGCACCTATCCTAGTCCCCGAATGGCTTGGGGCTGCAGCTGACACTCAGTCACTGGTCTAAGTTATAGGGGGGCATGAGAGGGTTGGAAATAAAGGGCTCGAGGCACTTAGGGAATCACAGGGGCTTCTTGCTGTCTTCAGGCTGATTTTCCTCCCATCCAAAACTGCCTTCCTGTGTTTGTTTGGAGGTATCACAAAACCTCCTCTGTCTCAAAATATCCCTGCTCCCTCATTGCCTTTCACCTCCCTTTGTCTAGATTGTTCTTCTCTTGTTGAAATGTTGTTCTCAAAGCAGCCCGGGGAGCTGTGGGGCTGCTGGAGAGGAAGAGCAGAGCAAACAACAAAGGAAAATCCGGAGCCCATAAGCAGCATCCACCCGCCCACAGGCAGGATCCCCACTGGAAAATGGGCAACTACTATGTACAGGCAATTTACAGAGAATGTTTGGTTTCCTAGAGCTACTACAACAAAATGCCAAAACTGGTGGCTTAGAACAACAGCATTGTGTCTTCTCACAGGCCAAGAGGCCAAAAGTCTGACGGGAAGGTATCAGCGAAGCCGTACTCTGTCTGGCCCCAGCTGAGGAAGGATTCTTCCTTGCCTTTTCCAGCTTGTGGTCGCCCCAGACATTGGCTGGCTTGTGGCGGCACAGCTCCGATCTCCTACAGCATTTTCCCGTGTCTTTTCCCACAGACTATGCTGTGTACATATTCACATCTGTGTGTAAAGTTCTCTTTCCCATAAGGACACCAGCCAGACTGGAGTCGAGCCCACTCCACTGACCTCACCTTAACTTGATTGTAGCTGCTGCAATGATCCTGTTTCCAAGTAAGGAAATCTGAGGAACTGGGTTTAGGACAATTCAGTCCATGACACAAAGGAGCGGTTTTAAAAAGCTCATAAGCTTATGGTGAGTCAGTTGGTTAAGCGACCAACTCTAGATTTCAGCTCAGGTCATGAACTTGGGGGGTCCTGAGATCAAGCCCCACATCAGGCTCTGTGTACTATGGAAACTGCTTGGGATTCTTCTCCTCTCCCTCTGCCCCTCCCCCTGCTCATACTCTCTCTCTAAAATAAATCTTTAAAAAATAATAAAATAAGCTAATAGGCTTATGAAGAGATTATCAAAACCATTAACAATCAGAGAAATGCAAATTAAAACAACACTTCCCTCCTATCAGACTTGCAAACATTAGAAAGTTGGTAGTCCCAAGTGTTGTCTGAAAAGTAAGGACAAAGGAATACAGTAGTCCTCCTTATCCACAGGGAAGAATTTCCAAAACTCCCAACAGATGCCTGAAACCACTATGTTTTTCGCATACACACATACCTATGACAAAACGTAATTTATAAATCAGGCACAGTGAATGATGAATAATAACTAATGATAAAATACAATAATTATAACAGTATATTGTAATAAGAGGTATGCAAATGTGATCTCTCTCAAAATAGCTTATTGTACTGTACTGTATTGTACTGTACTTCTTCGGGTGATGATATGAGATAATAAAATGCCTATATGGTAAGTGTGGAGCCTACTAAAAAAAAAAGTCCCAGCAGTTTGGCTTCTAGGAATATATCCCAGAGAAATTCCCACACAACACCACCATGGGATAGACCCAAAGATATTAATTATAATCTCATTTTTGGTGATGGAGAATTAGAGGCCACATGGATGTCCAGTGGGAGAAATGAGAGTAAAATGTGATAGGTACATATTACGGGGTATCCCATAAGTTAGAAGCAATGGCTCAGATACAGACCCAGGAACATAAGAACATGGACAAATCCTAAGAGTGCAGTGTTAGTTAACAACAGCAACAACAAAAAGTAAGAAGCAAAATGAGAACTAAAATAGCATAATTTTGGGGGCACCTGGGTGGCTCAGTGGGTTAAAGCCTCTGCCTTTGGCTCAGGTCATGATCCCAGGGTCCTGGGATTGAGCCGCACATTGGGCTCTCTGCTCAGCAGGGAGCCTGCTTCCCCCCTTCTCTGTCTTCCTCTCTGCCTACTTGTGATCTCTGTCAAATAAATAAAATTTTAAAAAACAAAACAACAGTGATTTCCTCATCTCT
Organism: Meles meles; assembly: GCF_922984935.1. Lineage (NCBI taxonomy): Eukaryota > Metazoa > Chordata > Mammalia > Carnivora > Mustelidae > Meles > Meles meles. The sequence continues at coordinate 81,636,792 of NC_060077.1, read as the reverse complement.
AAAAATGAGAATTCTTTTAAAAAAAGAAAACCACCATAATTTTTAGAGAAATTAAAAATATATACATACCCCATGATTATGGTGTTAATTATAAAAAGCTATGATAAAATGTCATAGAACCATACATCAAGACATTTAAAAAAGAAAGAAAGAAAAAAGAAAAAACTCTCCATGCAAAAGCTGGTAATATCTGCCTGAGATCTGTTGCCTTGTTGGTTTTTTGACATCATTGTCAATATCTGGGTTTTGAGAATGCATGATTGTCTGGTAAGATGTCACCACTGGGTGAAGCTTACATGGGACCTCCCTACTATTTATTTTTTATTTTTATTTATGTTTTTTAATTTGGGGAAGGGAGAGGGAGAGAGAAAGAATCTTAAGCAGGCTTCACGTCCAGCATAGAGCTCAACATGGGGCTTGATCCCATGACCCGGAGATCATGACCCGAGCTGAAATCAATAGCTGACTGCTTAACTGACCGAGTCATCCAGGCACCACTCTCTACTGTATTATTTGATGTCATCTAGTGTGTGTGATAAAATGTACATAACTAAAATTTGCTATTTTGATCATTTTTTAAAAGATTTTATTTATTCATTTGACAGACAGAGATCACAAGTAGACAGAGAGGCAGGCAGAGAGAGAGGAAGGGAAGCAGGCTCCCCACTGAGCAGAGAAGCCCAACTCCGGGCTCAATCCCAGGACCCTGAGATCATGACCTGAGCCAAAGGCAGAGGCTTAACCCACTGAGCCACCCAGCCGCCCCCATTTTGATCATCTTTAAGAGTACAGTTCAGTTGGGTTGCTCAACTTGGTGGCTCAGTTGGTTGCCTTGGTGGCTCAGTTGGTTGCCTTGGTGGCTCAGTTGGTTAAGCGACTGCCTTCGGCTCAGGTCATGATCAGATCACTGATCCCTGCTCAGTGAGGAGTCTGCTTCTCCCACTGACCTCTCTCTCTCTGTCTCAGATAAATAAATTTTAAAAAAAAGAAGTCACCATTGGTGATTAAAAAAGAAAAGAATAGTTCAGTGGTGTTAAGTACATCACATGGCTGGACAGTCATCAGCCCTATCCTTCTCAGGACAGTTTCATATCCCAAAATGACACTTTATACCCGTTGAATAATAACTCTCCATCCCCCAGCCCCCAGGCTCTGCTCATCACTCCTCTACTTTCTGTGTCTATGAATTTGACTACTTTAAGTACTTCATTTAAGTGGAATTACATAGTATTTGCCCTTTCGTGTGGGGCTTACTTCACTTAGCATAACATCTTCGACATTCATCCACGTTACAGCACGGATCGAAATTTCATTCCTTTTTACAGTTTAACAATATTCCATCATAGCCACACACCACATTAAAAAAAAATCCATATTCATCTTGATGGGCATTAGGTTGTCTCCACTTTTCGGTTATTGTGAGTAATGCTATGAGCACTGGTGTGCAGGTATCGGAGTCCCTGTGTTGGGTTCCTTTGGGACATACCTAGGAGTGGAGTTGCTTGATCATCTGATAACTTTAGGTTTAACTTTTTGAGGAACTACCAAACCACTGGCCAGGGCAGCTGCACCATTTCATTTCCCTACCAGCAATACAGAAGGTTGCCGATGTCTCTACATCTTTACCAGCACTTGTTTGGTTTCGTTTGGTTTGGTTTTTTGGTCTGTTTTAAATAATAGACATTCTGCTGGGTGTGAAATGGTATCTCTTTGCAATTTTGATATTTCTCTAATGAGCAATGATGTTGAACATCTTTTCATGTGCCTCTCTGTCCTTTTTTTTTTTTTTTTTTTAGATTTTATTTTTTTATTTGTTTTAGAAAGAGAGCGAGCATGGTGGTGAGGGCGGGGCGGGTGGGAGGGAGGACCCAAGGTGAAGGGAGAGGGAAGGCGGATGAATCTCAGGCAGACTCTGGGCTGAGCTGGGGCTCCATCTCATGACCCTGAAATCATGACCTGAGCCGAAACCAAGGGTCAGACCGCTTAACTGACAGAGCCGCCCAGGCACCCCTGTAACTATTTTTCTGATTACAGTGTCTTCTGTGCCTATAATTGTTTCAAAATGAAATTAAAACTCATGTATATCATAGAGAAATCTATCCATATATTCATGTACGTCACAAGTTCATGTTGTACACGTATCTTCATGTACAACACCTGTTCTTGCAAGAACAGGTACAAATAAAAGGAGACACACTAAACAGATTAGAATGGTGGCCTATCCGCGGGAGGGACTGGAGTTTGGAGATAAAGAAAACAAACAAAGCAACAGAGGGCCATTGAGAGGACAAAGAGGATAACATGCCACGAACCGAGGTGCGTAACGAACTGAAACTTTTGCACAGTAAATTCAAAAAGAAAAGGAAAAAGAGAAGGCAGAGAAAGCCTACGTGTAAGCCCACATCATTTCTGGTCCTGCCTTCTCCTCCCCTACAGTGTTGGCTACTGATTAGGGGACTGGTTTGTCTTCCTTAACCGCCAGGTCTCCTCCCCACTGGCCCCTTCCTTGCCCCGCCCCCGCCCAAGAAATCCAAGCTGGGGAGATGCAGTGGGTAGGTCTCCGTGGTCAAGAGAAGCATTGGCAAAAAGCCACAGCCACGTGGCTCCCCTTCCCACAGTCATCAAGCTCTGCGGCTCTGGGCGTCAGCTTCCTCTTCCGGAAAGGCTAGGAATCCACCCTCTCCAGGGTCCCTTCGAGCTGTCACAGTCTCTGACATTGACATTCACGGTGCAACCTTGCCTTCATCCACTCTCCCCGGGCCAGCAGAACACCTGGGCCCCGGAGCACGGCTGCCACAGTTAGTAATGTTAGTAATGGGAGGTGCTGGTAGGAATCACACACACACACACACACACACACACACACACACACACACACACGTCTGCAGGTGGTCAGAGGGGACAGGTTGTTCTTTAAAAGGTGACCTCAATCAGTCTGAAACCCGGGGAGGTTAATTTTTCTCAGCCAGCTGCCACCCGGACAGTTTCAACCTTCTCTTTGGCATTTCAGCCTTTCCAGTGCCAGTTGAGACCAGCTGGTACAGAAGGAGGGAATTTATTAGAGGGTGTTGTCAATTTTTTAAAAATCCAAACAAAACTCGGGGAAGGTTGAGCCAAAGGTTGTAGGTTGGGGCTCAGAGAGTGAAAGACCTGTTTGTTTTAACTCCATTTAAATAGTTGGCTTCTTTGAAATAAATACCACCAACAGCACTTGCAAGAAAGCTTTAATAGCACATATGTGCGAGGTGGTGCTCAAAGTGGGGTGTGGCAGAGACTGACAGCCCATCCGAGAGCGATTGCCCTCGCTGGGACGGGGAGGGAAGGCTGATCTCCATTATTTACGTTACAGCGGGAACAATTACCATTCTGTTTCACTTAGGAAATAAGGAGCTGGTAATCGTTTAATTAAACAACTTGGATTGTTTGGTGGGGGGACTACTGAACCATGGAGGCAGCTCTGCAGAGAGGGGAAGATGGGGGTTGGGGTGCTTAGCAAGGCGCCCCCCCCCCCCCCAGCCAGCTGGGGGCTCTGCAGACCTCTGCAACCCCGGGGGCTTGCAGAGCCCACCTCTCCCAACCTGCTAACGGACCTGTCTCCAAAGTCACCTCGACAAAAGTCAATTTGCTCTGGAGGAAACAAATTCACAGATTAGAGGCACAAGTTCTCCTGGAAATTTACAGGTGATAAACGCCCCACAGGAAGGCACACTTTTTCTTTCTTAGCATCAATGCTCAAGATTCAGAATAACAAACAAGCAACATTAGCTGGAGGGGGAAATAAATAAATTAAGGAATTCAAACTGCACTTCCCAATTTAGTTTCCAGAGCTGGTTCTCAGTATATAAATCAGCACTTGTTGGAGTTTTTGCCATTTAAAAAAATGGCAAAAACAAAGTGGTGGGTGGGCGTGGGGGGATGAAAAGACACATCCTTTGAAAAAGAAAACCCATTACATATGTGTTGCTTCGAACTAATCTCAAGGCAACAGTCTTTAATGTTATTAGAAAACATAACATGGGCATATGCACTCGAGTATATTTAAGCAAGAGTATCACAAAGCTACTGTTTGCTTATAGGAACCTGAAGTAAATCCTACATATGCTCATGCACGAGGGGATGACCGGAGAACCAAACTGGCTGGAATTTGCACCCAGTTGGACCCCACAATTTTTATAAAGTGTAGGAAGTCAGGCAGGCACAAAGACTTTAGAAGACTTTATGTTGCCCTCCCCCACACCAGCAGAGAATGCCACAGGCAACTGGGTTAGATGCAAAGAACCTAGTAGGGCAGATTGCACACGAGCGTGTGGGCGTGCACACACGCGCGTCACACACAGGCACGTCCACACACAGGCACACACCACGACCCCTACTTGGCATGGCTGGGCTGGCCCTGGGTCCACGTCAGGGAAATTCCTCCAGGGTGATTGCTGTGTGATTGCTCTATGAAAAAGAGTGCTGATATCACCAGGAGAGAGCCCCACAGTTGCTCCGGTGGGATAATGACTCCAGGGTCCTATGCTCTTCAGAACACATGTTCTGGAAGCCATTCTAGTAACTCCCAGAAGCAACGAGAGGAGGTTTGGGAGGGGCCACAGACTTGAGTCCTGGGGGAAATGCACGGTGTTAGCATATCACCATTCTGGAAATCCTGCTGCAAAGAATCCTGTTTAACTTAGGAGATGGTTTTTAAGATAGCCTTTCAGGAAACAGAAGTTTGCAAAATGCTGGGGGGCAGTCAGGGATGGGAGGGTTTCCTGAGTTTGAGAATGTAACCCCTCCCTAAAAAATGGCCAGGTGAGCAGAAGGAACCCCGCCCTACTCCTCCCTCCTTTCTGGGTGAGGGACCTGGACAGAATCACGAGGGGTCCCAGGAGACAGAATCACCTACTGAGTGATCCCTTCATAATGGTCTCGAGTGATGTCAACCACGCACTTGAGACAACGGGTGCCAGGAAAAGCCGGAACACCCACCTTTCCTTCAGCCCTGGACCGGGTGACTGCGCAAGTTTGAGTCTGCAGTCTTTGTCAGAAGGAGAGGAGGGGCAGGCATGAGCCCCCTGGAAGGTGCCAACTCTTCTGGTTTGTGCAGGACTCTTCCAGTCTTAGCGGGGAGGGTTTCCCATCTCTGGACTCCCCCCTGTCCTGGGCCGTCCTGGACAAACCCGGACATTTGGCCACCTTAACTCTCTCTGGAAAAATCTAGTTTTGAAAAGAAAGTAAGAGCGAGAGGTTCTCCTCCAGGCGCTATAAAAGATTGCCTTTATCTTGGTAATTCGCTCTCGGCTTATTTTTGTTACCTCTTATCTGTTTCCTGGTAGTAAAGCTCTTAGAAAGAAAATGGCCTGTGGGCGTGTTGGGGCTGGGTGGGGCGTGGTGGCTGCCCCGGCTGGCTCTCGGGAGAGGAAAGTGCTCAGGCCGAGTGACTGCGGGCCGGCCAGTGGGAAGGACCGGGTGCTAAGAGAGCTGCTGGGGGTGGAGGGTTGGGGGGAGGGGGGCGGGCGGCTCTAAGAGCCTGGAGGGTGGGCGAGCCTTCCTTAGGGGCAGGCCCTCCTGGCAGGGCTCCAGCGCCACTGGCCTTTCGCTCCTCCCTGCACAGCACAGGTGTCCCCCAGAGTGCACGTGGGTGCACTGATCCACGCTTTGCCTCGCGTCCAGACGGGAGCGAGGCTGGGGGCAAACATTACCATTTGTCTTCAGCTCTTACCCTGCGCTGCTTCTCCTTCCTTCCTTCCTTCCTCTCTCTCCTTCCCTCCTTCCCTCCTCTTTTCTCCTCTCCCCCTTCCTACCTGGTCTTGCATCATCTTTATTTCCCTTTCTTTTTAGGGCTTGGTTTTTAAGTCACTCCTCGTTGAAGCCCAAGTGTCGCTACTGCCCCCTTGTGTCTCACTGATGGAAGAACTCGGTCGCAGGGTTGTCCGCGCACCTGGCGGGGGGCGGGAACCAAAGACCCTGGGATGCCCGGGAGCGGAAAGGCTATTGACCACATAGTGTTGGCAAAGAATATACATGCCCTCACTGGAGCGACATTTCAGGTGCGGTGACCCCACTGGCCTCCAGGAAGCCTATAACTATAGCGGAGGAAATCCCTGAGGGAACACACCTTGATCTTGTCTAGCTACAACAAGCTTGTGTAGGTCCTTGTCGTGAGCTCTGGTACATACCCAGGGCAGGACTGTATCTGTCTTGTTCAGCATGGAATTTGAATGCTTAGCACAGCACCGAGCCAGTATTTGTTAGGATATATGGGAGTCAGATTCATATCACAATTACATGCTAACAATATTTATTATATTTTTTACTACATGCTAGGAATTGTTCTAACTCCTTTATATGGTTATATTTGTGTATTTTAAAGCTTTTATTTATTTATTTGTAATAAATAAATAAGCCAGCAGAGTGGCAGGCACAGGGGGGGGCGGGGAGCTAGCACAAGCAAGGGGAACGGCAGGCAGAGAGAGAAGCAGGCTCCCCGCTAAGCTGGGAGCCCGATGCGGGACTCGATCCCAGGACCCTGGGATCCCCTGGGATCCCGACCCCAGCCAAAGGCAGCGGCTTAACCCACTGAGCCATCCAGGCGTCTCTACATCTGTTATTTGTTATAAATACCTTCTAAATTATTACCCCTTGGGGGCACCTGGGTGGCTCAGTGAGTTAAGCATCTGCCTTCAACTCAGGTCATGATCTCAGGGTCCTGGGATGGAGTCCCCCACATAGGGCCATGCATCAGGCTCCCTGCTAAGCCGGGCGTCTGCTTCTCCCTTTTCACTGCTCATGCTTGCATGCCCGCTCGCTCTCTCTCTGAAATAAGTAAATAAAGTGTTTTTTAAAAATTTAGAAAATGGGGTGCCTGGGTGGCTCAGTCATTGGGCATCTGCCTTCAGCTCAGATCATGATCCCAGGATCCTGGCATCAAGCCCCACATTGGGCTCCCTGCTTGGCAGGAAGCCTGGTTCTCCTTCTCCCATTCCCTCTGCTTGTGTTCCCTCTCTCACTGTGTCTCTCTCTCTGTCAAATAAAATCTTAAAAAACATTTTTTTTAAATTATTACCCCTATTTAGTAAATGAGGAAATGAAAGTACAGGATTGGCAACTTGCCAAAAGAAAGTGGCAGTCAGGATTTGAATCCAGGCTATCTGGTTCCAGAGCACTCGTATGAATGCTTACATTACAGGTCTCCCGTTTATATGCATCTACCTTTCATCCTAGTACAAGAGCATCGGTTATTAGCACAATAAAATGCATTTGTTGATCTAGAAAAATGATACATTATGGTATCATTTTTTGAATACTTGAGTACTCAGAACTATTCCACAATTCCTTAATAGTTTTTTTTTAAAGATTTTATTTATTTATTTGACAGATCACAAGTAGGCAGAGAGGCAGGCAGAGAGAGGAGGAAGCAGGCTCCCCGCTGAGCAGAGAAGCCCAACTCGGGGCTCAATCCCAGGACCCTGAGATCATGACCTGAGCCAAAGGCAGACGCTTTAACCCACTGAGCCCCATTCCGTAATAGTCTTAACTAGTGAACACTCCCGTCGAATGGTGTGTACATATGGCAAAGGGGAAGGTTTTGAAAAGTATTAAAGTATGAATGTGTGTTTCTGTTTTGCCTTTCTGAGTGGCAGGCTTTGGCTTAGGTGGCTTCAAGTTTTCAGCTTGCCCTGGCTGGAGGGAGGAGGAGTGCATGGGAGAGGGAGCTTCAGTGCATGACAGAGTGCGCGCAGGAAAGGTGGGATAGCCTTCCGCCCCTGACTTGCAAAGGAGAACGAAGAGATTTTTCCGATTCATTCCACCTCCACTCCCCTCTCCTCTTTAACACAGCCCAGTCCTGGATAACCCCTTGCAGAGAGTTCTGCTTAAGGAGGGTAGACAGAGTATGACAGTGAGAGCTGAGATTTACAGAAGCGGGGAAAGCCTGATTTTTTCAGCTCCAGGGGATTGTGGAGACAGCTCTGTAGAGGGAGGTAAGCATACCCAAAATGGGTTGTATATGCCCAGAATCTTGCCTCATTTGGCTTTGACTGAAGTAAGGAGGGAAAAAAAGCCAAAGGCAGAGGAAGGGCATGAAAACAAGATGCTCGTTAGAACCCTGAAAATCTCTCTGGATCCATTCTCAGACCTGCCTGGCTCACCCTGGACGGTTCCAGTAGGGAGGGAGACCCTGGGTGGAATTACCTTAGGCTTCCTGGGATCTTTGCTGTGGGATGCTGAGCTGCGAGCAGGGGACATTCCCCTGGGCCACACACAGAGGTAGGGTGACAGGACATCAGCGCTGAGCCTGGGACGGGAGAGGTCTATGAGAGCAGAGGACCGCAGGGACCGCGAGCTGGCTGCAGGAAAGGCAGGAGGTCTAGAGCAGCGAGGGTTGAGTGAATTAGGGCGTTGGTGAGCCTGAAAGCACCCGCAGAGCAGTGCTCAAGCCAGAAAAGTCCAGATCATCATCTCCACGAGCCGCCGAATGCTGGCAGAGCTGTCCCATTTCCCTTAAACATCGAGGCGTCTGTAGGGGATCAGCCGGAGGAAAGGGAAGATACCGGAGAGCTGAGCACCTTTATCTAAGAGATACTGGATGCTTCCTAAAGGCTCGTGTCCATTATTGACTGGATTTCGCTTTAGACATGTAGCTAAAAATTTTTAAATCCTAAAAATTGTGAGAAGCCGGATTACTTGTGACCGGAAGGAAGATGCACATTTCCCTAGGTGTGGGTTAAAGTTTGCAATCCCGATAAAATATATACACCCAGGCAAGAACATAAAGGACCGTGCCCATATCGATTCTTCTGTTTTCACTCTGAGTTGTGTCTTTATTGTCTCAGTTATTTGCTTGGCTCCTGTCCCCTGCTTCCTGAAGGCAGTGCTGTCTAGCCTCAGGTGGCTGAGGTAAGGGGCGCCTGGACTGGCAGAACAGGCTGAGTAAAGACAGTGCCCTTTGGCACAAATATTATTTTGTGCTAAGGACAATTGAGACCCACCAAAAAAGTTCTTTACTGCCCACTCCTAACTGCCTAAAATTAAGTATAAATTTCCTCTTTTGGAAAGGTGCTTCCAGATCTGCTCTCAAGAGACAATTCTTAGGGGCACCTGGGTGGCTCAGTGGGTTAATCCTCTGCCTTCGACTCAGATCATGGTCTCAGGGTCCTGGGATAGAGCCCCGCATCGGGTTCTCTGCTCCGCGGGGAGCCTGCTTCCTCCTCTCTCTCTGCCTGCTTGTGATCTCTCTCTCTCTCTCTCTGTGTCAAATAAATAAATAAATCTTAAAAAAAAAAGAGACAATTCTTAGCACCCTAGAGACTCTGTGTGCCTAACAAGACAAGCCTCATTTACCATATTTCCTCCCATCTCATAACTTGTTCTCCCCCGACCTTTCCAGAGGCCCAAACCCCTTTTCCTTTGTTTAGCCTAAGATGCTACATAAACCTCAATCATCTGGCTTCTGCCTTGCGTCTCATTTCTGGGTGAAACTCTTGTGCGTACATACGTAATTAATTTTTTTTCTGGTTAATCCGTCTTGTATCAGTATGATTTTTGGACCCAGGCAATGAAAAAGGCTTTCCCTCCACGACAGCCCCATCTCTCAGCCTCTAGCAACCATTATTCTACTTTCTGTCTCTACAGATTACTTTTTCTGGTCTTTTTGGCTACATGGAATCATAGGATATGTGACTTTTTGTCTTTTGCTGTTGTTTTAAAGATTTTATTTGTTAGACAGACAGACAGAGAGAGAGAGAGAGCACAAGCGGAGGGAGAAGCAGGCTCCCCGCTGAGCAAGGAGCCAGATGCGGGACTCGATTCCCGGACCCTGGGATCATAACCTGAGCCAAAGGCAGACACTTTTTTTTGCCTGGTCTCTTTCACTTAGCATTTCTCCAAGGCTCAGCAGGTTGTTGCGTGGGTCAGAGCTTCTTTCCTTTCTTTGGCTGAAGAACAGACTGTTGTATGGATGGACCATGTTTTGTTCATCTAGCCCTCGACCAGCGGACATTTGTGTGGCTTTTGCTTTTTGGCTGTCACGACTACTGCCACCGTGAGCACTCACGTACGAGTTTTTGTGTGGACATACTTAATCCTGGGTATGAATCTGGAAATGGAGATGCTAGATCATTTGAATACTTCTCATTTCACTTTTTCGGACCCGCCAAAGGGTTTTCCCAGGGGCAGTTCCATCGCGCGTTCTCACTGGTGGTGTGTGAGATTTTCTAATTTCTCCACATCCTTGTCAACATTCGTTGCTGTCCTTCCTTCTGGTGACAGCCATCCTCGCGGCTGTGAGCAATATCTTATTGTATCGCCTATCTTTTTGAAGGCTCCTAATAAACTTCTGGGGAGTGTGCAGACATTTCTGTAAGGTTCTTATATCTTGGCCTTGCTTCATGATCCTTTTGTTTCTTTTGGTTTAGTAGCTTACTGCTGCGTCCTTCGTGACTCTGAAATAGACACCTCTAGGTAGACTTTTTTGGGAAAGTGACCAATCACATGACCCCGTACAGGAAGTAATTTTAAGTGCTTGATGGAGAGTGCTGTTTTTCTTGCAAGCCCCAAAGTAAGGTTACCACGGGTCTCTAGGGATTCTCTCACTAGTGGCATGGGGTAACTTCTGTGTCCTGTCACACTCTGTATGACAGATGTGTGACCCAACCCTACTCTGTTAATAACTTTACTTTTTAATTGAACTTTTACCCGTCACGGGTGGAGGGGCAGGTTATATGGCGGTTCTGAGTTAATTACAACTGCCATTATTTTTTTATTTGCGGCGCCTGAGCAAAGCAGTAAAACACAAGTTAAGTCACATTTGCAATGGGACCATGACTCAATTAGTGTTTTTGAATAATGGGCCATAGTAATTAAGGTCATGGCCATTGCAGCAACAGCTTTATGTGGTAGCATGGCTCTGGCAAAGGCTAGTTTGCAGCCTGTCTCCAAGGAGGGTGTTGAAGGGAGACAGAAGAAACCGGGTGGAGATTCTCTCCTCCGGGATTCTTGTCAATTGGGAATGGAGATTCTCAAGGAGATCTTTTTTTTTTTTTAAGATTTTATTTATTTGACAGAGATCACAAGTAGGCAGAGAGGCAGGCAGAGAGAGAGAGGAAGGGAAGCAGGCTCCCCGCTGAGCAGAGAGCCCGATGCGGGGCTCGATCCCAGGACCCTGAGGCTTTAACCCACTGAGCCAACCAGGCGCCCCTCTCAAGGAGATCTTAAGTAATTTTTTCACACCTGCTTTATCAACTTCCATTTCAGGAGCTCAAAATGTAACATAAAACTTGTAGGTCCTACAAGGTAATATTTTCAGTCCAGTTGACAGTGACTCTGAAAAGCCAGGCTTCGGAGACCGAAGGCCGTGGGCAACCATTAACGTGTGCCTGGAGACCAGGGTGTGCAGGGGAAAATTAATAGTGCTTCCAGTCTGGCTTTGCAAACCCAAGCCTATAAAATTCTTTCTAAGCCAAGAGTCAATGTGCCATTCTTCGGGATAAGAAGAACTGAGGCACAGCATGGTCCTGTGACTTGGGTAGGAGTCCTCCAAGAGGGGTCCTGGGTGAGGCATTAGGTTCTTATTTTAGATTTTAGTTGCTTTAACTACCATCTCTGGAGAGGCAGCTACTTCGACGATGTGGGCCCTTGCCTCTAGCCTAATTTTTTGTACTAACGGTAGAACATCACTTTTCAGCATCTAATCCAGGGTCAGACATTACGAAGGTTCGGATCAAGAAGGGCTACAAGAAATTGGCCCAGACTAATGGTCTGAGAGCTATTAAAACACACATCAAACCATCCTTGAAAGTGAAATCCCTAGACGAGAGACACTAGGTTTGAGAGATGGACTGACTGTGTCTGAGGGTCATCGTCTTTCTCCCACACACCTGCCTCCTCAACAGTTCTGGTCATCCAGAAGCCCAGTCCTTGTCCATGCTGAGGGCAACACAGCTATTTCCCTAAGTATGCTTCCCTGGGCCATTTCGAGATACGTCCTCCCCAGCTGGCAGTGACTCTATTTGGAATCACTAGGCCAATGAAAAGGTTTTGTGCCTCCTCAAAATTCATCTATTGAAATCCAAACCCCAAAGACGATGGTACTGGAAGGCGGGGCCTTTGGTGGTGCTTAGGTTGTGAGGGTGGAAACTCAGGAATGGGACGTGTGCCCTTGCAAAAGAGGCTCCTGAGAGAGCATTCGGCCTTTTCACTGTGCGAGAACACAGCAAGATGCTGGCTATGACCAGGAAGGGGGCTCTCACGGGAACACAACTACACTGGCACCCTGACTTGAGACTTCCCGGCCTCTGGGACTGTGAGACGTGAATTTCTGTTGTTTATAAGCTGCCAAGACTGTAGTGTTTGGTTATAGAAGCCCGAAGGGACTAAGACAGCCTGATGCTTAATACAGGTGTATGGGATAGGAATTGAGAGGAAGGTCAGGGAAGGCTTGATGAAGTGGGATTTGAGTACGGAGAGTGAGCCGAGGAAGCCAGAGATGGTGTCAAATTCCATTGTAAAGATGTTGAGATATTAAAAAATTCTGAGCAAGAAAGGAACACGCAGGGGCGCCTGGGTGGCTCAGTGGGTTAAGCCTCTGCCTTTGGCTCAGGTCATGATCTCAGGGTCCTGGGATTGAGCCCAGTATCGGGCTCTCTGCTCAGCAGGGAGCCTGCTTTCCCCCCTCTTTCTGCCTGCTTCTCTGCCTACTTGTGATCTCTCTCTCTGTCAAATAAATAAATAAATAACCTTAAAAAAAAAAAAAAAGGAACACGCAGAGAGTTTGGGGAGTAGAGAAGTCATGGAGGCTACAGAGAAATACGGAGTCGCTCCAGAGAAGGTATGGGTAGACTCGAAATGACAGAAAGAAGTTGAAAGATGGTCTAGGTTCAGTCAGCTTAGATAAATTTTTTTTAAGATATTTATCTTTAAGAATCTTGGGCCTTGAACACACCCAACGTGGGCCTTGAAGGCACAACCCTGAAATGGAGAGCAGTGTGTTCCATCAGCCGAGCCAGCCAGGCACCTCTTGGCTTAGATATTTTTAAAGACACGTGCACTTGCACGGCCCCTTCCTTTGTATCTTCCTAGTGTTTAAAAGATGATTGCTCGTTTGACTTCCAGGACTCCTACTTTCTAATTTGATGTTAGAAACCTGTAATTACTGAAAGAAAGGTCACAAGTGGTTTTGCGCTGTGGGCTGGAAGGTGGGAGGTTGGAATGAATTTTCATATATTTTTTGGAGATGGAAAGACTTTCCCTCAGAGGGGAGCAGAACATGTCACTATCAAATATGTCGCTTTGACAGGAGGACTGTTTTGAGCTGAAGGCAACTGAGAAGAAGTAGCTATAAGGAAAGTGTCGTTTTGGTTGTGTGTGTGTGTGTGTGTGTGTGTGTGTGTGATAATAAAACAAAGTTTATTGAGTGATAGTACAAATCTCCTGAAGAGGGAGGGGACCCAAGAGAGTTACCCTGTAACAGTTATTTTTGATCAGTGGAGGTTAGGTGGACAAGTGTATTAGGCTGCTCAGGCTGCCATAGTGAGATACTACAATGCGGGGGGGGTGGTTTAACAATAGTAACGCATTGTCTCACAGTTCTAGAGGCTTGAAGTCTAAGATCAAGGTGCTTTCAGGGTTGATATCTGAAGCTCTTCTCGACTTGGAGATGGCTACCTTTTTACTGTGTCCTCATAGGGTTTTTTTCTCCGTGCTTGTATGTTGTGGGGTGAAGGGGCAGAGAGAAACTGGGATCTCTCTTCCTGTAGGGACAGCAGTCCTGTAGGATTCGGGCCCTACCCTTAACACCTCATTTAACCTTAATTATTTCCCTAAAGTCCTTATCTCCAAATACAAGCATAATGGAGATTAGGATGTTAATGTATGGGCCTTAGGGGAAACAATTCAGTCCAAAACAACTCAATTTTAAGGGTTTATCAGCTCTGAGCATCTCAGAACCTGCCTTTGCTTATTCCAGTTTTTGTAATTATTTCTAGTTGGTCCTAACCACTATTTATAGCCTTTAAATCGCTGAAGAAGGACAGAGATGGCTTTTCCCTCAATGGTTCTTTCTTTCTTTCTCTTTTATTTACCTTGGTGGTTCTTTATGTTTTCTGGGAACACAAAATGGTGAGAGAATTCCTCTACCATCCCTGCTGTTAGGGAATGCAGGTCTTAGTTAATGTTCAATAGTATCACTAAAGAAAAGGCCCTCTCAATAGTCTTGACTGGTCATCCTTGTGTGTTTTTTGAGCAGACACCTCTGACATATCTATTCAGTCATTAATAAATGACCTACATATACTATAATCCTGCTATATTTTATCGTAAGACATACACAAAACATTTGAAAACAACCATAATAAACACCACTTTGAAGTTAAAAATGAAGAAAAGTTAGTTTGAATAATTGCTTCCTACATTTCCCTCTGGAGACCACTGTCCTCGGTTTAGGGTGTCGTAGGAAAACAGAGGATGAATTTGGAACCACTAATTTTTAGATCCTGGTTCTTCTCTTATCCACTGTGTCATCTCTTCTGAGTGGCTGAGTTTCAGCAAAAGACCTAGAAGTCCCCAGGTGCCTCCAACAGAGGTACAGAGATTCTTGATAAGCTTTGGTCTGTTTAGGTACCAAATATGTTTATTTTAGTGAAGGATATAAAGGATGCTGTGCCTTCCAGTAGAAGGAGACCAGGCAGGGGGAAGAGGGCTGGGAAGTTATATATGATAGGAAAGGGACCAGAGTTTTTAGTTTTATTTTTAAAGAACTTACTTAGCATTTAAAGCCAAAGCTCTTACCCTTTCGTTCTGAAAATTTTGCCAGAGGTCCTTGTTGTCACTGACAGCAAGGACTGCTCAGAAAGGAAAGTTAAATTTTATTTACTTGCAAATGAATCTAGGCCCCAGTGGATTGAAGATGCAAACTCAGTTTGAGGTCTAGTCACTTAGATGTGAATTAAAACACTCTCCCCAGGATAATAGATTTTCACCTCTAAGGAACCCAGGGGGGAGAAAGGAAAAAAGCGGGAGCCTCCAGGGTGAAGTGTCTATTGTTATGCTAATGTACCATGAGCAGGTGTGAGCTGTAGTTCTCAGCTGTGCCTTCCCTCCTATCAAGTTTTGGATGCTTGTGGCTGGATCACAGGGAAGGACCCAGGTAGGTTCTTCCTCTGGATGCTTAAAGACTATTTTTTAAAAAGGATAAAAATCACAACTCTCATACAGGTATGAAAATGAACACATGGCTGAAGATTTTCTTCAACTCAAACTGGTGAGGTTTTACAATGAAACAGTTCAGTGGAAGTTCAATGGAAAAATTTTTAAAAAGTACTAATCTACGGAATACGAGAATGTTAAAATGAATGTGTAGAAGCACCCCAACCCAGCGTTTACATTAGAAGGGAAGTCCATGGAACCCCTAGGGATGGAACTGAACTTGTATGTTTATAGCCAAGTGTTATTTTGCATTGCTATCAGTCATATGCAATTCACAGTTGTAAAACAGCCCTCTTGGAATCATAGAACCCAAAAGAATCCTCTAGGATCTAGGCAATGCATAGTGTCCCATGAAAGCACAAAATACAACCCCCCCCCAATCACTCCCCACCCCCAGCTTAACTCCGGGAGCCATCGTGCATGGTGCCCACAAGGGCTGCTGGGCCCACTTTGGGCTCCCAGTGCCTGGTCTCCCGTCCTGTGCTGTTCTTTGGTGTCAACTGCTTGCCCCAAGCAGAGCACTCACGCAAGCAGACATCCCCCCCGCCCCGCCCCATGCCTGACAGGCATAACATTTTGACTTCTCTTCGTTCCCGCTACCTCTGGGATACTTGAAAGAAGAGAGATGGGAGAAGGAGATGATGTCTGTCATTCCTTTTCTGTTTCTCTTGATGACCTGTTCCTCCTTCCGAGCTCTAAGAGGGGCGTGGAGCAAGCAAGAGAAGGATGTGGTGCAACGTTGGTGATATTAGCAGTGCTGTTCTCGTCGTAAACAGGTCGTGGTATATATGTTAGCGAAGTGGTTTCATTTTAGTTAATTGATTTTTACTGCAGTTTCTACTGCATACTGGAGACACGAGTGAGGGCAATTTAATCTCTCTGAGCTTTGGTATTCGAAGCTGATAAAATGAAATGGTTGCAATAAAAATTTCAAGGTCACTTCCAGTTCTGAATATTTATGAATGTTTTCCTATTGATCAGGTATCCTGGATCATACGTTCAGATATAGCAACTGACATTCTTCCTTTCATGGCTCTTTTCTTCATTGTTCTCATTGTTGAAAAATATTTAAAATAATTTGTTTTATGAAATATTGCATAGGGTTGAATAGCACATTGGGAGAAGCTGAGCAGAAAGCTGAAAAGGGTTCATGTGTACTGTTTTTACATTGAAAAAGAGTGTCCAAATCAAATAGCCTAATATAAAATTGGAAGGATGCTGGCTGTAAGTAGAAGTTTTATCATTTCAACATTGCTATCTTCTTTGCCCTTTGTCTTCTCCACCCAGTCTCGTAAATGTTTTACTGCATTAGTACTAATGTATTATTTTGGATGTGTTTCCACCATTTTGTGACCATTCAGAATGACATCTTAATAGGGTGCCTGAGGGGGGAGTGTGGAACTGGGGCAGTGTCCTTGCACACAGGCCTTGTGTGACATGCCTTATGAACCACTGTTTCTGTTACTTTTACTTCCCGAATAAAAGTTATTAAGTAATTAATTTAAAAATTTTTAAAAGATTTTATTTGTTTATTTGACAGTGAAAGAGGGAACACAGGCAGGGGGAGTGGGAGGTGGGAAAAGCAGGCTTTCTGCCATGCAGGAAGCCTGATGCGGGGCTCAACCCCAGGACCCTGGGATTTTGACCTGAACTGAAGGCAGGCACTTAATGACTGAGCCACCAGGTGCCCCTAAAAAAAATTTTTAAATTCTGAAAACACAGTAGCAGTTACCCTTTTTAAAGGGAAATTTATATTTATAAAGGAAGTCTCCATTTTTAGGGGTATCTCCCTCTCTGTATCACTATATCAGGAACAGAAGAATGGCTCTAAATTATGAGAATTTTCTTTTTTGGTCAGTAGAAAAAGCATTGATTTAAATTTGAATAACAAACCTTACCTTTGTTTGCTGTGCTTTACCTAGTAACCTCCCCAGAGCTGACATTCCTCTCCACCATACTTCTCTTCTTTTGTCTTCGGCTGACCATGGTATTTAAGCTTGAATTGTAAGCCACTGCTTAGAGATACTCATTTTTCTCTGGGTATCTGCTATGTGTACATGAATTATACATTATAAAAATTTTCTCTTGCTAATCTGTCTTTTGTTATAGGGGCCCAGCTAAGGACTAAGAAAGGTAGAAGGGAAATTGTTTTCCTCCCCTACACATCAACAAGTCTGCTAGGTTGTATGTAGCCTTTAAGCAAGTCCAGACTCAAACTAGAGTATTTTCTCATGACAGTGCACTAAGCAGACCTGTTGGCTGAGCCAGGCAAAGGACTCCAGGGTGTCAAAGAAAAGACTGTTATTTGTTCCAACCCCAGCCCTCCTAACACGGGCCACATTTTCTTTATTTCGCTCTTCCGATTCAAATGTAAACACCAGATCTCCTTAGAGCTTGTTAGAATTGGCTGTCTCTGGCCATTAACTCTTCAGCATTTTGTCTGTGTTCAAAATGTCATCTTAAGGGAACTCTCCAAGACACGATGGGGTTCATTCCTTCAGCAGCTTTTTCTCACCAGTTTTCTGTTTTCCTTAGGAGGAAGGTAGATTCCCTTGCTCTCACGTAATAAAACACAATATTTTACCTATTGGTCTTAGAGCAAACCAGAAGCAAATTACGAGAAAAAATATTTGAGAACTCACCTAAGAATTTTTTTTGGCGGGGGGGACTTCTCTGAGGAAAGAGAGTCTATACAACACAAACTGACTTCCTGGAAAGAAAATTGTTAATACTGTCTTCCTCCTCTATTTTAAGATTAGTGTTTTGACTAATAATAGATTCAGCTCATGCCACAACGGGCAAGACATGCTTTGGTTTTGTCTAATTCAAGTCTTGTTGGGAACAGAAAATAAAATTAGATACTAAAAAGGTGTCAATATCTTAATGGATGAGAAACGAGTAAGTTCTTCTTGTGCAGATACCATGTCTTATTCATCTTTATGCCCACTAAAATGACAAGCCTAGTCATTTGTACATGGTAAATGATTGATACAGTTTTACTGAGCTGAATTATTGAAGACAGGAGAGTCTTGGGATTAGATGTGTGCTCTTGATCTTTTGAAACAATTGTCAAGGACAACCTTGAAGCATTTTGGGGAAGGTGTACTCATTGTTAGTTTTAACTGTATTCCTGAAGGTTTGTACATGGTTATTTACTCAATGTGGCATAAAATCCAAGGGCGTAGTTCATTTATCTTCTGATTTATTTAAATTAGTCTTAAGGAAAGCTTACTCATCTTATGCCATTATTAATAGATAAGTAATGCATTTGGAAAAGAGACAGATACTGGGGCTTAAGAGCTAGTTCAAACAGGTAGCCATCTAACATTTTAGTGAGTACGGAGCACTGCAAATACTTGGCATTAGCAAGTTATAGCGTAAGTTTTAAAGATAACCCTGTCTTGAAGTAGTGGAATGGCCAGATCAGTGATTGGTTGTTTCTATGTCTCCTGTCCAGAACAATTTTTCCTTCATTAAAGTTATGGCCAGTGAATCGCTGTGGTTCCTACAAAACTGGAAATAGCAGTGTGGGAGTCACGCTTGAGTGAAGTACGTAGCAACATAAGGTGGGTGATGTGGATTGATATATAGTATTTCTCCACTTAGAATTTATTTTAATTGTCTTTAGGAGAGAAAAGAGATGGTTTCTGGAAAAACAAGTAATCGTTCCTGCTTTGGAAGTGCAGTGATACTTGCTGAGATAGCTTGTGAGCCCACGTTACTCTTCCAGGCTGGAGTCCTAGCCCCTAACACAGCCTCAGATGAAAAGGAGGCTGAGATTAAATAAGTCTACAAAAGAGCTGACCATTGAGAATATCACCTTTGTATATAAATTTTAGGTTCTTTAGTAACACGGAATGTATGTTAGATCATTCTTGTGATCTATTGTGACTGTATACCTGGCCTTGATTTTATACATAATATGTATGTACAGTTTTCAAAAATGAATCCCAACTTTGTAGCAGTATTTCCTTTTCCTTTTTCCAAAACTCTTTTCATTCAGAAGAAGATGGGAAAGGCACAGAGAAGCCTACTGTGGACTTGGAGGTGGGAAATTCAGGGAAGGGGAAGGGAGTGTGAGGAGAGAGGGAAGATCCTAAAGTAATGTGGGCAATGAGGAAGTGGGGGTATACTGCCCAGAGATGGGAAAGCATCATCAGGTGAGAGGTCAAATTCAAAGTGTGGGGCCAGACCACTTGGGTTTTCCCATATTCCAGTAAGTCTTGATCCTGGGTGCAACCAAGAGTAGAACACTGTTCCTTGAACTTTCCTTCTAGAATTTTTAGGTAAATCCAGATTTCCATCATATTTGTTGGAATAAGTCTTATGGATCTGTCTTTGGGCAAGACAGATCACTTGGAAGAGTCCAGAGTTATCTATAGCTGAGGTCAACTTAAGTATTTCTGACAGGACAGCAGATTTATTTGTTTTTACCTAGATGAGGGAAGGAAAGAAAAATCCCATTTTAATGCAAGATGCATATGTAAAAAGTTGTTCCTGAAGCAGGAGGCAATTCCCAAAGAGAAGCAAAGCCCAGTTTGACCCTTGTGTGTCTCTTTTTGATTTTCTAACATTCCTGAAGGAGCTTTTGGAAAGAAGGGGGTAATTATTTAGCTAATTCAGAATCATTAGAGAAAATAATTTTAATAATAGTAATAATAATAATAATATAACACTTAACCATTGCTAATATGAGCCAGAGACTGATCTAAGACATTAACTCCTGACTCCTCTATATAAACTTGTACAATCAAAAGGTGTGAATAGAGAAAAAAGGCAAGTAGGTGAGCAGCTCTGTTTTCTTCTTTAATTTGTTTTGCTAGAAATTTGGAAGAATCCTTTTCCAAAAATCTGAGAACTCAAATCTTTCTCAGATGAGGTCCTGGCAAGGTCTAAATGGCACTCCTCTTTATGAACATTGTGAAACAAGGTGTTTAATATAATAGCTGATGTAGTGAACCTGCCAACATTTTACTAATGTGCCAGAACATTTACCAGCAAGCCCTTAATTACTAATAACACCCCCTCTGGATTCATCCTGAAAGCAACTTACTCTGTCTCTTTCTTGTCCCTGTTTGCTATCTCCATTCTCGACTAAGTGGAACACAGATTTTCTATCTTCCTGCATTGGAAGGGAAGAAGGATTAAGTAGGGTGCACCGGAGAGAGATAAGGAGAATGAGAAGACCCCACCAGAGCAAGGGTGGGAGAACTGGAAACTTGGGTCATTTAACTGAAACAGACAAGATTAAGTTATCACATATAGGGATAGCCTGAGTCGCATTTAAGTTAACTTTGGGGGCCTCCAAATATGAGGCTAATTTGTGCATTAGTTTCCTATTACTGCTGTAAAAAATAACCACAAACTTGAAGACTTAACTCAAATAGGGGTGCCCGGGTGGCTTAAGTTGGTTAAGTGTCCAACTGTCTCTCTCTCTTTTTTTTTTAACTCACTAATAAATTTTATTGTTTTCTTTGATTGACTTGAAAACTTTTCATCTTGATTTTTTTTTCTGAAACTAAACAAGAAATGTATAGTTTTTGTAAAAAAAAAAAATGCACAAAGCAACGATGTTTTACAAATTGCCCTCTCAGGTGTTTCTTGTCAGCCTGCTTCAAGGAAATCCATGTGTTGAATATACTTGCTCACAGTTTAGCCCATACCAAATGGTTGTTAAATACATTTAATACTCAATTCATGAGCAGCAAACTGAACTGATCCTTCTGGAGAAAATATGGTTGAAAAGCCAATACCACTGAGTAGTCGAAGAGAAGACCACACATCCTGAGCTCCCCAGGAGTAAGTGGAGGCAGCTGATAACGGGGTATGCAGTGTTACCAGACATCACTGGTCCTAAACCATTACTTCTGCCTTCCTCTGCCACAAATGCAGTAGGAATGCCATCCCCTTCATCCTCTGCTTTAATCCTCAGAATTTCATCTGGTCCTTTAGAGGCAGATGTTACCCGAAGTTCACATGCAACCCCAAAATTGCCACAAGCTTTCTTGGTTTTTTCACAGTGACCGAGATCGGAAGTTGAGCCCATCAATACTACAACTCTACGGACTTTCTGATTTCAGAAGCAACTCCACTCTTTCTGCAGCCCACTCAAAATTTGTCTTCACCATCTGGAGCCCTTCGGGAATTGCTTCCTTGCAGTCACGATGTGACTGTTTATCTTTCTGTTGCCTTCGATCTCCTGATGGCCAGAATCTCCAGGAATCATTGTCAATAACATCAGCAGGAACGATTTCTTTGGTGGTTACATCAACATATTTTCCATCATCATATCAATCAGTGTAGAGTTCTGGGGCAACCAGGATTTCTCCAATCTATCAAAAATAACCTGTGTAGCGTGACTCATGATATCCACTTCAGTCTGGCCTATAACAAGTCCAGCAAAGCAAAATTTTGCAGCAATTAGCTGTTCCTCAGACCACTGTAGCTCACTATTGGCATCATCCTTGAAAAACAGCTCCACTAGGTGGGTAAGACTTACTTCCCTCCTGGACATCAGGATTTCTTTTGAAAAAAGAACCAGTGGCTATTCTTCTACAAACCCATTCAGTTGGAATCATTTCACACTTAGGTGCAGTGAAAGCTGCACATTCCACATTCTCTGTGGAAAGCAGTTTTGATACCTGCTTCCTTTAACAACTGAAAAGTACAGCGAGTAGTTTCATTTGAGATTGTAGCTTTTCCTTCCAGGTGATTTTTTCTGGCTGCATTTCTGGCTGTAATCTGGTCCTTGGACTGTAGGAGGACTTTTCCTGGACTATTTGGCAATTCACAGACTTCTTTTGTTTTACTCTCATAGAGGTGTTTTTTGTTTGTTTGTTTGTTTGTTTACCAATATTCAGTACCTCAGCTGTCACCATTTTCGTGCATGGGCTGGGGGCAGCAGCCTCACTGGGAGGAAAGGCAAGTCAAGACTCTGGAAAAGAGGAGTGGTCAGAGAGGCTCCACGCGTCCAACTCTTGGTTTCAGCTAGGTCATGATCTCAGGGTTGTGAGATCGAGCCTGTGTCAGGCTCTGTGCTCAGCACAGTGTTTGCTTAAGATTCTATTCCTCTCCCTCTGCCCCTCAGGAGGGAGGGGCCCTCCCCTCCCCCCCACCGAGCCCCACTCTCACTCTCTCTCAAAGTAAGTAAGTAAGTAAGGAAGGAAATAAATAAATAAATAACAATAAAAAAAATAAAACAACTCAGATATATTCTCTCAAAGTCCTGGAGATCAGAAATGAATTTTATGAAATTATGAGTTTTATGAAATGAGTTTTATGAAAGTAAAATCTTGGTGTTGGCAGGGCTAGTTACTTCTGGAGGGTCCAGGGGAGAACTCGTTCGTTGCCTCTTCTGTCTTCTGGATGTTGCAAGTGTTTCGTAGCTTGAGGCTACATTACTCCAGTCTCTGTTGCCAACCTCACCTCACCTTCTTCCTCCTCCATAGTCAAATCGCTCTGTGTCTCCCTCTTATAAGGATTCTTAGTACATTCAGTGCCCACGTAAAAGTGTCGATAATGCAGGATAATCTCCTTAAAATCCTTAACTTAATCACATCTGCAAAAACCCTTTTTCCATGTATGGTAACATTTGTAGCTTCCAGGGAATAGGATCTAGATATCTTTGAGGGTCATTATTTGGTTTGGTTAGCCAAACAGTTTGGTCATTGTTTGGTTAGCCAAGACAGCTGATGGATCATGCTGTACGGAGAGCTGCTTTATGATTGGGAGAGTCAAGTGGTATTTTGGAGAAGAGTGGTAGTAATATGTCCTTTCCCTCTGGGGTAATCTGATTAACCCTGAGTATCAGTTCCCAAGCTTTTTTCCTAAATTGACTTAATTCTATCCTTGGAGTCAACCTGAGCCAAGAGCAACTCTCTTTTATCATGGTCTAGAAGGCAAATGTTTCCGAACTACTCTCAGGAAAGAAAAACTTTTCCTCTACCCTCTTAACTTTAGTCATGGAAGTCCTGCAAATTAACCTGACAAAGAGATTATCAAGAGGAATAAACAGATTTAATTACAGACGTCTGCAGGGAGTTCACAGAGACCCGCAGCTCAGGGAGGCAGTCAGAATTTGCGGCTGATACGCCATCTTAACAGGGAATGGGGAGAGAGAGAGGGACACTTCTGGGAAAACAACTGACTTCTTAGTGGGGAATGGATAAAGGGCACTTATGGAGAAACAAAGGAAGTTTTTGAAAGATAAACAGGGACTTCGGAAAATATTTGGGAGATAGGAGAGTTTTGTGGCAATGCCTCCTTGGGTGTGATGCCAACTTCTATTCTCTAAGAAGAGGAAGAGCTGCTCTGGGGAAGGGATTTATGACAGTTAAGTTCTTTTGGGAAGCTCTGCTTTTAGGCAGATAAGGGATTTCAGGAACCCAGATGCCTTTGGCTCAAAACAATTTTTAGGCCACGGTGGCTTATTCTGGACCCCTTAGGAGCCTACAGTTGTGCAAGATTTGATCCAGCTTGAAGGTCTTCCCTTTCGAGTCTCCTGCACATACCAGATATGTGTTCCTTGTTAACACACATGTATGTTACACGGAGAGAATGAACATAATTTGGGGGCTAGTGTATCAGCAAGGCTGTTGTTGTTGTTGTTGTTATCGTTTGTGGTTTTTTGTTTTGTTTTTAATAAGGAAGATGTATGACAAATTAGGTCCCAGAGGAGGAAAACCAGGGCAGATGATCCTGCAATGGAAGCTGTAATCCATCCTCCCATCTTAGAGGGAGGTCCTTTGTGGGGAGAATCTGTATCCACCTTGTGGGCCTGGGTCTTGCTTCATAGCAAGATCCTGCTGCTGTCTACGTCCTCGGGCTGGGTGCTACTTTATGGCCCTGGTCTGGGTCCTCAGTCACTTCCCAAATTTCCCTGCTTGGGCTTGTACATCTGATCCCCCCTCCTTGAACACTCTCTAGGAACTTTTGGGTTGACTCATTCTACTGTCTAAAAGTGTAGAGCCTTAATTACATAGTCCTCATGTTTAAACCTTAAAAATATAATAATCTTAGGAAATCTTCTGTCTTCCTTTAAATACCAGACCAGTGAGTCAGCAAAAAGCCATTCATGAAAGGGGTCGGTAGGTTGGGGTGGAGGGGGGTGTGTGTGGCTGAGTCCCAGGGCTCATCATTCACTGGCACATTAGTTATCTGGGCCCTACAAATGAGCCAGGGTGGCCTTCAGACAGGGAACGGGATGTTTGTGGGTGCCCCCCAAGAGAACATGAACTTTGAAGCAGGGAAATGATAGAGTAACATGGAAGGGATCCGGGTGAAGGCACTTCTGTGCTCAGGGCCATAGTGGCACCAGAAGGGAAGCCTGGCTTCTTCATGCTGCCAGGCCTACCCCACGGCTTTCTCCGGCCACATTCTAAATTGCAGGCTCTACCTGTTGCCTCTTTTACTTTATTGTTCTGCTGTTGAAAGCCGGCTTTTGTTACTACCACTTTACTGTGATGTCAACTCATCAGCTCTCAAAATGACCCTCTCTCTGTTATTTTATGCCTCCTTAAAAGCATAGGATACCAGTCATTTCCCCCTCCTTTGAGATTGTTAATTTTTACAGGTTGTGTCCCTCCAAAAAGTTATGTGAAATCTTGACCCCTACTACCTGTGAAGGGGACCTTATTTCAAAATAGGGTCTTTGCAGAGGTAATCAAGTTGAAATGAGATCATTAGGTTGGGCACTAATCCATTACGACCAGTGGGCCTGTGAGAAAAGAGACAGAAACACCCAGGGAGAAGGCCCCGTGATGATGGAGGCAGAGATGGGTGGGCTGCAGAGGTGAGCCGAGAAGCGCCACAGGTTGCTGGTCACCACCAGAAGGAAGAAGAGGCAAGAAAGGATTCCCTCCTACAGGCTTCAGAGAGAGCATGGCCCTGCTGAGCCCTTGGTTTTGGACTGCTAGCCCTCAGAATTGTGAAACAGTGAATTTCTGTTGGTTGAAGCCATTCAGTTTATGGCATTTTTGTTCCTAGAAAATGAACACACTTGTGTTTAAAATATTATAATACTGTGGGGCCCTGGCTCTCTTTCTCATCTCTGGCAATTTCTCTCCCCTCTTCTGGCTTCTCTTCCTCCTCCAGGTGCCTGATGCTCAGTGTTGACCAGGATTTCATACTTCAGTTTTAATTCTCTATTTGCATATCTGGCTCTCTCACTCATTTCTAAGCTCCAGCCCTCACTTCAACACAAGGGAAATGAATGTCAAAACGTAACTTCTGATCATGTCTAACATTTTTACTTTCCGTGGAACATATTCAACCTGGATGTCCCGCCACCTTCTTGAATTCATTATGTCTAAACTTAAACTAATTTTCAATGACCTTCTCCAGTCATTTCAATGACCAGTCCCAGTCCCTTTTCATCCCCTTGCCTTCCTCATCTGTCCCTAGCTCAGTGTCCACCCCCAACCCCGGCATAGTCATGTGCTTTCTGGAATCCTGTATAGTCTGGCTTCGAGTCTTCTCATGCTTAACCAGTTGCCAAATGGAGGAAGGGAGCTTTTAACAATTCTCGTCCATGGAGTAGGTACCCATGAAAGTCTGTGTAACAAACCATACCAAACTTTTACCGTACTTTTACTTGTCAACGTCCTATAACTTGTTTTCCCAACCCCAAAGCCCCAAACCCCTTTTCCTTTGTTTAGCCCAAGATGGTATATAACCCTCCATTAACTGGCTGCCTATGGGAGTCTCATTTCTTTGTGAAATCCGCAAGCATACACATGTAATTTTTTCTCTTATAAATTTGTCTTTTGTCACTTTGATTCAAGGGCTTCAGCCAATGAACCTAAGATGGATAGAGGGAAAAAGAGTTTTTCCCCTCCCCCACAACAGCTCCGAAAGCTGCTCGCTTCTTCAGTCTTTCCCTGTCTTAGACACCAGACTGCCTGCAAGTGACTGGGAGCCAAAGAGTGGCGGTGATGGCCTGGCTGTAGCTGCCCAGCATGAGCAGGGATACAGGCATTGTGCCCATCCGGAGGCAGGAGCTCTCCCACCCAGATCCCAGGGAGGGACTGGGAAAGCACAGGTAGCTCACATCTGCAGCCAGCCAGCAGGGGGATCGGGGGTTGGGAGGGTGGGGCAGTTGGGGGGGGTGTAAGGTGGTAATCCTTGAAGGGATGGGCTCACAGATCGAACCCTCCCGGGGCCAGAGGCGGTTTGAAAAACTGGAGGTTTTGGGTGGCCTGTCTGTTCTTTGGGGGCAAGCCCAAGAAATCAAATCAGGGCCTCAGGCCCTTTGTAGGGCTGCTTCTTCACAACTCTGGTCAGAGGTACTCAATGCCCGATTTAAAAATCTGATGATACCACATTAAAAATATTGCAATTATCTTCCTTTGATAGTTGTTAGTGGCTTCAATTGGGGTGACTCAGATTAGTCTGTCACAGGATTGATAAAAAGGTTTTTTTGGTCCCTGTTTTGGAAACGAAAATGGGTATCCTCTAAATGGATCTTAGGGGAGTCTAATGGATGACCTTGTTAATGTCAGCTGGATAGATTTGTAGTAAGCCCCAGCCACTGACCTATGTTCTTTGCTAAGGCAAATACGTGCAACATTGCCATTGCTTTCTTTGTTTATGTCAGGATGTTTCAGGTTTATTAGATGACCCCCCCCCCCCCAGGGGTGTGTGAAGAGATAGACTTTAGATGGGTGTGCTTCTGGCCACAGGAAGTTTCTCAAGCTTTCTTTTTGATTTGGATTGGGAAGACTATGTTTCTGAGCCTGGGCATAACCCCCACTTGTCAAATGAAAGCACAAATAGGCAAACAGATAGGCACATTTTTTTTTTAAGTTAAAAATGAAACAATAAGAAGGCCAGAAGCAATCAAATTTCAGTAATATTTTCAATAAATTAATGGCCTGTGTTTGTGGCAACAGACACTTGGAAAAGATTGAGCTGACAGATGGGCACAAATAAAGCCACAGGAAAACTGGGAAAGATGGTAAATATTATCTGCAGGCCACTTTCATCCCCTTTGTTAATTAGCCATTCTGCTCCTTTTACAATAGGTAAGCTTCTTTATTATTATTTTTTTACTCTGAAATTCTTTCATTTCATATTGTTTTCTTTCAAATTTTCTCATCTTTCCCTCCTGTGTTTTTTTCCCCTACCCAAATCTGCTTCAAATTTCAATCCTATTTTCTCTCCCTCTTTTCCTGCAGTGAGGTTTTGCAGGGGAGAAAGCAAGGACGTTTCCTTTACCTCCTGTCATCTCCCTAACAATTTTCTTGCTATTAATGTCTAACAACTTCCCAACCCCAGGGAATACAAATTCCTTTCCTTTTCTATAAATTGTTGTGTGCTGTTCTCACTGCCCATCACTAAAAATACAACACAGCATTATTGATCTCGCTTTCCCTCTCTCTTGCCCCCTTAGCAGAATTTTACAAATGAACTGGTTCTGCCCTGTATCTCTTAATGGTTTGTATTTTCCGATGTCCGGTTTGGCACCTGGCAGGGTCATTTAGTTGAAAGAACGTGGTCTTTGGAAACAGCCAGCCCTTGGTTCCTATTTTCATTGCTCATATTCTGGTTTTGTCTCTTATTAACCAGATGACCTTGGGTAAATTCTTCAGGCGCTCTGAGCCAGTGTCTTCATCCCAGTGATTCCTACCACCTGATTTGTTGATGAGTCTCGAGGAGATGTGGTCCATATATCACCCAGCACCTCCCTTCACTTCTCTGATAGCAGGATGCCAGAGGGATATGGCCAGTTAAGTGATATCCTTGCTCTTCCTTTTTCTTTACAGCTCCCAGGGGGCCATGGAGAGGACAACGGGATGATGCTGGGCTCCCCATTCTGTAGGGCAGTTCAAGAGTGGTGCAAGGTCAAAGAGCTATAATGAAACTCCCTGAAAAAATAATCTAACTTGAGTAATTCAGATCTTAGCCAATTGCCATCTCCTCAGAGAAGCCTTCACCGAGCATAGGATCAGAAGTAATTCCCCTGGTCATTCTCTAATCATTATCCTGCTTTATCATCATCACAACACTCACCACTGTCTGAAATTACTTACTAATTTGTGTGTTTCCTCATTTATGTTTTGTCTGTTTCCTCTACTGAAATGTAAACTCTATGACAGCTGGAAAGCTACTTACCTTATTTTCTGTTACAGCCTCATTGCTTTGATCAGTGTTTGACAAAACGAGGCCCCCAATAAATGTTCGTTACACGAAGATCTCTTTAATATTGGAAATTACCCCAGGCTCCATCAATGAATGAATACAGCAAAAGATTTTGTTTTCAGCTGGGGTCAACTAATCTTAACCGGTTCATTTCTGCGTCTGCAGGTGTAGTGGGTGTGGTGGGGCAGATTTCTTTATTAGACTCTAACTGCATCCTAATTCAGCACAGCAATCTACCCACCAGTTACCTGACTCCTCAAGAAGAAACAGATAGCAGTTAAAAAGTTTTGTTTAGTTCATGAAGCAATCCTTGCTCCACAACCGATCATTCATTCCTCTCTTTTAAGGCACTTTCTTAACTTGTCTTCTAGAATACTATTCCCTCTCGACTCATCACCTCCCTCACCAGCACCCCATTTCAGTATCCACGGTTCTTCTTCATCTCCCCATCTTGAATGTCTTCGTATCCATCAGAATTCACCCTGTAGGTGATTTATCTAGTCATGTGACATCAGATACCCTCCTATTTTGACAACCTTCACATTTTTTTCTTCAGCCTAGACCTCTGAATTCCATATACACATCTCCAACTGCCCTGTGCTATCTCCACTTGGATGTTGAGGTTGACTGCATTAATATCCATCACCTTTGCCCATGAAACTTTACATTTTCTCTCACTAAAGAGGCAAGGTTTACCTTTCCTGCCAACCCTGCTAAATCTGTGCTTAGCCATGTCACTTGCTTTGCCAATAGATGAGGCAGAATTTATGGCATGCAAGTTCCATGCCTGCTTCTCAAGAGTATATGTGTGTTTTCATTTATTGTCTCTTGTGCTTCTGCTATTGCTATGAGAAGTATAAGACCAGACTAGACTCTGTGGTCTCAGAGGCTGTAGGGGAGGAAAAAATGTTCTTCTACTTTTCTGTGTTCTTTTGGCTGGTCTATTGATGAAATTGACATACAACAGATTAAAGCAGAAAAACAAATTTAATTAGTTATGTATGGAAGCCTCAGAAGAGATATGAAACCCAAGAACAAGTTGAGAAATTCAAGCCTGTATGTCTGGCTAGAGCAGATCCCCCAGTTTACTGGTATTTTTTTTTTGTGTGTGTGTGTGTCTATTCAAATTTTGTGCCCTTTATAAAATTGTGTAATTTGTCCTCATATTTTTGAGTTGTAAGAGTTCTTTACATGTTCTAGGTACAAGTACTTTGTTATATATATGTGTTGTGTGTATGTTTTCTCCTGTCCTACGTCTTGCCATTTTGATTTCTGAACAGCAAAAGATTTTAATTTTAATGACATCCAATTTATCTTTTTTTTGTTTTGTTTTTTCTTTTCTGGATTGTGCTTTTCGTGTGCTATGAGCTATTGAGCTAGAGGTCGCTTGGGATTCAGCACTATCTAACTGATGCAGAACCCTAATAGGTATCTCAAAGGGAATGTGTCTAAAACTAAAGTCCTGATTCTCACCCTTTCTTGAAATTGCTCCTCAGACAGTTGTCCTTATCTCAGAAAATGTGATGTGTTCTTCCAGTTGTCAGGCAAGAAACCTTTATTCTTCTCTTCCTGTCATACTCCACGTGCAATCATTAGCAAATCCTACTGGAATTCCTTTAAAAATATATCCAGAATCTAACCATGTCTCACCATCTCTATCACTGTCACCCTGCGCCAACTGGCCATGATTTGTGCCCTGGTGTTTGCAATAGTCTCCTAAGTGGCATCCCTGCTCCTTCCTTGTCTCATTGCAATTTATTCTCAACACAGAAGCCAGAGTGATATTTTAAAAATTTTAAGATTGATCATGTCTGTCAACTGCTCAAAATCTTTACAAGCCTTCCTTATCATTCAAAGTAAAACTCAAAATCCTTATAGTAATTTAAAACACGCTACACAATCTTTTCCTCCACCTCTACTCTCTCTGAAAACATCTATGCCCACTCTTCCAGCTGTAATACTGTTTCTACTGTTCCTGGCCTTCTTGCTATTCCTTTAACACTCTAAGCAAACCCCTGCCTCAGGGCCTTTACATCTGTTGTCCCATATACCAGTAGTACTTTCTTCCCACATACTTGTGCCCATAAATTTCTTCATTTTCCTCAGCTCTCT
The DNA here is from genome assembly GCF_922984935.1 of Meles meles. Taxonomy (NCBI): domain Eukaryota; kingdom Metazoa; phylum Chordata; class Mammalia; order Carnivora; family Mustelidae; genus Meles; species Meles meles. The sequence goes on along the minus strand of NC_060077.1, from coordinate 81,606,357 downwards.
ACTCAAATGTCTTTTCAGCTCTGGGCACCGTGTACCTTACTATTTTTTCCCCCATAGCACTTCCTACCACCCAAATTTTATACATCTGGTTGATATTTTTTTTTCCACTGCTTTTCCCTCTACCTTGGCAAATCTTTAGAATATAAATTACATAAGGACAAGGATGTTATTTTGTTATTGTTGGATCATCAGGGCCTGAAAATTATAGACAATTCAAGAATTTAGTGATAAGTATTAATCAGTGTATCACAAGCTTCTTAATTTAAGAATTTACAGATTATATTATAGGGGGACCTGGGTGGCTCAGTCAGTTAAGTGTCCAACTCTTGATTTTTGGCTCAGGTCAGGATCTCAGGGTCACCGGATCAAGCCCCTCATTGTCTGTGCACTTAGTGTAGAGTCTGCTTGTCCTTCTTCCTCTGCTCCTCCCTGACTCTCTCTCTCTCTTTCTCAAATAAATAAATAAATCTTAAATTTTTAAAAAAATGAAGATCATATTGTAATTTTAGAAAAATAGAAAAATTCCGAATATTCTTGGGGCGCCTGGGTGGCTCAGTTGGTTAAAGCCTCTGCCTTTCGCTCGGGTCATGATCCCAGGGTCCTGGGATCGAGCCCCGCATCGGGCTCTCTGCTTGGCAGGGAGCCTGCTTCCTCCTCTCTCTCTCTGCCTGCCTCGCTCCCTACTTGTGATCTCTATCTGCCAAATATATAAATAAAATCTTAAAAAAAAAAATTCCGAATATTCTCTACACTTGGAGAATAATATATTTCCAATGTTGATTTTCTAAAACAGTCTTAGTGCTCACTGATGGAAGGCACCAGGCAAATGTTGGATTAGGAATCAGCCATTCCGACTGTGTTTTGGAGAGATTTGAAATAATGATATGAAAAATGCTTTTAAGTAAGTTTTTAAAAGTAGAATAAAAAAATGGTATATGTCATAGTAATAATGGAAGAAATAGGCATTAAAAAAAAAAGGAGGAGAAAAAGCACACCACAATTTCTGAAAGTGTATTTCTTAGTCGTGGAATAATAAATTGTAAGTTTCTTTTAAACTAAGCTAGTCTATTTCTACTTCTAGTGGCAACTCTATCTTTGCTTTTCCGTTTAAGAAAGAATAATATCTTTTTTTCAAACCATGGAAGCCCCCTAATACCCAGATTGTTGGTTCTGCTGTCCTCCGTTGAGAATGACTGTCCTCTGTTCATTTGCTGTCCCCTGCAAACTGAGCTCAGAGGGAGGGACTTCACTCTCTCAGTTGGGCAGCAGAGACTAAAACAAACACAGACTTCTTTTCCACCCTGAACCCACACCCCCTCTCAGAGGTATGGGAGGAAGGTACAACAGGTGAACATGGATTCTGAGTGATCTTTAGTCTCTGGAGAGTGTGAGCCCTGCAATTCCTGCTTTGGGAACACGACATGAGATGAAATCCTCCTTCCATCTTCTGAACATGTTCACAGGCCACCCTGGGCTTCTCTGCAATATCCCTTTCCCACTACGTTTTGCTCCCCCCACCCCCTAGGGAGAAGCAGCTCTGGTGAGTTTATACAGTTGAAAAACGTGAATATAAAAAAATACCAATAAAAATCTTAATTCACGTACGAAGGTAAAAAAATATATACATCAATCCCATCAAATGTTTAAAAAATTGTCAAGACTCATGTAATTTCAAAGCAGATGGGCAGAATGAATATTGCAAAGCTTGTTTACACTTTTATAACATAGCTTGCCACTTTAGGTGACAAACAGAAGTACCAACCTGGCTTTGTAGCATCCTCTAAACCCTGCTGTTTTTTATGCTCAACAGAACTCCTACACGTGAGTTGTTTTTGTTTTGTTTTGTTTGACTATTATGCTATTATTTTAGCACTCACTGTTATTATCATGTAAAATATTTTTCCAACCCATAACAGTGTCACTTAAGTATTCATAAAATAGCGACAAAAGTGCTCACACTGAAAAATGTGCCCCCAAATCAATAGCTTTTGAAGGGAAGTTATATGTGATAAGATGCCGAGAAGAAGGGGAAGCAACCACAGTGAAACATGGCGCAGTTAACGTGGGAGATGACATTCTGAAATATTAGATGTAACGTCGGGAGCAGGAAGAGCGGGTTTAAAGCCAAAATATGTTACAACTTGTAAATGTGCTCTGAGAATACATCTGTCTTATTTTATATTTATTCCTTTGAGAAAATCATTCTTGAATTATGCAGGTTCGAATTACACAAGGTCTTCTGAGATGCATCCTTTGTATGAAATGAGACCTCCCTGTATTTTTATAGCCAGAAATAATCCAACTTTAAAAAAAAGTCAGTGCTGCTTGCCACTTAAATAAACAAGTTCCGAGTTGTCTTTTTAATAGGAAAACTACATTTTTAGATTATATAATCCATCAGTTTGAATTGCTTAGAAAATCCCCCATGTGCAAATACGTGTAAAGGAAATGTGTTTTTTTTTGGTGATAAGAATCAGGTAGTTAATATTTCCAGAGCATTTTGTTCAGACGTATGAAGGACTAAATTAATTTCCTTGAAGTGTTTAGGAGAATGCAGAGTTATTAATCTAATTCAGCTTCTTATTAGTGCAAAATTCACTGGAATAGTGCAGTGGAGTGGTCAGCTGTCGAGATGATTTATGTCATTTATTATTTTTTAAAGGAGGATGTTTTGCATTTTTTTAATTTCCATGTGATAACCTCAGCAGAATGAAATCCCATTTCTAGGTTCCACAATGCCATAAAAACAGTTTTGGGTTTTCAAGTTCAGCCCTGTGATTTGTGTGTGTAGTTTCAATTTGTGACGGACGTGTCAGCCAATGAACAGCTGATTCAATAACAGTTAAGAACCCCTACTACCAGGAACCAGTTAAGGACCAGTTAAGGAACCAGGAACAGTTAAGAACCCCTACTTCAGGAACGACTGAAGGGATGTTTCTTTGGATCAGTAGTATTGCCTGCTTTTACCATGGAAATAAATCATTTTGCCATGTGGTTGCCAAAATGTGAGGGTTTTTGGATCAATGACACAAAGCTATGTCGTCTTTGGAGAGACTAGGAGGTCTTAGTCCATCAATCAAATCAACTTTAATTAAATCTCATTTAATGGACTACTGCCTAATGAAAAGAACACTTAAAAGGAAGTCATAGTTGAAGCACCCGGGGCTTTTCTCTTCCCACAAATGGCAAACTCTCTAAAAGGAAGGCAACATCGTACTGGAGTTGGTCTGCAGATGAATTTCTGAGAGCGGCTCCCTTTCTGAGGTTCCTGCTCAATCCGTCCTCTCTTAATGTAGAAAAAAAGAAGCTGCGGGCTATAGCAGGGAACTGAATTGATCTTTAATTAGATTTTCAATGTTTAAAAATAGAGATCATCAAGAAACTTTTTCCCTTTCCTTATGCTCTTTTACGTAACCACATCTTTTAAAAAAATGGTGGTAAGGGGCGCCTGGGTGGCTCAGTGGGTTAAACCCTCTGCCTTCAGCTCAGGTCATGATCTCAGGGTCCTGGGATCCAGCCCCACATGGGGCTCTCTGCTCAGCGGGGAGCCTGTTTCCCCCTCTTTCTCTGCCTGCCTCTCTGCCTACTTGTGATCTCTGTCAAATAAACAAACAAAATATTTTTTTTTAAATGGTGGTAAAATATACAAATAGTATATGCCATTTTACAGCTTGTCATTCAGTGGCATTGATTCTGTTCCCAATGTTGTGCAGCTATGGACGCTACCTGTTTTCTAAACTTTTTCATCATCCCAAACAGAAACTCTGTGCCCATGGACATTAAATGCCTGTTCTCTCTTCCCCCGGCCCCTGGTAAACTCGAAACCACTCTCTGTCTCTATGAATTTGCCTAGTCTAGGTATTTTATTTAAGTGAAATCACACAATATTTGTCCTCTTGTGACCAGCTTATTTCACTGGACCTAAGGTATTTTAGTTCATCCATGTTGTAACGTGTCGGGATTTCCTTCGTTTTTAGGCTGAATAGTGTTCCGCCCTATGTATATACCACATTTGGGTTATTTATGCATCTGTTGATGGGCATCTGGGTTCTTGGCAGCTCATGACTCTTCACACAATTGTAACTTGACAGATATTTCACTCTTGGTCTGGAATGTACTTCCTTCCCCTTTTATCTGTTCAACTTCAGCTTGAACTTCGCCTCTTAGGAGAAGTCTTGTACTATTCTGGGCAAAGGTAGAAGGTAGACCCTGCCCCACCCACGCGCTTGTAGGCCTTTATAAACCTCCATTTTGGTGGGGTTCACAGTGCCTTGTAGTTATATTGAAAAGTCCATCTTTCCCATTGCGTGGAGAGCTCGTCAAAGCACTGGGTGTCCTGCTATCCTTCGGCTTTGCCACCTGGCCCAACAGGGAGTAGATTTCATTAGGGTGTGTTCCTCGTACAGGAAGCATCCTCCTCGCAAATGCCAAATACAGACCAGTGACCCATTCTGTCCCTCTCTCCTGTCATTCTCAGTGCTGACCATGCCATGAGCTTTTTTGGTGGCGGGGAGGGTGGTTCACTGTGACAGACTCCTGGGGTTTTCAGAATTCAGAAGGAGAATATCTAAGGTGAATTTATAAAAAGGGAAAGAGCAAGGGGGGGATGTTGAAACTCCCAAGTACGGTGGTGGGAAGATGAATCTTGAAGACTTGAGGCCCCTAGAGGGGCAAGTGTCAGACCCGGACATGGACGGGACAAAGGGAACATGGTGGAGGCAGTCAGCCGTCCGACTGTCCCGCGACCCTTCCACAGTGTATGCTCGGTGGGAGGCGGCTGCCCAGCTGGGGTCTGCACAGCCTGGCTCTCTTTGTTTCCAAGTGGGACCCCAGGACTGGTTGTCACCCGTGGAATAGGAGTGGCAGTGATGTGCATCGCTTCCACGCAGGCACCGGTATCTTCTCTACCTCCTCTCTCTGTTGCTCTTGCTCGGAACCAGAAACCCTGCTGTCTAGGGGATGACAGGTCCTGGCCAGAGAGAGCCCGAGTCTCTCCTCAGTGCAAATGGATGGCTGCCTGCCAGAGCCCCAGGCCAGCTGAATGTCAGCGAGAAGCGAACGTTTATGGTACTGAGCTGAGGTTTCAGGGTTTACATGTTACAGAAGGGAGCATTACCATAACTGCAGAGAAACTGTGAAAAACAAGTCCAAGCAAGCCTCTGGCAGCAGGCAGTCCGAAAAGTACAGTCTTCCCCCAAACAGAGAGGCAGCACGCCATGAGTCACCTGGGGACGAGCTTCTCGGTCCCCCTCTTCGGCAGGGGACTTGGCGCCTAGCCTTCCACTGTCAGCTGTCTCAGAGACTCGAGGCTGCAGAGAGCCACCCAGCCCCATGCAGAGGGCACTTCCCTGGAGTGGGCAGACCTGTGAAGGTGATGGGATAATCTCTCTCTTGAGTAGGCGCCGTTACACGACAGACGTGATAGGATATCTTGCTGTTGCTGACTGGAGGGAAACTGAAAGTCATGGAGATGGGCGTTGGTTGGCCTGGAAGAAAGCAAACATCTACACTGTGAACCACATGAGGGGCGGCATGGCAAGGATCTGAGGATGACCTCTAGGACCTGAGAGCTGTCTCTGGCTGACAGCTAGCAAGTGAACTTGATCTCGGTCATACAGTTGCAAGGAAATGAATTCTGCTGTCAACCCGAATGCGCTTAGAGGACCACCAAGCCCCAGAGAAGTACGGCAGCCCTGGCTAATGTTGGGTCCCCAATGTTGGGTCCATGGTCAAAAAAGCGAGACTGATACAAAGCGAAGGTCAAGCAAAACTTTATTTCGTGCCAAGCATCAAGAATCAAACCGACTGTCGAACAGACCGGTCGGGGCCACCCCTTACAGAGAGAGTGACCCCTTCCTGCCTCACAGACTAACTTTTATAGAGCAAAGGCCATGTGTTTGGGCCTGGCCCCACACAGGTGGCCAATGAGATTGTAACACACAGAGAAAGCTGCACAGTCATGCTAGGTCCCACACGGGTGGCCAATTGAATTACAATTCACCCCATAGTAGCTGTTTGAATTAGCCTTTCACCTTGGTCAGAATTGGCGCCCAAAAGGCGGGGCCCACGCTCCTTGGTAGCTAGGGAGACAGTATGCGCGCTTTACTGATTGGCTGTCTCCACCTGACCCAACTCACCCCTGCATTCAGGCTGTTATTTCCGCCTCACCTGACCCGACCCACCCTTGTATTTGGGCTTTGTTAACTGGGACTGGTTTCCCAGACTTGCTTTTAAGTAAGTTCCCCTGGGGGGTGGGCAGCATCCATTTAAATTTTACTGCATAAACAACAAAATGGCTGTTCTACTGAGGTGGGGCCGCTCTGGCTAAATCGGCCCTTACAGCTAACACCCTCATTTCAGCCCGGTGAGACCCTAAGCCAAGGATTCAGTCAGGATATTCCTGGATTCCTGATCTATGGAAACTGAGATGATAAATTTGTGATGTTTTAAGTTGACGAGTTTGTGGTAATTTGTGACACAAACTGTATGAAACCCAAGATCATGCCCTTTCTCGGGCTGCCCAATAGCTAATGACTGATCTGATCTCTATGGGACCATAAAGCCTGGCTGTCTTGGCCCAAGTTAGAATAATTCTAAAGGGATAATTGGCTCCAGATGTTCCCATAAGATTGGCTGGGGCTCTGATGGGGGCCGGAGAGGTTCTGACCCCCCCAATTCCAGCATGTGAGGGGTTCCCCCCAAACTAACAAGTAATGCTCTGACACCAACCTGATATCCTAAACTTCACTCAATTCTGACACCATCTACTGGGAGATCGCATCAGATTCCACAGGTTAAGGGCTCAGTTCTACGAGTCTTTCTCCCCACCCCGTCCTTCAGATGCCAGTCACAAGTCCAAGTTCTTATCTATGCTTCTGATCAATGGGCTATAAATCAGATGTTCCCATACCCCACCTTGGGTTTGATTAATCACTAAAGCAGCTCACAGAACTCTGGAAACCCATTTACTCATCAGATCATCATTTTTTATAAAAAGGATATAACTCAGGAATGGCCAGATAGAAGAGATGCAGAGGGCAGGTATGGGGAAAGGGAGTGAAAATTCATTCCATCCTCTCTCTGAGCACATCACTCTCTGGCACCTCTCTGTATTCACCAACGTGGGAGCTTTCTGAACCTGTCCTTTTAGGTTGTTATAGAAGCTTCATTACAAAAGCAGGATTGATTCAATCATTGACCATTGGTGATTGATTCAACCTTCAGCCCCTCTTACCTCCCCAGAAATCAGGGGGTGGGGCTGAAAGTTTCAACCCTCCCTTCACGTCTGGTTCCCCTGGCAACCCGTCCCCATCCCTAGGTGGTCCCAGAGTCGCCTCATTAACATAACAAAAGACATCTTTCTTGTTTTCATCACTCAGGAAATTCCAAGGGTTTTAGGAGCTCTGTGCTAGAAACAGGAACAAAGACCAGAAAAATACTTCTTATCACAGTTTGTATCACACGTCCACGTCCACTTGTCCCTCTGCCCAATCCTCCTTCTCCAGCTTCCCCACAGACACCAACAGTGAGAGCCCTCTCTTATAAACCACCTGCATGCAAATCTCCATGTTGGAATTTGCTTCCTGCGAAACCGAGCACTGACACACGGTGGTATGATAGTAGAGTTAGGGGCTGGTGTGGCCGGAGGGCACAAAGAAGACTTCCTGAGGTTGCAGTGTTTGAACAAAGCTCTGAAGAATGTTAGGATTATCTAGGCAAAGAAGAAAGTGAAAAGCATTTGAGACAGATGGAAGAGCATATGAGAAGACCTAGAGGCAAAAAAGAAGCATGGGGCCAATTAGAGAGTCATTGGGTAAGCCAGCCTCTGTTCATGACAAGGAGAATATTTCTGTGAGAATTAAGGCTTAGTGGGAACGATTCAGTCTGATGGCCTCCTCCTTCTGCGTGGAATTTGGCAGCATTGCAGGATGGGAAAGTACAGGCTAGAAGGGGTGAGTCTACTTGCAGAATCGGGGAAGATAAAGGGCTTGGTCCAGCCAAAGTGGGGAGACTTGGGGGAGAAGGGTGGGAGGCACTGGGTGATCAGTTCAGCCTGAATAGGCCTGCTAGACCATGCTACGGACATAGGACTTTATCCTGTACCTCGTGATAATGATGAGTGGTTGAAATAATTTTAGGGTCAGGGAAGGAATGGTCAAGAATTCCTGAGACATGTCCGGTGGAAAAAAAGTGGTTTTATTAAAAAGCACAGGGGCAGGACCCGTAGGCAGAAAAGAGTTGCACTGGAACTGTGAGGAGTAACTGATTATATACTTTCAAGCTGGGAAGGGGTCAGGGATAACTCTGAGGGATTTTCAGGGATAACTCTGATAGTCTCTACAGAATTTGGATGCAAGGCTTCCAGGACCTGGAGGGGCCAGGTGCTATTAAGATACCATCATCTACTACTGCCTGGTAAAACATTGGTCATGAGACCCTTCAGATATATATCAGTGGGTCATCCATTGGGAGGATGATTGCTAACATATATCTTGGGAGGTCGGTAAAGATAAATGGAAGTTTCCAAGGGGATTTTTTTTTTTTTTTATGTTAAAGTAGACGTACAGGATCCTGGAGGTCTGGCCAATGTCAAGCTAAGGTTTCCTTCTGCCCCTAGCAAAAGTATTCACACTGAGACAGCTGAGCTCCTGGAGGAAGATCACTCTGTCTGTCTCGGGTACTTGTCAATGAGCTGCAAGTTGCAAGGAAATTTAATTTTTGTCCTGCATTTCTTTTGCCTTTGTTCTCCACATCAATTAGTATCAATTTATTCACGTTTACTCAAGCATATTAGTCACTAGCGCTGACATAACCCAGCGTCACAGGCTGGGAATCTTGAACAAATGGAGTAATTTTTTCACAATCCCGGGGCCGTAATTCTAAGATCAAGGTGTTGGAGGGTTGCTGTCTTCTGAGGTTTCTCCCTGTTGGTTGTAGATGGTGGTCTTCTCCCTGTGTCTTCGCGTGGTCTTCTCTCTGTGTGTCTGAGTCCTACTCTTTTCTCCTTGTAAGGACACCAGTTATATTGGATTAGGGCCCATCCAATGACCTTCTTTTTACTTAATTAATACTTTAAAGTCTTCATTTCCAGTCAACATCTGAGGTGTTGGGGTTTAAGACTTCAAAATATGAATTTTGGAAGGACATAATTCAGTCCATAATACCAGGAGTGTAGACTTTTAGATTGTTGCAATCTTGAAAATACAAATCATGTGGGGTTTAGGGGATGGATTTGATATATATTTCAGAATTATTTCTGTCTTCAACTCACATCTTTCACCTGCTCCTGCAAAGGTAGGGCATGGGCTGAGCAGAGCATTGAGCTCATAGGGCACTGTCAGGAGGCAGACATTAGGGGGCAGCATACTGAGCCAGAGAGGAGGGGAAAAGTCTGGCTCCATTAGCTTTCTTCTAAGGTCCTGACCCAGTTGAGAAGTGAAGCGTCAAGTCAAGTATGTTCTCTGCTCACCTTCCCTTCCTTTAAGCATTCGTTATATCCTCTTCCTATATTGGAATGCCCCAAGACATTCACTCAGCATGAGGAACACTCAGAGAATAGAACATTTACATCTTGGAAAATGTAAACTTTGGGAAACATACATAGTGTGTAATTTTGTAAAGTTCAAATTTTGTAGGTTCACAGAGAACCCAGCCAAAACCTCAACAATTTTATTATAATAATAAATCAAATTTTATGTAGAAGGACAGTAAATGGCCGGACTTCAGTTTTTGCTGTGACCCTGGAAACAGTGCTTTATATAAAGCCGATTGTTGCAGAAGCCACGGTCAATCTTAAATGACTTGGTGGTTACATTCTTATTCCAAAGATATTACAGATCAGGCTAAGAATATATAATACATGTAAAGCCACAACATCTATAAACCTTTAGTATAATCATATAAGTAGTAAAATTATACTAGAGGTCATAAAATGGACATAAATGTACTCTGTATATTGATTATAAAATAGGCCCAAATGTGTTATAGAATATATGTATGTTTTATTAAAAGTATAACTTTACCATGTTATAAATTTGACTCACTTCTGGTATGCCAACTGTACTAAACATATAATTAACATTGAATTTGTTAATGAGACGGCTTCGAGTTGTGCTTTAAATCACCTTTTTCTCAAAATCTCTCAATAACACTGTTCAGGGCAGGTGGGACGCTCATTATTTTCCCCACAGAGATACCTCTTTGCAGTTAACCGAGGAGGTATTATTCCCAGGGTTACTCTCAAAGTTGGACTCTCTTCACTGGAGCATCTTTATGCATTTAAGGATGGTTTCTGTGTGAATTTTGATTTTGAGATCAGCTATTCATCGAGCCCATTCCTCTTTTCTCTCTTTGTTGCCTCTCTGTCTGACTTCCTACATCAAGTTTCATCCAAGTTGAATGTCTCCAACCATACCCACTTCCTATTTCTGGAGCCTCCTTTCAATGTGTGTCTCATGGAGTAGGGGGTGGGGTGCAGGGGGTCTTCCTCCTGCCATGGAGCCTGAGGTTGGGAGAGCTCCCTCCCTGCCCTTTAACAGCCAGTCTGAGGACAGAACTCAGCCTCAGGGGGACCTCAACCTCGGTCACACTCCGCTTAACTGCTGGACCTGGTTCCCATGGAAAGAGGCAGGTCCTGTTTTCCCTTACAAGTCCTGCACCTGGCCCAGAGGAGCTGCTTACTCACATCCTTCACGGAATGAATGGATTCTTCCTTCCGGGGTCTACAACCAGGAGATCAATTTCCTTAGTTACCAGATCCAGAGAGGTTTTAGAGTGGTGAGAGGTCCAAGCAAGGAGTTCGCAGATTTGAATTCCAGGGACCGTTCCATGGATTCCTTAGGTTGCTTCAGAGTTGGGTCTTGGGCTCTATCACCCTTGCAAAATTCATCAGAGTTGGAATTCTAGAGAACAGGATACATTTATTAATTTACACCGTGCCATTACTGCAGCTGGCTGCACATGGCATTCTCTTCTTGGGTATTTCCCAGGTAGCTAAATTCAGATCAGAACACCGCTGGGTGAATATATAATTAGACTCCAAAGGGAGCTGTATGTCCCTAAGGGATATTTCTAACAAGCTGTGGTAGCTTAGCAGAAATACCTTTTTTCTCTCTGGGGAGAAAGAAGGTTTCTGCTCAGCAGTTGTCTGAGAGAAGATAGTGCAGCTGCTGAAGCTTGATCTGGGTTTCTGTGTTATATGTGTTTAATTTTTTCAATGCCCTGCCCTCCCTATATTTAGAAAACCTATGCTGCTCACAGAAGTATCAGATAATGGTTATTTTTGCCTTCATATGAATTCAAATCGACACATTATCTTTCTAAGGTGTTCAAAGCTCACCTAAAAATTTGGACCCCAAAGGGTTGCTTCCTGTAGAAGGAAACCCAAGGGTCGGTGAGCACGGGAGTCGGGGGGAGTGTTTTTTGGTCAGAGGGCAATTCGTAACTGTCACCCTATGTGAGCCCACTCCTACCCTGTCTGTAAATAAGATGCTGTTCCTGCTTCCAAGATCCAGAACTGTCTGAATGGAGTTGCCTAACTGTTGGGTGGGTTTTCTAGAAGACACTCTGACACTGATCCTCAGCTATGTTTTTCTAACCTTAACGAGGACAGTCGCTCAGCTTCGTCTCTTGATTCTTCAAATTCTTGATTAAGTACATTTCCAGGCCAGGGCTCTTTCCTCTCCCTAGAAAATTCTTCTGCCAAGTACCCATACGGGTCTCTAGCTTCCTTCAAAACTGTGCTCAGCATCTCCTCAGAGAGGCTTTCCCTCACCAGCCATCGAAAATGGTGGCCCATCACTCTATCTCCTTATCCTGCTTTCCCTTATTCAGAGCGTTTATTATGGCTTGCCAGTACAGTATACATTTAGTGATTTATCTCTCTTGTGTGTTAGCTTCTCTTTTTTTTTTTTCGTAAGATTTTATTTATTTTTTGAGAGAGAGGGCATGAGCGAGAAAGAGAGCACAAGCAGTGGGGAGGGGCAGAGGGACAAGCAGACGCCCCGCTGAGCAGGAAGCCGGATGTGGGGCTCAGTCCCAAGACCCTGGGATCGTGACTTGAGCTGAAGGCAGACACCCAACTGAGCCACCCAGAAGCCCCATGTTAGCTTCTCAAGGGCAGGGGCTTAGCCTGGCACAGAGTAAGTTCTCAGCAAACATTTGTTAAACAAGTGGATGAATTAGTGAATGTATTAATCCCAGGTTCGGAGGTTATTTCTCATGCATAATTTTGTCAGCTGGACCCATTCTTTTCTTTGTTATTCCTTCCTCTTTCCCTCTTATTTTTCTTCCTAAAGTAAGCTTTTACTGGGTCATGGAAACCCTCTAGTGGGAAAGGTTCCTTCTAGAATCATTTTCTGCGGAACAATACCGTACTCCATGAATTCTCGCCATCTTCTTTACCAAACGGTGTTCTTTTCAGCTAGTGCATTCTCCATATTTTAGGACCTGCAGCTCTCGGTTTATTGATTACGCCATCACTCTTCCCATCTGGCTTGAGGATGACAATTGTGAACAGACTGAGATCATGGAGACAGGAGGTAGTGACTTTAGACTCTTGGAGCCCTAGTATCTGTCACGCCAAAGGCATTTCGTCAGTATCTGTCGAGTAAGTGGATGTGAATGATGACAGGACACTGAATTAGAAGGCATCTAGGTAGAGCACTTTAAGGGGTAGAATACAAGGAAAAGCCAAATGCCTAGCAAACTAGTTTTTAAAATGTTATAGATATGGTTCATTTTCTTTCCTTAATGCAAGATCCTTTTTCCATTGCCCTTATTTAGACAGAAAGAGAAATGAGAACAAATGTACCAAATCATTGTTTTATATCTGATCATTAATTATCATTTATCCAAAATACAAGTGTGTAATTGAGTTTCAGGATTACTGTCATGATAGCAAATCAGGAAATGTATATATAATAATAACTTCACTTTCTCTCCAAGTATATTAATTTTAAAATAACTGCTGTACAATTATATGTTAAAATTTTTTTAAAGATACCCAGTGGAACAGTAACTCTTTCTCACCCTGCGTTCTAGTTCGCAGGTTATAGTCCCTGGAAAGAACCACAATTCCCAGTTTCTTATGTAGTCTCTCACTTGATTGTGACACAAACATATAGTTAGCTTTTCTTTTTTTTTTTAAGATTTTATTTATTTATTTGACACAGAGAGTGAGAGAGATCACAAGCAGGCAGAGAGGCGGGGTGGGGGGCATGACGGGGAGCAGGATCCCCACTGAGCAGAGAGCCTGATGCGGGGCTCGATCCCAGGACCCTGAGATCATGACCTGAGCCGAAGGCAGAAGCTTAACCCACTGAGCCACCCAGGTACCTCTATAGTTAGCTTTTCTTAAAAGAAAATATAAATGGTATCATGCAATACTCATTGTTCTTCACCGTTATATTTTTTATTTAACATAGAATTTCAATTCTATCATAGAATTTCATAGAATTTTACTACATGAATTTCAATTCTATCATAGAATTTCATAGAATTTTACTCCTTTTTTTTATCGTATTGTCTGCATCATGATAATTTAATCCTTTCTCCACTGGTATGTATTTGTTTCCAATTGTTGCAATCACAAATAACATCATTTTATACATGGGTAACTATAACTGTTGGATAAAGTTCTAAAAGGGAAATGGTTGTGGGGAAGGGGGATACATTTGTAGTTTTGACAGATAATGCCAAATGGTCTTTCTTGAAAGTTGAACTGTTTCTACGCTGAATTGTATCCTGGTTTTCAGTGATAAGTCTCATTATTGGTATGGGTGTTGCTATTTGTTTCCACCTTCAACAGTGTGTTTTTAAACTCTTTGATAAGTTACCAGTTTTTGAGGTGAGAAAACATCCTCACTGCCATTTTAATTTGCATTTCCCTCTCTCTGAGGGAGGCTGAACATTTCCCCAAAGGTTTAAGATTCATTTATATTGGGGCATCTGGGTGGTTCAGTTAGTTAAGCAGCCGACTCTTGATTTTGACTCAGGTCATGATCTCAGGGTCCTAAGATCGACCCCTGCTTTGGGCTCTGTGCTCAGCAGGGAGTCTGCTCGAGGATTCTTTTTTTTTTTTTTTTAAGATTTTATTTATTTATTTGACAGACAGAGATCACAAGTAGGCAGAGAAGCAGGCAGAGAAAGAGGAGGAAGCAGACTCCCTGCTGAGCAGACAACCCGATCCAGGGCTGGATCCCAGTACCCTGGAATCATGACCCGAGCCGAAGGCAGAGGCTTTAACCCACTGAGCCACCCAGACGCCCCAAAAATTAGTAAATAATTTTTAAAAAGATTCATTTGTATTTCTTTTATTGGGAACTGTTTGCCTTTATCCCTTCCCCATTTCCTCATTAGGTTCTTTTTCTAGTCATTGTTCATTTGTTGGAGCTTTTTATATACTAAAATAGCTAGTGGAAAAGTTATTATTGCTGATGGTAGTTGACTAGGGTTAAGGCCACTGGAAAAAATTGCATCAAATGAAACATTAAGCACTTGAAATTCAATGTCATGTTGCTGTTTCTAAAAATGAAGATAGATTTAGAAAGGTATCTACAATAATATTTAGATTCCCCAAACAGTAATTGGCAATTATGCTTAGTTCCAGGGCCTGTATGTGCCATTCACAGATATTGAAAGCTTGAGATCTTAGATGATCTAGTTCTAAGGTGGAGGAGGAGACTAAGGGCAAGAAAAATTGCTCCTCTGGCTGCAACTAACAAGAGGCCAGGCTCAGACCGGCTCACACAATTAAAGAGAACAACAAAAAAACTGTACTGGTGCACTTCAAAGGAAGTCCAGAGTTGGTGCTGGTTTGGGGTCTGGCTGATCCATGAGCAACATTAGGGACCAGGTTCTCTCCCACCAAAGGGTGGTGGCCAATAGGGATCCAGGGCCATCTGTCACCTGTTCTCCTCCAACAGCAGAGAGAGAATACGAATTCTGTAACACCTCTCAGAAGCAGGAGGACAAACCATACTGGAAGTTTACAACAAACTTCTTCTTACAGCTCATTGGCCCTGACCAAAGTCACAGAATCCCTTCTGAGCCAACTGTTGCAAGAGGGACATCTCCCCCTCAAACCAGTCAGAACTACCCCTGAAACGGGGGGGTCAGGTCAGCCTCTAGTGAAGTCGGTGGGCTGATGGAGAGGGGCTGGGCACCCAAATAAAACCAGAAGTCCATGCCATGCGTAATATCATGTAAAATGACATTACTAAATGTCTTCATTGTTTTAATCTGGATGGCAGGAAAAACAAAATAGATTCACTTGAAATCTGTATCAGTCAGGGTTCTGCAGAGAAACAGAGCCAATAGTATATACAAACGTACACCACACACACACACACACCCACCAAGAACTATTTTGAAAGATTGGCTCTATTACGGGGCCTGGCAAGTCTGAAATCTATAGCGCAGACCAGCATGCTGGAGACACAATTTTAGTTTGAAAGCTAATTGCCTTTCTTAAACAATAGAGGAATTGGGGAACATCCCGTCCAGCAAGAAGAGGGGGAGCTCCCAAGATGATACATCCTTGAGGCAGAATTCCTCCAGTTTGTTCTTAAGACCGTCCACTGATCGGAGGAGCCCACCCACATTACCAAGAATAATCCCCTTTACCCAAAGTCAACAGATTGTCTATCTGAATCACATCTACAAAATACCTTCACAGCAGCATCTAGACTAGTGTTTGTCCAAGCAGCTGGCTACCATAGCCACATAAAATTGGCACATGAAACTAACCATCACATAATCTTTATTCTTCAATCTTACTTTCCTTAATGTTTCTAGTTTCTGATCTCCTCGGAGTGGGCGGTGTTGGTGTGATTTCAGAAACACAAACCTATGGAGAGTGTGACCACTACAGAAACCATATGAGTCATTGTTTTTCCTACTAGCCCATAACACCCAGAGAGATGTCTCCAGAAAGAGAGAGGGACTCGGCCCGATATTACACTGTTTCACTTACACTCTAATTCAGATTTAATCCCCAGTGTTCTGCTGGGGGGAGGGAACTGGAGAGAGACTTTCTTTGGTGTCCACAGGAACACCAAGGCAATCCAGGACCCGGCAACTGTAACAGACATTGCGACCCAGGCTCAGCCGATAAAGGGGGGGAAAGTTAGGGTTTAACTATGGGCTCCACCTGAGTCAGGCTCTGGCTAATGAACACATACTCCATGATGGCGCTCCCCTAGTCTGTCAGCAGCTGTCAATAGATACAGAATGTTTAAGGTGTATGTCTTGACAAGAACTCTGGAGCAAGGTATGGGATTTTAGCTCAGCATCTCTCAGACTGCTTTCGATCTATTTTTGGATGTTAGTATGTAGTTATTAGGTTGCTTAAAGATTTTTCATAAGCTGACATTTTTCTTTCCCTTATGAGAAGGGATAATTTCAGTGTGGTGGTCATTCTTGTTTTTACATGCTGTCATAGCTCTCGTTCATCTCAAAGTTTGGGAAGTTTTGGTTTATTCTACTGCAGAAGTCACCCATCCCAGCGGCTAACCCCAAATCATGGAATTACTTACTCTAAGGAGGCAAAACCATGCAAAACAGTCCTTTATTAATTCTAATGGGAAGTTTGTTTGTCTGTTTGTTTCAGGTTGGTTGATTGATTTAAGAGAGAGAGGGAGGGAGTGGTGGTGGGAGAGGGAGAGAAGTGGACTCTACCCTGAGCCCAGAGCCAACGGGAGTGGAGTGTGTGTGTGTGTGTGTGTGTGTGTGTGTGTGTGTTGATTTCCATGCCCCCGAGCCCTGAGATCATGACTAAGAGTCAGAGGCTCAAAAGACTGAGCCACCCAGGCGCCCCTGTAAGGGAAGTTTTGATTCCTAATTGGCTGTCAGTGTTTCCTCCCACCTTATCTTAAAACCTCCTTTCTAGTTAGCTGGAGACAAATAACGCAGGGAGGTAGTGAGGGGTATGTTTACATCTCGCCACAGGGTGTGGCGAGAACAAAGGAACTTTGGGGAACAGCCAACTTAGTGCAATTTAGGAATTCTTGCCTGGTACTGAGCCTGCCCGATTAGTTTCCTTTCTTCAGGTATCTTAACGATTAATTGTCAAAATAAATGAAAGGTAACTGTTTTCCCTTTCTGGTCGCGTGTCAGATTTGGAAGCCCCTTTCTTCTCCTATAAGTCCCCTTAGCATCACACTGTAACAGCTGCCCCATCTACTTGATTCAGCTGTTTTAAAGACCAAATGTCCCTGGGAAGGGACAGCGTGCTACTATGCCACTTGGTTACCACTTTATTTTAAGCCTCGGATGGGGGAGACCTCTCTGCCAGGGCTAGAGAAACTATTTTCCAGCTCCTGATGAATCTGATTCTTTCTTTCCTACAGTCTTCCTTTACTGCTTCCTGAGGATTTTCTAGGGATTCTTGTCCTTAGAGTGTACATTGTTTTTGAACATCTGTCTAGGCTCGTTGAAAATAGATAAAATGTTGGAAGCTGGGCATGCCTGTGACCCTGTCTTCCAGGCTCCCCAGACCTTGGCGCAGTGTTTCTAGGCTGCACGTGTTGGAGACGCAACCCCTGGTCTTTGTAGCTGACGGGCCTGGCTGCATTCCCTGCAAAGAAATCGCGTTCGCTGCAAAGAAACCAGCAGAGGAGGAGAGGCGCCCTCAAGTGTCCAAAAAGAAGACTGCCGCGGAGAGCGGCGCGCCCAGGGGGCTCTGAAGATCCCTTGCCCACCGCAGTAAACAAAGAGAACCCAGCCTTCCACGCCTGCTGCTTTGCCACCCTGGATTCATCTTTCCCAGGGAAAAGAATGATGGACCCTCAGAAAGAGAAAGAAGAGCTGAGAATTTTTTTTTCTCTGCAAGCTTTTGTACACTGCCTCCTCTCCCTGCTTGACTTTCGTCCAGCCTCCTGGCTGAGCCAAACCACCTCTGCTTCTCCTCCCCACCTCCACCGCTGGGCCTTCTGGTCCGTTAGGGTCTTATCTCATTCTGCCTCCCAGTGAAATAAGTGGTTCAGTTGTCGGCTTCTTCACCAGACTGTATTTCCTCGAGGATGTGGGTCACATCCTGGTTATGTCCGTATCCCACCTCGCATTTTCCATACAGGATGTGCTGAACGTCTGTTCTTAGTGCATTGAATGGCAAAAGGGAATTCCTTGGTCATCTGGGAAGGGTTTTGTATAACCGGCTGGTTGCAATTCAGGCTTGTCGTTATAAGCCAGAAGCAGCAGGCTGCTTCCAAACGTTGGTTCTACGAACTCCTTCAATTGTCTTCGATTTTACAAAAATGTCCTGGCTCCCATGGTTTCATTAGAAAGACGCGTTTTGTCTTTAAAACAGCTTAATGAATTAGACGGGGGTAGCTGTCACTATTCTTATTGTTTAAACAAGGAAAGTGTTCAGAAAGTGCGAGTGGTTTGCTCAAGGTTGCCTGGACAGTAAGTCATGGCCTGCACCCTGTTCTTCTTCTTGCCTTTTTGCCCAGACCTCTGACAATCTCATCGAGTCGCCTTTCAGGACTCACGCTATCTGGGTAGGTAAATGACCTCTACTTGCCCAGGGTCTTCGGTGAGTTGGGGTAATTGGGCACCCATCAATCCGGGTGCCGTCCCCAGCTGGCTGCTGACTCACTGAGCGTATGACATCTGGCAAGTCATTAACCTGTACCTACATCTCAGTTCCTTCATCCCGAAAATAAAGATGACAATAGATGCTGGCTGCCTCGAATGGTGTGAAGATTAACGAGATGATGCAGGGATGCGCCCTGAGCTCCTGGGATGAAAGGCTTAGCAGAAGCACAAAGTCTAATTATAACTTCTTGACAGTTTCAAAGGAGCCTCTGGGAAGGCTAGTTCTTGCTTCTAAATCTGGACAGTATGCCCCTCCGGGATGCACGCTTTTCTCTCTATGGCAGTCCAGGCCGTCTCCTGCTTCTGCTGGTCTTGACCGCTCTACTCAGATCTCACCAACAAGAGAAGTTAGAGACCCTGAGAAGGCCCCGCCCCCATCCCCCAGGCTCACAGGAAGGATCAGGGGCAACCTCTTTGGGCAGGCTTCCCGGGGGATCTCTTCATTTTCGGGAATCAGGTCACAGTCCCTAATCTAAGGACAGGAATGTCGCATGGATCAACAAGAACATAAGAAATCTGCTGGGACCTTCTAGAAAAGAATTTCCCTCCCCCTCCCTGGTAAGGGGAAGGTACAGAAGAGAACCTGACCTAGCCCTGTCCTCGGCTTGCTGCCTTTGAATGCAGTGTGAGATTTGCTCCTTGGAGCTTCTGTTGCCATCTTGTGACCTGCAAATTGCAGCCACCTTGGCCCTGACACCACTGAGTCACCAAGGTGACACGGAGTTCTTCTTTGTGAGGAAAATAAATTTTTGCTTAGGCCGCCATTAGTATACTTTTCTGTTACTTAGAGACAGATGCTCTAACGGATCCGTAGCCATGTCCACCATCGTAGGGGGCAGGTCTGGGGGTAGTTGTGGATCTCTGACTGGAGCGTTCCTGTGGGAGTCTTGGAACACTGGGTGTTACACAGAAACACTTCAGCTTGCCCATTTCTACCTTTGACTTCTTTCTGGTCACTCTTCCCCCTGGTACTTGTCAATCTATCCTGAATGTAGGAATAAAATCAGGGCTAGTACCAGCTTCCAAACAATGGAGAAGTGAGTCTTGTCTTTGCCCTCCCCATGTATGTATGTATGTATGTATGTTTGTATTATTATTATTATTATTATTATTATTATGTTTTTAGAGAAAGAGAGTGAGGGGGGGTGAGAGGGGCAGAGGGAGAGGGAGAAAGAGAGTCTTAATTAAGCAGGCTCCACGCACAGCTCGGAGCCGGATGCAGGGCTGGATCTCATGACCCCACGATCATGACCGGAGCCGAAATCAAGAGTTGGATGCTTGAGGGACTGTACCACTCAGGTGCCGCTGCCCTCTCCGTTTCTCAGCTTTCTCTGCCAGATACCCAGAGCCTTCGATGTCTCTGGCTCTCTACTCTGCTTCTTACCCCCACCACTGCGTCTCCTGGGTCCAGCACCCCCTCCCTCATGCAAACTCCCTTCTCTCATGTCCTATTTTTTTCAGAGCCATCACAAGTGTTGGTTTAATGTGTCACCTTCATGGGTAGCCCTGGCATTTCCACATAGTGGAGAACATTCTGGGCACAGCTGTGAAGGAGCCAGCTAGGATCTGGTACCATCCCACTGCCCTTTGTGTTCTCGTCCGTCCTCTAGTCATACACATTTTCAAGGATCTAGTGTCTTCTTGCTGTCCCACAGGGTACCATTCTTAATTCTAAAGGGCTCTTTGTCTTATTTCTGGAATGGAGAGAACAATGTTTCGTCTGATCAGAGATCAAGGATTCTATCGTCTACTCTCTGAGTCCTCTCCGGCTGTGTATCCTGTGCCTACCCTGGCATCATCAGAGCCCTTTCTTCCCCTGGCTCTACAGAAGTTATCATCATCTTGGTGCCCTGATCAGTGCTGCAATGGGGTAAGATGTCTTCATAAAGAGCGTTTAGCTCACTCAGGTTTCTTGCCTCTTCAGAGAGAGGGGTGGAGGGGGGTGCTAAGAAGTTTGAGACCCTTTCCAGAACCCAGAGTAGACAGCTACTCCAACTTCGTGACCGGTCTGGTCCTGAGGTGGGTACAGAAACATCCACAATGTAGCTCTTTCCATTGATTTCCCCATTTCAGACCTACAGGGGTCTAGGGCACCAAGAATTTTGTCATAGAACTTTGAAAGCAAATGCAGATTTCCCAGCCACCTCTGGGGAAGGGGGCCATTTTCTTGAGACCTGTAGGAAGCCAACAGATACCTGGAGATACCTAATGGAATGATAAAGCGGCTGAGTTAATTAAAACATCACCCAAATGCCACAAATTGGGAAGATTAATGGTGAAAGGGAGTCTTTAAGGACCTTTTGCTTGCCTGTAAGGGATATGGTTTCAAATGATAAAGCTGACTAGAGATTCTCCCAGGCATTAAGTGGTTTGGGGGAAGACCTTCAATTGGCTTTCTCTACGTGTGAAACAGAAGTCTATGTGTTGGGGGCATTTTTACACGGTGAAACTCAGTCCTCACGAGATTGAAATGTGCTGGTTCTTAGGTAATTAGGACTCCTTCCCCGCCAGAATGAGAACATTGGCTTTGCCTTATGCTTGGAAAGAAAGTTGAGTGTATATGGAAGCCAGCAGATCTCTTACCTGTGAGCCAACTCATTAAGACAAATAACAAATGGATAAACAGAAATTCTGTTGGGGATGAGGTATGTGTACACAATCATGGACGTCAGGGCTGTATGCACACGGAATCCCATTTTTTCAGATTAACTTTTACTTTTGCCTCTTAAATCTTAGGTTTCTTGCTCTGCCCTCAGTGATTAATGATGGTCTGTTACTTCAAGCACCCCAAGCCTGGCTCTGGTGATTGGCTCTTCCTTTGCTTGACTTGATATAATCATTGATGAAAATGGCATTAATGGACCATGGAAAGGTTGGCAGTATGTATGGATGGACTGATTTAAATTGGCTACCAGAGTGACCCAGTTTATTGTTTGGTAATTGGCCATGAAGTGAGCCAACACCAATAGACAGTAATTCAATTGTCCTAAATCTCTATTTAGTATGAGATGAGAGGTGCGATGAGGGATAATACCCTGTATGTGTTCTGTAATTTTCTAAACAAATACTTTGGAGAGCCAGGTGTTGTTCTAGGTTCTTGGAAGGTCTTGGAGGAGGGAGCAAAGGATGAACAAGACATTACTTGGAGGGGTTTATTTGGTGAAAGAAGGCTTCATGCTCTATTTTATTCCACTCGGGAAGAGGCCTGGAAAACATCAAGGTTTAAAATACAGGTATGTGCAGGACCACGGGGTAAAGACTCATCATAAAAATGCCAAGCAGACTGAGGAATGGAAGAAAGTGCAGCTAAAGTCACTGTGTTCTTTCTCTAGGGCTGCCGTGACTAGGTGGCAGAGAACATCAGGAGTTTATCCTTTCACAGTGCTGGCAGCCAGAAGTCTAGAATCATGGCATGGCAGTATTGATTCCTTCATGGGGGTTCGAAGGGAGTATCTGTTCTTGGTTCTCCTCTAACATCTGGTGGTTGCTAGCAACCCTCTGTGTTCCCCAGATTACGGCTACATTGTCACGTGGCTACATCGCCTCTGAGCCTGTCCATCTCTGGATACAGTGCTATTTTATGCCTTTAACCTTGAAAATGTGTACCGTATTGCTAATTTAGAGGAGAAATGGAAGGCGACGAATTGGTCAATGAAATCCATTCTTACTTGCAGAAAAAGAAACAATAGGGAATATGCCTCACATTCTTGATGAGGCCTCAGAGGCCATCATTCTGGCTGTAGCGGGTATACCAGTTGTTCAGTTTCTCCTCCTAAGAGAAGTTAACAATTTTTGTTGTATTAGTCAGGGTAGGCCAACTTCTATTGCACTGATAAGTAAGTCCAAAATCTCAGGGGCTTAATACCGCAAAAGCTGATGTCTTTCTCTTGGGACAACTCTCATTTCTACCTCTGGCTACAAGCCTGCGGAAGGACCCTACTTAAAACAGCCACTCAAGGACCTAAGCAGTTGGAGGCTCCAGCAGGGCGTAGACTTTAAAAATCACTGTAGCAGGGACAGGGAGTGTGGCAAATCCTACATTGGCTATTAGGGCTCCTGCTTCTGTCTCATTAGCTCAGTGCAGTCCCATGGCCAGGTCTAACTCTGAGTAGGGGAATGCAGACCTACTGTGTGCCTGCAAGGAGGAGAACGGGAGGATATGTGAATCACCCTAACGTCTCTCACATCGAGATGCAACTTTCTTTCTTTAGCTGTGGTCATTACACATTGGCATCGCCATTCCTTTCATTCTGGAGAGGGAGAATATTACCCAACCCCCCAACATCCCGTGGATGGAACTTGGACCACAGAACTGAGTACGTTGCTGAGCAAACTCTTAGGGCACAGCGGTGGGTAATAATGCCATTTGTAAGCACAGACTTAAAAACAGAGGGCAAAGGATATATAGTCATCCCTTGAATGGTCTTATGATTACTGTTCAATAATTTAGGCTCCCAAGTGTGCTGGGTAATAGAGAAGATATAAAAATAATCTATCTACTTAAGCTTGCTATTTGTCTAGTTTATCCATGTAGGCCTTATTAGAAAACTCGGCCAAGGAGGGTCAAGTAATACAATTAACATGACCCTTGTTTAGACGGTCAAGTTTCTCCTGTGCAGGCGTTTCTGAGCCCAGTCTACGTTTGGTTAGTGGGAGCCTATAGGGAATTCTTCTGTCCTGTGAGTTCCCATTACTGTGACCTGAAATTCCTTTTCGGGTTTTTTTTTCACTCTTTGAGATAAAATGGGAAAGTGCCCTCATTTTCTTTTCCCTTAACAATATTTAGACAGGAGGGCCACAGACCAATTAAGGTGAGGCAAAAGGATCACCCCTAATCAAGTTCTTTTTTAATTGAGCCTCAAGTTTACCAGTGAACTCTTAATAGTGAGGAGGGCATGGGAATGAAATGAGAAGAAACAAGCACTCACTTCCATTTCAAGAAAAAAACTGTCTTTGTCGCCCCAGAGAAGGGGATTATACTACCGCCATTTGCACATGTGCTCTTGTATGTCTGCAACAAATAACAGCTTTGAATAATGAACGGTCTCCACGGTAGGGGACTCTGCCACAGAGAGGCTCTCGGTAATGGTATACTTAATAATTAGAAATACGAGCAGGACTTGACCTTCCACGTTGGATGTATTATTCTTCACTTTACCTGTTCACTGTCACAGTGGGTGCTGTCACAGAGACTGTGACTAAACACCCTGATAAAGTGTTCTCTGCCAAGGCCCATAAATAATGTTTGCCCAGTGTGCCTGAGGTGTACATGGCATATGCTTAGATCTGTGTGGGAGTCTGGATGGGGTAAGTGCCTTTGAGTTTACAGAGAATTTGTACTCAGTTTGTAGGTATGGGACATACTGTAAATGTGGCAGCCCGTTAGTGTCCTCCGGAAATAGCCTCCTGCTGCTGGTTATGTAAGGTCCCTGGTAATGAAGTCCTATCCAGTGACATCTATTTTTTTTGTTTAATTCTACATCTGTAGTGAAATCATGGTTTTGGGAAAGAACACAAGACTGGAACTTTGAAAGCCTGATTACTGAGTAGTTTCTCAGATGACTCATGTCAGCTGTCCTCGCCTGGCTTCGCCGCCCACCATGAAGGCCAGTCTTCAATCCTCCAGGCTTAAGGTGCGTATAAGGGCTATCAATAATCAATGGTAAAGCATGTGTGCAGAGCTCATTATTGTGTTCTAATTCCCAGAGGAGCCAAGGGCATCAGCGTGCAAGGTGAGCGGGTCATACACGACTTTATCTCCTTTTCTGATGTGAGGTCTGCACTTTGCTTATATTTCAATGTGTGGGAAATACGTTGTGTGAAAATACCAGGCAGGCACAGTACCTGTGTTCCAGTCTGTGCTCAGTAGTTGGCAGTTTCCTTCTCCCTTCTCTTTCCAAAACTCCCCAGCTCGGCAGCAGTGACATCAGTCAGCCTGGAGCATGCTGATGAGGACCTGTGTCCCCTCATGGGTGTAAGTAATATTCATCCTCAGGGAATGTCCCTCCTTTAAGAATCTCATCCTGTTGGAACACCTGGGTGGTTCAGTCGGTTGAGTGTCTGCCTCCGGCTTGGGTCATGATCCTGGTGTCCTGGGATCAAGTCCCACATCGGGCTCCTTGCTTGGTGGGGAGCCTGCTTCTTCCTCTGCCTGCTGTTCTCCCTGCTTGTGTGCTCTCTCTCTCTAACAAATAAATAAATAGAATCTTTGAGGAAAAAAAATATTAAAAAAAAGAATCTTATCTTGCACTGACCATCAGATTGTCCAAGAGTCAAAGTCCCAAGAGGTCATCGGCAAAGGTAGACGTTGAGGTTGGTGAGGCTAATCATGGGGGTAAACGGCAGGCCTGAGAGTCAGGGCCCCTCAGTAGGCTCGTGAGGAATAGCAACTAGGACAAGTGACTGTCACTACATATAGGCTGGGCAGGGAAACACAGAGGACTGTACCAGCTTCCTGGGGGTGCCCAGGGGATATTCAGTGGGAGCGACAGAAGGAAACCAGGCGGCCTGTTCTTTGAAGGTGATTTTTTCCCTTGGCAACGCAAGCTCTTCACCTACAGAGTGAAGCCAAGGGGGACCTCCCTGGTGTGGCGCCCATGTTCCACACTGCGCAGAGCGTGGGACACCACTCAGAACGTTGTCCTTTTACTGCGGAGCATGAGGACCAGCGGGCACTTAGAGCTGTTTCCAGCAGCAGCAGCACGCCTCTCTCCATTCTCCCTTCATTCTCTGTAACCTCTCTGTACCGCCCACGTCAGCCGGGTCATATGAATGAAAGTGTCTCTTCTCAGCCATCTGGTGATTCCTTCTTCCCTGCCCCCTGCCTGGAGCTGTGAGAGCTGCTCACACGCTGCCAAGTCAGCCAAAGAGGGCTGCTGCTGCCTGCGGCCTGCCAGACAACGGGCATCCTCAGAGGCCTTCTCCGTCCCCTCAGAACATGTGCAGGGGCTGGGTCGAAATTAAAAAAAAAAAAAAATCCCACAAGGCAAACACACAAATTAGTTAGTTAATTGATATGTAAACGGCTGTGTATATGTGTTGGAGATCCAGCCCAAATGACAGGAGCACATAAAGGAGGCATACTTAGTTATTTTTTATGTTAAAATAGTTTTCCTAAAATGTACTGTGTAAGGTTGGTATTCATTTTCCAGGGAAGCTATGACTGATTACTACAAACTGGGTTGTTTACAACAACAGGAGCTTATTTTCTCACAGTTCTGGAGGCTAGAAGTGTGAAACCCAGGTGTGGGCAGGGTTGGTTCCTTCTGGAAGCGTGGAGGAGGCATTTGTCCCGTGCTTCTGTCTTAGCTTTTGGTGGTTGCAAGCAATCCTTCTTGAAGCTTCACTCTGACCTCTCTGCCTCAGTTGTCATACGGTGCTCCCTTCCCGGTGTCTCCGTTCCTTTGCCCAAATTTGTCTTTTATAAAGGCAGCAGTCATTGGACCAGGGCCCACCCTCATCGAGGCTGACCTTATCTTAACTTGATTACATCTGTAAACAAAGACCCTATTTCCAAATTAGGTCAGATTCACAGGTACTGAGGGTTGGGGCTTGAACCTATCTTTTGGAAGACACAGTTCTGCTCACAACAAGGGTCAGAGGTAGAGAGCAGTTAAGAAAAAGGAGAGCCTTTTAAAAATGGAGTTATAGGGACACCTGGGTGGCTCAGTGGGTTAAAGGCTCTGCCTTCGGCTCAGGTCATGATCCCAGTGTCCTGGGATCAAGCCCCATGTCTGGCTCTCTGCTCAGCGGGGAGTCTGCTTCCTCCTCTCTGCCTGCCTCTCTGCCTACTTGCGATCTCTGTCTGTCAAATAAATAAATAAAATCTTGAAAAAAATTTTTAAAAATAAAAATGGAGTTATAATAATGGGATAGATGGAGCTAGAACAATTGGAAAAAATATGTGGAAAAAAAAAGGAAAAAAAAGATCCTCATTTCAAACCTGTTAATCTACAAAAATAAACTCAAAATGGATCATAGACATTAAAACCTAAAACCGTAAAACTCTAAAATAAAACCTGAAAGAAAATCTTTGTGACCTTGGGTAGGCAAAGATTTCTTAGAGATGACCCCAAAGCACAATCTATAAGAGAATAAATTGATGAATTGAATTTTATTAAAATCGAAAACTCCTGCCCTTCAAAAGACATTGTTACGAGAATTGAAAGACAAGCCACAGATTGGGAGAAAATCTTTGCAAAGCGTGTACCTGGTAAAGGATTTATATCTAGAAAATATAAGGAAATCTCAAAACTCAACAGTATTGGAACAATAACTCAAACAAAAATAAACAAATACATCTGGATACTCCAGTGAAGAGGATACATGGAAAGCAAAAAAGTGCATGAAAAGATGTGCCAAATCATGAGTCACTAGGGTATCAGAAACTAGAACCATAGTGAGACACTATAATGCCCCCATTGTAATGACTAAAATGACAGAAACTGACTATGCCAAGGCGGGGGGGGGGAGAATGTGGAGGAAATGGGAACGCTCATACACTGCTTGTGGGAATAGAAAATGATAAAAAAGATTTTGGAAAACAGTTTGACAGTAAAACATGACAAAACATATATCCTCATGATCCCAGCCATTCCATTGCTATGTATTTATCTATGAGAAGAAAATATATATATATCGCTACAAAGACTAGTAAGCAAATATTCATACAGCTTAACTTGTAACGGCCCAAAGCTGCAAACAACGCAAATGTCCAGCAACACATGACTAGCTAAGGATTGAATTGTGTTTCCGCCTAACTTTTTTTTTCTTTTTAAAGATTTTGTTTATTTATTTGACAGAGAGAGACACAGCAAGAGAGGGAACACAAGCAGGGGGAGCTGGAGAGGGAGAAGCAGGTTCCCCATTGAGCAGGGAGTCCAATGTGGGGCTCGATCCCAGGACCTTGGAATCATGACTTGAGCTGAAGGCCGACACTTAGTAACTGAGCCACCCAGGCACCCCAATCCCCCAAATTCATGTGTTGAAAGCCTTTATGCTTAATGTGACTATATTTGGAGTAAAGGGGTTATTACGGAGTGGGGGTGGGGCGCCTGGGTGACTCATTCGTTAAGCCTCTGCCATTGGCTCTGGTCATGATCTCCTGCATTGGGCTCGCTGCTCAGAGGGGAGCCTGCTTCTCCCTCTCCAACTCCCCTGCTTGTGTTCCCTCTCTCTCTCTGCCAAATAAAATCTTAAAAAAGAAAAAAAAGAGGTCATTAAGGTTAAATGAGGTCGTTAGGGTGGGGCACTAATTTGATAGGATTGTGTCTAAGAGGAGAGACCCAGGAGAGCTCACTTCCTCTCTGTGCGGTGTGAGGACACAGTGAGAAAGCATCCAGAGGCAAACTGGAAAGAGGGTCCTCATCGAAACCTAACCATGCTGGTACCCTGATCTTCCAGCTTCGAGAATTGTGGGAAAATTAATTTCTGTTGTTTAAGCCAACCAGGTTATGGTGCTTTGTTATGGCAGCCGGAGCACACTGATAGAGGAACAAAGAAACAGGTTGTGGTGTGTCTATAAATAGAATACTGCTCAGCAACAAAAAGCAATGGACTGATGTACTCAGTGACCTGGATGAATTTCCAAAAATGCTGAGTTGAAAGATCCCAGATCTCCCCCACGCCCACATAAAGAAGTCCACACTGTATGGTTTCATTTCTACAAAACTCTAAAAAATGCAAACAGATCTATAGAAAGCACAACAGTGGTTGATTGGAGCTGCGGAGGAGAGAGGCAGGTGCGGGAAGGATGTATTATGAAGGGATGTGAGAAAACCTTTGTGGGTGACAGATACACTCATGACCTTGATTGTGGTCATGGCTTCATGTGTATATACGTATGCCAACCCTTATAAAATTATGTACCTTAAATATTTTTATTGTATGTTAATTGTACCTCAATCAAAACATACGCTGGTTACATGTTGGGTATTTTGTTAGCTGTTTGCATGGAATATTCACTTCTGAAAGTACTGTGGTAGGGATACAAATGAATTTCGGAGAAGAATAATATACCCATAGAACAAGAATGTAGTCTATAGAGAGGAGGAGGAGTAGAAGAGAGAAGGGGAACGGTGAATAGAATAAAAAAATGATTCCTGGGATGTGGGGAGGAGGCAGGCAGAAAAGGGGAAGGACGTGGCTGATCACATTTTCCAACATGGGCATGTTATTTCTTCTCGAAATGTAGCTCCAACACTCTTCCCTTTGGGAGGAGGAGTTCGTGTTTCCTCATTTTCAAAGTGGGGAGCCTTGTGACTACTGTGGAAGTAATGCTATCTGACTTGTGATAATAAAAGATGATTTGGTTTCTGCCTTTTCTTGGGATGTTCACTCCTGGAACTCAGCACCTGTGATGTGGGAAGCCCAAGGAGCCAAGAGGAGGTCTTGTTGGTGGCCCCGGCAGGTCTGGATGGCCAGCCCCAACCCCCAGACATATGGAGGAGGTGGATGACTCACCCCTTTGGTCCCCCCAGCTAAGGTCCTGACATCATCATGGAGCCAAGAGGAGGAGTCCTTGGTGGATCCTTCCTGAGTCTCCACCCGCAGAATCTGTGAGCATGATAAAGTCATGGTCTTTTATACCACTTAAGTTTGGAGTGTCTTTTTATGCAGCAATAGTCATAAAACAGTGATTAGGGAGGAAGGGGAAGACATGGAAATAATAAAGAGAAGCTAGTATTCAGACTTTCTGAAAAATAAGAAAAGATTCATAGGTAGTTTTAATGGTTTTTGAGAGTCAATAATCCCGAGAAGTGTTCTAAGGCTTTCTGGAATAGGAAGTAACCCTTGTCATCATGAATACCAGAAAGGTGGCCAAAGTAGCAGAAGTGTTAGAGTGGAAGAAACTCCCTCATCATCAGCCCCTGACAATCCTTTCAAAACCAAAAGTGTAGCCAAACACATGGGGCTGGATTTGCAAGCCTCCTGTCTCAGGAGTAAAGATTCTAGAAAAATTTTCTTTGGAGTTAATGTTACAGTTTTTTTTAATCTTAAGTTTTATAATTATTATTTTTTTAATTTGTCAGAGAGAGAGAATGAGAGAGAGAGAAAGAGCGTGTGCTAGCAC
The DNA here is from genome assembly GCF_922984935.1 of Meles meles. Classification (NCBI taxonomy): domain Eukaryota; kingdom Metazoa; phylum Chordata; class Mammalia; order Carnivora; family Mustelidae; genus Meles; species Meles meles. Next base: position 81,576,689 of record NC_060077.1, on the reverse strand, counting down.
AGGCAAGGGAAGCGGCAGACAGAGGGAGAAGCAGGCTCCCCGCTGAGCAAGGAGCTCCATGGGGGACTCCATCCCAGCACCCTGGGATCATGACCTGAGCCAAAGGCAGACGCTTAACCCACTGAGCCACCCAGGCGCCCCATTAATGTTATAGTTAATTGAACATACTGTAAGTTAGTACTCGTTTTTGCACAACATCAATCACAAGAGACAGGTTTGTGTCATTAGCAGATCATTTTAAAAAGAAAATTCCTTGATCTGATTTTGTCCACTCCCTATATCAGAACCGTGACCCTTAGAATCAAACAAAAGACTCCTAAATCCAGGTATTTATGCATAAAAATATTTGTAAGTTCTTTAGCTCTATTATGGAGATGACAAATGGATTCGAGAATGGGCCCATCTGCAACAAAACCCGACTTGTAGAATTTATCCCATGTTAGTGTAGTCCCACCACTTTGAAGAATATGTTATGAGTTCTGACATCAAGGTCCAGTTCTGCATCACTAGTGAACTTGTAACAAGTTGTAATCAGTGTGTCTGCACTGATTTGGACTTGTCTGAATTTTGATTCCAAGATTTACAAATGTGCGTGCGTGTGTGTGTGTGTGTGTGAACCATTCCATCTTTGTCTTTGCCATCTGCCATGTTGAGATATTCTGCTTTTTTGTTTCAGAATATTCACTGATCATTTTTATCTGCTTGTGTTCTTGTTCCAGAATAGTTTCCAGCCGTCTTATTGATTCCTACTGATGCTCCTGTTTTCCCCCAACATGTAAATTATAGGCTAGCTCTTTTACCTGTTAACAGAGCAATGGCTGAATAATTCTACAGCGCTCTTGCCTAACCTGATCACATTCTGCCTTCTACCTGGTGGTGATAATGTTTTCTTTTCAGAGGGAAAAGGCTTTCTGGTAAACTGTGGCCATGGAAAGGGAATTTTAAAACTGATTTGGAGGAAGAGTCTCTTTCGGCTTAAAATGTGCGCTGAAATGGATCTCTTACTCTGTGCTTCTCTCACACTTCCTGTATCACACCATTAAACATCCTCCCAGGGACCAGAAGCTCTGGGAGACTGTTTAATCACTTCATGCCCAGTATCATGGGTACCACATTTGCAGGATGTGGGGCATGATAACCTCCTGTGGTTAGGATAACAGCTGTTCCCAGTTCTTAACACATGCAATACAAAGGAAAATAGTCACAAAATTATCCTCAGGGCTCGTGACAGAAAGGAAAACGTTATAGGGGTTAGTTTGCTCACATTCAAGTAACTGGTAGTTGTAGAGGCTGGTTTGGACTCAAGTTCATAGCTTTCTTTATTTCTTTGCTTATTCTTATCTTTGGTTATATCATACCTTACTCATAGAGGATGTGTGAGAGCTGCCTTTGATGGGAAGAAAGGGTTAGTCTACTGAAGTCTGATGGTAAGAATTTGCTTGGCTGTTAGTATACCATGTAATAGACCATAAAACATATCCTTTGGGCTACTGGACGTTTGTCAGTCTTCTCGTACACTTCTGCCAAACTGTCCTTCATATTGGAAAAAAAATCACACGTTATGTATAGGATGGGTCCCAGTGTAAGTGGGCTGATGATCTAATCTTCTTGTGTTTGAGAGAGAGGGGCCATACAGCAGAGCTTCTCAAAGTCTGACCCCCTGGGCCAGGGGCATCAGCACCACCTAGAAACCTGTTAGAAATGCAAATTGTTCTGGATCAACTGAATCGGAAACTCCAGGGGGTTAGGGCCCAACAAGCTATTGTTGAACAAGTGTTCCAGGAGATTCTGAACCCATCAAAATTTGAGAACCATTTTTATAAACAAGACCCACACAAAACTATTTTGTTTACAATCAATGTGGGGCAAGGAAAGATGAATAAAATATGGTCCCAGCCTTCTGTGAACTCATCCATTGTTGGTGAGCTGTACAGATTTGATATATATTTGTATTCGTTTGTACATAGTTGATTTGCCAATAGAACAGAGATGGAAGTAGGAGAGTGGCCTGTCTCCTTGGTGGCTATGTGGAAAACCCTCTCACAAAATGAAAAATTTTGGGTGTGATTCATCATTATATGATTGATATCATCAAACCGTCCTTCACTCTTTTCAGAGATGGGGTGGGGGATGAAGAGTGTTCAGGAAAAGCTTAACAGTTGGAACCACAATATTCGTGTGTTCAGGGACTGGAAAAGAATGCACAGCGTCGTACTACTCCGCTGCTGACTTTGCCTTATGGATCAGCTCCAGCCCCAGGAACTTGAGGCTAGGTCAAGATCACAAGGCCATCTCTGTGCTCTGCCATTAAACAAATGTGCAATAGACATTCCCTTCTATTTAACTTTTATTAAAAGAAGTGCTAGGGTACTGAGATGCAGTACATCATATTTATTACCAAAATTATTAACAAATATACAAAACTTATACATGTAATTTTCTTACATCCATTTATTCTCTATAATACTGATTTTTGTTCAAGTAGGTTATCTACAGTATGTAAACATCCCTTGGATTGACCTCACACAGATTAGGAAAGCCCTCTAACCCATGCTTTTATCAGATACTTCTTTTTATTTGGCTTTCATTTGTAGCATCTAATCTTCACATTTGGCACATGGAAGAGACATCGACGGTGCAAAAGAGGCAGATTTTCTGGTTTTGTTCTGAACAATTTTGCAGGGGCACAGTTCAAGAGCCGAGAGAGCAGAGCACTCTAACTTGATGGCGTTGGATTCGCTGTAATGCCAGCAACTCTTGGTTCAGCCGTTAAACTTGAGCACAAAGTCAATGTCTCTTCCTTCTCCCATCCCCCACCCACCCGTCATGCAAGGCTAATTCGCCTTAACCTTGTCTCAAAACGGTTAAAAGAAATTCCACCCATCCCAGGACAAGTAGGTTAATTTCACCGAGTAACAATTTTTCAGTGTTCTTTTGTGTGGGTTGGTTTGTGCGGTCTGATGAGCCAGCAAAACTCTTAAGTGGAGAACACAGTAAGATAAAAAAAATTTTTTTTAAAGGGAGGAAAAAGAAAAAGGATATGAGAGTCAAACTCCCCTTCAGTTGCCACCTATGTATGTAAGACCAGAAACTCTTCAGCGGTGGCAGAGTGACAAAGCGACAAAGGCCTTGGCGAATGGGAGAGAAAGGTCAAGCTCGCCATAACTTGACCTTGGACTCCAAGCCCTTGAAGGCGGTGTTGCAAAAATGAAAAAGAAAAAAGGAACGAAAGGATATTGGAGTTTCTGCCCCCTCTTCCTCCTGTGTTTCCTTTTGACTACTTAACTTAATGTAACCAAGTAAAGCTGATCCAGAGAGAGCTCTCTTCGCCGCCGCTCTCCCCCTCTCACTCTCCAGCACAGTATTGCTCACGTGGTCGGCTGCACCGTGGGCGCGCGTCCGCCGAGAACGTCTGGGTTTGGACGCGCGCCTGCCTCCCGGCTTCCGTCACCACAGGGGCGCGGGCCCCTCCGACGCCCCGTAGAGCTCCGCCAGCTTCCGGAAGCGGGGCCCCCAGTCCGTCAAGAAGTCGAAGCTTTGCTCCGAGTCCGACGTGGCCGACTGCAGGGAGCTCAGCGACCCGGCCACGGAGCCGTCCCCCTCGAACATGTAGGTCTGGAGGGAGTCGAAGGGCGGGGCCCACAGGTCCATGTCGGCCTCGTAGAGCTTGGCCAGCACGTAGCTGTGGACCGTGCTGTTCACGGCGCACGTCTGAGGCACGTAGCGGGAGAGGCTCTCGATCTCGGGCAGCATGTCCTGCCGCGTCTTGGGGGCGCCTCCCCCCTGCGCCTCCCGGGGGTTCCACATGGCCGCGATGTCAAAGGCCTCCGTGTCCTCCTCGCCGCCGCCCTCGTCGTCGTAGCGGACGATGTTCTCGTGGATGTTCTCCTCGTCGTCGATGATGTACGGCTGTTTCCGGTGCCGCCTCATGGACAGGATGAGCAGCACCAGCACTGCGGAAACAAAGAGGACAGGATCTTTACCCCCGAGACCCGGCTGCGTGTGCCGTGACTGCAGGTGGCCATGGGGAACCACAGGTATGGGACAGGGTCTTTGAGTGCTGAGCCCAGAGACAGCATTCGGATGTTCTAAACCACAGGGTCTACCTCCTTTTCACTCATTCTGCGCGGTCGGATTAGGGGTTTGTAGGCAGGTGAAACTCTGTCTTTTCTGCAGGTGGTTCAGTTAGAAGAAGTTGCGTGTAAAGCCTCTTTGCATCGGCTTGCTGCTTTGAGAGTGTGTGGGTGTCTGTGTGCAGCCGGCCACCCCCAAATTAAATCCCATTAAGCTCTACGGCCTCCGTGGAGTCTATGCTAAGGCTCCGACAATGTCTTCTGACCGTGTAAGGACGAGTATACATTTCTGATAATGTGGGAATCTTATTACGTAGGTGGAATCCTGGTTTTTTTTTTTAACATTAGGATCTTATAGGATTTCACTCTGCAAATACAATCATGTATTAGTACATATGCATAGGGACATAAAGGCTAAGTATGAATCGAAGTCTTAGTCTTTTTATATCTCTTTAAAAAAACAAGTGATTGCGGTTTTCCAATAAACTCGGATTCCTCAGAAAGCCTTCTGTTAGGTGGTTGTGACAGTCTGACCCAGTGATGTTCATGGACGGAAAAGAATGAGCAGTGACATTTTATGTAATTCCACAAGTTAGCAAAGAAACACCACACTGTTAGAGGTGCTCTTGCGGGTTTGGATAAAATTTTATCCCAACAAATGTATTTTTTTTCCAGGATGTGTTCACTGTGGTTTAAAGGAGAGATAGAGATAATCCCATTGAACTGTTTATCTCTGTGACTGAAAATGTTTTCCAGGAAGTGTGTGGAGGTTTTAGCTGTAGAACTGCTATTGATTTTTTTTTTCCTGATGTGCTTTGTTATGGCTGGTGAATGGTAACAACTTGACAGCGCTACAAAATGAAACTGCAGTTTACCAAGGGGGAGAAAAATGGAGTTCAGTCATATGCCTAGTAAAATTATGGACTTAAAAAATTCATAGTAATGATTTAAAACATTTGGATATAGAATGTGCTTTTTGTAAATTGCAGTTAAAATGATGTTAATGCCTAATAGTTTCCCATATAGCTAGAGTGACAAAAGGTGAACACAGGAAACAATTATATACTCCTGATTATTTTCTCTGTGTGCCAAAATCCGACTTATGAACTACTTGATTGTGGGATTTCAGAGGAGTGGTCTAATAGGGCTCTAAAGAAGTGGGGGCTTAAACTGGGTGTGGGCTAGAGTGTGAGCTGGTGGATGCAGAGCTGGATAAATGGGATGATTCTGAATGAATATTATGTGTTCATGGGGCTCAGTAAACAAGTACTAAACTCATATTTTTTTTTTCCATTTTATTTATTTTTTCAGCGTAACAGTATTCATTCTTTTTGCACAACACCCATTGCTCCATGCAAAACGTGCCCTCCCCATTACCCACCACCTGTTCCCCCAACCTCCCACCCCTGACCCTTCAAAACCCTCAGGTTGTTTTTCAGAGTCCATAGTCTCTTATGGTTCGCCTCCCCTCCCCAATGTCCATAGCCCGCTCCCCCTCTCCCAATCCCACCTCCCTCCAGCAACCCCCAGTTTGTTTTGTGAGATTAAGAGTCATTTATGGTTTGTCTCCCTCCCAATCCCATCTTCTAAACTCATATTTTTTATGTACTATGCAAAACAGTAGAGAAACAACATTGATATGACGTGAATTTTGGTCTTATCAACTTGTAATCTAAGGAAGTACGGATGATTTATACTAGTCAGGCAGTGATAAGGACTATCATAGGGTTATATGTGTTGCAAAGAGATGTCAGAGGCAGGGCTGGCTGGGTAATTCTTCCCAGAGGACTGAAAAACGTTCACACAGATGATACTGGAATGGTAGGGGTGGTATTTAAGAAAATGCTAGAAAGCAAAATTAGAAAAGTTTCGGGGGGCGCCTGGGTGGCTCAGTGGGTTAAAGCCTCTGCCTTCTGCTCAGGTTATGATCCCAGGGTCCTGGGATCAAGCCCTGCATCGGGCTCTCTGCTCTGCATGGAGCCTGCTTCCTCCTCACTCTCTGCCTGCCTCTCTGCCAAGTTTTGATTTCTCTCTGTCAAATAAATAAAATATTAAAAAAAAAAAAGAAAAGTTTTGGATATCTGCTGGAAGGAATTCTGATGTTAGAGAATTGGGCAGCTTATAGAACTGATTGATCTTATATTTACCTTACAAATATCTTTATCTTATAAAATAAGATACGAATGTATTATTTTTTAGATTATCTGATTTAAATAACAAGTATCGGATAACGCCCTGAAAATCAGATTCTGGGAAACATGGTCCTATTCAGCTGAGAGTCTTCCCTGACAGAAGAGGATCTTTAGGTATTTCAAGCACAGTGCATAGGGTCTATGAGATTTTCTAGGAACTAGAAATATACTAGAGACGTGGGAAAAAACCCTATAAAGTTGAAATTAGTATATTTATTTAATTGTCCGTAAAATATAGTATTTTGTTGGCAAATTCACTACAGTCTTACTCAGTTTTATGAATTATATTTTATTTAGCATACACATTCTTAGAAATAAGAGTTCCTTAAACTATGAGGATTGTATATAAAGTTGCATATAAACCTCTGCTCAGTTTAGCTTGTGAAAACTACCTGTTTATTGTGTACAGTTCAAAAGATGAGACATAGTGGGTTTGGGAGGCACAATGTAAATTGTTCTCGCACACCATTTCTAGCTTGAGAGCCTCTCTGTGCCAGTCTTTTTAAATCGGTCTTTCTGTAATGATGGCTTTTTCTATTCTTTGTGGGCAGGGGTGAACTTATAATGTGGACATTTTCCGAAGACAGGAGTAGGAATCCGCAGGCTGGAAATTTCTCCTACCAGCAAGTTTCTTCAACACTTCTTGTAGTTTTTCCTGTCCTACACTCAAGGACACCCAATGCCATCTTATGGACACTCGGGGAATTGCAGGAGGGTGTTTGTCCATGCAGACAGGAACCAGAAATCTTAACAACTCTCTGATCGAGGGGTCAGAGGATTTAGAAAAGTTACTTATTTATATGACTTCTCATGTAGCCCTGAATTAAAACAACAAAATCAAACCACATGTGGTATTTGCAAATGTTTTCTGAGAGGCATATTCCACAGACCTACCTAGAAATTCAATCAAGGGCTGACATTTTGTAGTCAGGAAATTCTGTCTTTTGTTTGATTCAGTTTCTTGGCTCATAGGTAAACCTGGGGCCGGGGGTTGTGTGGATCTCTGCATGCCTGTTCTAACTGAAATCCCCAGGGCTGTATTCTTTTCCCTCATAGAATGGTAGGGATTCTTTCATATTAGATGATATTACTATCCTAGTCTGCTTTTTTCTAAGCAAAATATGTGTGCTATGAATTTCTTGATCAGAAGAGTTGGGATACATGGACAGATATTTTTGTGGTTTTTAGAGTTAGTTTAGGTGTTTTACTGTTGGTTTTTGAGTGTTGAGTTCAAAAACAATTGCTCTCATAGCCTTATATGCAAGGAGGTGAGTGGCTGCCTGTATGATTTGAGCAGAGGAAGAAAGGATCCTCTCCCTCACTAGCGCTCTCTCACCAGCCTGCCGTCGCATCTTTTTATGTCACAGCAGTGGCATGCTGATCCTGTGTAGTCACTGCTCCTTGTTAGATGGCCACGGTGCCTTGGAGGGGCGCTAATGCCCCCAAATAGCTTATTCCCCCAGAGAGCCACCGGGTTCACTCTCGCTTCTTTCAGGTCTCTGCTCAAAGGTCTCCTTATCAGGGAGGCCTTCCCTGACCACCTACTATAAAATGGCATGCACCCTTGTCTCCTGTCCCTTCAGGATACCCTGTCCTTCTCTTCTCCATAACACCTACCACCTCCAGAATTTGGGGGATGAACACTTAGGAAAAGAGTCTTACCACTCAGATACAGGGATGAATAGTGTAGGGTTGCCTGCATTGCACTTCTGCCTCTGCCTCTGACATTTTGCCTCGGGCCTGTCACTCTCTTTTTGTGATTTAGCTACTATTTATGTGAAATGAAGGTCAGAAGAGGTGTTTATCATATCCTGCCCAAAATTGTCGTGTTGATTCTGTGGTGGCAAAATGAACTTGCTTTGCTCTGAAGTAAGCCTTGTGAAGGCTGGGACGTGTCTGTCTTATTAATCCCAGCACCTGGAATGGTACCCTGGCCCACAGCAGATGCTTGATAAATGTATTTGCTTTGGTTTGGCCAAAGCGGCCATGACTTCCTTGAAGGAAGGGCCTATCTTCAGATTCTCTCTCTCTCTCTCTCTATATATATATATATATATTTATAAATTCTTTCTATATATATTTTTAAAAGATTTTATTTATTTATTAGAGGGAGAGAGAGAGAGGGAGATAGAGGGAGAACATGAGACGGGAGAAGGTCAGAGGGAGAAGTGGGCTTCCGATATGGGACTTGATCCCGGCACTCTGGGATCACCACCTGAACTGAAGGCCGTTGCTTAACCAGCTGAGCCACCCAGGCACCCTATCTTCAGTTTCTTAATTCTTTCCCAGCCTTACTCTACCACCTTTTCAATAAGCATGGCGTAGAAAACGGGTTCTGAACAGCTGTGTTAGAACGGTAGCCAAGTAAGCACTTATGGGACCCCACAGGAAAGAGGGGAGCCACTTGCTCACCTAAGAGGACGAAGATGCAGGCCAGGATGGCGATGAGGGCGCCCCGGCTCAAACTGACCGGAAGCATGTAGGCCTCGGGGCTGCAGGAGAGGACGTGGCCGTCGTCATCGCAGGTGCACACCTGGATGGTCAGCGTGCCTGTGCTGCTCAGCACTGGCTGCCCACTGTCCTCTATCAGGATGGGCAGGTAGAAGACGCTCTGCTCCTGCTGCCGGAAGCCAGACCTCCTGGTGAGAATCCGGGCTGTGTTATCTGAAGAAGACAGGGGATGTAGGAGTTGCAAAAAGGGAGTGGAAAAGCGGGAGGAAAGAAAAAGGAAGAACCCAATAAGTGAATTAATCTCTTGGATTGAGGAGAGCAAGAGGGCAGGGATGGGAGTGGGAAGAACAGAGAGGGAGCTCAAACATTCCCTGGAGGGGGCTACCTAGAGCCCCCTCTACTTTGTCTGGATCAGCATGGGAATTCCCGATTTTTTTGCTCAGCTTCTAGGCAAAGCCCTGGGGCCTTAGAGAGAAACCTTTTTGAGAGTCTGTTTTACCCTTTGTGACCTAAAGTGCCCAGGGCGAACTGTTAGACTTCAGATCTAACTGGAATGTTCCTGTGAAAGCTTGATAGGAATGAACAGTCACTGGCCACTTGCAGTCCCTGCTTGTTTCTGCTCAGCAGCTTTCCAAGGCCCTGGGGCTGCTTTGTGCCTCCAGGAAAAGAATGCTGAGAAGCCCACTTGGCTGTGGCAGATTGCTTATTTTTGCCACTTTCACTGGAAGTCACGTCTTTGGCTGTTTTCTTTTACACCTCTGAAAGCAGTCACCAACTCCTTCTGTGCTTTCTGAAGAAACTGCTCATTTAGCGGAAGCTTGTTCAAAAATCCCCTAATCACGTGACACACCCTGTTAATTCCCTCTACTTGTGGTCTGAGGGGACACAGTTAATAAGAACTTGGAGAAATTCATTCCTGATCAGCAGTACTAGTTTTTTTTTCCTCCAGTTTTAAAGGGAAGTAGCAAAATTATTTGATGTGTTTTCGCAAAGGTGGTGTGTGTCTGTGTATTTATATTTATATTTGCCATTACATTTATAATGTAATGTTCTAGGATCTTTTATTTTTTTAATCTTTGTTTTCAAGTTTCTTCCAGTGGGTTGGAATTATAAGTCATATGTTTTTTGCAAATTTCAGATCATTTTCAGTAGAGGAAAAGTGTAGAGATGTGATAGGACATGCAAGCAGGGACTCTCAAAGCTAACATCAACATGGAAGGTCCACGTGGTTTACATTTCACAAGGAAGAGTCTAGAACTTCACAAAAACTTCTGAGAGCCTAGCCAAAGTAAACATTATTAATTATCAATATTTCTGGTTCTCCTTTCCTTCTTGGACATATTAAAGGATTATACTTTTCTGTCCTCTTGAATTCTGGCATGTCTATATGATTTGCTTTTGATAATGAAAAATGAGCAAAAGCGGTTTGTGTCCCTTCCAGGCAGAAGAATTTAACAGCTGATATGTGTTTCTCTGTGTTCTCTTGCCTCGGTGCAATACTATACAAGAACGTTTAAGATGGAGAGCCAGGCAGCCTGGGACACTGAGCTGCATGGACACTAGCTATCCTCGTTGCTCAGACCCACAGCTGGTTTTATGTGAGTAAGAGACTAATTTTAGTTGTGTTAAACCACTGGAATTTTGGAGTTATTTGTTCCTCAGCATAGGCTAGCCTATTCTGATGGATACGTTATCCCTTCCTTAGCTCTTCCTCCTTGCCCTGCCTTTTCATGATATGGTGATTGTTTACTGAATGCTTAAGTGCACAGCATGTCATTTCATTTTCACATTTGATGAGATAGTGATAATCTGACCCTTTTATACGGGTGAGTTAAGGCCTAGAGAAAGTGATGAAATTTGTTCCAAATTACTAACTTAGTAGCAGAGCTGAGATTTGAGCTCTGGTCTCTCTGACTCCAAGATATATTTCTTCCATTTTGCTGTGTAACTGCTTATTTGGTCTAGTGATATTAACTCTTGAAAATTATCCAGCCAATGGAAATCCTTTCCTGCTTTGGTACAGGCCCTCTGCTTGCCCACCTGAGGATTATATTATATTTCTACCTACTGTACAACCCACCTGTTTTTCTGTTTTTCCAGATTTAGTATCTAAATAGTATTCTGTTCTACAGTGTTAGTCTTGTTGTTTCAGAAACCAAGTTTTTCTCAAACAGAAATCTGTTTTACTTTTATTTTTCAGTTTAATCGAGGCTAGGTTTTAAGACTTTTAGAAAGCTTCACCAGGGGCGCCTGGGTGGCTCAGTGGTTTAGGCCGCTGCCTTCAGCTCGGGTCATGATCTCAGGGTCCTGGGATGGAGTCCCGCATTGGGCTCTCTGCTCAGCGGGGAGCCTGCTTCCCTCTCACTCTCTCTGCCTGCCTCTCTGCCTACTTGTGATCTCTCTCTGTCAAATAAATAAATAAAATCTTTAAAAAAAAAAAAAAAAAAAGAAAGAGAAAGCTTCACCAGAGCTGAATTTCATAAAAGTATTACATCATCATTTAATTAAGCACTGTACATCATGTTTCTTAATCTCAGAATTATTTAAGGTTAAAGAAAAAGAAAAAAGATCAGAGTGTTGCCTTGCTCACTGTAGTCTTGGAAGGGTTCTGGCAACTTGTAGTAGCCACTTGCAGAGTTTTTGTTGAATATGATGAGTAGGGCTTTAGTAACCCGTTTGGAAACAGTATTTGTTTCTAAGGTGACACAAAACCTTTTTCTTTCGTGTGTGTGTGTGTGTGTGTGTGTGTGTGTGTGTGTGTGGCTAAAACAGGCCCCATCTTCCAGTCCTAGCCTTAATGCTTATTCACTTTCTGATCGTGGCCCATTTGTTTTCGGTGCAATACTATACCTTTATCTGAGACAGTAAGAATCAGAGGGATTAGTAACTTCCTCGAAACCTTCAACGGTTATTATAAATATCAAATAAAGAAAAGTATGGGAAAATGTGCCTGAAACTGCAAAATGCTACATACACACAATCCTTTTAATAATGCTTTGTGGATCAAAAAAAAAAAAAGTAAGAAAAGCTCTAATTGAGATAGTGCCTTGTGGTGTTCATAAAAAGGTATGTTTTGGGCATGGGAGTTGGGGTCCTGCCAGCAGATCCACCAAATCAGATGCTGGTCAATGTTTTAATGAGCCTCCATAGAAAATACTCATGGGATAAACTGTCATCAGGAGATTAAGAGTTCATCCTTTCTATTGAAGATGTGCTGACTTTTGTTTTGGAAAACCTTCTAAGAAATGAGTCATTTCTTTTTATAGTCATCATATTCCACTGGCCCATCTTTTTAAAGCATTGGATTCGTGCATTGGTATCCAAAGTCATCTTTAAAAAATTTGCAGCGTTTTGCTGCATATTGTTTTCGTGTTGATTCTGACAAATATCAGAGTGAAGGAATAGAGTGACACTTCAGTGAAAATTTGAAGAAACCGTATAATGTAATATTCCCCCCCACACCCCTGGTTTCCACTATGATACCCGTCCTGAGGGGGCTGAAACCACTTTTTGTAGGAAAGATTTCCCTGTGAAGCAGATAAATGAATAGTTCAAAATTTGACCCAATAAAAAGATCAGGATGTTTAATTGTAGTACTTCTGTTGTTATGATTTGTATTACCCTCCCTTCTAGAATTATCAGAGTGATTTTATGATAACATGTAGAAGGTTAAAGGAAAGATATGGAGGAATGTTTTACATTTAAAAGAAAACAGGTTTAATAGTCTCAAGTGTTAATGGCAGAATATCATGTGGGGTTGAATTAATACTTACGTCTCAAGTAAGTGATGTTTGAGACTAAGACCAGGCAGGCATAATCATGACTTTTCGTTTCCCTTTGTTTAGATTGTTACACAGTAACAATTAGTATTTTACTTTATTTTATTTTTAAAGATTTTATTTATTTGACAGAGAGAGACACAGTGAGAGAGGGAACACAAGCAGGGGGGAGTGGGAGAGGGAGAAGCAGGCCTCCCGCTGAGCAAGGAGCCCAATGTGGGGCTCGATGCAGAGCTCAATCCCAGGACCCTGGGATTATGACCAGAGCTGAAGGCAGCCGCTTAAAGACTGAGCCACCCAGGCGCCCCAACAGTTAGTATTTTAGAACTGGAATAAGAATGAGGCTAGTAGGGCCCAGAGAACTGATGACCTCTCTCCCCAAGGTCAGACAGCAGGTAGCAGAGTTAGCAACAGAAGGGGTTCACGTGACAGATTTAAGTGATTTTTTTCTGATCTTCCTTTGAAAATCATTTGACGAGAGAACAGAAGTCCCTCCTTTTCCCGTCTGTGCCCAATGAAGACTGTGCTAGATCTATACATTTCTTAGCTGATCAGAATGCTTACTGCACAAGAGGGGTCTAGAATTCCCTTCCAGCCAAGTTGTAGTGGGGAGTGCTTTCTGGAATAAGGAACCCCACCTGGCTCTGTCTTTTTTAAATCATTGTAAAGTGATAGAGTTGTTTCAGTGCCAAGCTACACTTTGTGATCCTATGTTTGTCCTTTGTCATCTCAGCCTTTCTCTCCCTTTTGTTCTGGGAGCTTTTCACTGTTATCCCCATTGATGCTTGGTCAGAAATGTTCCCTCAGGTTTTTCTCTTTATCTAGTTCAATTTCTACCGGTTTTCTCAGATTCTTATAGTTATAGAGCATACAGACATGGCTGTTATCTATGGCAATGAAGGAAGGCTTTTCCTGTATGCCCGGCACTGCCTCACACAGAGCCAACTCTAAAACATTTGTGAACTGATGAACTGAAAGTTTCAGAATCAGCAGAAGACATTCATTGTCTTTGATCTGTTGAAACAAAACTTTTTTTTTAATTTTAATTTTTATCTTTTTTGAAACAAAACTTCTAAAGATTACAAATTGCATTAAATGTCCCCACTGCTACTGAAGAGCAGGTGACCTTTGACACTGTTTGCATGGTATAGTGACCAAAAGTATCCAACCCAAGCTATAAGAAAGCATTGGTAGGTTCCTGTCCCCCATTACCTTGGTTGTCCCTAATGGTGAAGTTGGGGTTGTTAGCAGCCTCTGCAGCCAAGCTGTAGTAGAAGTGCTGACCACTGTGTGGGTCATCTTGGTCCACTGCACTCACTGTCTGGATCAGCTGTGGGAGTGACATGAGATCATATGAGTCAGGGTTGAAAGAATAATCTTCAGGGCTTGGCGAGATCCTAAACCCTGAAATCCAATAGTGGATTGTTTTCCCTAATGAGAAGGACATCCTGAAACTTACTGGAAAGTACCCCGTACCATCACACAACTCATGATTGAATTTTGGTCTTTATTGTTGGGCCTGAATACATTGACAGGTACATGGTGAATGTTACCTGAATACCTCCGGGGTTAAGCCTCACCGTAACAAATTCCCACACCAACGCTAGTCATTTTAAAGCAGTCTAAATAGAAGATTGGCTAAAAGAGCTGTGAGATGCTCCAGGGTCCTGCTTATTTCCCAGTTTTTCATTCTCCCACCTCACCTACTTAACCTCATCATTTGGGTTAATATTTTCAGGGTCAGTTTGCTATCTTTGAGAAGCCTCTATTTAAAAATGACCAATACAAGGGGGCGCCTGGGTGGCTTAGTTGTTAAACATCTGCCTTTGGCTCGGTCATGATCCTGGAGTCCTGGGATCGAGCTTCTCCCTCTCTCACTCTCCCTGCTTGTGTACCCTCTCTCCCTGTCTCTCTTTCTCTGTCAAATAAATAAAATCTTAAAAAAAAAATCACCAATACCTAGAAGAGAAATCTCCTGTGTCAGGTTAATGGAACACAGATGGGAGGGGTTGGTCACAGGGCTGTTGCTTTTTGGTGGCTGGGAAGAGGAGCTAGGAAAGGTGTAGAGCCCAAGACCTACAGTGGGATGTATGGAACAGAGTAGAGTCAGCAGCAGAACTTGGGGTTGAGGAGAACAAAAGAAGTGATGGTTTTCTCTGAGCTCTTTGGCTCAAACTTTGCCTTTTCCACAGTGCTTTTCGAAGTAGTAGTTTGTCATGAAGGTTATGAAGGCCATGATTAAAAAAAAAAGCTGCAAAAGGGGTGCCTGGGTGGCTCAGTGAGTTAAGTGTCCTGACTCTTGATTTTGGCTCAGGTCACGATCTAAGGGTCATGAAATAGGAGTCCCATGTTGGGCTCCACGTGAGCATGGAGCCTGTTTAAGATTCTCTTTCTCTCTCTCTCTTGCCCTCTGCCCCATTCCTACATGTGTGTGCTAAAGAAAGCAGTGCAAAATATATAATTGAAAAATTAGCAGGCCTGTTTGTGAGTGATATAGAAAAATGTTGAGTGGGTGGTCATCTTCCTATGTGTTTTCTCCTCTACCAACCATAGCACAGACACCTCCTACCCCTCCTGGGCCTGGCCCTGTAGACTTGACATTCCCACCAGAGCATCGGGGGTCAGCTGGAGGGCCTACGTGGGCTTGCTTGCTTAGTCTTTATTTCTTCCTCTATAAATTAAGGGGGGCAATTCAACCCCCCTCCCCAGTATACCGAAGGTTAAATAGCAGGCAGGGAGGCTCCCAGCTAGGGGCTTCTAGTGGACACTGTATTGCTCAGATCCCCATTCTGTGAAGGACTTGATGCCCCAACCTTCACTTGTCTCCTTGAGAATTGCCTCATTTGCTGAGAGTTACCTACTCACATTTACTACCTCCTTCCAGGACAACCTACATCCAGTGACTGATGTAATAGTATAAATGCCTGGCCATCCCATCTCATCTTGGGAAAACCCTAGTTCTAGAACTCTCTGAAGTCATCCAAGGCTTGTTAGTGGGTCTGCATCATAGCTGGACTTCTCATTTTGCCTAGTCCTGCAGAAGTCCTTCTCTTCTATAAGCACTGGTTCCCAAGGGCATTCCTTAATAAACATCTTACATCAGAACTCCACCTCTGGGTATGCTTCCTGGTGAACCCAACTGGCAACTGGCCTCTGTTGAATCTGAAAGTTGGGAGAATGGAGTTGCATAAAGGAGAGGGCTTGGTAGAACATGGAAGATGAACTTGCCACAGAGCCTAGCCTAGTGTTGGTGCTTCTCACACATGAGGGCCACCCCACCAACCTGTCCCTGCTGAGACAAGTCCTGTACTTTCCATCTTGCCCATAGTGTCACACACATAACGACAAAACATTTCTTTTTAAAAAAATTTTTTAAAAAAGATTTTATTTATTTGACAGCGTGAGACTGAGAGCATAAGCAAGGGGAGTGGTAGGAAGAGGGAGAGGGAGAAGCAGGCACCCCACACAGCAGGGAGCCTGACACGGAGCTCAATCCCAGGACCCTGGGATTATGACTTGAGCCAAAGGCAAACACTTAACCAACTGAGCCAGTCAGGCGCCCTGACGAAACCTATTTCTTGACGAATGTTAAAAATAGGTGATTATGGGGGTGCCTGGGTGGCTCAGTGGTTTAAAGCATCTGCCTTTGGCTCAGGTTGTGATCCCAGGGTCCTGGGATCGAGCTCCACGTCGGGCTCTCTGCTCGATGGGGAGCCTGATCCCCCACCTCCTGCCTGCCTCTCTGCCTGCTTGTGATATCTGTCTGACAAAAAATAATAAATAAAATCTTTAAAACAATAGGTGGTTATGTATAATGAAGTACGTAGTTGGGTAAACCATTTCAGAATATCTGACCTGTGAAATTATACACATATTAGCGAGATGAGGCAGAGGACCGGCCCTGTAGACACTCCTGCCGGAGCATCAGGGGTCAGTTGCAGGGCTTTTAAAGAATGAGTGAGCAAAGACACTGCTTTGCTGGGTTCGTTTCTGGGGTCTGAATCTTTTTGATGGCAAATTTGGTTGCAATAGTTGGGAACACAATGGCCTGCGCTCCGGTCTTCACTCTCCTAGTAGGTCAGATTTCATTCTCAGTCCCACTTGCCATGCAATATTCTGCTCAGCTGGTTTCATTCTGCTTTCAGCCATGCCAGGTAGGTCAGCTGATTTCTTTATGGGCCGCCTTCTTGGCTGCTTGCTGAGAGGCAAGCGCATGTCCTGACTTGGCAGACACACAGCTGACGACAGTATGTGACATGTCTAACACGAGGAGGCCTGATGCGCTATAAACCAGACATGCCTACTGAGCTGTGTGCTTTCGAAAATCTTTATAATATGTCCCAGAGCCAAAATCAAGGGGTAGGAGTTTTAGTATCTTGGGCTAAGGATGATAAATGTGACAGATTTGTGGCACATGACTTGATCTTTAAGTCACAAAATAAACTGTGCTCTAAAGGACTGTCTGATAGGCCATTAAAAGGTGTATTAGAAGGGCGCCTGGGTGGCTCAATTGGTTAAACATCTGACTCTATCTTGGGGTCTTGGGATTGAGTCCTGTGTTGGTCTCTGCTTTCAGCACAGAGTCTGCGTGTCCCTTTCCCTCCCCCTCTGCTTCTTCCCCCCACACCACCCGACTCCTGATCTGTTTCTCTCAAATGAATGAATAAAATCTAAAAAAAAAAAAAAAATGTATTTAGAAATGGGAGATGTGTGCATGTGCTCCAAAAACAAGAGAGGTAGTTAGGGACACCTGGGTGGCTCAGGTAGTTGAGTGTCTGACTCTTGGTTTCAGCTCAGGTCATGAACTTCGGGTCCTGAGATTGAGTCCTGTGTTAAGCTCTGTGCTCAGTAGGGAGTAGCCTTGGGATTCTCTCTCACCTCACCCTCTCCCTCTCCCCCTTCTCCCACTTGCATGTACCAGCTATACTCTTTTTCTAAATAATAAATAAATAAATCCTTAAAAAAAAAAAACAAAAACAAAACCTGAAACCCAGGATAGGTAGTTAAAAGTGCTATTGACCTGTTAGAATGCAGCTTCTATTCTGAAGACCTATAAGAGTGTAAGTGCCTCGTTTTCTGGGGGAGAGGAGCTTTAATTAATGTGCTGCTTTTTAACCTTCTTTATAATGTAGATTAATAATTAGCTTCATCATGTATATTTGTTATAATAAGACCTTATAAAACAACATTTTATGTTATGCTTTACATAGTATATATGAAATTGTTACAATACAAAACAAAAATTGTTAAAATAAAGGTCCAAATCCCCTCATTCAAAACTCAGCTCCCATAGCACAGTAACTATTGCTGTCTTTGCGTCCTGTCCCCTACATGTCTTAGTTCACATGTAGGCATAATTTTATGTAGCTGCAAGCATGTGCATGTGGTTTTTATACCTTCTTTCTTTATTTCTAATGACACAGATGATTTCTTGTACCATAAAGTCTGCGTTGTAAGTTTTATTAGCTGCATAATGTTTCAGGTCTTCTTAGAAATTCAGTAGATGTGGAAGTAGAATTATTAAAGACTTGCTGAAAAATTTTTTAGGAGGGCTGTACACCATTGCTCTGCATTTTAAGAATCCACTGATGAGAGGATTTAGATGAGAATCATTATAGGACTGCCCCCCCCCCCCCCCGTGGTAGATGTAAATCACTTTTTCTTTTAAATGAGAAAGGTGAAGATGTGTTGACTTAATCTTTGGGGAGTGCAGGGTGCTAATATGAGTTTTGATTGAATAAACGAGTCTCTGTGCAGCAGGATGTCATGTTCCAGGTGAGTAAGAGAAGTGAAAGCAAAATCTGCCTGAATTACCAAAGCATGAATCCTTGCCTTGTAGGTATGCACTTCACAGACTCATAACTTCCATATGAAAACCATTCTGACTCCATTTGCCTTACTACCAGAATCCACAGGATCATAGAATATACTCTGGGGGAAGAAATTAGGACTGTTAGGGGATCTCTTGGGTCACAGGTGAGAGAAGAAAGCATCTTACAAAAGCAGGAGCAGAAACAGGACATGGCCGATGCTCTGAGGTATGGAAGGGTGGGTATGGGGTAGGCAGCAGCCCAAAGCATGCGTGAGTACATGACCACTCCAAGCAGAGTTCTGAATGTTTCTCAGTTCTACCACTTGGAATTTAATCAACCAAATTTTTCATGTACATTTAAAAGCATACTTTAGAAAATACACAAATACGTCTCTGCAGATTATAGAACTGTGGTTATTTCAAATTAGTAGAAATTTGTATCTTCATCTTTCTTCTCAAAACTGATCTGACATGAGCAACATTAGGAAAATGATGTTTTTTTTTTTTTTTTTTTTTTTTAGATTTTATCTATTTATTTGACAGACAGAGACCACAAGTAGGCAGAGAGGCAGGCAGAGAGAGAGAGAGAGGAGGAAGCAGGCTGTCCGCAGAGCAGAGAGCCCGATGCGGGGCTCGATCCCAGAACCCTGGGATCATGACCTGAGCCGAAGGCAGAGGCTTTAACCCACTGAGCCACCCAGGCGCCCCGGAAAATGATGTTTTAACTGAGGGAGGAGAGAGTCGGTATTCTAGGTTACAAAGCATTCTGAGACTAGGGCAGGGAGTCCCTAAACAAGTTACCTATTGTTAGAAGTTAAGAAAGGGAGGTGGGAAGATCCAAAAAATAAAGTTTCCCCACTGCAAGTATTTTCACATATTAGTTCTAAACTGAGGAAAAGAGAAGAGTTTTCTGATCTTCATGGTCCGTCGCTCCCAGGACCCAGAGCACACGTTACTGCAGTTGGTCCTATACAGTTCAGTTCCAAGATGGGTAGATAACTTCAGGCCAGCCTGTGAAGCAAGCTACCATCAAAGCATTGTTGAGATCATTAAAATGTGTGTTGGGGGGGACGCCACATGGTTGTCTGAACAAACTGTTAGAACATCATGCGTGGAAGTTGGGGACCCTTTCGTGAACTGTTAGTTTCTGGAGTCTAAATCTCTCTGATGGCAAATTTGGTTATCTGTGGCAGTCATTCTGTATGGTGGAGGTGAGCCAACGTGCACGTCGCACAGACTGCCTTACCTGCCCTGCTTTGGCATTTTCACACACAAAAGCTTCATAGAATCTGGGGAATTCTGGAGCATTGTCATTCACATCTAAGACTTTGATTGTGACGGAAACACTTCCAACCTGGGAAGGATTGTCTAAAGAGAACACAGAGAAAACCAAAGGTGAGGGTTCAGTAGTACAAGAAAGCTGCTCATTGCTGGAATAGGTATTTACCTTGTCAGTTTGGTTTTTTTTAAAGGAATGCATGAAGAACTTGGAAATGGCAAGAGAAACATAGGATGCATGTGTGGCCTAGTAAGAGTGCGGTCAGAACACAGGGCATGTGGGCAGATCAAGGTGTGTGTCCGAGAGAGTGTGTGATGTCAGGAGGATGAGGAGAAGAGTATGATTCAGGGGGTTGGGGGCGGTAACACAAAATAGCAGCCTAAAAAGGTTTGACTCACTTGGCTCCTGCTTCAGGTTCTGAAATTAAAGACAGGTCAGTTCCGTATTCTGGGCTTGAAAACAGCCCATTTCTAACTGGATGCATACTGTGTGGCATTGCTTGGCTTTATTCCCTTTTTTTTTTTTTTTTTTGCTTAGTTTTATTCTTGTGGAATAATCGGTTCTTTGAATTGTGTTTCAGAAGGTTGCAGGTTATTCATGGGAGTACAGATAACACTGCACATTTATTTCTGCTAAGGGACTAAGGGGATATTATAGGATCAAACGTACACCAAATCCGTATCTTTAGCTAGGGCGGGAGAAGTTACCCATAGTCACATGAGGAAATGTGTCTTTTGGTCTGTCTTTTGCTTGGCATTGCCACATAAGGACAGTTTCACAGCCCCAGGAGTGCCCCTCTTGTCTGTTGTTTTGGCCATATCCCAAGAAGATAAAATAGAAGCTAAACACACAGATTATTCTTAGTAAATAATTTTATAAAATCTCAGAATGCCTTATTCTTCTGATTTATTTTTTCTTTTCTTTCCCCCAAATATCTGTGCTCTCCTATGTTACCCACTTAAATATTTCTATTGCCTGGTTACCAAAATTACTGACCTGTTTACTTTTTTTTCCCCATTGTAACCATGGTACTAGTTTATAGAAGGACTAATGAAAATCCCCCCAAAATGTCAGGGTATATATATGATCTCCAATCCTACTGCCAGAGATATCCATTATATAATATATGTAATATTACATGTGTCCCAAAATATGGAGAGAGACACGCACATATGCACTGCAATTAAGTGAAATTAAAAAGTTGGATTTAAAACTTTTGGCAAATATTATCCTGTGTCATTGAAATATACTTTGAAAACATGTATATTAATATATGCTTGATAGTCTCATTTTATTATTTGGTTGTACCACAGTTTACTTAGGCAGACTCCTATTATTAGACTTTTAAGTAATTCCCATTTTTTCCCTTATGTTAAAATAACACTGCAGTAGATGTTTTGGTATATAGATCTTTGTTGATCTTTATGATTATTTCCTTACGGTAGTTGTTAGAACTCTTGAGAAAAAGAGTATGAATATTTTGGAGAATCTTGAAAGCTTAATTCTTTAATCCCCCCCCCCCCAAGTGATTATACATAGTTCTGCCAGTACATTCTGCATTTCCCTGAACCTTTACCATCACTAAGTGTTACGAAAAACAAACAAACTGAAGGTAGTAGTAAATAATTTAATTTTTGTGAAGTTCATAATAGTACGTTAATCTAGTTTTTAGTAGTTTTTCATTCTGTTTTTAAGTTGCTGTTCATAAGTCTGCTTGTTATTGTAAGATGTCTCAAATTCTTGTATCCGTGTTTCTGTGTATGTATGTGTGTGGTAAGGGCGATACGTTATAAATGCTTTCTTTCATCCAGTAGTAATATTTTACACTGAAGGGGTCCAGGACAGCTTCCCCTGTCCCCATGTGCCAACTTGGCTGTGGATTATTTTGAGTTGAAGGCACTTGAGGCCCTGCGGTTGAAGAGAAACTTTTGCCACTCCCTTAACCCACACAGAAAAATCTAAATTGGGCTCTCCCCACCCAGAATAAAGGTTATTAACAGATATATTTTATCTGAGTGGCCCATCTGTATGGGAGGGGAAACCTCTAATTACCAAATATGTGCTCTTACCGTTCTATGAAATGCATTCCTTTCCTTTGAAATCCCAAACTCCTACCCATTCTTCATAGTTCAGAATGATACATATGCCTCATTTTGTCTGTCTTTGGAATTTTTATGTCTGTGTGCATTTCCCATATGTATGTGTGTTAAATTTGATTTTCTTTTGTTAATCTGTCTCATGTCAATTTGATTCTTAGTCCAGCTAGAAGGACCTTTGAAGGGGACAGGAATTCTTGGCTCCCCTTCAATACTATTTGTGCATTCCCAATCTTATTAAAGATTGAAAACCTCTTAGATTTCTTAGACATTGTCCTTTATAGCTGGAAGTCTAGCTCCTTGATTTAAGGATGCTGTTTTTTTGTACTGCTTTTGCATAGTGGGTTTTTGTTGTTGTTGTTTTTTGTTGGTTTGTTTTTACTCTCTAGCATAGGACATGGTCTATAGGAGATAGAATTTGAACTGAATGCATTCACTCACTTGCATAAACCATAATTTCTGTTTTTTCCCCATAAAGAATATAACAAGCTCTAGAAGTTTTCTTTCACATTCTACAATGGTTATATTTTGTCATGTTATGGAGACCAATTTATTGTGTTACTTACTCATTTCCATAGCAAGGACAGTGATATTATGCCAAGAAAACTCCTCCCGATCAAGGGGTCTTGCAGTCATTAGGGCACCTGTTGTAATGTCAACATAGAAGAATCTTCCAGGGTCACTGCTTCTGTCAATGGAATATCTGTAAAAACACAGATTAAATGCATTGTTTTGTTTGAATAATTGTACTATAGCATATTACATGAGAGAACTGAGTGCATACTGTGTGAAACATGGCCCAACCAGTTCTGAGTTATGGACACTTGGAAGACTGCATTTGCTGTTTGATCATGTCCAGAAACAGTCCCCCACCAAAACCCCCTAAAAACATAAACAACCAATAACAAACTATTACTGCTTGAATTTTCTCACTTGTAAAATGAAATAAAACAGGGCGCCGAAGTCTTAGGGCAGTTTTAGCCTATTAATAATCAATTTCAGCTATTTAAAGCTCAATACTGCCCTAAGACTTTTGGGACATTCTGAATATAAGACTTTGGGATATTCTGAATATTGACCCCTACATGTCTTAGTTCAAAACAAATTTTATTCATGTAAGTTTTGAAATGCAAGATTGGGACTGGAAATGTATCGTTCATTGGTTTCAGTTGTGTAATTTGTATCACCTATTGAGACGGAAAGATTTCCATCAGATCCTTTGTAAGCATGCTAATGACTGACTGCTGGCAAACACGGTGACGGTATTTACTAGCTAGAGAGTCCTTATCTGTGGAATATTTTTAGCAGGATGAACCAGGTTTGACTATGTTGCTTAATGTAAATAAACCTGGAATTTATGAATTTATGGGGCACAGCTTGCTGGAAAATATCATGTGAGCTATGTAATTAATGGAGTATAAAAAGCAGATGTTCCATAGCCAAAATGGCTCCTTTTTTGTTCAGACGTGCACTTCATTGCTTATATCTTTCATGTTCAATATGGACCAACATGCATCCTTACGCAGGAGAAGAAGGATATTTACCTGATGGTTTCAGGCCTCTCCAAGGACAGACTGCTTGCCTCATATTTTGCTGTTGTTTCTATCCTTTGAGTCATTACTTATTTTGGGTACTGGGTAAGAGCGACAATTCCTGTGGAATCTGATTTGGCAATCTGACCCTCCGTGTTCTCTCACCTGGTCTCCACTTTGGGAGATTCATTAAGTGTGGAGGGAGATTCAGGCATCTGTGTATTTAAAATCCTCCATGATATATAGCCATGATTGAGAACCACTAATTTTTTTTTTTTAAAGATTTTATTTGTCAGATCAAACACGAGCGCATGTACTAGTGGGGGAGCGGCCGGCAGAGGGAGAAGCAAACTGTCCACTGAGCAGGGAGACTGATTGTGGGGCTCAATCCCAGGACCCTGAGATCATGACCTAAGCCAAAGGCAGATGCTTAACCCACTGAGCCACTCAGTGGTTTCCCTTGAGAACCACTCTTGAGAATCTTTGTAGTCCTTGGTAACAGCCAGTAATTATAATTGGTGCCACTTATAGAATACCAGATATTTTATACCTTCTTTTTAAATTTTTATAAAATTTCTAGAAGGTAGGTATTACCTCTTTTAGCAGAAAAGAAAACTAAGAGAAGTTGCTTTCATATAGTTAAATAGCTAATAATTCGCAGAGCTAATTTAAAACCACTGTAATATATTGGGTTCCGAATTCTATTTAAAGTTGCCAGTGATTGCAGTCTGTGTCCTAAAGTAGTTGAAACTAGAAAACTGCCATTTTGTTGGTAGTAAGAAGTTTTTTCAGTGCATTGTTTTTACATTGCAGGTTAGTGAAATCAGTATAGTAGATTATGACTAGTGTTGAAAGAAAATGAAATAGAACATATGCATGCCAGACTGTCATATGCAGTAAGGGTAAATATTGATGCTACAACTTTTGTTTCAAATATGTACAAGTGTGTACGTACACACACACACACACAAACACAGTATATGCATGTGTATATATTATTTGGTAAAATGTTCCAGATACTTATTTTTTTTCTGTGGAGATTCCAGTTGGCTGTTCAGAGAGGAATTAAAGGAAAAAGTGACCACTAAGGGCTGGAGAAATGAAATCATTTTAGTTGTGATTCTCCAAGAGTTGGGAAATTTAAGGAAGTACATTAATACCTTTCTCTGCTTGTGACTCTATGTAATGAACACTTCCTGTAGCCAGGCGCTGCCCCACATACCTTACAGATAACTGGCTCATTTAATCCTTACGGTATCCCTAGGAGGGTAGGTACTGTTACCTTGGTTTTGCAGGTGAGGAAACTGAGGCCTGGATTGGTTAAGTCACTTTCTCAAGATTGGAATCAAGCCTAAGCAGTTTGGTTTCAGGTTCCTGCCTGTAACTGCCACTCCATGCTGCCTTATTGTACGGGGAATATCTGCAATTGTTTAAGGAAACAAAACCTTATCTCTTCTTGAAATAGACTCAGCGTGATGGCAAACCACTGACTTCTTAGTTAAGAACAAACACATCTCTACAAAGTTCATTTAAAATTAACTGGAACATTTTTTTTCTAGGTATAATTAGTGATTTAGTTTTAAAGTTCCCTGGCTCTTTTTAGAGTTGAATTTGTCTTTGGGAAAAAATGTGGTCTTTTCTTGCAGCCAGCCATTCAGCCCATAGAGCCATAACCCTGATGGCAGCTGTCCAAGCTGTAGGCGTAGTGCCCGAGGGGAGAGGCAGCTCCAGCCTCTTTGAAGAAGCAGCTTTCGGCGCCCAGACCTGCGGTGCCATAGCAAATGCTGCAGATGGTACGGGAGGTTGGGTGATAGAAATAACTGGGGCGCCTGGATGGCTCGGTGGATTAAGCCGCTGCCTTCGGCTCAGGTCATGATCTCAGGGTCCTGGGATCGAGTCCCGCATCGGGCTCTCTGCTCCACAGGGAGCCTGCTTCCTCCTCTCTCTCTGCCTGCCTCTCTGCCTACTTGTGATCTCTCTGTCAGATAAATAAATAAAATCTTTAAAAAAAAAAAAAAAAAAGAAATAACTAACCGACAGAACCCCTGACAGTCCTGCCTGGTGCCACAGCGAGAGGAAACCCTGCAAGCTTGCCTCAGAGAAGCCTTCCTCAGCAAGTGGAACCTCCTTCTGATTTCCCAGATTGGAAGTTACTGAATTGAGGCAGTAATGGTACTCGCTACTCTGAATGGGACACGGGGCCAATTTTCAGGAGGCAGGAGAGCAAATTAAAGGTGTACATACAGATGGAGAATGAGGAAATTGGGACACACTAGTGAATTATGTAGGTGGTTTTCCTTTCTCTAACCATAATGCTCTCACCTATTATGGGCAGAATAGGCATAATATGCACATACAAAACTGCCTTCAGTGAACAATAGCTGGTGTTTGTTGGGCTCCCTGCTTACTTGCTTGGCTGAGGACATACTCTGGATTTGGGAGCGATTTGAAGGTAGGGAGGGCATCATGGGCAGGCTTGCTATATTCGCACACACATATACTCTAGGATGGCACAGGAGAGCAGGCTCTTTCCATACCAGCAGAAGCCTATTTCAGTGGCCAAATGGTTTAGTTTCCTGCTTGCCAGAGGTGCCTTGGGCATTTATTAAAAATTTAGGAAAAACTAAATTGTTTAGGTGATACTAAACATCGTATTTTTCATGTATATGTTACTAAATCTGGAGATTTGGTTTTGGGATTTACTAGTAAATCACAACCAGCTTATATGCCTGACCATGCCATAAACTTTCTAGAAAGGAGATTATGGAAGTCCTAATAATCTTTTTAAAAAGTTAAGTGGCCTTTTATCCATAACATTTTAATTTCAGGTGATATATTGGTTTTGGGGCAATTTAATATGTGTTTTCTTTTTAGGAATATAAATCTCATTTATTTCTAATAAAAATGCAGAAGATGAATTAGATAGCCAAGCAGCATATAACTTGCAAATTATTTTAAAAGAAAATATTTCTTTTCCTATTTTTCATAGGAAAAATAAGGATAAAATGAGCAATTTGAGGAAAGATAACATAGTATAGTAATTTCCAAATGGGATTATTAAATGATAGCCAAGGATTTGCCTTTTATGTGCTTTTCCCTCTGAGAATCCAGGACTCCTGGTGTTTCTCTTGAGTCTAGGGACCATTCTTTATTCCTGTCAGATAGTACAGAGTCAGGAACCCCTCTTTTGCAGCTAAAAGGCAGAGGGAGAATTATCCCCAGTTTTGATAAGTGGAATTCTTTGCCCCCTCTGTCTGAATGCTTATCTTGTCTCCAGGCCTGTGGGTGTCACCCTGTCCTTGCCAGTTTCTCTCTTAGGACCTAGAGTTCTGCCCCAGGATAAGCCCAGGGGACCTTGCTCTCTGCCTCTAGCCTATTCATTTGTGGATTCCTCCTCACTGGGATCCATTGGAATAGAAAGCCTCTCTATTACGTACTTCCCTGATGCTGGCCAACTGATGATTTTCAAAAGCCAGTCATCTGAAGCAGAATTTTCTGTTAGCCAGACAGGATTCCTTATTTTGGTACCTCGTTTTGCTCCATGGCAGGAGTGGATGTAGGCCTGTTGGTGTTTTGCTTTCATTTCTGCATCTGTCGTGAGATAATTAATGACTTTAGTCTTGAATACTGCACAAACACTGTAGGGGTGTCTGTGTGTGTGTTTTCTGACTGCAGTCTCTTTTGTTTGTCATTTAGCAGTGTGACTCCTAACAACTGTATTTCCAGTGCTTACCATGTGGAAGTCTAGATTCAGAATCAGGAAGGAAGATGTGGAATTATCCATTGGATATTTGATTGACTGTTTTAGAAATGGGCTCTAATTTTTTCAAGTTTATGCCTATTTCATTTGTCTCCCTCCATAAAATTTTCCCCACAGTATCTTTTCCAACATGAACAGATTAACTAATTGATCAGGAGATACATATTTTTTTCTTGGCTTCTGCAAATATGAATTTATAGACTCTGTTTCATTTCTGTTATGGTTGTTTTGGGGATAATATGGTTTCACTAACTTCTTCCCTCCTGTTATACATTTGAAAACCTTAAGGTTGAAATATCACTTCTGTAAAGTTGATATAATTCATACCAGAAAGATTAGTTGATTTCTAAAATTCAAATACCAGAATTTAAACAAGATCATTTTAGCCATTTTAATGCCTGCAAATGTCAAATGTTTACTAGTTGGTTAGATGAAGCAGATTTCCTCCAGTATAGTTATTCTCAGGAGAGAAACATCCTTGTTAAACTGAAAAAGCACGTTTTCATTCAATACAAAATAGCACTAGGTGAGGGAAGTACCCATTGATAGAAAAGGCATTTGATAAATTGGGGTGCATTTAAAATGTGTTATATGCTCTAAAACCCCAGATCCATTTTGCCATGTGGCTTTCAACAATTAATGTGACAGATGGCCTCAAAACAGCCTTGGAATCCTGATCTTTTGTGTCAAGCTTCAGAGGCTTGGCAGTTGCTCTGGAAGGCTGAGGTGTCAACCTGTCCGCCAGCTGTTTGCACTTTGGTTCCAGAGTTGATGGGAGGAAATGGCCATGGCTCTAAGAGCAGCAGCTCTCCTCCCTGCCTTGATGGAAAGCTTTTTTTTTTTTTTTTTTAAGATTTTATATATTTATTTGACAGAGAGAGAGAGAGATAGATCACAAGCAGGCAGAGAGAGAGAGAGGGGAAACAAGCTCCCTGCTGAGCAGAGAGCCCAATGTGGGTCTCGATCCTAGGATCCTGAGATCATGACCCGAGTTGAAGGCACAGGCTTAACCCACTGAGCCACCCAGGTACCGTGAGCAAACACAAGCAGGGGGAGCAGCAGAGGGAGAAGCAGACTGCCTGCTGAGCGAGGAGCCTGATGCGGGGCTGGATCCCACGAACCTGGGATCTTGACCTTAAGGCAAACGCTTAATGGAGCTAGCCACCCAGGAACCCCCCCCCCCCGCCGCCGCCCTCCTCTCCCCACCCCCAGCGAAGCATCTTGATTGGAATCTTTAAGTTTGAAACACATAGAGAGACTGGTTTGTAGGCGTGAAATAGAAAGACCTATCTGGCCAATCCTACATGGCATCATAGCCGTTGGCAGCTGTTGACAGGAGTAGTTTCTGTGTTCTTTTGAGGTATATGGAAATATATATAGTAGAAAAATCAAAGGTTCATAAAAATTGAAAGACTATGCATTGATCACTTTTGTATTCACTACTGAGATTCGACAGTTTGGTTTTTTTTTTTTTTTTAGTAGACTTTATGCCGAGCATGGAGCCCAGTGTGGGTCTTGAATTCACAACCCTGAGATCAAGACCTAAGCTGAGACCAACAATCAGATGCTTAACTGACTGAGCTACCCGGGTGCCCCAGGATTTGACAATTTTTAACTTTTTGGTATCTATATGTCTGTCTGTGCTCTCTCTGAATTGGTAGTTGTCAACTGGGGATGATTTTGATCCCCCCATCCCTTCTTCCTCCTGGGACATTTGGCAATATGTGCGACATTTTAAGTCGTTACTATTCAGGGGATGCTACTGACATTTAGTAGGTTGAGGCCAGAGATGCTGTTAAACATGGTATAATGCCCAGGACAGCCTGTCATGACAAAGAATCCATCCCAAAATGTCAGTAGGGCTGTGACTGAAAACTAAGGTAGGGGTATACGTGTGTATACAGATGCTTCTGTTTTTTTGCTAAAGCAATTGACAGAGTTGTAGACATAACGATAACTTTACTTCTAAATAACATGACAAGACTATCTTATTTAAACAAGAAGAACTAAAAGGGAGAGTCTTCAGAGAAGCAAAGGGAGAAAGTGCTGGAAAATTAGATACCAGAGAAGGGAAGATTCTAAGGTGTGAGAAAGGTGAAATATGTGGAAAAACCTGATTGAGTTGTTGGTCACATCCGGGTCCTTGGCAGAAATGATCTGGATGGTTGTTCCAATCGCCACATCCTCAGGAACCTCCACAAAATAAAAGCCTGGCTCAAATATGGGGGGCTCATCCACATCTTCCACACTGATGTGCACTGTTGTTGTGTCCTGAAATGGGCCTAGGTTCAGAAAACGCATCTCTAGGTGAGGATTGGCTCCTTCCACTTTTAAGGTGTAACTTTTCTTGCTTTCAAAACTCAGGGGCTGAAAAGTAATGATAGGAAAATTGATTAGCCATGAGCATATATGTCAAGGTTCTGAAGGATCGCCAGTATTGATGGCTAGGGGGTAGACTCCCAACTTTATTAAAATGGTGGAAAAGAGGCAAAAGGAAAAACAAGAGGAGTTTTTCCTTTGTTCCGTAGTTCTTGATCTTAAGGTTATTTTCAGTAGAGAAAGTAAGGACGATCTGGACACTTCAGAGAGTGTGAAGGCAGCTGTTGTACTTATGAGGAAAAACACTGTTGCTCTGGGCAGGCCGTACTTGAACCTGCCTACTCTCCAACCAACCTGGTCCGCATGTCTTTAAAGCTGCTTGTTTATCTGAAAAAATGTCATGAGAACTAAGAGTGTGAGTTCAGTTTCACAATATCCAAACTGAGTCCTAGTCTTTTCCATTTGCTTCCTTAAAACAATTTTTTTTTAAAGATTTTGTTTATTCATTTGTGAGAGAGACAGAGGAGCAGGGAGGGGGAGAGGCAGAAGCTGAGCTGGGACCCCCCACCTCCCCCTCCGGCCTCCCCGGCCTTGGGGGTCTATTCCAGGACCTGGAAATCATGAACTAAGACAAAGGTAGAGTTTAGCCATCTGAGCCACCTGTTGTCCCTAAAAAAAAAAAAAAAATTAAAAAATAAAAAAAATTTCTCCGGTACAAAGCAGTAGTGATTTTTTTTTTTTTTTAAAGATTTTATTTATTTATTTGCAGAGCGAGATCATAGGTAGGCAGAGAGGCAGGCAGAGAGAGTGAGAGGGAAGCAGGCTCCCTGCCAAGCAGAGAGCCCGATGTGGGACTCGATCCCAGGACCCTGAGATCATGACCTGAGCCGAAGGCAGCGGCTTAAACCACTGAGCCACCCAGGTGCCCCGATTTTTTTTTTTTTTTAAAGAAATTACCATAAGCACCTTACCAGGGTTCTCAGAGTACCGTGTCAGATCAATGTTTGTGTATTAAGTTTACCATAGATGCTCTCTTTTAAAAATCTCTTTTAAAGGCCTAATCCAATGCCTCATTTTACAGTTGAAGAGACTGAGACAGAAGGCTCCAAATACTGGGTGAAGCCGACACGGTTCCATAGTGTCAAAGTGGAAATGTTCATATAGATTTTTAAATTCCTCATTCAAAGGTGGTCTACAAACCTTTGACTTTTTGTAGTAAAATTCAATGTCATTCATAAAATTTTTTGGTTGCTCTTTTTTTTTTAATCTGTTCCTACCTTAAAAATGTTTTATGCCAAAATAAATACAATTTTAGGATAGAAAGTGAACTTGAATGGTATCTCATAAGAACAATCCATTCATTTTATTTTTAAGCTGACAAAATATCTAATGTTTTGAGCAACATTTACCTCAAAACATCATCAATAATAAAAAAAAATCATGGAAAGTTAATCCTTTAAGATACTTAGAGTGGATAGCAAAGCAGTTACTAAAGCTTAGAAGTCACATATCCACTTGGTAGTGACTTAAATTTTTCTGACTAAATATTCACTGGTGCTTTTTTTTTTTCATAAAATATGCTGAATGTGAGCACATTTTTAGGTTAGAAAGAGGCATGTGTCCATTTAATTAACTGCTTTGCTTTTGAGAAACAAACAGCAGTAGAAGTTCCTTTAACTAAATTAGGCATTTTCAAATTCCAACAGAAAGTTTTTTGCGTAGTTGCTCTTTGGTTATTACTTGTTCTTGTTTTGCATTAGTTTCACCCCACATTGTATTCCTTGTTTCGTGGACTCAGCCATTCCTGTTTAAACTAAGTAGCCATTTTGCCAGTCTTACTGTCTCCCTACTTTTTAGGCAAAGGCAAGGTTTTTGGGGCACCTCGCTGGCTCAAATGGGTAGAGCACGTGACTCTCAATCTCAGGATTGTGAATTTGAACCCCACATTGGGTGTAGAGATTACTTACAAAAAATAAATTAAAAAATAATTTATAAAAAGGCAAGGTTTTATTAACAGGGAAATCTGCCACTCAGATTATGATACACTTGAAGGAATAGTTTTCCTTAAATATGAGTAACCCAGAGTGGGCACTGTTGTTTATATTAGGTTTGTTCTAGGTAAAATTTGTTTTCCCCTTAATATTAAGTCATTTTCCTAATTTGGTATAAATTTTGTATTTTTTAAATTGAGGTTACATTAAAATTCATCCTTTTTAGTATAAAGTTGTAGCAGATTTTGACAAATTATATAGTCATATCTCCACCATGATAAGATACAGAACAGTTCTATCTCTGCCATTACCCCTTGCCCTGTGCCCCTTTGTCAGCCTCTTCCCATATGCTCTGTCCCTATTATAAGAATGTCATATAAATGGAACCATTCAATATATACTTTTTCTAATCTTTTACTTGGACGATGTATTTAAAATTCATCCATGTCTTTTTGTGAATGAATAGTTTGTCCCTTTTTATTGCCAAGTACTATTTATTGTATGGGTATACCACAGTTCATTAATCCATTCTCTGCTAGAGATACATTTCGGTTGTTTCCAGTTTCTGATCGTTACGAGTAAAGCCATCATGAACATTTGCATACAGGTTTTTCTTTGAACACAGATTTTTATTTAACTTGGGTAGAGACCTAGGAGTAGGATTGCAGGATTATATGGTTAGGTATACTTTTAACTTTATAAGGAGCTTCCAAACCAGTTTTTAAAGTGGCTGTACCAGTTTCCCACCAGGAATGTATGAAAGTTCTAGTTGCTCAACATCTTTGTCATTATTTGATTTCATCAGTTTTTCTGATTTATTCATTATAGTGGGTATGAAGTAGCACCTCATTGTGGTTTTGATTTGCATTTCCCTAATGCTTAATGATGTTCAGTGTCTTTATGTATCTTCTTGAGGAGTTGTTCATGTATTCTGTATTCAAGTCCTTTATCAGACATGTGTTTGCAAATATTTATTTCCAATCTGTGATTTGTTTTAACAGTGCTTTTGAAGAGCAGAAACTCTTAATTTTGATGAAATCTTATTTATCACTTTCTTATTGGCATTATGGTGTCAGATCTAAGAAATCTTTGCTTAATGAGGGTCACAAAGATTTTCTTCCATGTTTCCTTCTGGAAATTTTATAGTTTTAGTATACTGCATATTGGTAGGTGTATGATCCATTTTGAACTTATTTTTATGAGATATGTTTTTTTTCACATATGGGTATCCAGTTGTTCCAACACTAACTGTGGAAGAGACTGAAGTGAGTTTTTAATTATTAAAAAATAAGTTACCTAGTGATGATTACATTAAGATTATTGTCTCATCTAGCACCTAAATAATTTTATTATTTAAAATCAAAAGAAAACATTGTCCTAAATATTCTAAGCTTTAAATTGCTCACAACTGAAATATGAGTTTAACTTTTTTCTCATGAAAGGTTCTTGTACTTATTTTTTAAAATCAAAGAATTGTTTTTTTCCATAGTCATAATAGTAAATCTAGGAATAGTAATCTCAAAACCTAAATTCCAAATTCAAAAGGTTTCTTAGAGTTAGAACACATAATGAAGAAGCATTATATTCTTAAAAATTGAGTCACAAAAATTGTGGCATAAACTAGTAATGCAGCTTTTTAAAGCAGTTTTAATTATTCCTTCTTTTGTTTCTATAGCACTTTGTCATATTCACATTATGGTTCTTTTTATTCTGTTTTACAAATATTTCTTTCTTTTTTTTTTTTATAAATTTATTTATTTTTTTCAGCGTAACAGTATTCATTGTTTTTGCACAACACCCAGTGCTCCATGCAATACGTGCCCTCCCTATTACCCACCACCTGGTTCCCCCAGCCTCCCACCCACAAATATTTCTTTCTTTGTTGGTCCCTTTCATAGACCCAAGGGCAAAGGCTATGAATTAGGTTTTTATTTCCCTGCACCTAGCAAGGGTCTAAAACCCAAAAGGCAGCAACAAAATGTTACATTGAGTTGGACAAAAAGCTTTTCAGTCCAAGTATTAACAAGTACAGTTGGGTTATAATATATACAGATTTTATGTTACAATATTTCAGTGATTTTTAAGGGGTGCATCTTTTCATATTTTGACATTTTGGAGCTAGGGTTGCTTCTCCAATTGATGACATCTTACAGTTGCTCACACCCAACAGGAGAGAGGGTGCAGTTGAGTCCCGCACATTGTGGGTACTACATGTGTTGAACTTCATTGCCTTCTAAGATGTCTTCAGAAAGCTTGTACTATGATTTGACATTGAAACGAAAATTGTTATGTGGGCAGAACGGCATGGCAACAACAG
Source organism: Meles meles (assembly GCF_922984935.1). Taxonomy (NCBI): domain Eukaryota; kingdom Metazoa; phylum Chordata; class Mammalia; order Carnivora; family Mustelidae; genus Meles; species Meles meles. The sequence goes on along the minus strand of NC_060077.1, from coordinate 81,543,088 downwards.
CAGGGAGTAAATCTGCTATTAGTGAAGCACAGGTGTCTGTGTCAACTAGAGCTTTTTCAAAAACTAAACTAAGGGAGAAGAAGGCCTTGTATCATTTAAATTGCAAGAGTTTTTTTTCTTTTTTAAAAAAAAAGAGTTTTTTTTCTTTTTTAAAGTAGTATATAAAAGAATGATGTGATTTACATTTCATGCGCATCTTAGATTTGATGAAATGTAGAAGTTTTGCTCTTTGTGGACTATTTAAGAGGAAAAGGGAGTAAAAACAGTTGCTTGTTGTATGCTCGGAGATGGAAGATATGCTGAAGACTGGAATATGGCCTAACAGCATGCTCATCTAAAATAAAGAGCAATCTGCAAAATATATATTTCAAGTTATCTTTCAAGCATTTGACTTAAGAGACTGAAAATCAATTGATTGATTACTTAAAAGCCAAAAAGACCCAAGGTACTGGGTAGTAATCAGTATGGTTTTATGAAGACCCAATTCTATCAGTTCAACTTAATTTTTCTTTTTGAAAAAGTATGTGCTTTTTAGACAAATAATAGGGCTTAGGGAAATAAATCAAAAGTAGAACTTCTGTTTCAATTTTATACAACATTATTTTTTTTTTTTTTTTTTTTTTTTTTTTTTAACCTCCATATCTTTCACATATTTCTTTATTTATTTTTTTCAGCATAACAGTATTCATTCTTTTTGCACAACACCCAGTGCTCCATGCAAAACGTGCCCTCCCCATCACCCACCACCTGTTCCCCCAACCTCCCACCCCTGACCCTTCAAAACCCTCAGGTTGTTTTTCAGAGTCCATAGTCTCTTATGGTTCGCCTCCCCTCCCCAATGTCCATAGCCCCCTCCCCCTCTCCCAATCCCACCTCCCCCCAGCAACCCCCAGTTTGTTTTGTGAGATTAAGAGTCATTTATGGTTTGTCTCCCTCCCAATCCCATCTTGTTTCATGTATTCTTCTCCTATCCCCCTACCCCCCCATGTTGCTTCTCCGTGTGGTATATATACACAATGGAATACTATGCAGCCATCAAAAGAAATGAAATCTTGCCATTTGCGACGACGTGGATGGAACTAGAGCGTATCATGCTTAGTGAAATAAGTCAATCGGAGAAAGACAACTATCATATGATCTCTCTGATATGAGGACATGGAGAATTTATACAACATTATTAATGACAAAGTAGAAGATGGGTGTGGATCAGGCATCGGAGTGAATGTTGTTCCAAAAGTATAGACTGAGCAGTCAATAGCCCCTAAAGTATTTATAATATTTGACTTGTCTATCCACCCAACTTATTGACCTCTTTTTAAATTCCATTTTCTGTCACTTCCCAAGTTCAGAAGAGAAATCCAAATGACCTTGGCAAAACTGATGGCTGTTTTGATTAAACGTGGATATAGTTTTAGTAATGACAATGAGAGACAGTGGTATGTCTTATTAGGTTTAATCTTTTCTCCACATAAGGGAGCTGGAGAAAACAACATTTTGAAGTTCCTTTCAGATACAAAATTTTGATAGTTAATATTTTAAAAATGAATGGCTTGTAATAAGGTCTAAGCTATATTCTAATAATTTGACATAAGTTAATGTTATTTAGAATTATATATTAAGATACAAAATAGCATTTAAAATATATTGAGAATCCCAAAAACTCTTTTTCTGATTGCTTAATTGTTTTAAAGAAAATTTTTGCATTAAAGAAACAGTGATTATCTGAAGCATTTATCTTCAATACAACAATAATTATCTTTGAGTATTTACTTTGCTTACAGTTATCAGTCATGGTAAGCAATGTATTATTATTATTATTATTATTTTAAAGACTTTATTTATTTGATATATATAGAGAGATCACAAGTAGATAGGCAAGTAGAGAGGGGGAAGCAGGCTCTCTGCTGAGCAGAGAGCCCGATGCGGGACTCGATCCCAGGACCCTGAGATCATGACCTGAGCCAAAGGCAGAGGCTTAACCCACTGAGCCACCGAGGCACCCCTAAGCAATGTATTATTATCTGTTTACTTGAGGCATACAACATGAAAGGAGAATGTTCTTAATCCTATGTCATATACCAAATTGGTATTATTTCTAGTCATCTTTTTTTTTTTTTTAAGATTTTGTTTATTTATTTGACAGAGAGATATCACAAGTAGGCAGAGAGAGAGAGGAGAAAGCAGGCTCCCTGCCGAGCAGAGAGCCCGATGCGGGGCTCGATCCCAGGACCCTGGGATCATGACCTGAGCCGAAGGCAGAGGCTTAACCCACTGAGCCACCCAGGCGCCCCTCTAGTCATCTTTTATATTTCTAACATGTTATTAACTCTCAAGGGATGAGAATAAAGTAAGAAACTGCAGTATTTAAATTACATTCAGATTTATTTGATTGTGAAGTTGTTATCAGCATTTTACACTGTTTTGAGGTCATTGTATGCTGGCTTGTAAAGATTTCTGGTTGGTGGAATGCTGAATCTGTCTGTTCTTTTGCTGTATTGGTATATTGCTTAAGTGAATACAGGGCAAATAGGTGAACTCGTGCCTTCTAAAGCGGTGTTAATTCAACTCTGTGGAAGAACATATGGTCAAGTTGTTATTAAACACATTAACTTGTGCCCCATTCTAAGTTATGAACATTGCTTTCATCATGATCATCAGTGATCTCCATGTTCCTAAAGTCTGTGGTCAGTTTTCAATGGTCTCATAAGAATTTCAATAGCATTTTTCTTTCCCTTCTCCTGGAGATAGCTTTTCATGCCTTCCAGAACACCACACTCCCTTAATTCTCTTCCTGTGTCCCTGATCTCTCCTTCTCAGTCTCCTTGCTGTCCTTTGCTCTTCTCTCTGACCTCTTCATGTTGGGGTGCTGTGGGGCTCATGTCACTGGCTTCTCCATCTGTGCTCAGGCCCTTGGAATGCCATTTTCTTGTATTTATTTGCTTTAAGTACCGTTTATATGCTTGTGACTCCCAAATTTCTATTTCCAACTCAGAACTCTTCTCCATGCTCCACACTCCTATAACCAGCAGCTACTGCACATCTCTGGTGGGGTAGCATGTCCAGAACTTACTCCCATTATTTGCCACCTGCAGACTCCCATCTCAGAGACAGCTCTCTTCTGGTTGCTCAGTTCACCTCTCTTTCATGTCCTCATTCAATCTGTTCGGAAATCCTCTTGACTCTACTTTCAAAATATATCTAGGTTCTGATTGCTTCTCACTATCTCCATTCCTACTACCCTAGGCCATGCCGCCATCATCTACCTAGATGATTGCGATAGTCTCAGCTGGTGTGCCTCTTCCCATCCTTGCTCCCCTTTTAGGTCTTTTCTGAACACAGCCGACAGAGTAATTATAAAGAAAGTCCAGTTATGTTGTATGTTTTATTTTTTAAAGATTTATTTATTTTATGGAGGGAGAGAGATTGCCAGAGCATGAATGGGGGGAAGGGCAAAGGGAGAGGGAGAGAAACAGACTCCCTGCTGAATGTGGGGCTCCATCTCACAACCTTGAGATCATGACCTGAGCCAAAATCGGGAGTTAGATGCTTAACCGACTAATCCACTCAGATTTTAAAGGCCTGCAGTTGTTCCCTGGTTACTCAGAGGAAAAAGTACTTAACAGCAGCCTATAAGGTCTTATGCAGTTTGGCTCCTTCCTTACTTCTCTGAACGTTTTCATCTATGGGTCTTCCCCTCCACTTAGCCTTATCAACCCTCTTGTTGCTTTTGAAACAAACTAGGCAGAGACCCATCTCTGGGCCTTGGCACCGGCTGTCCCTTTGCCTGGAACACTTTTCCGCAGTATCTCTGTGCCCATTCCCTTGTCTTCAGGGCTGCATGTGTAGTTCTCGCTGAAAGTCGTTTGTAGGGCACCTCCCAGGGCTCTGCATTGTCAGCCTGCCCAGCTCTGTGCTGTGACTCTACCCGCTTTAAATCATTGTATAAATGTCACTTCTCTGTGAAGCTAATCCCAAGCACCCAGTTTAAAATTTGAAGTCATGCTGGCTTTTCTGATAATCACTTTTGTTCTGTTTTACCCCTCCCCACTGTAGCACTTATGATTTTCTGGTATATTACTTTGTTGATTTACTTGCTATTTTGATTGTCTTCTTCCCTTTATTAGAATGTAAGCTCCATGAAGGCAGATATTTTTGGTTATTTTATTTACTCTCTACATTAAATGCCTAGAATAATATAGGGAGACACTCAACAAGTGTTTGTTGAATAAATAATTTAACATACCTTGGGTTTTTAGATATATTTAAAATAGAGAAAGAAGATTAAATCAATGAGTTTTTAAAGTTCATCATATGTACTTACTAGGATATTAAAACTTCAGTTTTTTAAGGTTTTATCTTCCATACCAGTATATCCATATGTGCTTTATGCCACCAAAAAATTGATAGCTTACATTAAAAAAACTTCGTAATTTATGAAGCAAAGGAGTTTCAAGTGATAATACTACCCAGCAGCTATGTTTGATAAAGCTTTTCCAAGTCTAATTAGCATCTATGGATCTTATAGTAGCAATTAAAAAATCTCTATGTGTTATTTATTGATTCATAAATAATATTATAGCTTGCTTTATTGTTATTTATGGTATACTGCAGTAAAAAATGACTGTTGTTCAACTGCAAATATTGATCAGGTCATTAACATCATTAGTGAATTAAGCTACAATAATTTTTTAAGTGGTTAAGTAGTGAGCTAGGAGAAAGACATATTTGTAATATATTTTTATTATCACATGATACTGTCTTTGTAAAATGATGACACAGCCAGTTTTACATGTAAGCAAAAGAAGTAAGAGTTTTTTTTTTAAAGGAGTGGAAAGAATGTTTATCAAAGGATTTGAAGCAATGTGTATTAACAGTAGTACAACAGCCCTTACTAACATCTCATATATATTCAAAGCGTCCATTACCATGATTTGGAAAGAGGAGTTGGATTACCTTCTTCACAGTTATGATGCCAACTTGGAAATTGGGATCTGTGTTAATTTCAAAGGCATCTGCACCATCTCCATCCACAATGGTGTATTTCATCTCGGCATTGATTCCTTCGTCCAAGTCCTTGGCAAACACTCTACCCACAGTGGCGCTGACTGGAGCCGATTCCAGCACACTCATCTGATAATGTTCTGTGGAGAAAGGTCAGAACATGCATCTTGTAATCTGTTACTATAGGAAATGCCTTGGCAGTGTCAAATCATATCAGGCCTGCTGGAACAGACGTCTTTCTCCTGGTTCAAGAATTAAAACTTGAGTTTTACAGAAGAAAAACAGATCCGAAGAGGCTGAGCAGATAGTATGAGGTCTTAGCCTGTACTGGATGTTTGATAAGGACGGGCCAAAAAGGCGTGACCTAATCCTTAGAATAGGACAAAATAAAAACAAAAATATTTCTTATCTCAATGAATCCACCTTCAGAGTGGAAGGAATTACCTTGCTTTCCAATCTTTCAGTCCCTCCTAGTGAACTATCTCCCCAAATGTTAATTCATTCTGAGAAAGAAAAAACATTGTGATTGCAAAGTACATATTTCTTCTGTTTAGACTTGAAATGCCCACATTTTCTTTTGCAGTCAAGCCAGTGTATAGAGTTTTCATCTCTGTGGCCACCTGCCCAAATTTAATGGCCATCAGTGATCTGTAAAGGAGGAATAGCCACAGAGAGCCAGTTCCCTCCAGTCCCATGTGTTGTCTGTCTGTATGTCCTTGCACTTGCTTCTGCCCAGCGGAAATCTCTGTTATTTCTTGTTCTCTTGTTCCAGAACAGAATACCCTGAAAGTTCTCACAAATATAAGAATCGCAGAGTTGGTAATGTCTTCCTTCTCAGCTTCACAATTAAATTTAGAGTTGTGTCTTTATTCACTTACCTTCTCTGGGGCTCAACTTTTTGACATTCTTCATTATTTTGTCAATCAAAATGTGACTGACTAAATAACAAAGAAAATCACATAGTCATATTTTCAATATGTTCATGGTCTCTTTTATTCTAATGTGTATTGCGAGCTACAGGGAATCCTGGGGTGAGGGCTTGAGTTTCATGAAGATTTGGGGAGGTTGACAGCACCCCACCAGCTCACAGCACCCTCCCTTGCACAGAAGAAATAATGCCTGTTCTTGGCAAATACGAGCCAGGAAATTGCTAATGTCTGTACTAAGCTGGCAGGCACTTGGATTTCATGATCTCTTTCTATTCTCTTCCAAAATTGTCGATGGATTAGACTTTGTTATTATAGAACTTTTAGGAAAAATAAACAAGTGTCTTTCCCAACCAGGAAAGATATGTGTTCTGTGTTTAAAAAAGCATATACATAAAATTTCTACATGTGATGCACTGTATTAGATCTGAGATCTTAATATTCCATTAAATTTGGTTCAGTTAAAGGTAACTAAGCTTGTTCAATATAAATAGTAGGAGTGTCATTTTGCCAACATCCCATGATCAGTTGTTAATATTTATATTATAAAATAAGCAATCAGAAGATTAGTAAAGCAGAGAGTTTATCCAAGGTAGGTTTGTGGAATAGTGAGATAACTTAAGCTTTGTTTTAACAAACAGATGGGGAGATATTTAATGGTGAGATAAAGACAGTTTTTTTAAAGTCCAAAATAATTACGATTTTAGGGGAAGCAGAGATGATGTGCAAAGAATGCTTGCAGGCAGATTACTTTTATCCATTTACATTTCATCTTCTATGCAGCACAGTCCTTCTGCTCTATGCTAGATTCCCCATTATCTTGAAAAAGTGGTAACTCAAAATGTTTGCTTTAGAATGGGTGTTAAGATGTTGGGTGTTAAGATGTTAAGGAGCAGGACTAAAACCCTGGTTAGCATTGTGTTATACTGTTGTAAAGTTGTCATGTCTGGGGTGGTATGACTTTCCTGCAGTTTGTAAATCCACATACTTACGACCTATGTAATAACTTGCAGCTTTTGCTCTTTCTGTCTTCATCAGAGGTACTGTCGAGTGTCAAATTTAAAAAGCCGAATAAGGTAGTTGAGGGATATTCAGGAATCTATAGTCTGCAGTGTGTGCAGTGTGAGCCATGCATGAAGTAATAAACGTACACAAAGGAAGAAACCAGTCCATGTGGCATTTCACAAACTGTTCTGTGATGCCCTGCTGTCCTGTAGAACTCATCAATTTAGTAGCTACTTAGTTGCACCACTTGTGAAATACGTACCTAGTATTCTGCCTTTTTGTTTTATGAAATGTCATGGGGTCTCTGTGTATACCAGTTGTTTGAGGATATTTGAGTTCCTCCCTGGCTTTATATAGATAAAAGAGATGACTCACTTGGTCTGGCTGACTCGAAGTATAGATGTTCAGCTCAAAGTCTGGTTTGACTCTGTGTTTAGTTTCTTTTCTTTCTTTCTTTCCTTTTTTTTTTTTTTTTTTTTAAACCTGATTTCCTGGTCTGGTCTTTCACATGAAATTGTGTGTGCTATTCTCATTTCTCTGACTGCTCCCTTCAGGCTTCTGATTCTCAGATTCACTTCTCCATTCCTGGGCTCCATTCCACAGGTATAGCTCTCTATTTCCACCTTCCTTAAGGCCATTCAGATTGTCTTGCTGTGACTTCATATTCAAATCTGAATTTGTCTTCCTCCTTCCCTGCCATCAGTTCCATTATGCATCCTCTGTTTCTATCAGTACTACAATTCTTCTCCCTGTCACCCAGACTTAAAACATCATAGTTATCTTTGACTCCACCCTCTGCTCTGGTTCCTTCAGCCAAGAAATCAGGAGGCAGAAACCCATGTTTTCTTACTTGTCCCACTGCACTCTTTCTGCTGTTTCCTTAAGTGCTTATCATTTCAAATCTCGAACATTCTAAAAGCCTCCCTGATGGATTCCCTGGCTTCTAGTTTCCACTCCTGCCAACCCATCTATACATGGCTATCAGATTAGCTTTCCTTTAGGTCTCTGTCTTGCTCAGAAACTTTTCAGTGACTTCCTTTAGAAATATAACACATCTAGAATATAGAAACATCTAGAAATAAAACACATTTAAAACACTAAAGAACAGGTCTCCATTTTTAGGGAGTCTTTGAACATGAAATCACATTTGCTACTTTATTTCCAGGTCTTTATACTGTAGATACATATTTTTTCTTTACATTCAGGTTCTATTGGAATGAGCTCTCGGAGAGCAGAGACTGTTTGTTTCGTACACTGTTCTATATGCCATACCTAGATGGTGCCTGAAGCAAATATTTTTTGAATGAATGAGTGGCTTCCCCCTTGTGGAATGTTTTTCTTTCTTCCTATTTAAATCTTTCATATTTTTGAGTCCCTGTTGCAGTATTATCCTTCGATGAAGCCTTCATTCATCTTAGTTTATTGTGAAAGTCTCATTCTGCACTACTCCAGTGGCACAGCAAATGCTACTTTTTGGTTAACTTTTGATGAGTGTAGAGTATCTACTCCCTAGCTGGATCTTAAGCTTCACAGGGGCAGGGACTGAGTTTCAAGCATCTTGTATCCCTCATGCCCAGTGCCTTTGGAAAGCAGGTGGTTGGTGCTCTTGTGAATTGACTGGCTAAGGTAGTCAGATGGGCACCTCTGTGTTGACCTTCAGTTTGGGTTATTTTTTCTATGTGTGTTCTCAACAGGGCAATATTGTATCCTAGGGGGCAAACATCAGTTTGGGGAAGGGAAGATAGGAACAAAAATCTTAGATGCTACAATGGTTTGTGGCTCTCTAAAGTTCAGCCATACCCGACAAAATCTTATTCCTTAGTATTTAATTTTATGGGGTGGAGTTCAGGGTGTGGAAATCAAGGGAAAAAAAAAGTATACAAGAGCTCCAGAGAGTGGTGGTAATGAATGAAGTGAGAAACATTGGCTCAGTGCTATGGGATATTGGGACCCTGAAGGGAAAAGGTGATGTGAGAATTGAATAATAAATGTAGGAAGGGAACCCATGGATAATTGAACTTTAAGAGGAACTCAGGTAATAGGTGCCTCCCTCTGGCCTGAGATCTTTACTCTCACTGGTTAGGTACTCACTCTGGGGAAAGCGGGGTGGGTTATCATTGACATCCAAGAGGGTGATGTTGACTGTTGTGGTCCCAGCTAGTCCTCCAAGCTGCCCTCCCATGTCCTTGGCTTGGATAATCACTTCATAGTATTCTTTGGCTTCTCGGTCCATGTTCATGAGTGCTGTCCTAATTACACCTGCAGGATAGAAAAGACTGCTTTTAAAAGCAAACCCACAAATCCAGTGTTTAAGGTTGACTTTCAGGTGTCTCCCTTGTGGAATGTTTGTATTCAGAGTGGAGATGCAAATCATCTGCATTTTATTAAACTTAGGTCAGAATTTGAGCTTGGAAAGAGTGCTGTGCTTAAACAAATGGTGAGTCAGCACTATGCCAGGAGAAGAGCTGGGGCCCATTTCCATTGGCGACGTTGCGAGGAGCGAACAGGAGGTGGCAGCAGCGGTTCTCGAACAGAGTTAGGGACTAGCAGTCCGGCCGGTTTCAAGGGTTTCTGTTGTACCAAAGAAAACTGGGGCTTTGGGTCCTGTAAAACACAGCCTCGCATGTCTGCAAATCTGTGATTTTTACATAATTCTCTTTCAGCCTGCTCTTTCTCTAGCCCCGAGAGCCCTTGTAGTGTGAATCACTTTTCTTGAGCAGCTCACTCCCAGTCTCCTTTTCCCTGTCTCCCCAGTACCTGTAAGCAGGGTTGGAATTCTGATTTGATTGTCCTTTTGTTATATATGCTTCGGCTGTGTTCTGCTTACCTGTGTGCATCACTGATTTCCACGAGCTGGGACATGAAAGATGCTCTGTTGGGTTGTGCGTTTTTAACAAACATAAGGGATGAACTCCCCCAGACAGTAAGTAGCAGCATCACAGTGCGATGATACGGTTTCATTTAAGAAGAGGGCTCTAAATCAAAATCCAGGGGAATGTGTTGTTTTGATCCTTCCAAGGGTGTGCTGTAATGTTTTATCTCCCTTTTAGCCCTGCTGTGTAGAAAAGTTGACTTCTCTACACTCTAGGCAAAGATTAAAGGCTTGTTTACTGCAAGTTTACAGTGTGACCCTTGGCTAAATAGACCTTTTGCATGCAAAGAAGAGGGATTGGGAACCACAAACCTGTCTCCGCTTGACTCCTAAAGTGTATATATTGCATTCTAGTAACAACATTCCGAAGTGAAATATGCAGCATTTTCTTTTTTTTAAATGCCCTATGGGCACAGCAATAACTATCTTTTCATGTGTTTTTGACCTTAATACTAAAGATGCCCCCTGGGAGCTGTCAAAATAATATAAGTTTCCTCTTAGGATATAAAGGACACATTACCCTCTTCCTGTCTGTATTTTTCTTCCCTGTGGGCATTCCCCCATTTTCCCTCCCCCTCTGCAGAATTGTTAAAGTTACTGTTTTATAGAAGTCCCTCACTGCAACCTTTTTTCTTTCCTCCTCCTAATTTACACTCCCTCACTTTCTGCTTTTATGATATAATTTTCTCAATGCCTGGTTCCCCTTAGGACTTCTGGAAAAAAAATTCTATCAGGTTGCTAATAGAAATGTATTTTTTCTCTTTCAAATGGAGAGGTGACTTTGAATGTTAACCATTTAATCTACCTCTGAGACTGTATGTTTCTTTACTCAAGTTCCTTGTTAATTATTCCTGGGTCTTCAATTTTCCCGTATGTAAAACGGGAATAACAGTACTCCCATGTATTTCGCAGGTTCACGAGAATAACGGGAGGCTCAAATATGGTAATGTCTATGAAAGTATTTTAAAAGGAAGAAAGCTTGGCACAAGCAGGATAATCATGATAAAACATAAATTCTGTAGTCAAAGCTCTCAGGTAAAACTGAAAGAAGCAACAACAACAAAAAACCACAACCAAACTTCTATTTGTCCGTTGTTGCCACATGCCGTCTTACCCATCCAGTTCTTTATGTTGCCCTCCCTGTGAGAGCTTCCCACTCAGCACCTGTCTTTTTGGGGGCCGTATCCCATGTTCTGTGCTCTTTCCCTCCTCAACAAAATCTTTGTGTCCTGGCATCCCCTTATTCGGGCCGTGTTCTCTACTTAGTACAGGGAGGTTCAGTGGGAAGAGCATCCGACCAAAAGTCAGGGGACATATCTACAAATAGAAGCACTTCGTTAGGTCTCAGTTCCCAATTTCCTTATTTGTTAAGTGACCGGTAATGGACTGGATGGTTCCCCTAAGGCTCTTCATAGTTTCAAAATCAATGATCCTGGTTCTCTAGTGAGCCCAGGTTAATGGGTCAATCCTCTTGGGTCTTCTTGGAGTGATAAAAGACAATCCCTGGGAATAAATTCCACTGTAGGAGTTACTGAAGGCTAGTGAGGATGTCTCTTTGTGTAGGTGGGCCTTTTGGTCTCTCCGTACACTGTCTAGACATAGCGCTGCTTTTACCCACCAGGGCAGTGTTAGTTTGCTGTCTTAATCTTAAAGCTTGTTACAATCTTCTTTCATTAATACAGTCCCTATAGAGTCCTGGAAAAGGAGAGTTGGGTTTATCATAAGTAGCAGTTATGAATTACTAGGGAATAAAGCAACCAGCTCTGATGACATTGCATCACATACCTGTTTTGGAGTCCACGGAAAAATAGGGCTGGCCCTGGAGAATGCTGTACACTACCCGGGCACTGTTGCCGTAGGTTGGATCATCAGCATCTGTGGCTGTCACCTGGATAACAGAGGTCCCTGAGGAAGAGAGATGGTGGAAACCTGTTCAAGTTGAATTGCTCAAGGCTGGAAGCGGTGCTGAATAGGCAGTCTTAACGCATTTGCAATTGTTATGTTCGCTTACTCAGGAGAACCCCCCCCCTTTTTTTTTAAAGATTTTATTTATTTACTAGAGAGACAGAGATCACAAGTAGGCAGAGAAGCAGGCAGAGAGAGAGAGGAGGAAGCAGGCTCCCCGCTGAGCAGAGAGCCCGATGCGGGGCTCGATCCCAGGACCCTGGGATCATGACCTGAGCCAAAGGCAGCGGTTCAACCCACTGAGCCACCCAGGCGCCCCAGGAGAACCCTTTTTGAGGTCAAGCTTCCATAGCTCCTAACTTATGCCTCTCTAGTGGGACAGGAGTTAATTCGTGTTTTAAATTCTTAGTAACCAGTAAGAACAACACAGCCTTTGGCTTCTTCATTGTTTTTTTGATAATACCAAAATGCTTCTTCCTTATGAATCAAACATTTATCCGTCTGTCCTCTATCTTTTAAGAATCAAAACTGAATAACAATTCTAGGCTTATTATTACTATTATTTTTTACTGTGGCTGATTTCACTGTCTAAGTAGTTTCCCGCCTAGGGACTTGGTTGTCATTTTTGGTCCAGTTTTAGAATTTGTGAGCTGTTGTGCACATTCTCTCTGTGTACAGAGAGGAGGATCTTCTGTAGAAGAACCGCTGTCTGTGCGAATCAGTGACTCTCCACCTTACCCACTGGTGACATTTCGGGCACAGTGGCGACGTAAGGTCCATCCAGGAACTTGGGCTCATTGTCATTGATGTCTTGGATTTTGATGATGAACTCTGACTCTGGCTCCATTGGTCTGCCAGTCCGCCTGTCTAGGGCTTGAGCCCTTAAAGTGTACTGGGCCCTTTCCTCTCGGTCAAGCCTCTGAATGGCATGGATGTCTCCAGTGGTGTCGTCGATGGTGAACACGACACCTGCACCTTCTCCTGAGAGGATGTATTTGATGGATCCATCTCCCCTGTCCATGTCTGAATGAAGCTAAGAAAAAAAAACAAAAAACAACCCAGAATCTCATTATGGATATATTGGAAATTAATTGATTTTCAGTTTGATCCAAACTTAGGACTTTCTTTCAAACATGAAGACTTTCTTTCACCCAAACATTTAAAATGTTGGTCTACAAAGAATTAATGTACGTTGAACATGATTGTATCAAAGACCAAGTATAGATCGTGAATAAGTCAAATTCTTTGCATATCACATTCAGTATCCTGAATTTACTACTGTATTTTTAGGTTCCTTTCCCTGAGAAAGATGGAAAACAGGAGTTCTGGGAAGTGTAGGCCCCCAACATGAGAGAAAGAGCAAGTCTAATAAGGAGGAGCCTAGCATTTCCACTTAAGAAAAAAAAGTGGACAAACCTAACATTTTAAAATAAGTATTTGACATAAACTAAGTTTTGGAGTTTCAAAAACCTTGTGATGATTCAAGTTGCCTGAAAAACTGATGGACTAATTAATAAATAGACTATGGCCACTGTCCTGGAAATTATAAATGACCTCCAGGGACTCCTGCAACTCTGATTCTGCAGTCCCGATTCAGTAATTTCATTTGATAGGACTATGTATGCATGCCTGTGTTCTGGGTATCAGAATGGATTTAACGGCTGGTTGTTGGTATTTGCATCAGTGTATCTCTCTTTGGTAGGACCAGTTCCTGGTCTTGAAATTGAATCACTCAAATCTATATGTGGATAGTTGAGTTAGGGACATGCTTTTATCTGCCCATCCAACTATGTTATCTCCTGGATTACTTTGTAATGAATAAGGCACTCTCAGAAGGAGTCCAGGGCACTATTTTCATACTAGGCCTAGAAATACATTTCTGCATCTCTAATTACGGATAACGTTCTACGGCAAGAATTCTGAAGGTTTGTGTTATCATATAAGTAACAGTCTCTCTCTAAAGTGGATTTTAGCACTTTGCATAGTTCAGAGATTTAGTTTATAAAATAGACAACCGGTTTTAGCTTTAGGCTAGTAGAGGCAGATATATCTGACCTAAAACACAATGTCAGTTATAAGCTGAGGGACTTGGACAAAGTAGTGAATGTTTATTACTCTCAAATTTCTAATGTTATAAATGTGGAGCACACCATTAATACTTACTTTGAAGGGTTGTTGGGATCATTAGAAATTAATGTATGTAAAGCGCCTAGTACAGCGTCTTTCCCATAATAGGACTGCTATAAATGGGGCCGATTATGATGATAGTGATAATGACGGCGATATGCATAGAGAAAAGGGCAATAACATGCCCAGCTCTTCTCTGCTCCCTTCAAGCCTTCAGGAGTGTAGCAGAGGTGGCACAAACAACCTTTGGCTTTTTTATTATTCATAGTCTAACGGGAAAAGGGGCAGAAGGCTGCCTGAAGCATGGCTAGGACGGTGTTACTCCGAGGATGAAATCGCACAGACACCGAGAGGACGCCTGAAAATGTATTCACAACATCCTCAGACAAGGATGGGTTTGGAGGTTGAGGCTGGCTTTGAGTTGATTTCAGACTGACTCCTGGCCAAACACATAGGCAGCGATTTTGCTGCCGAGAGGAATTCAGCTGTGTCTTATCTAGAGAGGGGAAATAGAGAGGATAACATTGACCAAAAAAATAGCTGAGGAATTTTTTTCTACTTTGAGAATTCTGTTTAGAGTATGAAATTCTCACATTTCCTCATTCCCTATACAGTATTATTATTTCTTGCAATCCAAATCTTCTATTTATGCAATTAAAAAGCCAGAGGTGCCCAGCTCTTATTGTGTAGGATAGAAAGCCATTTTATTGGAACCAGGTCATAAAGAGATGAAAATCCATTCCATCTGGAACTGTGTCTCCAGGCAAAGGAATGGGGTTTGGAGGAGGAGGAGAAGAATCTCGGGATTTTTTTAAAAATATTTTTTGATTTATTTGAGAGAGAGAGGTAGAGTGTGTACAGAGGGGAGGGGGTACAGAGGGAGAGAATCTCAAGCTGACTCCCTCGCTGAGCTTGCAGCCAGCAAGACTCAATCTCACGACCCATGAGATCACGACCTGAGCCAAAACCAGGAGTCGGGTGCTCAACCAACTGAGGCACCCTGGTGCCCTAGTCTTCAAGGTATATTACAAAGTTGTGATCACCAAGACAGCACGACATGTTTTCACTGGCATGAAAACAGACACATAGACCAGTGGAACAGAATAGAGAGCTCAGATATGGACTCTCAATTCTGTGGTCAACTAATCTTTGACAAAGCAGGAAAAAATATCCTGTGGGGAAAAAAAGCAGTTTCTTCAATAAATGGTGCTGGGGAAATTGGACAGCTTTATACAGAAGAATGAAACTGGACCATTCTCTTACTCCTATACCATGCACAACGATAACCTCTAAATGGATGAAAGATCTCAGTGTGAGACAGGAATCCATCAGAGTCCTAGAGGAGAACATAGGCAGTGACCTCTTCAACATCAGCCACAGCAACTTCTTTCAAGACACGTCTCCAAAGGCAAAGGAAACAAAAGCGAAAATGAACTTTTGGGAGTTCGTCAAGATAAAAAGCTTCTGCACAGCAAAGAAAACAGTCAATAAAAACAAAGAGGCAACCCACGGAATGGGAGAAGATATTCGCAAATGACACTACAGACAAAGGGCTGATATCCAAGATCTGTAAAGAATTTCTCAAACGCAACACCCAAAGAGCAGATAAGTCAAAAAATGGGCAGAAGATATGAACAGACACTTCTCCAAAGAAGAAATAGAAATGGCTAACAGACACATGAAAAAACGTTCATCGTCATTAGTCATCAGGAAGATTCAAATCAGAGCCACATTGAGATACCAGCTTACACCAGGTAGAATGGCAAAAATCGACAAGGCAAGAAACAATAAATTTTGGAAAAGTTGTGGGGAAAGGGGAACCTTCTTATACTGTTGGTGCAGCCACTTTGGAAAACAGTGTGGAGGTTCCTCAAAAAATTAAAAATAGAGCTACCCTATGACCTTGCAGTTGCGCTATTGGGTATTTACCCCCAAGATACAGATGAAGTGAAAAGAAGGGCCATATGCACCCCAATGTTCATAACAATACTTAAAATGTGGAAAGATCCAAGATGCCCGAATGGATAGAAAAGATGTGGTCCATATACACAATGGAATATTACTCAGCCATCAGAAAGGACGAATACCTAACTTTTGCATCAACATGGATGGGACTGGGGGAGAGTCTGCTAAGTGAAAAAAGTCAAACAGAGAAAGTCAATTATTATATGGTTTCACTTATTTGTGGAACATAAGGAGTAGCATGGAGGACATTAGAAGAAGGAAGGGAAAAATGAAGGGGGAGAAATTGGAGTGGCAGACAAACCATGAGACTCTGGATTCCAGGAAATGAACTGAGGGTTCCAGAAGGGAGGGGGGGTAAAGGGGATGGGTGAGTCTGGTGATGGGTATTAAGGAGGGCATGGATTGTGTGGAGCACTGAGTGTTATACGCAGACAATGAATCATGGAACACTGCATCAAAAACTAATGATGTACTGTATTGTGACTAACATAACATAATTTTTAAAATGCTGTGTATTTGTATATGAAGACTTGTAATCCGGAAATAGGTTCATCTAGGGCATGGCAGATTATTTAGGGAGAAGAAAAAAGAATAGAAGCTGACATAAAGTACCCAAGATTGTTTTGAGGTGTTCTGATTATCTAAAAAGTTTTGTCCTGTGGTCCTTAAAAAAAACTAAGTATACTTGCTGTTATCACAGGCCAAACTTAAGTGAGTATTCTGCATATGGAGTGTGCTTAGTAAGTAACAGAAGACTAAATAATCATTGCTGCTGTAGAGGTCCAGGTTCCTTGGGAGCCATCCAGCTGGCTGATGTCAGTAGAGTCTGGGTTGAACATCAGATCTTTTATCTTTTGTTTGTCTGTATTGGGAGAAGAATTTGAGGAATTCTCTGGATGGTAAGTTCCTTGAAGGTAGGAACCTCATGTGGCTTTCATTTTCGAGTGGATGCTCACATGTAGCAAGTGCTCCATAAAATTGTCTGGAATGAGTGATATAGGGTTTAGGATTAGGGTTAAAATTTTTTGTGAAACGTCATCTTTGTTTTGAGAGAGCTAGCAGCATCTTTCAGGTAGCTTCTGGGTGTGTGTGTGTGAGCCCTTGAGAGAAGGGAGGCAGGAGGGGGTGAGAGGACATCCACAGAGAAGCATGACGACCCTTTTATGAACAGGAACAAATGGGACCAGGTATGAAAGGGGCCAGAGTTTGCTTATACAAAACTGCTTTCTTAGGAATATAATTGCATCATTTCAGGATCCAATCAGGGAACAAAATCTAGACCAGTTATTTTAGCAGAGCAAATTTAATGTGGAGAATTAGAAAGGCAAAAGGGAACGCTGAGGTTTTGGAGGGTTAGAAACTCTAGGAAACAGCTAGTGTCCTTCTGGCTGGGGGCAGAGGGCAGCAGTTGGGGCTCCTGGAGTGTAGATGTTTGGAGAAGGCTGGACCTGAGGCCTCCGAAGACGGAGTGCTGTCACCTGGGGTTGGAGCTTCAGGAGCATGGAGGAGGTGCCCCAGCACCCACTTCTTTCAGACTTCAGACCCAGATTTCTGAGGAGGGGCTGCCATCCTGGTGTCTGTGCTTTCTGAGGGGCTGTGATGAGGCTGGTGCTGGGCATGTGGGAGGATCCAGGAACTGGGAGCACCTGTTGGCTGGGTAGCAGGAACAAGTCCCTTCTCCCTCCTCCTGTCTCTGATTCTCCCTCTAGTACATTCTACTGTCAGGACCCAATGGGGAGCTGGTCCAAAAAGGAGAAACTGTGGCTCGCAGAGCCCCAGCCCTGACTGACTTCGCTGCAGGGCGCATGGAAAGGTGAATACAGAGCTGCGAGACTCTAGCTGAGGAACCAGCACGGTAGTGTGCATTTAGCATTTGGGTTTGCCAGCCATGGAATACACATCTGGTTATGACCACTGCAAACGCCAGGCATTGATAGCTTTCCCTTAAGTCACTCAGCAAATTGGCAGTGTAAAAAAATGTGTTTTATAATCTGTCCATATTAAATTCCGTTAACGCTGACTCAGTACCAGCTCTTCAGAGGAAGGTAAGGGGCTTCTGGAATGGAGTCGGCAGCACATGGTTATGTACATATTGGGAAAACATTCTTCCTCCCCAAATCCAGAAAGAATAAGACAAGTGGGTATCCCCCCTTATCCTGATAATGCTGGAGTTCATAAGATGTTCGGTCAAAGGAGTAGTGAATGGTGCGAAGTCCAGGTAGATTATGAAAAATCTTAGTTGATTTAATATTTAAAAACAAGGGTGATTTTCAGTCTTTTTTTATCATCTCTCATAGTGCCTCGAACAATTCCAGGAGCTCGGCAGTGCTTATACTTTGTGGTTAGACAGCTTCCGGTAGCTGTTAACCTCAGCCTGCCTTGGAACCACAGCTTCGTGCCCACTCACAGACTCTCTGCATCCCGCTCTTTGCATATGTCAATATAATCTAGCTTTAGCTCGACACTGCCTTGTCCCTGGAAGGCCCGGTGTGGGTTTTATAAGGCCATAGCAATTAAAGCTGATAATTGTTGCCATGCTCCTCTGAAATAAGCAAATACTCAGGCATGCTCTCTAAACAGACATCTTCCAGAGCTCAAGGTGACAAGCTAAATGCTCCTGGGAGAGAGGAAATGAAAGGTGGATGAATTCTCTTTCAGAACAAAGGGGGGAAGTGCATGGGTAAGTGAATATATAATGCGGGGTCAGACCCCACTTCACTGGCTGCTCAGTGCTGGCTGGGTGAGATGGCTGTAGAGATGCCCTGGGGGTTCTGTGTCCTGGGTTGCGTGGTTAGCAAAGGGAGGGCACTAATCATGAGTACAAGAGAGAGGGTGCTAGACAGCTAAGTTCCCCACATCAGGAAGTAGTTGGGCTTGGTTGGATTCCTGGTGCCCTAACACCGTTGACTTTTCATTGTGTTGCTCAGGGCTGAGTCTCAGGGCAATGAAAAGAGAAGCCTGTGGCTGCGGTCTCAGATTCTCTGTTACTTTCTTTGTATTTTCAGACAATAAGCATAACCTATCTGAACCGCATTCCACAGGCTAATTATCTAGTAACAGACTATAGAAATAAGCCCTGGAGGTATAGTCTTTCACAGGCTAATTATCAAAAAGTGGTGAATCACACTTACTTCATTGCACTGTTATGATGGTTAAATGATCTGCTCTGTGTGACTGTGACTGACACGTAGTCCCGTGGTGGCCCAGTACAAACATTTGCCTTTCTGTAGTGCCGTATGTCCAGCCCTGTGCTGGGTACGCAGTGTTGGGGAAGCGTAGGGAAGGCTAAGGTTGGTATCTCAGCTTCTACCCTTGGGAAAAGGGAAGAGGGCTCTAGATTGTACAAGGTACACCAAGCAATTACCGAATACAAATAAATTTCTTTTCTTTTCTTTCTTTCTTTCTATTTTTTAGGAAAGGAGAGAACTTTTTGAAATCTTTAAAAATTTTTTTTTATAGATTTTATTTATTTATTTGACAGAGCATAAGTAGGGTGTGCAGCAGGGAGAGGGAGAAGCAGGCTCTCCGCGGAACAGGGAGCCCAATGCAGGACTTGGTCCCAGGACCCTGGGATCATGGCCTAAGTGGAATGCAGCTGCTTAACCAACTGAGCCACCCAGGCGTCCCCAAATAAATGTATTTTCTTAAGCTTTAGCAGTAGCCATGTATGTCTAGTTGGAAGAAATATTTTATAAATAGAAGCTAGAAGTCTTTGCAACTCTGAATAGATAGGAGATGTGTTCATGATGAAAATGGCTTTTAAACTAAGGCCCTGAGAAACTGGAATGTGATTGAACAGAGAGGTGGTGACAGTGTGTCCTGGGCAGGGCAATGGAATTTGTTAGGGACAAATGTAGTATGTTATCAGGGCCAGTAAGGATACCAGCATGGGATCAGGACTAGATTTGAGAATTTTAGGGGAGGGCTGGATAAGGGAGGAGGACTCATTTTCTGCAAGTCCTTGAACTATATGCTAAGAGTTCTGATAAGCATTAGAGCTACAGTGCTTTCTTAATCAGAGGAGTGACATGATGGAAAGGGTGCTTCAAGGAGATGAATGTCCTGAGTCCTGGGGGAGGACTGGGAAGATTCTCTCTACAGGGAGACGGGCAGTGGCTGCTTAGTTCATCTATTCATGAGGAGCAGAGGGACCACAGTAATGACAGAGCCTGGAGAGGACGAGGTGAATCTGAGAGAAACTGGCGCGGAGATATTGACAGGATGTGGTGACTGGTTATGCATGAGGGAGGGAGGGAGGGAAGGCAGAAATCAAAGAGAAGTCACAGATTTTGAAGCTAAGAGATTTGCAGCTGCATCAGGTTACATGCTTTAAGGAGCTGCTGTGTTCCTATAACGATCTCCCCATCTATGACTGTTACCACTACTGCCACTGTCCCTACTGTCATTACAGACCAGTGATCATTAAGATCTTACTCTGGACCAGGTCCTGTGCTAAGCACTTTACGTGTGTTAGCTTATTTAATCCTTACCACCCCATGAAGGATCCACTTATTAAATATCTTTTTGAGCATCTTCTGTGTGACAGGTGCTGCGTTAGGCCTTGGAGATAAAATGGGAGCACTGTCTTTGCCCTCACTGAGCTTACAGTCTAGTCCAAGGCTTCAGACAGCACTTGTAAATAAACCAATGAATTAGATATTGTAGGTTGTGATTAGAGCTCTGAAAAAAATGACTGTGAGAGAGTCTAACAGAGGGGCCTACCTTAGAGAATGGTCAAAGAAGACCTAGATTCAAAATGAGTCCTGAAGAGTGAGGAGAAGTCAACCACCAAAGAAGCCAGAAGAAGAATATTTTATTATGGGAGAACAATCAGACAAAGCTTGGTAAGTTGTAGGAAATGCCAGAAGGCTATGTCCCTGGAACACAAGAGGAAGGGAAAGAAAGAGTGGCTTGTGATGTGGTGGGAGGCCAGGAAGCAGGCTGGATCAGAGAGGAATGGCTTTGGAAGCTGTGGGGAGGAGTCTTGGTAATTCAGAGTATGGTGGGAGGACACCGAAGGATGTAAGCAGAGTGACACAGTCTGACTCTTATGTGTGGAGAATGGATCGGAAGAAAGTGTGGGTAGAATTGCGGACACTAGTTGGGATCGGGGTGTTTGCCCAGGTGAGAGAGATCAGTGGAAGTAGAGATGGGAGAAATAAGGATTTGGGATGTGTTTTGGCAGAGGACTGATGATTGGCAGGTAGAGAGACTGTGGGGGGCAAGAGAAAGGGAAGAATGACCACATTATCTCTGGTTTTAGAAACTGAGTGATGGCAGGCAGTGCTAATAATAGGGAAGACTGGGGGCAGGTTTGGGAGGAAAACCAAGAATTCCTTACAGGATATGCTACATTTGGGAGGGCTTTGAGTCATAAACATGGAACTCATAAACTGATAAGGTTTATGAGTCTGAAGTCCCAACAAGTGGCCTGAGCTAGAGCTTCGGAGTCATTGGTTTAGAGGTGGTGTTTAAAGCCATGGGAATGGCAGATCCATCCAGAGAATGAATGTCGGTAGAGAAGACGCCCCGGGGCAAAGTTAACAAGCCAGACCACGAATGGATGTGGTCACGAGGAGGGAAGAGGGCCACAAAGAGCCTGAGAAGGAAGGAGGGAAAAATGGGATTGTGAAGGTCTTGAGGCAGAGAGAAGAAAGTGATTCAAGAAGGAGGGACTGGTCTGCAGCACCTGGGGTGGGCGGTTCTGTAAAATGTAACACCAGATTTAGTAGTAGAGAGGTCCTTGGGAGCACTGAAAACACGACTTTAATGCAGTGGACAGATGTCAGATCTGAATTCAGAAGTGGGTTGGAGTTGGGGAACGAGCTTATGCAGACAACTCTTTGAGAAGTTGTAGTTCTCTTGTTACCCCTGTTTGATGTTTGAGGAAACAGGCTAATGGGGCTTCATGTCCTTTCCAGAGTTGTTCTGGAAGCAACTGGCAAAGCTGGGTTTTGAACCTACATGTGTTTGACTCTGAAACCCACATTGTTAGCCTCTGTGCTAAACAAGTGTTTAAGTTATCATTTGAATGAATTATTTATTTTTTAATTAGGTCCTTGTTTCCCATTTTCTCTCACTTGGTTGCTTTCACAAAATGGTCTCTGATTAACATACAGATAAAGTAAACACCGGAGAAAGCCTGGATTAAAAATGAAATGATGATAGATAAATCAAGGGAATTCGAGTGTAAAGTTTATAAATATATTCATTGATTATCTCCAACTTTTCTAAAGCACGTGCTAGGATCTTCTGAAATGAAGAATGTTTTATTCTCCCCCCCCCCCCATTAAAATTAGGCCCTTGGCAATACCTATGGAAATGCTTTGGGAAAATTAAAAAAAAAGAAAAAAAGGGGAAAACTCCCTCTACTCCCCTCTTTGCATTTTTTAGTTTCTTTCTTCCCCATTCTGTTACTCCCCACAGCTGCTGCTGCTGCCTCTTTTGGGACTCTGATGGCTCTTGCAGGGTCCTAGGCTTTTCCTCCAAAATCCAATTCCTTGTTTTCTCCCACTTAGAACAGAGACTTGGACAAGGAGAGAAGTCTTTCCTTTTCTGACTGGTATTTGACAAAGCCAGAATTAGATTTCAGCTAACTGTCAAGTAACATACGGCTAGTTGAAATTGTTCTCAGGACTTAAACACAAGCTAGGTGACCTCTCTTATTCGATTCATATTCGTACTCCCTTTCAATATTCGATACCCTGGTAATTTATCTGTGTGGCCATTCTTACCTTGCCAACATACAAAGGATCTGTTCCAGTGTACTCTTCCAGAACAAAAAACTGGTTCCAGACCCAACTCCTCTTTGTCCGCGAGTGTGACTGTGGCTTGTCTGACAGAAGTGCTTCTAATTTGCCTGGTGGTGTTGGTGTGCCCGAGAGAACGGTGGTCGTAAGGTCCATCAGTCCCCAGAAGTACAAGGACATGCCAAGTCCCAGCCAGCTCTTTGCATTGCTCATTCTACCAGAAGTCCACATGGGATTGCCAGGTTTTCAGAAAGTAAGGTACAGGATGGTAAAGCCACTGGAACTCGAGTATTTTCCAAGTGAAAAAATACCAATGCAGTTTCCTGGACACTTAGCTTCGCAAAGGAGATCTCGATTCGAGTCAGTCTGCTTGAAGTTGACTTCCTGTCAAGTTAAAGAGAACATACCGTGATGATGTCAGATCCTCTCCTGTGGGCTTATAAGCAGGTTTTCAAGAAATGTCAGTAAATATTCAGTTCTCTACTCAACGAATTAAAGAGTCATAACATGTTATTGCTTTAGAAATGTTTGAGTAACAAATAATATTTTAATAAAAAGAAGACAACCTATCTTGCTATAATCAATCCCAAACCTTTGGATATGGATTTCAGGGGGAGTAACACTGGTGAATAAATTTCTTCTCATTGGTAATATAGCTGGAGGGTTATGCTGTATTATTGATTGGCTTGAATTAATAGTGTGCTCTTTGGAATATTTGTGATTAGACAGCCTCCTAAACTTTTAAAAACAGCATTCATTTCCAAAATTTACAGCTAATAACTAATATTTTCATTAGCCCAACTGCTTTTCGTGGCTCATTAAAAAGCCAAAAGCAAATCTAACTGCCTTTTTTTTGCCACCCACAATTATCTTATGTCTATCCCATGTTATTAATAATGTTAGGAATCTCGGATTTCATTTATAAGCAGCCACAGATCACTTCTGACTTTAATCATTCTCTGAGTTCCTTGTGGAATTTGAGTTTCACACTCTACTGCTTTGGCTCTGAAGCACTGAGAGGGGCAGCTAATGTGACCTTTCTAGGGTTTGAATGGTCAGTTAATCATTCTATCACTCACAACAGATTTAAAGTGCCCTTAGTCACATGCTACTGTGGGCATGTCAAGAGAGGCTAGCCGACACATTTCTTTCCTGATCTGAAAGACTCATTTAGACAAAGGGATGTTGACTTCTACCCTGGGGACACCTTTTCATCAGTCAAACTTCTTTTGTTGCTATGAAGGCAGATTAGCTGGTGACCTCAGTCCTGGGCTATGACCTCATCCACCTTTTTTCTTCCTTTACTTCGGCTGGGCGTGATGAAATGGCACAGCACTCCCACCGCTCTGTCGAAACAAACAAGATGTCTTCTGTGGGCTTAATATTCTTACTGTTAATGTGGAGAACTGTCATCATCTCAGAATAGGTGTGTGTGTTTGGGGATTTCAGACCCGTGCAACTAAATAACGCTCCCTTTCTATAAGTGGTTTAAAATGAACGCATTGATGGCACCTCAATTACCACCTTCTACCTGTCACCATCAGAACTCATTTTAGCATCCTCTCAAATCGTCACTATTGAAATGAACAAAGGAATTAAAAAAGATATCTTATAATCATTTCACGCAGTATGCCATTTCATTTCTGTGTGAGAAATCACTTCAGTGAGCACTGATAAAGGGGACAAGCTGGGGGAGACTATAGAATTTCTGTAACCTGAGGGGAGGCTGTGCCGCAAGTTCTAGCTCTTAAACTCAGCTTGACTGTTAAATAAAAAAGCAAGCTAGGTGTGCCTTATTTAGGGTGACGTGTTTGTTAATGAAGAACAGTGGTGTGCTAGAAGGTCGGTTACCAAGTGTTAGCAGTTTTTCTCTTTGGACTGATAGACAGAAACCCAGCTCATGTTTCTTTGATGCTGGTCTAAGAAGAGATGTTTTGAAAGGCGTCTTAACCCAGGGAGATGGATTAAAATGAAAAAGGTTGGTGAGGGACAGCTATGCTGTTTCAGGGACTTAGAAGGTGGATTAAAGGGCATGACCCCAGCGGGGGGGTGGGGGGGGTGGGAGGTTGAGGAACCAGGTGGTGGGTAATAGGGAGGGCACGTACTGCATGGAGCACTGGGTGTGATGCCAAAACAATGAACACTGTTATGCTGTAAATAAACAAATAAAAAAAAAAAAGGCATGACCCCAGAAGCTATCACCAGAATTCTGTGATGGATGGTCATAAGAGGAATATTCCATGTATTTCAAGGCACAAACCCATCTATAACTTACCCCAGAGAGCACTAGGCTGAGTGTTCCACAGTTTGTCCCCCTGGTTCTATTTTCATTACCTCTTACTCGTTCATTCTGTAAACTTCAGTTCCTCCAGGTAAGTAGGAATGATAATTCTCCTGCCTACTTCACAGGACTACCTGAGGATCTCTCCATCAGAATAACGATGGCGAATGTACTCTGTAAATGACTGAGGTGCTAGCCAGCTGACATTAAAGCAACCATGTAAGGTGAACTTGCCTGGGTTGTGTGTTAGAAATGGTGAAGCTGGGACGCCTGGGTGGCTCAGTGGGTTAAAGCCTCTGCCATCAGCTCAGGTCATGACCCCAGGGTCCTGGGATTGAGCCCCACATTGGGCTCTCTGCTCGGCAGGGAGCCTGCTTCTCCCTCTCTCTCTGCCTGCCTCTCTGCCTAGTTGTGATCTCTGTCAAATAAAAAAAAAAAAAATCTTAAAAAAAAGAAATGGTGAAGCTAAGCCTGAACCTTATCTCATGGGCACTTTTTGAACCAACATTCTGAAAGGGCTTAATGTATGTATATTATTTCACAGATTTCTACATTTGGGATAAGTACTGTGGGGTATTAGATTGTGGCCTAGCCTAATTCTGTAATAACCACAACTATTTTTTTTTCCATATAAGGGAACTTAATGAAGGACTAGCTGTTAGAAAACTCTGTAGAGAAAAATTCTTTTTTTGGGTTGCATTTATTAAAGCTAGAACTCAATGTATATACTTTAATATATTTCCTTTTATGTCTGTTTCACATGTGCACATTTTGCCTAAGCACTATCTTTTTTTAAGATTTTATTTATTTATTAGAGAGAGAGTGAGAAGGGAGTACGAGCAGGGTGAAGGGTAGAAGGAGAAGCAGACTCCCCGATGGGGGCTTAGTCCCCAGACTCTGGGATCATGACCTGAGCTGAAGGCAGACGCTTAATTGACTGAGCCACCCAGGTGCCCCGCCTAAGCATTATTCTTGACTATTTTGTATTTTCTCTAGCTGGTTTTAGAATCTTGCTTTCGGATTCTAAGTGCTCAGGTGCAGGCACGTTTGTGCACGGGGGTGTGCAGATGTCCCCTTTCCTGCTTGTACTGGCTCAATTTTCTGGACAGAATGAGATTTGAGGAAATTTTGAGGGATTTTAAATACTGTCCCTTATATTCTCTCATCTCTTACAAACTAGACATGTATTCTTGCCAATTAAAAGCCCCTGTCTTTACCTCGGTGTGATCTGAAGAGCTTGAGAAAAAAAGGTGTTCTTTGGAATCTTTGTGATGAATATTTTGTAGGTGGTGCGGCTGCCTGAGCTTTCATCTGTCTCTCCTGCCCACTTTGGCCTCCTACACACGAGTGCAAGGCCCTCAACGTTCTTCCCTTTCGCTGAACACATACTAGAGTGGCTTCGGGACATTTAGGACCTGTGGAGCCCTTGGTGATCCTTTGAAAGCTCGGGTGGTCTGGGTTTGCCTCTCATATTCCCCCTTCCAGACATCAAATACCAAAGCCCGCAGCACCTCGTAAACTGTTTGTGTTAAATGACTTGATAGCTACAGTTGGCGGAAAGCACTTTCTTCCTGCTTCCTCTGGGCAGAATGCATGAAAAATACTCCCTGGCTAACTTTTCAGAAAGTAAAATCTGGGTCTTACAAAAGTTACATTATTCTTTTCACAATTAGAGCTGTTTATACAAGTGAAAGGATGTCAGTTCTATCAGAAATACTAACCAGGTTTCAATTCTTATAAAAAATATGGTTCTCATGTTCATGTTTTTCCTATGGGATAATAGTGGCGATGATCTGTTGGGAGGTGGGCTAATTTCTGCTGTTCTTGTAAAGGAAGAGGCTAATATATGTATATTTATATGTGTAGTTCTGCTTTGGAAGACCACATATACCACACAAAGAATACATTAGTGGAAATTGACTTCTGTGTTAAATGAGTCTTTTAAAAGTTTTTTCCCCATCCTGCCTGAAGAAAGCAAACAGCTTGGTAATGAACACAGTAGGAAGAAATTAAAGTTGTAGATAAAGTGTGCTCTTGGTGAATTGTTTATTTCATTACTTAAATTCGTTGTGATATTTAAAATGTAGGGGGAAGGGAATGTTACTGCTTTCTCCTTGAAATGAACTGGGCTTTTACGGTCTCCCTCTTATTCCTTTTCTTCATTATTCCAATTTTCCTGAGCTTTTCATGGTTAATGGAAGTATTGCTCAGTAAAGCTTAAATGACATCTCTCTAGAAGCAGAAAGCCAGCTGCCTCTGCTGCTGACTCCCCCTCTGGAGGGAAGAAAGTGTTTTCAGTTTTTGATACGACCTCATGCCTTTACGAGGTAAATATAGACAGTGGTGTTGTGGTTTTGGGTAGCCAAACTTCTTATCACTTTTACTTCTAGAAAGAGCCTTAAAGATATACTTAAAAAGAGAAAAGAAATCTTGTGAAGATCCTAGTATGGCGGTGAGATGCGACCGCATACTGGGACGCGTAGTGGCATTCAGTCAGAACGCATCTCAGGGTCATCATGCTATCCTGCCTCTCATTCAGGGGTCTCACCTGAGAACTATGAGCAAGCGCACTTTACTCAGGAGTCGCAGCTCTCAGTACAGAATATAGAACCCAGAGAGAACAGAGCAGGTGGTTGTGGTATAAATTGGAGAGAAAAGTTCATGTGATACGGCTGTCTTTGAATATGTATATTTCACAAACAACAAGATACCCATTGTGGAACCCTATACAGAAAACATTTCGTTGCTTCTGTGAACAGACTTGCAGCATTCCGGAATCTGGATGTGTGTGGCTGCACTACTGACCAGACTCCGCCCTGGGGAGTGTGTTTTGGAAAGGGTGTGCACTGTGGTTTTGTAAGCTGGAAGATGAGACCCTTCTCTGACCTGAAGTCTTTTTCATTTACTGCAGATGTGTCGCCTTCAGTTTCCTCCTGGGCAGCCAGTCGTTAAATGAGTAGAAGCCTCGTCTCTCTTTTGTGGCCATCTACAGACCAGCCTACGCAAAGCTACTTATCTGGGGAGGCGACTGACCCTCGGCAGAGCCGGAGGAGGTTGTCCAGGTACTAGATTTCTTGGATTTCGGTTGTGCTCTCACTTCCACTCCCCTACTCCACGCTTTATCTGGCTCATGACACTGGCCCCAACCCCCAAGTTAGCATTTCTGCAATGAGTCAGTGTGTATATTTAACGTGGTCACATTTCCTTTCTCTGCCCCTCAGAGACGCTGTTTATAAATTGATGGTGTCTAGAATTGAGGAATTATGCTATGGCCTTGAAAAAAAAAATTGAGCAGCAGAAGAAAAACCAAAGTATATTTAATTTCCATGGAGATTTCTTAGAAAAGGTGGCCATTGCTTTTGCTTATTCTAATTTTGCTTACCTATATTTCTGTGAATTCCCACTTCTCCAGGTTCCTCAAACACTGGAAATTCTGAGCCTAAAAGTTCAGCTGTTACAATGTTCACTCCTCTCTTATCCTCTCTGAAATCTTCCTTTTCTCACCACTTGCTCCTTTCCTTTTCTTTCCCACAACCAAAGTAGTCTATGAGAGGGAGTGCTTTTAAGAAATTCAAAAATGGAAGCATGGGGCTGACGTGGCTGAGGGGGAGGCACAGTGTGGTTGAACTAAAGAGTTTAGGCACAGTATCTGGTTTTATATGAGGTGTGTGTGTGCGCGTGTGTGTGTGTCCACGTGTGGGTGAGAAGAGTAGAACAAAAAAAAAATGGGATAAACTGGTTACGTAATTAGGACCTGGCTTTGAGGGGCGCCTGGGTGGCTCAGTGGGTTAAAGCCTCTGCCTTCGGCTCAGGTCATGATCTCGGGGTCCTGAGATCGAGCCCCGCATCGGGCTCTCTGCTCCGCGGGGAGCCTGCTTCCTCCTCTCTCTCTGCCTGCCTCTCTGCCTAGTTGTGATTTCTCTCTGTCAAATAAATAAAAAAAAAAAAGGACCTGGCTTTGAAAAACCTGATCAGGCCTGTAATAAAAACCGCCTCAGCATCCTACATATATGCCGACCCTCTAGCTGTAAACTCCCAGCTCAGGTCATAAATAAAGGCATTTCTACTGTAGAAATCTTTTCAGTAGAGTTCATGCCCAAGTTCTCCTTGCTTTCATTTCCATTGTAATTAATTTTTCCATTTGAAGATGCCCTGTCTTTCTTTCCATATCTTCCAAGAATGGCAAATAGATTCTTACGGATATTTTCATGCACACTTAGTATCTAGTACATGTTTTAATCCTAAAGGAGTCAGGAAGTTTTTGACCTACTTTTTGCTTCCTCTAGTTTTCACTTTTAATCAAGCCTGTGAAAGTACAGTTAAGTCCATGGGCAATTTCTCTGACTACAGTTAGACAAGAATGGTCAATTTTGATTTTTTGGAGTTGTCTCACATGCTCACTAATTTCTTGTCTTATGTGGCATTTATAATTGCACTAAATTTGTGCTTGTTCATTTCAAAAAGGCATGTGTTTTAAGTTAAGTAATTCTCTGGCTTAGTTCTTCCTCAGAAGAAGTTGCAAATAATTGCTACTTACTGTTTTCTCTTTAACTTTGCCTTTGCACAGACCATTAGGAAAGCAGGACAGTTCTGTAGTCCTTCCTGGACCATAAAGGTTAATCCATAGGAAGAAGAGTTTTTGGCAAAAGTCAGTTAGCTGTCTAAAATTAAGACTCGACTTATTAATTTGATAAGTATTTGAGCATCAAATATACTTGATCAAGAGTGGTTTGTGAAGCCAAACGAAGTGGAGTTTCAGTTTCAGCCCTAGTACCTCTTATCTGTGCAGTCTTGAGCAAGTGACTTCAACTCTTTCACTCTGTTTGTCATCTACAGACTGGAGATAATTATAGACTCTCACAGGGTGATTGTCAGAATTAAGTGAGAAAATATACACGAAGCTCTTAGCATGGTATTTGGCAGATGGTTAAAGCCTTGTGCTTGAAAAACAGTAGGCACTTAATGAATGTTCTCTTTCCCTCTTTCAAGGAGTTTACAGTTTAGTGGGGGAGATACTGCCATTAACACTGGTAGTAGTGGGAGTAGGCGTAGGCATTATGGCGTCGCTGGTGCCAGCGATGACAGCGTGGTAGCAGCAGGAGTCGCAGAAGCAGCGACCGCAGAAGCGTTAGCGTGGAGTGTTCACTTCATGCCAGCCCTCTAAGTCCTGTACCTTTCCTTTGTCATTTAGTCTTCGCGAGAATCCCGTGAAAAGGTACACTTTTCCCATTTTACACAGAGACGGACCAGTAGTGGTGTGCTGGGACGGCCACCAGCTCTTCCGAGAGCTGATTTGCACGTTTCTCTGCAGCTCCTGAAACTGGCCGTGATGCGAGTGTCGACACACCACAGCTCTTGGCAAATGTGGTGGGAGAGTGAGCAGGAGAACTTGGATTCTGCCTTAAGAGCGACTACAGCACGCGTTTTGTATGGGACTGACTGTGACACGGGTCTGTTTGTGATATGGGCTGCCAGACCCCTGAAACCAGTGCTAGGCCAGGTCAGGAGAGGGGTAAATGACTTCTGTGATTATTTAAAGGTAGCCTATGAACTAAACCTTGAAGGATGGAGAGGAGGGTATTCCAAGGGAAAGCAAATGCAAGTGCCAAGGTGCAGAGGAAGGATGCAGAGCTTGAATTTGGGTATAGAATGGGGCCTGCCCAAGAGAGTAGTGAGGGGGTACCTGGGGGGCTCAGTCATTAAGCGTATGCCTTCGGCTCAGGTCATGATTCCAGGGTCGTGGGATCGAGCCCCTCTTTAGGCTCCCTGCTCAGCAGGAAGTCTTCTCCCTCTCCCACTCTCCCTGCGTGTGTTCCCTCCCTCGCTACATCTCTGTCAAATAAATAAATAAAATCTTTTTAAAAAATATTTTATTTATTTATTTGACAGAGAGAGAGATCACAAGTAGGCAGAGAGACAGGCAGAGAGAGAGGGAGAAACAGGCTCCTCACTGAGCAGAGAGCCTGATGCGGGGCTCGATCCCAGGACCCTGAGATCATGACCTGAGCCGAAGGCAGAGGCTTAAACCACTGAGCCACCCAGGCGCCCCAATAAATAAAATCTTAAAAAAAAAAAAAAAAAGAGAGAGAGAGTAATGAGAGATGGGGCAGGGGAGACAGGCAAAAAACAGTAGGTAGGAGCTTGAGTGTTGCCGGATTTGAAGTGTTCTGAATCTGTAGTTGTTTCTTGTGAGCGGTTAAAGGTTTTTGAGCTTGCAAACATGTCAGAGTGAGTTCCATCACTGTTTAGTAGTGTCGCTGGAGAGTGGCGGAGAGCTGGTGAGAGAGTCCGTTTAGAGTCCCGGGGAACCCCTAAGAACTTCAGCCAGGAATCCTGGGGTAGGAAGAGGATTGGGGAAGAGGCAGAGTTTCCATCACTGGAAACTGAGTCCATGTGTAGGAATGTGGGTACGGGGGTTGAGGGGCTAATGAAACAATGATAGGAAGGTTCTGTGCTTAGGTCACGGCTGGAAATTGGGAGGAGGCATTCGTTAGAGGCAAGGTAATAAATTTGGTTTTAGAGTTAGGGATAAAAAATTCATCCTTCTATGCCTGATTATTTAAAGAGGCAAGAACTTTCCTTCTCTTTTTAGTCCAAAACTTCAAAGCAGCTTTGGACATAAAGAATGTGAGCTCCTTCCTCTCCCTGAGAGTGGTTCTGGTTGCTTCCAGAGCACACACTGCCTGCACGCCCCCTGCTGCTGACCCAGGGCTGGTCCTGCTCCAGGTGCCTTCCTGTGGCTGACTTGGTGAAGCTGATCTGGGGCTTCAGCTCAGCTAGGGACCTTTTGACCTGTCAGCTCCCAGATGTTTTTCCCTTTACACAATACCGACTCTCACATTGGAGTCATGCGTATTTTATCTTTCATTTTTCTAATGGGTAAGGAGCGTATACATAGAGGACAACTGGATACTCTGTTCGAGGAAAAGAAAAACTCCTGGTAAAAAAAACAACTCCCCCCAAAATCACACTGATATTTGTTGTTTCTTCTGTAGTTTATCTTCTAATATCTGTTTTCAAAAACACCTCTCTTTTGGAAAATGATGCATAATTTGGACTCAGAACATTTTGGCTTAAGACTCTTTCTAACTCTGCCCCTCAATGTGTGATGCTGGGTGTTTGCTTAACCTTGTTGAGGCTCAGATATCTTCTCTAAAGATTTTATTTATTTATTTGACAGACAGAGATCACAAACAGGCAGAGAGGCAGGTAGAGAGAGAGGAGGAAGCAGGCTCCCTGCTGAGCAGAGAGCCTGTTGGGGGACTTCATTCCAGGACCCTGAGGTCATGACCTGAGCCGAAGGCAGAGGATTAACCCACTGAGCCACCCAGATGCCCCAGATATCTTTAAAGGTTTAAAGGGTTGTCAAAGACTGTTGTGGCCTAATACTATAGATCAAGTTCTGTTTTACTTTATTTTTTTACTTTTTCTGTGTTTCCCATCTCTTCTCTCTCCTCAGAGTGCCTCATGCATTTCCCGTTGGCTCTTCATTATTTGGTATTAAAATTATTTACTTGTCTCTCTCTTCCCCATATTATAAGCTCCTTGAAGACGCAGATAGTGTCTTTCATCCCTAAACTGGATACCTAGTATAGCATTTGACACATCTCTGGTGTTTAGTAAATATTAACTGAGTCCTGATATATTTTTATTTATTTTATTTCTTTAAAGATTTTATTTATTTATTTGAGAGAGATAGAGAGAGAGACAGAGATCATGAGTGGGAGGAGGTGCGGAGGCAGAAGCAGACTCTTTGCTGAGTGGGAGCCCAATGCAGGACTTGATTCCAGGACCCTGGGGTCTTGACCTGCACCAAAGGCAGACACTTAAGTGACTCAGCCACCCAGGCACCCACTGATGTGTTTTTAAGCTGTAAAAAAGTATTTACAGTTTGATATTATTATTCTTTCTGCCTTCAGTCTTTTAATTTTATTTAATATTTTTTCATTCTTTTTTTTATTTTTATTTTTTATTTATGTATTTGACAGAGAGAGAGATCACAAGTAGATCGAGAGGCAGGCAGAGAGAGAGAGGGAAGCAGGCTCCCCGCCGAGCAGAGAGCCCGATGCGGGACTCGATCCCAGGACCCTGAGATCATAACCTGAGCCGAAGGCAGCGGCTTAACCCACTGAGCCACCCAGGCGCCCATATTTTTTCATTCTTAATATCTGTTCTTACCACCAAGGTATTAAGAAGCATGTATAATCAGACAATATAAAGGCAAAAATGTCCAGAAGACAATGAATATTTACATGTTATAGTTTTGTTCTTAGTGAATAAAATAAACCCTGATAAGTCAGAAGTGCTCCGGACCTTGGCATCATTTGTTGCAATATGAAGTTAAGGAATCCTTTGTAGAGATGCTAGGAAATGTAATGAGGGAATTGGCATTTGAAAAATTACAGTGGTCTAAAATTCTGGGATATTTTTTAGTTCTCTGGTTAAAGGGATATGACCACAAAGTTATCTCTGGTGGTTTAGCTTTTTATCTCTGTAATTCTGGGGAAAGGGGCTGATATGAGAGTGTCTTTTTTCTAGAATTGTTTTCAAGGTCAGTCTCTACCTGTTGCTTTGATAGTCCCTTCTTTCTTAAACTTAGACTCTCTATTGGTCCAGTCTTCACCATATGGCTATATTTACATTTCCGTTAAAATGTTTTTATTCTGTCTAGTCTGGTTATGAATAGAAGTCTGTGATGATAATTGCTCCACTGTCTTCTAGAACTTGGTATTATCATTGGGAAATTTCATGTATTTTAGCAAAATGATAGAGAAAACTAAGAAAAAGATGCAGCATCTTAGAGAAAGGAGATCCAACAAAGAAGACTAGTGAGGAAAAGCCCTAGGATAACAATTATATACTAGGCCTGACACAGAAGCCAGACTAGGAGAGGGAGGGTACCAGGGAAAAAAATGAAACTGATATGAAGGGGCTTGAGAAATTCTTACAGTTTTTGGAAAAATTACCAATAACCATGAAACAGATATTTTGAACACTTGAAAAAAAAATAGTGACACACACATAAAGAAGAGGAGAAGAGAAAATACTAGGCAGTTGTTAATCCAGAAAAACAAAGCTGTTCTAGAAAAAAGGAATTAGAATCTTAATGTACAACTTTGCTTGATAGGAAATGACATTCATTCATAAATTTGGACTAATTTAGTGGAAATTGAAATAGAACTGTGTTGAGAGGGTGAGAGAGGGGAGAATGGGTGGAAATATGTTTAAAGAGGACTAAATCCTCAACTATCCTACTGGGAAGTCGACTGCAGTCATCTAAAGTAGATATTTCATAGGGTGCCTGGGTGGCTCAGATGGTTAAGTGTCTGCTTCCAGCTCAGGTCGTGATCTCTGGGTCCTGCCTGGGATAGAGCCCCGCGTGGGGCTTTCCACTCAGCAGAGAGTCTGGTTCTCCCTCTCCCTCTGTGTTCTCTCTCTCTTTCTCTCTCTCTCAAATAAATAAATAAAATCTTTTAAAAAATAAAATTAAATATTTCAGGATTTCAGGAATACACAATAGTGTTAACATATTACTTAGAAATATATGGGCAAGTACCTAAAGAAAGAACTTCTGGGGTTGCCTTTAGGAGTTGAGTTTTGGGGTGGGGCAAGGAACCACCTTTTTTTTTTTAATTATAAGCTTTCCAGTACTGTCTTGCTTTATTTTGTTTTTGACCAATGCAAATATTTTACTTTTAATAAAATAAAAACTGATTAAAATTTTAAAAGCATTTTAAATTAAACAAAATAAATATTGAAGAATTAAATAGAAAAGAGTGCCTCCAAATAGACCTAATGAATGTATTTTGTATTTTTTAGGACTTATAAAAAACTTTTAAGTGTTTCTGAGATCAGAATGTATCTTATAACGATCACAGTTACTAGTATTTACATTATTAGCACTTGCGTATTAATACCTTTCTTCCCCAGCCCAAACTTCCAACTGTTATATTTCTGGCACCTTTTGATTGTGTTTAGATCAAGGAAGTGGAAATCCTTTAGTATAGGATTTTTCAGAACTCTGCTCTTCTAGGCACGAGAAGTTCTGAAGCTTTTTCAAGGTGAAATTGGTAGGCCCTGGCTTCCTCTCCTTTCTCCTTTTATTTCTGTATCCTCTTTACTAAACTCCATCTTAATCTATATTATATATTTGGCAAGGCAGACTTCCTTAGTAAGTTGGTTAACTGTGGTTGGAAAAGCTATCTCCTGTCCTTCACCAGCTACCGTCCACTCTTCATTTCATTGTAGAGTCAAATGTGAAAGATCAAACTATGCAGGTTAGTAGAACATATGAAAAAACAAAAAATACCAAGAGAAGATGTAGGTGAATATTGTTTTTATCAATACTGGGCTGAAGAATCCTTCCCAAAGTATCATCCAAGGTAATAAAGGGGATGATGTTAATAGATTGAACCAAATAATTACTACAAATTGGTACATTTTTAGTATAAAAGTCAGGCAACATGCATGAGAAAACAGAATTACTACCATTACCATGTTAAAGAGTCTTTATGCTCATTGTTAAAAATGATGATCGGGACACCTCGGTGGCTCAGTGGGTTAAAATCTCTGCCTTCGGCTCAGGTCGTGATCCCAGGGTTCTGGGATCGAGCCCCGCATTGGGCTCTCTGCTTGGCGGGGCCTGCTCCCTCTCTGTCTCTCTTCCTGCCTCGCTGCTGAATTGTGATCTCTCTCTCTGTCAAATAAATAAATAAAATCTTAAAAAAAATGATGATCAAATGACAATGAGAGAAATTCATAGGAGAGGAAATAAATTAACCTAAGATATATGATAATCATTTTACTTTTACAATTAGCTGAAGAAAATGAGTTTTTTCTAGCCTATTAAATTGGAAAACATTGAAGAATAAGCTAACCCATGTTGCTGAGAATGTGGAGAACTAGACATTTTCATATACTTTGGATAGAAGTGTAGGTTGACAAAAACTTTCTTGAAAGCATTTTGCAATATGTGTCGTGTCTTTAAAATAAATATATAATTGAGCCTAAGGAAGTAATATTGAGACATTTTATTTGAATTTAAATCTATTTATTTTTATTATTATATTCTAGTGTACCAAAAACCAATATCAATCCAGATTTCTACTGATCCTCTATTATTTGACCTTGTCCTGATCATTTTGGCACTAATTCCTGTTTTCTGGCTAGCTATTACTACGAAACAAATCACCTCAAAATGTAGTAGCTTAAAACAGCAGTTATTTTATTAATTTTTGTGGTTTCTGTGCGTCAGGAATTTGGATGTGTTTGGCTGGTTGATTCTGGCCTCGGGTTTCTTAGGCATCTATAGTCAGATGGTGTCTAGACTGGGATGGCAGGGGTCTGGGGCCGCTGGAGCCCTCTGGGGTGTCTCTGTCCCTTCACGTAGTCTCATTTAGTACATTTACATGCAATTTCCACGTGGACTACTTTGGGTTTCCTCAGCATGGTGGCTTCCATGAGAGCATTTGGACCATGTACGTGGTCAGGCCTCCCAGGTGAGCACGTCCATTCTCAAAGCAGATGATGCATTAGCTTTTCTGACCCAACCGCAGAACCCTCTCAGGCTTCGCTTTTGTTGTTTTCTGTTGGTTATGAGCCACTTCCAAGTCCACATACTCCAGGGAAGGAACTTAGACTCCAAGGGAGTGGTAAGGCTCCAGGAGAGCCTGGGATGGCACGTACTATTGTGACCATCGTTAGAAAATACACTTTGCTACATCTGGCCCATCAGTCAGGCTAACCCAGAGCCACTGAGTTCATTGTGGAAGAACTTCTGTAATCTCAGATAAACAAAGGCAAGTTTTTGTATTTGGAAGGGGATTTTGGGGTGGGGGTGGGTGATAGGCATTCTTTGATTGAAAAAAAAAACCCAAACATATATAGAAAGCAACTTCTATGTGAATGGCCCGATTTCCATATATGCTGCGATTGAGAGGGGTCTATGTAAAGGGTAGGTGTATCTATTTAAGCGATACCTGCGCAACTTTTGATTACACCTGCTCAGGCATAACAAATCAAGAAATACGTTCTGACTCTTATTCCTGAGTGACTGGGAATTGTTATCAATGGATCATTTTCAACCTTAGTACAATGACAAGAAGTATTTTTAAAGGAGTGAGTTCTGTATCAGGTTTTTAATATTCATATTTAAAAGATAGCTGAAGTCATGATCACTAAGCATTGAGCTTTTACCATAGTGGAACAAAGTAAAGTGATGGTGGGAAAGAATGTGGCTTGACTTCAAACATGCGGCTCTTTGATGAAGTATTAGAATATAAGCAGAGCAGTAATGAGTAAAATAAAATCTAGTGATACCTAGAAATAAGAGCTCATTGAACAAATGTAAGGTTGGTGGGTCATAATGGATATCATTTCTTCCCAGTTGTCTCCTAATTGTTTTCTCTGTTGGGTCTCTTGCTCTGCTTACTCTCACCATGGACCAATGGCACTTCCACCCATCAAAGTAGGAATCCAGAAGTTAATGTAAGATTCCTTCTGTCTCCAGTAACTTCCATACCTTCATCGAAGTAGCTGCCTCCTAAATAGTGTCCCTGTTCTAATCTGTTCTCTTGTCAGCCAGAGAGATCTTACCAGGTCACTCATCTGTTAAAAGGTCTCTCAACAGCTTCACTCCTCATTTCCTAACTGATAAAATCTGGGCTCCTTGACAAGGTTATGCTGGGACCTACATGCCCTGGCTCCTGCCTATCCTTCTAGCCTCATTTCCTGTCCCCTTCTCCTCTCACATTCTTTTGGTCCATTATAATAAACTATAGACCCTATATTTTAATACCTTCATGCTTTTGTTCAAACAGAAATGCTTTTTCCAGGCCCTTTGCTTGGCAACCTCTCTTCCAGGAAGCATTTGTTAGTTATAAGGCCTGTCTTCTGTGCCGCCATGCCACTCTGTCCATTACACTGGCCAGCCCACATGGTCTGCTTTCCCCACTAGCCTGTAAATTCTCTGAGGGCAGTGACTGTCACCCCCATGTCTTCAGAATTAGTACAGTGTTAGTACCAAGCAGGAATTATGGTAAAACTTGGAATAGAATGAAATTAAACAAAAAGTGCATGATTCAGCAATATGACATTCTTATTTCGGTGAGAACTGTGGTACTTGTATAGCAATATTAACAGAGTAGACATGAGGGTCTGCCAGGTGGGACCGTGTTCCTCACCAGACTCTCTCAGTTCTTGAGAGCTGCAACCCAAAGGGGGCTGCAAAATGAGGGTGGGAGCTTGCAGCAGGTTCAGAAGAGTCCTCAAGTCTCTAAAGACGAAACCTACAGTGTCCAAGAAAAGGAAATTTTTTTTAAAGATTTTTAAAAAAACCATTACTTGAGAAAGAGAAAGAGAGTGCCCCAGTGAGAGGTAGAGGGAGAGGCAGGCTCCCTGCTAAGCAGGGAGCCTGTTTCGGGGCTTGATTCCAGGACCCTGAGATCATGACCTGAGCTGAAGACAGGTGCTTAACTGACTGAGGAACCCAGGTGCCCCTTAAAGTTTTTTTTTTCTTCTTATTTTTAAGTAACCTTTACATTCAACGTGGGGCTTGAACTCACAACCCTGAGATCAAGAGTCTTACGCTCTGCCGACTGAGCCAGCCAGGTACCCCAGGCGATGATATCTTTCAGGCTAGAGGAGAAAAAGTCAAGGTGTAGCTTGATGATGGCATCCAAATTTTAAAAATTCATCTTCACTGAAGATCGACATCTCCTAGGAACCAGGTGCAAGGACCATGGCCTTAATCAGTAGAGGAAGAGATTTAAATGACGAATTTCCAGACAGTGAAGCTTATAAACTGGGATGAGTTGCTTATGGAAATTAAGAAATCTGCCCTTTTTTGGACAGGGCAAGACAGGGACAGGAGACTATGGGGTGAGGAGCGGGGGAGGTTTCCACAGACTCAAGTAGGTTTGTCAAAGGTGGGAATGGAACCAAAGGGCCTTAAGGCCTTTTGCAAATCCCGTAAATAAGTGATATTTTCAAATGCTGACTTTGCATCGTAGTACATTTACAACATTTCATTCATTTTTCCCTAGAAGAAATGCTGAATTTATGAGCATACAGTGAAAAGAACCTTCTTTAAAGTGCAGTCAGTTGGTGATGATGCTTGATACTAGCTATTTCTACTTTTACTTGCTGCAAAGTTATCTGTTAAAAAAAGGAAAAAACTTTTTTTTAATAACTTGCTGATTAATCTCAGGTAACACTTGTGGCGAGATAGGATCGTTAACTCTGCTGTCTGGAAAAATTGTGTGTCTCTATTGCTTTTATGCCAGCACTTTCCCCCTTTCGGATATTTAAATACCATACAGCAGGGCCACAGAGATGTTCGAAGTTACTAGTGGAAACCACATTAGCAGTTAAAATTCCTGTGTTATTTCTTTTCTATGTCAGTAAAGGAATTGGGTTTCTTTGGAATGGGAAATGCTCTTAGGTATCTTTTGCAAAATTTAATTTATTATTTCTTTGTCTTTTATTCCCTTTCATTTTTTTCCCTATATAGTAGAGGCATTAAAAGAAATGCATATAAACTCTGCAAGGTTTTGTTCTTATACTGTAAGGCTAAGAATAGTTTAATGGGAACCAATCCACATGCTTTAATCCATATGAGGGAAGAAGATTTTGTAAATGTTTCTCTTCAAAGTACTAAAAGTAAATAAAGGTTAAAGGGGGAGGCTAAAAAGAAAGCCTTATTAATGGGAAATACATTCTGATAAATCAAACTGATTCCAATCTTAATAGTCAATTTAAATAATGGAATTGGTTAATAGTATCAAATTAGGATAAAAGAAAGGGATAAAAATCTATTTCCACAAGTTGTTTCATAACGAGGCATTCACTGGCTGATGCCGTATGATATCAGTCTGATTATATTGTACACAATAAAGCATGCCCTACGATAAAATCCTGCTGGGGGATGTGTTTAATCAGATGCCTTTGATATTATTTGAGCGAAAGCTACTGTGGACTCAAAAGAATCAAAGAAAAAATCTTTAGCTCCCACAATCAATCTCAACCCACTGTGGATGCTGGTGCTCTACACGTACCGTCCTAATCTACTCTCAGACATAAGCATGAGCTAACTGGTTGGAATTTCAGATTTGTCTTTTCAGAAGCCACAAACAGAAAATTGTTTTACTTAATAACCATGTTCTGCACTGACTGTTCATTCCTAAGCTTCTCACAAGTCAAGTCAAGATAAAGATTTTCTGTTGGCAGGAATTTTAGTGGACACTGGTGAGTACAATTAATAGCCATCCAATAATAATTTAAAATTACCGTCTTAGCATAGCTTTGTTTGGCTCCCACAGGAACTAAATCAACACTTGCACTTCCCAAGACAATCGTTATATGTCATTGACCAATTTTAAACCAGATTTTGTGAAGCTGTGTCCTGGAAATAACAGATGACACGAAAAGTTTTATAACTTACTTTTCTCCTTCTTCCACGTAGTGCACTATTTTTGCATTTTCCTGAGCTTGTCACTTGAGTTGTGGAGTTCACTTCATGCTGCCAGCTCCCACCGTCTGTCAGAACAACTGAGAGTGGTCCTCCCTCTGCCAGTTTGAAATTGGTCTTTAAATTATAATCAGCTCTAAAGGAGGCTGCTGGAGGTAGGGAATTTAGTCCAGTAACTTTGAGGGGAGAAGCCTGCTCCCGGCTAAAGCTTTCTTTCCCCCTCTGCCTGTGCCATAGGGTCGGAAGGCGTCTCTTGGGGGAATAAGGCCCAGCCAACCACCAAGTTGCTGATGCAACCTGAAGCTACTTGGGAAGGGAAGGAGAACAAAAGGCATCACTTCTGTTAGGTGATTAGCGGCAAATGATGTATGGGGGTGGGAGGGAGCCTGGCGTACACAGGGGAGGGGGGCTGACAGTTGCCCTTGTCTAGAAGGGGGAAGGACAAAGAATGCTGTCCCTGAGCACTAGAGGCCCTGGGGGATTTCGTAACAGAATCAAACGGCAGAGGACTATTAGCAGCCTGGTACAGTAAGAGCTCAAGTTCTTTGGACATACTGACCTCACAGACAGCTGAAAATATCTAGTGGCAAATACCTATCAGCTGCTTACGTATTTCAGAAACGAAAGATAATGGGAAGGCGAACAAATTGCACGTCTTTTCCACTACCATTGCTCAGTGTTTCCAGTAAGTACATGCAGTGTCTCAGCTGAGCTGCTCTTTCAAATTATTGTTAATTAAATAATACTCCCTAAGAAATCTGTCATTACCGGCAGCCAGGAATGGGTTTGTTTAGTTTGCCTGAGGCTCTTAATGCTCCAACAAACGGGCTCTTAATTGCCAGGCGAGGTAATTTCATTGAGGGTTGTAGTTCACTTTTCCCAACAATTTTATGGTATATTTTATGTCTTAAACTTTTCCTTTTTTTCCTCTGTCTGGAGTTGCGTAAGGCCAGAGGGATCTCTCTCTAATGATTCATCCATTGAATTAGCCAATCTCCATAATGGAAAAAATGCACGTTATTGAAACTGTAATTTCCCCCTCTTTCCATTATAACTAAGGAGAAGCAACTAATAACAGATTTTAAAATTAACTTAATTTCCCCCTGCTCATTTCATTACTTAAACTTTGAAATAAGTGACTTTTGCTGGGAAAAATGATTTGTGGGATGTCACAGAAGCAACTCTGACATTCCTTCTTGTCAGCTGTTTTCCTAGTAGACAGGAGTATTGGACGGCTAGGACAATTATCATTAGACGTAGTTGAAAAGGGGAAAGATGAGGACGTTCTTCTCCAGAGAAGAACATGTGCTATGGCCTAGAATTTGAAGTGACCTTATCATCAAACATTTTCTTTCTGTTCATAAGCAGAGAATAAGGACAAATAAGAAAAAAAAAGTCACCCTTTTTTCAGTGTTATAAAAGCCTCCATATGCCATTTCAAAAAGAAGTGCTATTTCAGCCTTTTCTTAAATGACCTCTTTTTCATCATACTATAATCTATTTTTTTTTCACCTTTTGACCGGTACTTTGGTTTTCTAATAAAGCTACGTACTTATTTCAGAGGAATTACACTTTAGAATACATCTTGGTGGTATTTCATCCAACAGTTTCATTTGGTTGAATTAATGTGCAGGAGAGAGAGAGAGGGAGAGGTAAAAAAGAGGGAGAGAGAGAGACAGAGGGAGAATAGTAGAAACGAGAGTCACATAATCCAACCTCCATGTGTAACTTTCTTCAGTTTCATATTTCAGTATCATTAGAGAAACTTTTATCTGGGATAAAAGCATCATTTAGCTGGATAGTACTAAAACGTATATATCCACATTTTATCAGTGATTTACTGTCCTGTGGTCAGAATAGTTTCCTTTCTTCCTCTTTGCCAAGTTCACATTTTTGTTGTCTGGTATCACTTGATAATCTTTCATTCTCCTTTTTCTCCCCCCTAGGTTCTTGTCTCTCTCTTTTTCCCCTTAAGATGTGAATGGGCAGGCATCTCAGCCAATATGTCTGTACATGGCTGAATACACTTGGTGAAAAGCAGGGACTCCTTTTGTCTGGACCCTGGATGGCTGCGCGTCATTCCGCACCAACGGGCAGGGCCTTCCTCACAGTAGGAACTTTGCAATAATTGCCTGAACAAATTGAGCTCAGGCTTATCAGTTCCTTTCCTTTTTCAGTTGGAAAATGGAGGGAATGGGAGAACAAGGCCATTTTTGACCAATGACAATACAGCGTAGAAATAGATTGGATACAGCTAGTGCCCGGTTGTGTTGTAGACAACAGTCATGGGATATATTGTGTACAGAGATGATAAGATGTGACCACAATCATCAAGCTAACTGAGCCTTGTTTTCTCCCCACACGTGCTTGAACATTCTGCTATGTACGATGTGCATGACTGCAGCAGGCAGGGGAGGGAGTGGGACTTACATGCAGACAGCAGGCAGAGGCAAGCCAACATAGATGGGACTGGTTGGTCCTTGTGTTCTTTTTGCACATTGTGTAGACCAACAGAGGTAATACTCAAGTTGTTTTACAGTAGGGAACAATGAGAAA
Source organism: Meles meles (assembly GCF_922984935.1). Taxonomy (NCBI): domain Eukaryota; kingdom Metazoa; phylum Chordata; class Mammalia; order Carnivora; family Mustelidae; genus Meles; species Meles meles. The sequence goes on along the minus strand of NC_060077.1, from coordinate 81,500,235 downwards.
AAGTGTTTGGTAATAAAGCTGAATATAGGTGAAAGAAATTCATTTAAAAGTTGATATGGGGGCACCTGGTGGCTCAGAGGGTTAAGCCTCTGCCTTGGGCTTGGGTCATGGTCTCAGGGTCCTGGGATCAAGCCCCGCATCGGGCTCTCTGCTCAACAGGGAGCCTGCTTCCCCTTCACTCTCTGCCTGCCTGTCTGCCTACTTGTGATCTCTCTCTCTGTGTCAAATAAATAACAAAAAAAATCTTAAAAAAAAAAGTTGATATATATATATTTTTTTCCTATACACGTTTTTATCAGAATCTCTATGAGCTATATATGATTTGTGATATTTTCACTGTATCTATCTAGATTTGGTATGTGTTTGGTATGTGTTTATATATGTAGTATATGTAGTGTTAGTGACTACATGTTTTTATGCATTAATTCCACATATATGGATGTTGCTGGAAATTATAATGTACATATGGAAATGGAAATGCAAACATGCAATAGCAGAGGTGATTTTCATTTTCTATATATATATGTAGAAAAATATATGTATAGTCATACTCCAAAGCTTGATTCTAAATCTACAAATAGCACGCGTTCTCTTCTGGAAATCTTTCCACCTTAACAAGAGACTGCATTGGCCCTGAGGGTATCCTGTGCCCCCAGGCCTCTGTACAGTGTTGTCACTACCGGTAGGTTGGGAGGTCTGGCCTTCGATAAACTGGGCAGCCAGCCTTGTGTGGCCGAACTGTTAATGTAGCCAGGCCACCTGGCTGTGTGACAGCCCAGCCTATATTTTTAAAAATACTGCTGTTTAAATAACCGTGTGTGTGTGTGTGTGTGTATGACAGAGAGAGCGAGAGAGAAAGAGAATGAGAATCCCCATTCAGTGGGGTTAAGCTTTGCTCAGCTGCTTCCAAAGCCACTGGAGGTAGACAAGACAGGGCGCCACAGCCAACTGAATGGCATTCCATCTGCCCTCTGCTTTGCTTGGAAATAACCGGTCAGACCAACGGTTTTTTGCTTTGTTCGGCTTTTTTCTCTGGTCTGAAGCAGAGACTGACAAGAAACAATCATGGCATTTCCTTTTGAAAATTGGATCCTGAAATTGGCCTCATCTTTCCAGAAGCACAGTGCTATTGCGTTTTCTTCCCAGTTTTGTAAATGTCACAAATAGTTTGCATATACATTTGGAGGCAGCTACCACATTAGGTTTTTGCGATTTTTGGGGGGGAGGTGTTTGATTTTTGGTGGTTCTGAAGGGACATGCTGTAGCATGATGCATGGAAGTGGTTTCCCCTGCACAGAGAGGTGAAGAAAATGGGCTACCACATTAATAGTAAAGAGCACGTTTGCCAGCCTTTTATTAGCAGTTTTAAAGGAGACACAGTAAAATGTGAAGTCATGCAAATGTGGCTTCTTGAAGAACTTCATTAGCATCACCCAGAAGCTATAGTTTACCATAAATGGCCACCGGGGCCCCCATAGGTCATGGCTCCTGGCCAGCTCACTGCAATCGAAGTGATGCTTACTGTAAGGTGAGTCCCCTGGACACGATGTATGAGGTACGGATGACAGTACATTATCTAAGCCACTTGCACTGTAGTGATTTGAAATTGGAAGACTTTTAATGGAGCAAGCAGGGGAAAAAAAAAGCTACGAGAGGAATGCAGTCCATTAAGGTCTCCTGGCAGAGACACCACATACGCTTATCTTTAAAAGGAGAGGCAAGGAAAAGAACGTTTTCAGAAGAGAGTCACCAGTAGTCTTTAATACCGTGCTCTCTTCCTGCCCAAACACACACACACACTCACACGTATGTGACCGCACACGCACCGCCCCCCCGAAGTGAAGAGATTTCCCTCACCTGTAACACCTTTAGCATGTCTTGATGTTTTGAATCTTTAGGGATTATAAGGAAAAAGAGCAGTTTTAGGGTGGAACAAGGATTGGAGAATCCTGGTTACCAAGATTGTCCCTTCAGTCCTCCACGCACGCAGTGAAAAAGCGAGCTATGCAATTTTAACTCTGTTTTACTTTGAACTTGTGGAATCATGGCTGCTCTCACAGACGCAGTTAAGGCATATCGACTTAATAATGAGAGCAATCGGTAAGAAGGGCCACGTGCCATCTACGGGATTGGATTCTCCGGAGGAGGCAGCTGGACGTGGCATGCAGCTGGATCACCTGCGTGCTGGTCTCTGCCCCGCCATTGACAGGCTGTACAAATCTGGGCAAACACTGAACCTCTTTGTGGTTCCCTGTCCACGTGTCCGAAACGGAGCTGATGATAGCAAGTTTATCCATCTACTGCCTAAGTCATTTAAGTGAAGTAAGGGAAAGGCCTTGGCACTCTGTAAGTCCTCAATAAATACTGGCTATTAGTACTAGTGGGAGAAAACCGTGGGCTGTGGGATCAGGCAGAATCAGGTTTACATTTTTCACTGTGATTTTCCCCCCAAATTATTTCATCTTTCTGAGGCTCAGAGAGTTTTTCAAATCTATAGAGTTGCAGCGTTGCCCTAAGGATTAAATCATCTCCCGTCTGTAACATGCAAAGCCTAGTGAGTGTGTGAAATAAAACAGGTGCTCAGTAAAAGTTTAATTCTTTCCAAAAGCAGAAGAGACAACACTCCTGTGGTGTAAACTATAAAGCCTTTTCTCAAAGTTGTTTGCATCTTTTCCTGAGGTTTTTTTTTTTGGAGGGGGCAATTAATCTGCCCAACTTGGGGTTTCATATCACTTACTAGTCCAAGTGATAATTTCCCTAAAGGTATCGAAGTTGCACATCCTCTATTTGGTGGCTGGCAGAAAATGGACACTTGTAGATGAGACGTGAAGTTCTACCTGGCGTGTCAAAAGGACGCTCTATTCTTGACACATTTTTTTTTTTTTTTTTGGGAAAAACAGACCAAAACACTGCAAACGTGCTTCTTCACTGTGACTTTGTAGAAACTGTCAGATTCTCAAGAGGAGATGAGGGAAAATTATGCCACAAAAGTATCTCCAAATATAGAAAAAATCTGAAACATATTTTCCAATGAAATAATTTGCACATAATTATGACAGTACAATCTGTTGGAAATATCTTAGCAATCATGTCTCCCAGTGGCAGACTCACCATTACGTATGGAGCCTCTTATTAGAGACTGTCCTGAATGCATTTTGGGGTTCCTATATAGCCTATGTCTGTTTTGTTTAAGAACTTCCCCTGGGTCCCAAAGCCTGGGACCGTCCTGTGGCCTTGTGCATAGCAAAAGACTGTGTCCCTCTTCCAGACTGAAACTGTTTGGCACAGGGTAGACATCTTGAGTCAAGATGGGCCGTATAGCTTTTCTTTCCCGGGAGTGTGGACCTGGTGTGTGCAGGGATAGATAGGATGCTGTTTCTTGTAGAGGCTGTGCAAAGGAGGACTGGCAGAGAAATGAGAGACACAAGGGAGGCACAAGACCTCTCCCCTGTGGGATGCTGAGCCTAACCTCCTGCCTTTAGATTCTTTGAGATACCTCTGTAACCATGTAGTCACTCATTTTACCCTTTTCCTTAAAACTAGCTTGAGGAAACCAGTTTTGGTTCTCTCAGACCAAAACTTTACTAGCAGGAGTTATGTCTGTTTCATGGAAAACCGGCCTCAAGTTGTGGGAAAAATACTTCGAGATTTTCATAGAGTTAAACCTTTCTCTCGCCTGCTAGATTGTTCTGAGTGCCTTTATTACTAAGATGAGCAGCGGAAGGTAGAGTCATCATAAGATGGCCTTGGAAGAAATGGCGGTGATGTCATGAGCTACATATTCTGTAACTTTGCATGACTGGAACATCATGTCATGGAAGGACTTATGAATACTAATTTTTAAGAAATATACTATGTTACAGCTTAAATAAAATAGTACATTTCTATTGTATATGTTAGAAAATAAGTTTGAACATTTGTGACTAGGGTGGAACTTTTTTGTAAAAAGATGGGTAAACAATCACTCTCAAGAGTTGTTTACCCGTTGTAGGTCTTGTATTTGTATTTATTACAAAAAGTGATTCATTACTCTTTACCCGGTGAAAGAGCGGCTTGCTGCTTCTAGGGAATATGTCTTTATTCAGCTTTGTGTTGTTTAGGTAATGAGTACACCTGCTTTTTAGGGCAGATCCTTGTGTATGTGGGTGGGTTACTGAGATTTTCTGTAGAATTAGAATGAGGATAGTTTCTGTTGACTTTGTGCTCACAGACATTGCCTTCCGTTTTTTGACTGCTTTGATCTACTATGCTGTTCAAACTTCTTGTTTCCTTTCAATGTTAATTTTTAAAATGAGCCATTAAAATTCACCTGAGTTGATGACAAAATTCCAGGCCATTAATTCTCTCTGAACATGAAGAATCGTTTTATTTCCAAAATATGAAAATTTAAAAATGTTTTGGAAATCGAATGTCAATTCAGTCTTGCAAACCTGGTAAATAAACGATCCAGGGTTCTTAATTGCCATTTCTGTTTTATTTTCTTTATTGTGATGGGAAATAATGTATGTTGCTAGTGAAAGGTCCACACAGTTAGAACGTGGGGATGGTGCTATTCCTTGTAGGAAGATGGCAGTTGTAACTGTCAGATGCAAAGTTATGGTTGAGAAAAGTCCGCAGGCTAGAGGAAGAGTATGGCTACTAGATTTGGTGCTGTTCTTTGCTTTTGATGCCTTGCTTGTTAGTAGCTGTAGGAATATACATGTGGAGAGTGGTGAGTGCCAGAGCCTTTTGACAATGACCTTGTTTTCAGTTCCAACTTTTAAAAAATATCAGGTGATGTTCTTGGGCAACCAGACCAGCGAGCCCCTGACGAAATCTCTAGGATTTATGTAGGGATTGAAGCTGTCTGCTATGACAAGGCTGATTTTGAAATGATTGATTCCATTTGTGGATATTACCATTTTCTATAGTTAGTTACAAATCAGAATTAGTGTGCTACAGTGGCAAATACTGTCGAGAATTTTCTAAATGGTTCCATAGACGTTTTAGTAAGAATAATTCACATTCAGTGGTGGAGGTTCCAGCTGCTTTCACCTAAACTCAACTTCAACTTGAGCTTCATCTCTGTGCCTGGTTCATTAATGTCTGCTTGCGAGTTGGAGGGCTCTGGATGTTTTTCACTCTGATGCCTGCTGTTTCTTCCTAGTTCCCGCATACTGGCAAAGGGGTGTGCTGGCTTTCAGCTCCTGTGGTGTCAAGTGACCGCCCACATTCATCCTGCACCAGTGTTTTGATCAGGGACCCGAGCGAGTGAGGATAGTTTTGACGGTACCTGTCAGCTCCTTTGTATGTGGTGCCCTGGCTGGTGTTCCCAAACTGCTAGGGTTGAACAGTGTATGAATCGAAGCATCCAGAACACACGTGCAAGAGGGGATGTTCCGAAGATTGCAGGTCTTTGCTGCGGAGTAATGAGGACAGAGGGAGGGGGTGTTCTGTAGAGGTTGGTGGGGGGTATCAGGGTTGAGGGGTGCGACTGGGTTAGCGCAGGAGGAACAATGAGGAAAGTGATACTTTACACTGCTGAAGATGTTAAACGTGTTTTTACCTTGTTCAGTCACTAAACTGTTCTTCCCTCCGATGTTCCTTTGCTTTTTTTTTTTTTTTGAAAGTTAGGAATAGTTGACCATGCTGCATAAGCAGAAAACTCTGAGCTTATATAAAGCATATAATGATGTTATCAATAAAGTTTAAAAAAAACGCAATCGCCATAGCGGTACATATTTAATTACGCACGCTTCTCACTGTGCTTTATGGTAATAACGGCAAGCAAATCACATAAACAGTGTAGCTGGTGTTACTTTTAATAGGGAAGGGAACTAATATTTATTGAATTCCTAATATCTGCCGGGCTCCATGCTGGGTGCTTTACATATGTTATCTCATTTAATGTGTAGCTAAACAAGGCATTTCCAGAGTCCACTGTGGTTCGAGGAGGCAGAGGTTACACTTCCAGGCCCTTTGGAAGACCCAGGATTCTCTTTTCTTTGGCAGAGGCACTTATTTTCCCAGTGGTCCAGGGTCCTTTTGACTTCTCCCCTGTTTGGGAGTTTGGACTTCCTGGGCCCTGGAATCTTCCTTAACTACAGGTGGAATCAGTGAGGATACAGCTCCTTCCTTCCATTCCCCGTCTCACCTTCAAATCTCCCTGAAGGGCTGGGAGTTGGGCTCCAGCCTCCAGATTGCAATTCTGTGTGAATACAAGGAAACAGAACCCAAAGCAACTTGTTCTCTGGGTTTGAGGGAATGTGAATAGGAAACACGCGGCATTCCCCAGCTCTGCTGTCCCTTCCTCTCCATCAATAGCCTCACAAAAGCGAAGGGAAGAAAGCCAAGTGGTGTGCTCGAAGAGGTGGCCTCTCCACCCCTACCCCTCCATTGCCCTTTGCAATAGATTTATTGACAGTACCTGATAGTTTACTGCTTAAAGTGTGCTATTTTACTACTTAAAGTAAGAGGATTAGGGAATTGTTTGAAAGTCTGATAATAATCTTGACTCCACTTTCCAGAAAAAATGTACCAATGTTTACACTTTAAGTGAAAACTACTTGATTTAGATAGTCATACAAAAAGCCAAGGCAAACCTCTGGGAGGGTGAGAGGGGCCGGGGCGGTAGGGAGAGTGCAGCACCCATTCATTCTTTAGTAGGATTCTTTTCTTCATTTGAGTACCTGCGATATGCTTAAGGCCACAGGAGCTGATGAGAGGAGGTGGGTAGTAGTGGGAAGGGATCATTTTGAAAGTATGAGCCCTTGAGGAAAAAGGGAGGACCAAACTGGGGATGGTGGGAGGACTTATAGTGAAGGCCTTGGAGGGCCGTCCCTCAGGGTGTACAGCCTTGCTATGGTGTCCATGGACCAGTGGCTTGGTTATCACCCAGGAATTTGTTAGGAACGCAGGATGGCATGGCAGACCCTTCCCCAGACATTCTGAGTCAGAATCTGTATTTTAACAAGATCCCATGTTCAAGTTTGAGAAGCATGGGTATGTATCAAAGAGATAGGATAGGAATAGGGAGGTTAGAGGAAGATGAGAGGAAGCTAGCAAGCAGGATGGTGCTGAGAGGTGCCTGTGAAGGTGCCTCTGAATGCCGGCAAGGAAGAGAAAAAGAGCTCACACCAGAGAAGAGACAGTGGAAGAAGTCCTTGACTGCAAGGGGAAGGTGGGAATATTCAGAGTTTGGGGAAGAAAGTCATGTATTTAAATACTGTAACAACAAAAAGTCATTTACTACAATATGTTACATGATGAATGGTACATCATAGCTTAGTGTGAATTATGTTTTCTGAACATTCAACTGGTATCAGAGATTTGTCATGCTAAATTATTTATGGAGTAAGTAACTTTAGGTAGCTTTCTATCTCTTCCCCTTGATGAATCTTTTGAACTTATCATTACTTTGTTTTCTTGAACCCTGTGCCACCCAGGGAGAGGAGTTTCTCGAAAATCTCAAGGACCTTAAGTCATCAGCTTCTATCATTGGTGCAGCCATCCCTGACATGCTTTAGCTGCCCTTTTCTCTTTTCTATGAGAACCTTTATCAAATATTTGTTGGACATATTACATTAGCAACTGTTGCTTGATTTCTAACTGTTCCTTTGTTTTGTGAAGGCATGTGAAAAGAAGTTATAATTTTTGAAGCAGAGAGAGAGAGAGAATAATACTATAATTTTAGTAAATTTAGAGGCTATATTCCATCCCTGAGAAAACGCTAGCCGCATTTATGGGTTGAATTGTGTCCCTCTCCAAAAAATATGTTCAAGTCCTAACCCTGGTCCCTGTGAATGTGGCCTTAATTTGGACTTATGGCTTCTAGAATTATGAGACAATAAATTTCTGTTATTTTAAGGCATCTAGTTTGTTATGGCAGCCTAGGAAGCTAATATAGCATACTATTTTTCTATAACTAGTAATCATTTTGATCTAATTCTGAATGAGGGCATTAGTTTTGTGTATTGCTATTTGAAATGAAATAGTCATTATAGTCATTAAACTAAAACATTTTCCCAATTTATAGTAAATTCAAATCCCCTACTTGTATAGGCTAGGCACTTGTATAATTTTTATATAATCTGTATATGCTGTGGTTCAAATTTACCTTTTCATGAAATGACAAAACTATTTTTCTTTTAGAATTAAAAAACTCATTCGTGTGTCTTAGTGGAAAAAAATATAAGTAACAATGTCCTGTACCTCGTTAGCACTTACTACCTGAGATAATCTAAATAATTTTGATTGAAAAATATTGAAAGATACATTTGCTCCTAAATCAATAAATTATTTGAAAAAAATGAAAAATACTTACATATTGTCCGCTGTTAGCAGCTGATGGTGTATAAGATATCATTACTTATTGAAAAAAGTGGCAAAACAAGAGAAAAACACAAATGGCTAAGGAAAAAGGAACCTCAGCAAAACAGCTAATGCAAGCATAGACTATATGGTCAAGGGCTGTGAAAAATCTCAGACTTACTTTGAAACCAGAGGCAGTCTGACCCTACAGGTTACCTTTCAGGGAAGGCTGCTGTTGCTGCCCACGTCACTCCCATGGATGACCGTCAAGTATGAAGGCAGGACTGCATCCGACTCAGAGGGCAGCCAGTTCTGAGACACTGTTAGCTAGATTAGCACAGCCTTCCTGGTGGCGGCACCCAGCTCACTTTAGGACCTCCCTGTGCTGCAGGAGTTTTCTGTGACTGGCTCCTCCCCTTCAATTAGATGCATTCCTGGCCCTACTTCACCTCCTGCTTTTGGTCATTTGTCTGAATGAAACTCAGCGTAAGTCTGTTGTTTTGAACTCAGTGCCAGGAAGACCAGTTACAAAGGTACCCCGAGGAGTTTATTCCAACATGGCTCTGAGATGGGACTATCATTGCAGAATTATGTCAAGGTCATTCGTATTTATTCTTTTCCCCAACAGTTTCTTGACTTTAAAATGCCTTTGGAATTTCCAACTCAGAATTCTAATCCCTTTCAGTGAGCTCAGTCTCTATGCAAAACTTGCTTCCCGCCTGCCAAATTGAAAGCATCTGGATGGAATACTGAATTTAGGTCATTTTTTTCCCCCCAATTTGTCCTTCTCTAGAACAGTAAGAAAGGAAATCAAATCCAATAACATCACGCAGAGAGGAGGGTAAAATAGTTCCAACAAGAGCTTTATCTTTGAGCAGTTGGTTGGACTTAGGTGTGTGACACTTTCCCGCTTCCCTGTCTCTCCCTCTCCCACCACCAGATTTCAATGGCTGATGTGATTTTTAAAGAGCTGCAGCTTTTTACTTTCCATTGTCTCTGTAGCACCATTGTCTGCTGAGGGGAATGACTAGAATATTCCTAGTTAATTCCTGAGGCTAGTCAGTGTGGATTTTTCCATCTCTTCCCTGGAGGCTCTGGGCCAGGTACGGACAAGGAACACGATGAGGCTTCTCAGACTCGCAAGTACATAGTGTGTAGGGTCTGGTTGGGTGTGGATGTTATTAGGGAAGCCTGGGGTGGGTTCTGAGCTTTTACATTGCTGAAAAGCTTGTAGGTATAAACATGCTAACTGGTGGGCTACATCTAGAGTAGCAAGGGGCTGCCCCCGTTGGGGAATCTCTAACTTCACTTGGCCCTGTCTCTCTCAGAACTTAGACATTTCTGGGCTTGATATGTTAAATGCATTAGGATTTAGCACATGGATATAATTCCACCATTTCCCCTTTCTCCATTTTATTTCTCTCCCCCACTAAGTGCACAAATTGAGTTCAAAAATCAATGCACACAGAAACTTGACATTACAGAGAAAACATTTTTAACTGCAGAGAGAGCGGGAAAACAAGAAAAGATGTCTGTCTTCAGTGAACTTGTATTCCGTCATGAAAGATTCAGAATATAATTGAATCAGTGGTGATAGAGTTTCATTAGTATTTACTTAGCACTAAGGTGAGTAATAGAATGATAGCAGATTGAGGCATATTTAATTTTTAGCTTTCCAAGTACTCTAAATAAAAGAGATATAATAATATGACCGAAGCTATTACAGCTACACAAGCACTTAAGACTGATAGATATAATGTTCCACTTAGGGACTATCATGGTACAATTAACTGGATGGTATTAAAAAGAAGTTTCTTAAAACACCTAAAGTTGTAAAGCAATTCCGAAACAGATCTGTACTTCTCTAGTAAATACAAATAAGGACGGGAGTCATTTTCGTGGGTAATAAAAGAAATCAACAAGCCCAATTCTGGCTCCCTGTGGATGAGATTTAAAGCAACAAATCTATGCTACTTTATGCAATTAACATAAAATATACTTAAATTTGGAAGATTTACTCTGCCGTCACCTTCCCACACAACAAACACAAATCCCAGGCTAATTTGCCTTCATTATTCACATACCATTGCAGGGCTGACTTCTGCTCTCAGATGTTTATGCGCAGTCTACCTTCAAGTTAAGTTACTGCATATGGGCCCTTTGGCCTCTGTTCAGATCCTGAAGAAATCACAGGTTACAGACACCATGAGCCTCTCAGTCTGATTCTCCAAGCCGGAGGGAGGCTCTGTTGATGTATGCAGAATCAAAGAGGTTTGTGGAGAACCATTTTTTGCCTATCGTCTGGCAGAGTTCAGACCCAGATGCTTTGCTCTGAAAGGGAAGGGGCTTTGGCAGGCCTCATTTGGGAAGAAATAATGTCCAAGATGGCTCTTTGACAGACTACTTTCCTGGCTCCCCTTCCCCAAATATTGCCGGAATGGGCCTAATAAATCAAGATCAAGGGCTAAATAAATCATTGACAACCTAAGGTGTTTTGGAATTCTTTTTTAAAATGAATATTTAGAATATTTAATTATTCTCCTCAAGTAAGGAAAACCCTATTCTGAAATAGACTAAATAATAGGTAATATGTTGGTTTGATATTCTAACATAGTGAACTGAGAGCACGGGGTGGGGGCGGGTGCGGACAACAAAGGGAGGAGATTTTAGAGAACAAGAAGGCAACCAGGTGGAGAGGGTCTCATATCAACAACAGGGCAGACAAAAGGAAAGAGAAACAGACACGGAGAGAAGACATAAAGAGGCAGAGCAGAAAGACATTCTGTTGTGTTTGTTTGAATGCTTGTGTTATGTTCTATGTGTGTTTTCTTTAAAAGTGTTCAAAAGAAGTGTAGTTTCTTTGATCACAAAAAGAGTTGACTGAGAACCCAGATCGTTCTTTGGAGGATCTGCATTTTAAAATTAGATCTGTTGTACGGGAGAGAGGCATCAGTGTGAGGCCAACCAGGAAATGGCGGTGGATTCCCATGCAGTGGGAGCTCCAGGCCTGACTGGATGGAAAGGGGGAAGGAGACAAAAGGACTGAAGAATCCTCAGAGTCCTGTTTTCATTGTTCCTTTGGCTCTAGAAGGCACTCAGTTTCCATCCAAGTAGTCAAGATCTTGCCACATATGTTATATATTCTATATTCAGTATTTTTTGTAACAACCCCAAAGAAGAAAAAGAAAAACCCAAACACATTGCTTTGCCAATGATATTTGATCCTTCCAACAAGTCTGTGAAGTAGATGGTATAGTCATTAATTCTGAAGCCATCTAGTCAAAAGGCAGATAGGGAAACAGACTGGGAATTTAATTACTTGGGGAAAGTGACCTCACGAGGAAGGAATATGAGTAGTATTCATAGTGGCTGAACACGGGGTAGCCCTTTCTCTGTAGTATTTTGGGCAAGTAATTTAACCTTTCTGTGCCCAAATTTCCTCTTCTGTAAAAGGGGAAAGATAATAAGAGTACCCGACTTTTGTTGTCGAGATGAAAGAAAGTAGTAAAACAAGCACTTAGAACAGTGTCTGACAAAACTCTCTAAGTGCAAGGTAAATGCTAGCTATCATTATTATAGTTATTAAGGCTAGATAAGCTACTCAGAACAGGTTTTCTGGATTCGTAGCTACCGCTCATTTAAGTAAGCTATGGTTATGCAACCAGTGAATCTCTTTTTAGATTCTGGGAATGCTTCACAGACAAGACTGATGTTCTACGGTGGAAGCAAGAACAGAGTTTCGGGGAGAGCAAGGATCTATTTAGGAGAATCTCTAATTGGAAGATGTTCTACCAGAAATGGCTTTATTAATCGAGGGGTCTTTTTAAATTAAAAAAAATTTAATAAAAAGTCTTTTTTTGAAGATTTTATTTACTTAGAGCACGTACAGTCAAGTAGAGGGAGGGAGAGAGATCATCTCAAGCAGACTCTTCGTTGAACACGGAGCCCAGTGTAGGGCTTCATCTCATCATCCTGAGATTATGACCTGAGCTGAAATCAAGTCAAATGCTTAACTGATTCAGCCACCCAGGTATCCCTCAAAGGGCTCTTACAAATGAGATTAACTGTTCCCATTGTAAAATATCTCCCACCCAAACCTTGTTGCTAAAATTATCTTGCTCTCAAGACATATCGTCCCCAACCTTGGTTTTGTTTTTTAAATGTTATATAATTACATAACTCTGTTTAGACATGAATAGCTTTTATATTTGAAACATAAAAACAGCTCTATTAAAATAGATTAGAAGTCCTTTAAGCTTTGAAAGAACTACCAAACATGAAAAGTGCATCATCTCGTGGTATTACCCATGAACAACAAATAAAGACAGTAATAGTCTGGGAATACCTCAGAGAGGTATTCCTCAAATCCTATGGAGAACACAGAATACCAAGGCCAAGTCATCTTGCATCTGATGACCTGAAAGAAGGGAAGAGATAGTTCAAGTCTACTACCAAAATTTATTATCTTGAAACTACTCAGATTCCACACCCACCTTCAAGCAAATAAGAGGAATGGGGCCACACAAGCTATAGGATAGAGGATTGAGGTTAGCAACCTACTGTGGAATGGGGCCATTAAGAAGCTATAAGCTTCTTAAGTGATAGGGTCATAGAAGTTCATTTTTTAGAACTCTGTGGGGATAAATTCTATAATGAAGAGGGGTCCAGCATTTAAACTCATGTCAGTCTGTTTAAACCCTTTCCAGTAATTCATTCAAAACTCTTCCTAAGGGATGCTCATCATTGAGGTGATATTAACTGCCCAAATTATTTAATGGATACTAATTTGAGATAAAAATAAAATTAAATGGCATCTTAAAGGTAAAATTATGAGGTTGGTTTGTTTGCTTTTCTAACTCAGGTACTCATAACCACATTCCCACATTTGACAAATAATTGTATACTTGTAGAATCTCCTAGAGGATGACTATGTGGCCAGAAGAATTTTAAGAATATAATGTAACCTTCCATTGATTTTATAATTAGGCATATCAAAGAAACCCAAAACATGGAATAAATTACTCAAAAGCTGTGTCATTTTAAGATTATTTAAATATGCATATTCACATTTAAAAAGAAGAGTTGACCTCTTTTCGAAAAAATAATTCCATTAATGGCTCCAGAACGTTTATCTTGTGAACTGTCCTATTAAAACTTTTCCCCATCAATCATACTTTTTAATTAACTACATATTTTATTTAGGTTTCTCCAGTTTTTCCACTAATGTCCGTTTTCTATTCTAGGATTTAATCCCGGATCCTACATTGCATTTGATTATCATGTTTCTTTAGTCTCCTCCAATCTGTGATAGTTTCCTGAGCTTTCTTTGGCTTTCATGATATTGACACTTTCTGAAGTGTACTGCTTATGTTTTTTTGTAGAAGGCCCATCACTTTGGGTTTGCATGATGTTTTCTCAAAATTTCACCTTTTAGTGAAATTCTCATACTTTTCTAGTGGCAATAATAGAATTAGGACCTGGAAGCAGCTTTAGGAGCCATGCTATTGATTAATCCAAATTCCTGATTTCACTGGCATCTAAAGCATATCCTCTGTGGTTTAAATGACTTCCCCCAGATCAGTTATAGTGCCTAGCTTAGTACTCAGTTCTCTTACCACACACTAATCCTTTTTAAGGGTACCATGATGCTTCTGAATGATGCCTCTGTCTTTGCCCAATCAACACCTTAACACAGGGGGACCAACAAAGCCTGGTGATACTGTTTATGCTCTTGGGACAGCGTGCACATAGTATGGAGTTACGCAGTTCTGTTGGTACTTATTTACGTGTCTACCTGGACTATTTATAAGATGATTTAAGGTTGCTTAAAATAAAAGAACAGAAAAAAATATGAGATCCTACAAAATCGTTATTTGGATATAATGTAATTGGCAAATGGTCTTAGTGTTCTACCCAGATACTGTTTTTAGAGTCAGTGGCTAAAGGGCAGATATTTTTACCTTTTTAAAAAAATTAAAAAAATTTTTATTTATTTGACAGAGAGAGAGAGAAAACAAACAGGCAGAGAGGCAGACAGAGGGAGAGAGAAATAGGCTCCCCGCCAAGCAAGGAGCCTACAGGGCTCGATCCCAGGACTCTGGGATCATGACCTGAGCCAAAGGCAGCCGCTTAACCAACTGAGCCACCCAGTTGTCCCAGATGTTTTTATCTTTTGAAGGGATGAGGTGGGAAGTGACTCCTTTCACTTAGGACTTTCTCATTTCAGTGTACAGTGCATGTTGTTTTTTTCAGTAATCATTTTCTTTCCTACATGTCCAATAAATGAAAATGCACTTTTCTTCCCCCCCGAGTGTTCCTCCTCCTCCCCCCGCCCCTGGCTCTCCCTCACACATACTGGAAAGCTGACATGAAATTTACTGATTTGCATTAATCATAAAGTTCACAACTCTGCGTTTTATGTAATAGAATTTTTTGGATTTCCACACACTATGGGTTTGTTTTATAGTTACCAAAACAAAAGACAAGCCAGCAGAGTGGAGAATTGATTTTTAAACCACATCTCTGACAAAGGACTAGTATCTAGCATACATAAAGAATTCTTAAACCAAGACAGTAAAGAAGGCAAATAGTTAAATCAGAACATGGGTAAAAGACATGAAGAAACATTTGACCAATGTGGCAGATGGCAGATAAGCACTTTTATATGAAAAGATGTTCAACATCAGTATCAATCAGAGAAATGCAAATTGAAATCACAATACAGTAGTACTATATGCCATTCAGAATGGCTAAAATAAAAAATTCTGGCAACACTGAATACTGCTCAAGATGTGGAGATACTGGATTACTCATGCATTGCTGGTGGGATTGTAAAATAGTAAAACCATTCTGGTAAACCCTTTGGCAGTTTCTTTAAAAAAAAAAAAAAGGTGAACATTCAACTATCATACTATCCAGCACTTGTACCTCAGGGCATTTCTCCCAGAGAAATGAAGACTTATGTTCACACAAAAACTTGTACACAAATGTTTATAGTAGGTTTATTCATAATAACTCCCCAATGTCCTTCAGTGGGTGAATGGTTAGACAAACTGGCATATCTACACCATAGCATACCACTCAGCAATGAGAGAAAACCAGTGATATATGCAGTACCCTGGATGATTCTCCAGAGAATTATGCTGAGTCAAAAAAGCCAATCCAAAAGGTTACACACTGTATGAATCAATTAATATAGCATTCTTGAAATGCCAGAATTACAGACCTGGAGACTGGACTAATGGTAATCAGGGGTTAAGGAATGGGTGGAGGCAGGAAGGAAGTGGATGTGCTATAAGAAGGCAACATTACAGGGTCCCTGTGGGGATGGAAATGGTTTGTACTTTGACTGTTTCAACTTGAATACCCAGCTTGAGATCCTGTACTATAGTTACCAAGAAGTTACCATGGGGCATGGGGCAGGGGAACTGAGTGATACAAGATGTCTCTGAACTATTTCTTACTACTTTATGGGAAACTATATTTAGCTCAAAATAAGAAGTTTAATTTAAAATTGGACATAGACATTAAAGAAGGAAAGTGTCTTTGTCTCCAAAATATTTTTGTTTGAATTTTTTAATCAGTAGATATTCATGCATTATTAGTGCATTAAAAATTACCAAAAGAGACCCTGAGGGAAGGAGAATGTAAAATAGTGTGTGCATCTTAACTAAGAAACTGTTCAGACATAAAACTTGGCTTTGTGCTGCCTTTCAGTCACCGCCAAGAGGGAAGCATGTTAAGCAGAAGAAAAATACAAGAAAATCAAGTGCTAGTACATTTGTAGGGGTAATATTATTTTAATATTCTACAATATAGAAAGGGTGAGTATTAGAGATGGCATATATGTACATGTTAGTAAGTGACCATTCCTGGTGCAGATAAAACATCCATGCTTTAACTGGTATTATGGGTTTTGGTTGGCATTCTAGAACTCCCTTTCTCACAACTCACACATTTCTTTCTATAAGAAAGGAATTTTATTTTATTTTATTTTTAAAAGATTTTATTTATTTATTTGATAGACAGAGATCACAAGTAGGCAGAGAGGCAGGCAGAGAGGGAGGGGGAAGCAGGTTCCCCGCTAAGCAGAGAGCCTGATGTGAGACTCGATCCTAGGAACCTGGGATCATGACCTGAGCCGAAAGCAGAGGCTTTAACCCACTGAGCCACCCAGGCGCCCCAAGAAAGGAATTTTAAAGAAATAACCATAACCAGTTTCTGGGTGGAAAAATTGAGAATTACTGGAAGGATAATAAAAAATGAACAACGACCCAGCCATCATCCTGTTGGAATTGGTTTGTGACACAGTTCTTTTAAACTTGTTTTTTTGTGGAGGAGTTTTGCAGTCATTCTAACTAGTGGTATAACATCTGTGATAAATAATTTTTTATTTCCATGTATTTTTTATCCATGTATGTGTCATTAACATACAATATTATATTAGTTTCTGGTGTACAATATAGTGATTCAACAATTCTGTACAATACTGTGTGCTCATGTGATAAATTCAAAAATATAAAAATCCCACATATGAAGTGCCTAAAAACCAAAGACATAAAATATATAGATTTATGAAGACTAGAAATGTATATGGTATATATGAAGCAAATGATAAGATTCTAATAATGAATATGAAATAAGAGTTGAATGAAAGGAGATATCGTGGATGTACTATTGGAAGTTACTGTTGGAAATTTTTTTTAAAGTTCATCTCATATAGACGGGGTGGGGAAAGTAGTGAGTGGATTTGCCCTTCCAGGTACTTAATGCATTTTATCTATTTTTATTATTTTTTAATTGAAGTATAGTTAACACACAATATTTTATTAGTTTCAGGTATACAACATAGTCTAAATACATTTTAAAGCTATGACTTAATCATTACAGTACTAAAACCATAAATATAGAAAGATCAATAAAACAACCCAAATTTCAGAAATAGCCATCTTCATATAGGAACTTAGAGAAAAGTACACGTGGTATTTCATTTTTTATAAGAGGAAAGCTTCTCAATATATGACCCTAAACTGTAATATGCTGTTAAATATTTAACAACCAGCTCTTTCAAAAAAAGTATGTATAGATATGTACATGTGCTTATTATAGATTTTACTAGTATAAAGGATGCATAGCACACCACTTACAAATAAAAACTCACTAGTCTCTTTCTTGTAAATAAAGTGTAATTCCATATAGTCAATTGTTTTTCTTATAACGCCTTTCTTGATTTTTTTCCTGACTTTAAATCTGCAGTCCTATTCCACCATGATTTGACAAAGGGAGTTGCATCTCAGTCTTCTCTTTTCCCAATAGATTTATTGCCTTTAAATCTGATATGTGGCTTATTGTTAAACTTCCTCTTGCCCTCATATAAATTTTTAATTAAACTAAAAACTCTTTCAGCTTCAACACTAAATCAAGCCCTGCTTTATAGCACTTACTGATTTCCAAGGTAAATAACTCCTATCATGACCAATTTCAAGCTACCAAAATGAAGTTATTGAACATGGATTTGGAAAGAGATCGAAATAGTGCACCCCACTATATGTTATTTCCACCCTCTAGATATTGTGAAACGTGAAGTAAAATGAAGTCACTTATGTCAGGGGTTTTTAAAAATGGAGCTGAGAGGAGGTGGGCTTTATCCATGTCCTCACTGGGTGAAACCATGAACTTCTGAACTGGGCCCAACATTCCAAGGACTCTTTAAGAAGATCTGCAACTTGCTACAGTAACGGGATTTTTTTTTTTTAAGATTTTATTTATTTATTTGACAGACAGAGATCACAAGTAGGCAGAGAGGCAGATAGAGAGAGAGGAGGAAGCAGGCTCCCTGCTGAGCAGAGAGCCCGATGTGGGGCTCTATTCCAGGACCCTGGGATCATGACCTGAGCCGAAGGCAGAGGCTTAACCCACTGAGCCACCCAGGCGCCCCCAGTAATGGATTTTGCTTAGTGATAGTTTTAGCAATCAATTATGTTTAGCCAAGATTAGTTTTCTGCCTCCAACACCAATCAAAATTCTTTGTAAACAACATGTACAAGCATTCGCTTTTGTGTTAAAAAAAAGAGAAGCCCCCGACTTTTGCTCCCTAGTGGGACGCAATTTACGTTGCTACCTAAACCTGTGCTCCCTCAATTTAATTCTGAGACCCTTAATGAATGCTTTTTAAAAATTTTAGTGCTGCCTCTTTTCTCGGTTGATAATACGATACTTATTCATAACTTTGAGAGCATGGATAATAGTAAAATATAGAAAAATAAATAGGAAGTAGTGCAGTTTTATTTTTTATTTATTTTAAAAAGATTTTATTATTTATTTGTAAGAGAAAGAGAGCACAAGCAGGGGGAGCAGCTGGCAGAGGGAGAGGGAGGGGTAGGCTCCCTGCCAAGTGAGGCTCCCTGACAAGTGAGGAGCCTGATGGGGACTTGATCCCAGGACCCTGAGATGATGACTTGAGCTGAAGGCAGACACTTAATGGACTGAGCCATCCAGGTGTCCCACCTCTATTTTAAATATATATTATTTCATTTTAAGTTTACATAGTTTTAAAATAATGGTTACATTTTATAACTGGTTCTCAGAATTTCTGAAAATTCACCTATTGTTTTTCACAAGGTGTTGGGCTCTCCTACACATCACTGTCCCTAAGACGGAACCACAAAGTAGATTTGAAACTTCCTGAAATGTTTAAACATTTTAAACATATTGTTAAAACAATAAGAAATAAATAATAAGATGGATTAATTGCCTTTCTAGAAGGTAATTTAGCCATACATATCAAAATATAAGATTTGCCAGCTTTTTGACCAAACCATTTTGCTCTTCACCCATTATTTCAGCAAACTTATTGAGAACCTATGATGTGCCAGGAGCTTCTAAGAATTAATTTTACAAGCATAGAAAGATGTATAAGATAGGAAATTTGCCACACTATTTTTATGGTAACAAAACATTGAATAAAACATAAATGTTCATCAACAAAGGATTGGTTAAGTAAATGATGGTTCATTGATACAGTGGAGTACAATGTAAACATTAAGAATGAAGCTGTAGATAAATGTTTATTGAAATGGAAATATGCCCATTATACACTTAAAGAGCAAAATTAGTAGGTTTTAGGAGTATACATAGTATGATTCCATCTTGTAAAAAATAGTTATATCTCTATACATGTGTATGTATGAATAGAGAAAGTCTGGAAGGATTTGCACAGCTATCATTAGAGACAAGCTTTTCTATTCTGAATGAATGTTTTTTGTCTTTTTAATCTCTTAATTTTTAGAATTTTATTGATACATAATTAACATACAGTATTACATGTTTCATGTGTACAATATAATGATTCAGCACTTCTGTACATTACTTAGGGCTCATCATGATCAGTGTACTTTTGGTGCCCTTTATCTGTTTCACACCCCCCCCCATGGCAACCACTAATCTGTTCTCTGTATTAAGAGTCCATTTTTTGTTTGTCTTTTTTTAGTTGTTTGATTTGTTTCTTAAATTCCACATATGAGTGAAATCATATGGTATTTACCTTTCTCTTTCTGACTTATTTCACTTATCATTATACCACCAGATACATCCATGTTATAGCAGATAGTGAGATTTCATTCTTTCTTATGGCTGAGTAATATTCCACTGTGTCTACATACATAAATATATATAAATGTGCATATATAGTATATATGTACATATCTCACATCTTTTCTATCCATTTATCCACTGATGAACACCTATTTTCTACAGTAGCTGTACAGTTTGCATTCACACCAACAGTACACAGGGTTTCTTTTTCTCCACATCTTCACCAACACTTGTTATTTCTTGTCTTTTTCAATGAATGGTTTTGTAGTGAACATGTATTACTTTCATTTTTAAAATTTTATTCTATTTTTCCAGTGTTCCAAGGTTATATATTGCCCTTAAAATTAAAAATAGCGGTGAAATTCTTTCTATTAAAAAGTGCTGCGATAAATACTTGTATTGCATAGATGAGAAATGTTCTAAGAAAAAAAAAAGGGCTTTAGACTTGGAACTAAAAGTCTTGTTTGCAGTTCCTAATACCATTCTCTCTAGTTGAATGTCTATTTCAATATCCCCATAATAAAAAGTTAAAAAAAAAGAGGGGTTTGAATTTTAGTTTGATTTCATTTCTGACTTTGATTGCAATAGTTGTCTAGTCAGCCTTATTTTCCTTATCGAGAGGCAGAATCAACTATATTCACTGGTGATTTTTGAGCCAGTCACTTAGATGTTCTGTTGTTTGGTTTCCCAATCTGAAAAATAGGGATGATGATGATGATGATGATGATGATGATGATGATGATGATGATACTAAAATAAATTCTGAAGGTTTGTTGTGGGCATTAAATAAAATACTTTTTACCTAGTAAGTGTTCACCAGATGTGGGTTGCATCTGTGCTGGAAGTGATTCAACAAAAACACAGCCTGAGCTAAGTTTTCTTTGAGAGACTAGCCAATATAATTCGTCCCCTTTAGTATCTGGAAATGAGATAACGGAGGATTGAATGCAAGACTCTTGATTTTGACTCATTGAAGAAAATATCTCTTCTGTGTTCAATTATCTAACATATTTTCCTGTTTGAAAATTTGGGCTGTCATATTAAACAACACAAATATTTCTATATAATTTTATTTCCAGAAATCTCTACTGGATTATCGGTAATTCTTTATGATTCTGTTAACTCAAAACACTTTGTACTGCCTTGCTTGATATTCTCTGTAAATGGAGGTAATGCAAATGCTATTTTAAGTAATTTAAAGACCGTGTTTCCTACTACCTATCCATTTGTATGGTATATTATTCCGTATGCATGGCTATCGAATGCCAACACACTGCCTGGTCTTTTAATAGAGAGCCATTAACCATGTGAGGATCAGAAGCAATGTATATATTAATGATATATTTTAATTTAACACATGACAGCAAGGGAAGGCTGAGTGACAGATCGTATTTAGTTACAAATAAGGAAGAACCCATTGCTTAGGAGGGTTCAAGTCACAGGCGAATAGCAAAAGGTTTTTATTCCTTCCCTGACAGAATAAATTTATCTCCTTAAAAGTCACCTTTATGCTTTCTACTTATCATCAGGAAGGCTGCATTCTGTATTTCAATTTTATGTGGACAAGACATTAATTTTAAGTGAAAGACATTGTTCTGTGCTGGAATTAAATGAGGTCGTTACTGGTTTGAGTGGTAAAGGTGGGGGGTTCAGGCTCATGTTTGGCTTTAATGAGAAAAGTGCTATGTGAATATGGTCCTCTTGACTTTTTTGGCACTGAAAGCAAAATATAAATGGAGCAGTGGAATTGAAAGCCATCAGTAGCCTCTCTAAGTACCTGGCATCAGGGTGCCCATCTAATACCATCAGAAAGGGAGTATAGGGTAAGAATATATCAGTCCTTTCTCAGTGAAGAGATTGGTAAGGCTACTTAGAATTGATTTTAGATAGAGGAGCTCGAAAAGCATTAACTTCTGCTGTTGAGAAAGGGACTTCAGAGGTCACCTGGTTTAAACCAAAGTTTAATCCTTTCAGTAATAACGGTCTGTCTGTTTCTTAAACACCTCTAGAGAGAGATTCAGGCACTCCTCCTGATTCAGAAATGTCATCAGATTGGCAGGATAGAGAGATGGAGAGAGAGCTGGTGATTAGAAAAGGATGAATATTTAAAACAACCTTAACTGGTTCCATATCTGAGAGAAACTAAATGAGATTTTGTTCAAATAAGGCCAAGAAGACCAATTTGGCTCTCTTCAGGGAAGATTCAGGAGATTGTAGAGGAGCACAAGCTAATTAAAATTCAAGAGTGTCCAGGTCTCCTGCCCCCTATGGCCACCTTCCTGAAAGCCAAGTGTATCTAACTTTCACTTTCTCACTTCCCATTCACTTTGCAACTTAGTGATATTGGCTTTGCCTTCCCTAATCAATTGAAATGGCTTTTGAAACTCACCCAAGGTGTTCTTGCCCAGTTGGCGGACACTTTTCAAGCTTATATGATTTGACCTCTCTCGTATTTGAGAGAGGAGGAAGGTTCTCACAAGTATTCCAAAATACTCGGTTTTCTATTATCCCCTTAAACGTTTGTGATGGGGGGAGGGCTGGGTTTCCTGTAGCTTCCCCTCTAAATAGGGAGGGTGAACCGTGCTAACCGCATCTTTAGTCTTCTTTTCCCTTTTTGTTTTGATTTAATGAACATTCAGCCAAGCATTGTGTTCTGTGCTTTACATACATTATCTGACTTAATGTCCTATGACATCAACAGGAGGGAGGTGGCTTCACTTTCAGTTTACAGAGGAGAAAAGCAGAGTTCATAGAGGAGGTTAAGTGCTTGCTCAGAGTTACGTAGCTAGTGAGTGGTGGAGCCTGGATTTAAACCGGCACGGGGCCCTTGTCAGGTCCAGAGTAACGGAGGACCCTGAGAAGGTACTCACCCGAGCAGGAGTTGGCTGCTCAGGACCTGCCTTGCAGCGGCAGGCGTAAGCCGAGGTGGCAGAATGTCACTGGGATGGACAGGTGGGCGTACGTACCCGTGACAGTTGGTGAGGTGGCTTCAGACTGACTGTGTAGGGAAACGGGGGACAGGAATAGAGTTCTTCCCAAAAGAGAATGGTTGGTTTAGTTCGTCACATTCATAATAACTAATTAAATATCTGTTCACCCCCCTGGGTCATGGACTTTCCTCACCTTTTTTACTGCTGAATCTTCAACCCATAAGACAAAGGCAATTATTGAATATTTATTGAATGTTACAAATCACTTTCTTTTTGAAATTCTCTGACATTTATGAAAACCACCCTCTGTAGATTTTCCCCTCAACTCATCGGCTGCTCCTCACGGGTCTCTTTGTGTGTTCTACTTTCTCTTTACCTTCTGTTGTTTCCCAGGAGTCTACTCGTAACATACATGTCAGCCTACCGTATTTATGTTTGGGGGGTTATGAACTCCACCCAGTGGCGTCAGCTAGCCTGTATTTATTGCCTCCAGAATCTCTAGTTTATTTTGAATTTATTTCCTGAGCATGTAACTCTGTGTCCAGCTGTTTCCTAGTAAACTCCACTTTGGAGTCCCACGGGCACTTCAAATTCAATAGATCTCACATGCGCCAAATGAACACACTAAGTCTTCTTATTCAAACATTTGTGTGTCTCTCTCTGTAGATATTTTTGGTCTAAAGAGAAGGTCTGGAACTCTCCTCAGACAATTTAAAAGTTCCATGGCTCAAGAAAAGCTTAGAGCTACTGTGCATTCCTCCGTAAGATAGACCTCTTTCCTGTGATTCATGATCCCGATGGTTGGGGCAGATACTTCTGTGCAGACTTACAAATCCCGGCCATTGTAGTATTTCTCATCTCATCTCATGCCCCTGGTGAGAATAACACAGTCACTTGGTTTACACATGTGGCAGCTTGCTCTGCTGGGCTAGCATTCGTCAGATGCTTACCCTCAGATCTGCTTTTAGGACTGGCCTTCCTGTTAGGGTTTGGGCTACCTCTCTTAAAATGAATTGAGACAAGGCAGATCTATCCCAGGTTACAAAAAATGGGGGAAACCTTAAAGACAACTGTATCAGATGATGCAGAAATAGGAAGGAAAACGAGAGAAGAGAGCAGGTAATGAGGGGGATTAGGAGGTAATTGGTAACTTCTGAGTAAATAATTTGAGAGGAACTGTGGGACAGGAAGATGACCAGGTGGTGGAAAGGGTGTAGGTGATGAAGGGGATGTGAAGAATTACAAGATGCTAGCAGGGGCAGCCATGGAATTCCTGACTTTGGAGCCCAAACTGAGAGATGAAGGACTTGAAGAATGTGAAGAAAGGGATTAGAGTTCTTGATGGAGAAGGTTAAGTTCAGGAGAGTAAGGTGGTGAGAGAGAGAGGTAAGAGCAGGAAACAGTTTAAGTGGCTGAGCCCTAGAGTCAGAGTCTCGTGCTTGATGCTTCCTCGGCGATGTTGAAGTGGTTGGAGTACATTGTTTTCATGGCTAGTTTAGCAGAACAGAGATGAAATGGGTGAGAGGGTATGGGGCAGTGAGTGTGGCGATTTTAAAATGTGTGCCTATTCTGTGATATTCTCATAAGAGGCATCGTCAAATACTAATATTATCCTTAATAAGGGCTGGTCTCAGGGACTGGCTTCTAATGATGCCCTGGAAACGATGCTGTGCAGCTTGTGGGATGAGGTTGTAAAAGACAGTATAACTAACATCTGGCTCTCTTGAGAGATGCTTCTCTTTGGAACCCAGTTACTATGCTTAGAGGAAGCCCAGGTCACATGGAGAGATCTGTGGGGAGAGGCACTGACAGTGTGAACCAGCTCTCAGCCCGGGCTGAGATCGCAGCTAAACTCCAGCAGCACTCTGGCAGTCCCGGAAGGAACCCTCTGGAAAGCTTATCCTCAAGCCTTTGGTTGCACTATCTGTGCTCATGCCATGTGGAGCAGAGAGGAGCCTTTCCTGCTGAGCCCTGCCCGAGTTGTGGATTTGTGAGGAAAATATGATTATTACTGTTTTATTTATGCCACTAAATCTGGGTGGTTTGTATGCAGCAAGAGAAAATGGGAGCAGCGTTTCAGCAGGGTAATCAACAGAGAGCTATTTCTGTATGTCAGTGTGGTCTGTCCAAAGTGCAAAAAGTTGGACATGGGGTGATCTGAGTTCAGATCTTTGACCACCTGTGTGACTTGGAACGTTTCTGAGCTCCCTTTGTCCTTTCTTGAAAGTGGGGATGATATGTAGCTCAGGGATTAATGTGTAATTTGGAAATAATTGGTATAAAGTCAGTCTCTGTCCTGCGGTAGTCATTAACAAATGGTAGCTCTTCTTTTTATTGTTGGGGAAGCCTGGGAGAACTTGGGCTGTGGCATCAGTTATACCTGTGTTTACCTTCTGGTTCCATTGCTAATGAAGTGTGTGGCTTTGGGCAAGTTACGGAACTGGTCCGAACCATGCATTCTTCTTGTGTAAATGGAGGATAAAATCTACCTTGCAGGGTTGCTGGAGGTTAAAATCTGTAAGACAGATTAGCAGTAGCGTAGTGACTGACTGGCTAATGGTAGGTACTCAACAAGTAGTAACATACTAATTATATCTGTGATCATTTGTATGATATCCCTGAACTTATTATGGCTACTGGTAGGAGTAGGGCAGACTAGACAATTCTGAGATAAGCACTGAAATCCTGGATGCAGTTAGAGGAAGGTTCTAGTAGAGATGGTGATAAAGTTTCAGGAAGGATGGTTTTAATAATTAATAATAGTTTCAATAGAAGAAAGTTTTGAGTGATGAGAGTAAGATAAAGACTTCAAAAAAGCATTTAGAGCAACCCCTTTCTTCTACTAGAGATTAAGATGTAGATTTAGGAGATTCGAAAAATATGAGTTTCTCGGTATTAGAAAAGGCCACAAAACACCATAATGGATCTGAAGTTGTGGGAGAACAAGGAAGGTCTAGAGACTGAAGGAAAGGAATATGATTGATAAGCAGGATTAGTTTCAGGAGTTACACCAAAGAAGGGAGAGATGTAAATCTCTCCATCTTTCACATTAGCCACACCCTTTGGTTTGCACAGGACTTGAGGTCCTCTACTGGTTCTCCTCTTTGGGCTGAACCTCTCTCAGACTTCCTTAGATAGGAAATTATTCTTTCCTGAAAAGATTATCAGCCAGTAATTTACTAGCTCAATGTCTGGAAACCTGCATCCTGAATTCTTCCCATTATCTATCAACTTTAGTCTTTTCAAGGATTTTGCCCTTTAAACATGTCCCATTCCATCGTTAATGGCTATAAACATCTCTTTTGGTCTGGACATAATAACAAGGTATATACCTAATATTTCCTGACAAAGGTGTATGTCAGCCTCTGGAAACATTTTTTTTAATTGTTTTACCTACCTAGCATGATGTGGTCACCTATTTTCTATACCTTTGCTATAACATCGTTCATTCATTTGATATTTACTGAGTATCTACTATGTACTAGCCCCCTGTCTAGACCCCCTGTCTTCCTGGAACTTGTAATCTGTGGTGGGGCCTGGGGAAGGGGTGGCAGCAATGAGGAGACAGACAATAAACAAATAGACAAGTCCCAATAGAAAGAACATTCATGATATAAAATATGTCTTGACTGGCTACAAGTGCAAAACTCTTACGTGCCTAAGAGAGTGCAGGTGTTGGGTATGTTAAGAGAGGGGAAGGGGCATCTGGGAGGTTCAGTCAGTTAAGTGTCCAACTCTTGGCTTCAGCTCAGGACATGATCTCAGGGTCATGGACTCAAGTCCCCCTTTAGGCTCCATACTCAGTGCAGAGTTGACTTGAGATTCCCTGCCTCTCCCTCTCTCCCAGCCTCTTCCCCTGTTCCTGCTCTCTCTCTCAAAAAAAAAAAAAAAAAAATAAAAATAAATAAATAAATAAAATCTAATAAAAAGGGTTGGGGAGAGAGAGAGAGAGAGAGGGAAAAGCATAAATGGCCTGGAAGGCTGACCGCCATCCTGCCTGCCCACACTATATACTCAGCTCCCCTGGAGGACAGGGATGTCCAACTTGCCTGGCTTAGTCTTGGACCATCCACAAGCAACTTCTTAGACCTTGCTGGAGTTCTCGTCTCTCCTTTCTCCTTTCTGTCCCTTACAGGGTACTGGGCTTTAAGGAGCCAAGGTATACGTCCGTTCAAGTCTTGAGACAGCACTGTGATAAAGGTCCCTGAAAGTTTCTCTGGAGAGTAATGCTACCCACAGTGCCACCTGCAGTGAGGTAGGGAGCTTGAGCTGGAATAGAAATCAGTGCTCTGTGTCCCCTGTAAAGATAATCTCACCATGGAAGGACATCAGCGGAACCATGTAGTTTTCTTAGTGATTTACTTGATTTACATTCTAGTGTTGGCTCCCTGTCTTGTCATAGATTGGGAACAAATAGTTTGTGGAGAGGTCTGTGGGTCATACTTTGAGTAGCTTGCTCTAAAGCGTAAATTGCAAATTACAGAACCATCTTACTGTGTCCAGCCTGCAGATATATTTTATTTGGCCTGTGTACTCTTGTTACCATTTTATGTGGAAAGATTTTGCATAGAATTCTACATTTCCAATGCCTCTTAATCATGCCTTGTTTTTTGTCCCTATGGGACTTGAGGTCCCATGGTCCTACATGGCAACTCTCAGAGGAAACTGAGAAGTGACTATCCCTTTTATATTGGGCATGTGCCATCAGGGAACCCAAGGGATCCATTCGGCCTACTTTATTTATGTTGCTGGGCACATAGAGGCATTTGATTTGGTGTCCCCTAAGAATCATGGGGGTTACTGAACAAGCATGATTGTAGCTCCGCGCCAGGAGGGAAAAGGACTGGGCTGGGGTGTGATCCTTTTCTTTCCTTTATTCTTCTATCCATTCATGGAGTCTTCTCTTATATCCTCTCCATCATAAAATCACTCAAAACTTGTTGTACTGAACCTGCTGAGTGATGGGATTGGGAGAGGAGAGTGGAGGAAAGGTGAATATGCATAAATCCTTCCATGCAAAGCAAAGCC
Source organism: Meles meles (assembly GCF_922984935.1). Classification (NCBI taxonomy): domain Eukaryota; kingdom Metazoa; phylum Chordata; class Mammalia; order Carnivora; family Mustelidae; genus Meles; species Meles meles. The sequence goes on along the minus strand of NC_060077.1, from coordinate 81,472,396 downwards.
ACAGTGCCAATCTGTTGGGCACTGTTTTTCCAGGAACCTGGGAGCCATTAAATCTACAGACGTGAGAACAAACCAGTGAGGGGATAGAGGGTGTCTCAGAGGCCCAGCCCTGTGTACCCCTGCTAACTGCTCAGAGATGAATTACTGTTAACCTTCCTGAGAGAGGAGGTTATATCAAAGTCTTGCTTTAGACACTGCCTTTTGGTTTTCTAATGGTTCAATGATCTTCTTGTTACAAAGATTCTCATTTCACTGCTCCCTCTAATCCTTACATATTTTGCAAAATGGTTTTGATCTGACTTCTCTGAAAGCACACACTAGTCTCCTGTTTTAGTCAGATTTCTCGATGCCAGGTTTTCATTGGTTTAAAGCCTTGAATATATTTTCTCATGCTGTACTAAATACACTAATTGAAATTGGGAATTATAAGAGAGTACTTGTGATGCGTAAGACTTAGTTTTTAGTAAGCCTTCAGTTAGCCAGACTTGGGTAAAGTTCTGGAAACCACTGTGATGTTCTAGAACAGAAACCCTGCCTGGCCAGTTCCCATGACCACATAACCAGCCTTTTGCTTGGTGCCTTTTTTTTTTTTTTAAAGATTTTATTTTATTTATTTGACAGAGAGAGAGAGATCACAAGTAGGCAGAGAGGCAGGCAGAGAGAGAGGAGGAAGCAGGCTCCCTGTGGAGCAGAGAGCCCGACGGGGGCCTCGATCCCAGGACCCTGAGATCATGACCTGAGCCGAAGGCAGCGGCTTAATCCACTGAGCCACCCAGGCACCCCTGCTTGGTGCCTTCTGAGTTTTGTTTGCATTTTGTTTTATTTTTACTTACTAATTTAGTATAAAATAGCATAAGATCTTATGGCTCCTGAGCTGAAAGAGATGGCATGCTGGGGTCCTGTCTTCTTTAGTCTAAAAGTGGTTGAATTTAGAATTTTAAGCAAGGCATGAGGGATGAGAGAATATAAGAAGAACGTAAGTGTAAATGAAAAATAAGGCATTTTTACTAAATGTAAAATATTCTACAGTATAAGTAAAATATAGGAATGTTGATGAGACACATAATAAAGGCAGAATCAAAGTTGAGTATTATTAAATACTTAAAAGATGGTGGCTTTACTGAAGATACTAGGTCCCATTGCTGTCAGCATGACCATATTTTATGTGCATAAAGACTGTACAGTGTTTCTTTGTCTCACCAACATCAGTGCAATTTATTGAACACCTTCTGTGTGCAAAGTTTATATTTATTACTTCTTTGGTTCACCTACTGAAAAGGACAGATAGTACCTGGATGAGCCCCAGCCCTTAGTTTGGTTCTTTCTGAAGTCCCACCCTTTGCTATATCCATGTCTTCTGTAATGTGACTATAGCTCTGCCCATTAAGAGGTGTAATTGTCTTCCTCTACTCGGAATCCAGGTGACCTTATGACTGCTTTGGTCGGTAGAAAGCAGGCAGAAGTGACAGTGGCCTCAAGCCGAAGTTCAAAGGCTAGGCCTAGTATGCTTCCTTTTTCTCTCTGAACTCAACTGTACCATGAAAATAAGCCTGCTCTGTTGGAGGGTGAGAGGACTTGGGGGGCAGAGCTGAGTAAGCCCATCTGGGCAGCCAGGCTCCCAGATCAGCTGAAGAGCCTAGCCAAGATCAGAAAATGTTCCTCGCTGGCTTGAAGCTGACTACAGACGCGTGAGTGAATTTCATTGAACGCAGCTGAGGCTGGAACCATCCAGCTGATGTTAGTCTTATGAATAATAACAAGTGGTTGTTGTTTTCTGTGTTTTGTGTTGCTTTGTTACAGAGCACAGTTGCGGCAATGGAAAAGTGATACAAAGGCTATGTATTAGTCAGCTTTGGCTACAATAAAGCTGTATAACAAACAACTCCCAACTCTTACTGGTTTACAATATTTCTTTTTTGTTTTTATTTTCCTCACAGATACGGTGTTGGCTTCTTCAAGCTGAGGGTAGGATTCAGGTCTATTCCATGTGTCCCTCATCTAGGGTTAAGGGCTACCCTGGTCAGGGTTTTCTCACTACAGATGGCAGAAACACAAGAGTCACGCTAAAATACATGAGCAGATTTAAAGTCTTTGTTCATATCCTGTCCACCAACATTTTATTCAGTGAAGGAAGTTGCATGGCCAAGCCACAAGTCAGTGTGGTGGTGTGTAGTTTACCTCGACTGTGGGAGGCCCAGCAGAGTCCGAAGGCAAGGGAATGATGTGTAATCCTATTACAGGAAGGAAATGAAGAACTAGGAATAATATTTGACCATAGGGAGAGCTATTTAGAAGGCAAAATGGGGGAAACTCTTTTTCTGAAATACTTGATGAAACTCATTAATGCAGTAAAGAGTTTGTTGCCAAAAAAAGCCAAAACAGCCTATTAAAGAGTTGTGGCAATTGATGTGCTGGGATGAATATGGAGTTACTATTCTTGAAACCTATATTATTTGGAATAGGCATATGCCACAAATGTTCTCATTTTTTTTGTTCAGTTTACCTATCAGTTCCTCTTTATGTTCGCTACGTTTGGAGGTTATATGATATTTCTCCTCCTCTTGGTTTTATAACATTATCTATAACTTTATCTACTTCCCTTTTAGTAAGGTTCCCTTGGGTTTACAGTGTTGTAGAAATAGGAAAAAACATTATAGAAATGGTTTTTAGTTTGAGCTGTAAAATGAGTTGAAACAAATAAAAAAGAGAATAAATTCATTTTATTATAGAAATGCAGAACTCTGCCTCGCACATAATAGGCGACACAGAAAAGTGCTTGAAATGCCCTGTTATATGTGGTATGTCACCTGTATTTTATATGTCATACTCTTCTCTGAGAGTTCTAGAATCTAGACATTGTTTTTTTGTGGTTGACTGTTAACATAGCTTCTTTCTTTGATAGGTCTTCCCTTGAATGCTGCCACTTTGTTATTTAGGAAGTCACAAAATACTTTTTCTTTGTTAAAAATGATCATATACCACTATCTCAGTAGCTACAAGCATTTTTCAGAAAAATTGATTTGAAATAACATACTAAAAAAATGTGAAGTATGGTGCTATTTTTGGTTGGTTTGCTTTGTGGATTCGTCTTTTAAAGGTGACCTCTGTCTGTCTGTCTGTCTTTCTGTGTCAAGTGTGTTGAAGTCCCTCAAGCAGGAGCACGTGTGGTCGGGAGAGGGCCAGGGCCCTCTCCAGAATAACTCTCCACCTCCCTGTCTTCTCTGAATCAGCCTCTCTTTCCTGTCTCCATCCTCACATCTGAGAATGTATGATGCCAGGGGAGAAATCTATTGTGTCCCTCCAGAGCAATCAGTGTCAGTGGAGTCCAGCGGAAAGAAAGAGGGAGATCCAGGCAGAAAGGCACTCCGGGATGGGCCAGTAGTGCAGAGACCAGCACCCAAGGAAGACAGAAGCAGGCCCAGGCAAGTTTGAAAGTGGGGGAGCTAGAGAACTGCCAGCTGAGCTGAAATGTTCCTGTTGAGATCCCGCCATTGGGACTTTCTAGCTTCAGAATACTCATTTTTGGTCATCCACCATACCTCACTGTCCTACCCCATCTTCTGTGCTTGGTTGGGCATTTGTGCCAACTGAAGGCACTTTATAGGCAGTTCTACCTTGAGATTCTTTGTGTTTAATGTTTTATCAAGCCTGCCCTCCAAATACAGTGTGGATGAAATGAGAGAATCCACTGAAGGGAGAAAAGAGTAGTAGAAGCAAATTCTCCACTGAATATTTCCATGGAGTTAAAGAATGCCAGAGCTAAAAGGAACCTCAAAACTGTACTAGCCAGCCTCTCATTTTGTAGATGAGACCGAGGTCTGAAGAAGTAAGGTGACTGGCTCTAGGTAATTTGAATGCCAGAGCCAGTAGCGAACCCGCAAACTTCCTTTCTGCCTGGCCCCCTTGAACCAGTTAACAAGGATTTCTGTGCAAGGAGAAATCAGGGAAATGTCACAATTACTTTCTGTGGCGTCAGCGGGGTTAACGAATCCTTTCAACATGCAGTCGTTTCAGTGTGCCTATTCAGCTCTTCATTTAACAATATTTAATAATGTCTATTGTAAGTTCCGTATATTATACAGTAAGCACACAGGGCCAATAATATTTTATGCATTCTCATCAAGAGTGAAATTGTAAGGGCCATAAATGGCCTGATGGAAGAGGATGATCAGCATGGTGGCTCACAAATCACGTTTACTCGGCTGAAAGAGCTGAGTGACGGTGGACATGAATTCTTCCTGTCTGACAGGCCCACAGGGAGCCACCTGCCAGCTGGGCAGAACATATGAAGACATCTACCATTCATGTTTTGTTCGGGTCAGAGGATGATGGTAGCGAAGGAATGGTTGCCCTTGCTGCACATTAATCTTTATTGCTCGCACGTTTGGAGTATTAATAGCAAACGTTGAATACTTACTGAGTGCAGGACACTGTGCTGAGTACTTTTCATTAATTAACTCAGTCATTCATTCCATTTTATTCACTGATTCATTCACTCGTTCATGCATTCATCCGTTGTTTTATGAGTGCCTGCTGTGTGCCGGGTCCTGTGATTTTACTTTATTCCTCACAGTAACCTTAGGATGTAGGTCCAGATGTGTATTCCTCATTTCCATCCAGCGAAGCCAACCGTCTTAGAGAGATTAAGTCAAATGTCCCTAAGTCACACAGCTATGTAGTGTGTAAGTCAGGATTTAAACCAAACAGGCTGAGCTTTTAACCCCTAGCTATGCAGCTTACCCCACCATCAGAAAGTCTCTAAACATAACACAGAACAGGAAAAACCTGATTATACTTTGTTTAGCCAAGGCTAGTCTTGGTCATGAGTAGAGTTAGGAGTTACCCATTGTGGTATAATTTATAATTCTTGGGAGAATCCCATGTCCATGTAGTTGGCACTTACTACCAGAGTGCCCGAATCCCACAAATAGAAATGCTTTATTTTACAGTATTACACTGATGACTTCCAAGAGTAAATACAGTATCTATCCTCAATTCTCACTTTTTACTAAACTTATAGCTGCATTTCCAGAAGTTTTCTAGATGTTTCATAGGCATCTCGCATTCAAGGTGTCTAAAACCAAACCTCCTCACTCACTTGTGAATGCAAATGAAAACAATGAGACAGATAGCACTTCAGATCTACCAGGATGTCTAGAATAAAACGGTCAGACAATAACAAGTGTTGGTGAGGACATGGAAAAATTAGAACCCCCCGTACATTGCTGGGGGATGGAAAATGCTGCAGCTACCTTGGAAATGAGTATGGCATTTCCTCAAAAGGTTCAATGTAGAGTTGTTTTATATCCCAACAATTCCACTCCTGGGCACAGTCTCCAGAGAATTTAAAACCTATGTCCACACAAAAACCTGTACCTGAATGTTCATGTTCATAACAGTATTATTCAGAATAGCCCAAAGGTGGAAACAACTCAACTGTTGGTCAACTGATGGTGGGGAAAACTGTTATATATCCATACAATGGAATATTATTCAGCAGTAAGATGGTGGGAAGTACTAATACAGGCTACAGCAGGGGTGAACCTTGAAAACATTACGCTAAGTGAAAGAAGACAGACCCAAAAGACTATGTATTATATGATTCCATTTATATGAAGTGCCCAGTAGAGGCAAGTCTACAAATACAGGAGGTAGATTAGCAGTTGTTCAGGCTGGTGTCTGAGGTGTGTGGGAATGGGGAGTCTTGGCTAATGTGTATGGAGTGTGTGGGGGTGTTTAAAATGTCCCAGAACTCACTGTGGTGATGGTTGCACAGCTCTGTGAATATGTTAAAAACCACTGAACGGTCTCCTTTAAATGGTGAATTATATGGTATGTGAATGTGTCTCAATTAAGCTGTTACATAGATCTTAAAAAACTGAGCTTATTCCACCTGCACACTCCCCGTGGCAGGGTAATAGCATCCCTGCTGCTTTCCCAGGCTCCACTGTGGATTCTTTGCAAGGGCAAACTTCCTGTTCGTACTTGTCCACCTGCATCCAGGGTCATGCCTCGGCAGGATCTGACCCATTTTACCAGGTGAATTATCCTGGGGAGGGCAGTAGCATTTTCCTGCAGGCCAAGGAGAACCTGGACAGGCGGAGAGCCCCGGGAACCTAGGAGAAATGGGGATCATTGAAAGGAGGGAAAAGAGCAGGCTTTGGACTAATAGGAGGTACTGAAGTCATCCTGCCCGCATCTCAGTTTTGTCTGCGTTGCCCGGATGTGGTACACAGTAGGACCACGAGAGGCTGCACAGTATCTTGGGCAGAATGACAGCTTTGCTCAAGGTCCTAGAGATAGTAAATGCTGAGGCCGGGCTGTGGACCCAGCTGGGGGGTTTGAATAATTATCTACCCTCTGTGAGTCTCTCCATTTCCTTATCTGTAGAAAAAAGATAGTACACTTCCAAGAATTGTGAATACGTAATGAGAATGTATATAAAGTTGTCTGTAATATGGTAAGAGGGCTTTGTTGTTGTTTCTATATTATTATTTTGACTTTTAGTCCTGTCCTCAGGCCCTGTCTCAGTAAAGGGGTAAACACAGGGCCTCAGTTGTGTTTTCTTTCTCATTCCTTATTGTGGACACCTAAGAGAAAGTGTTAGTGAAAGAACTGTGGGATATACAAACACTGGGATGAATTCAGTAACTGGTTACTTTATGGGTCAAAATGTCTTCATATATCATGATTTTCATTTGTGTCCTCAATCCTTTTCATCAGTCTTGGCTCAGTAACGAGTGAGCTGCGGGAGGAGACTGCATGACACCGAAGACTGAAAAGGCAGGGTCTGATCCTGGTGCTTGGGATGCCCGGTGATTGTCCCCAGACAGCGCCCGGCCAAGTCCCGAGACAAGTGGCTGAGCATGGGGCTTTCATGCCAGTCTGCCACCTGCTAGCTGTGTGGGCCCTCAGTTGGTGACGTAACTTCTCCAGGCCTCAGTGTCCCTGTGTGTGAGACTGAGGTCATCATAGTAGCCCCCGTCATAGGTGTCTGGGAGATGAAGTGAGGACGCTTCATGTGGGGATAATGTGAAACCCTTCGAACTGTCTGGTGCCTAGTAAGCCCTTTGTAGATGAGCTCCATGCTGAGGGATCCTTTGAAGACCCTTTCTCCACATAACTTGTAACTGAATATAGAGTTTCAGACCATATTTTTTAGTAATTTACCTTCAAATCAGTTCAGCGGGTCTTTATCATTGCCTAGAACGCCAGGGACTGTGCTAGCTGTCCCTGTTGGGGACTTCTTCTAACAGATGGAGTGAACCAGTTAACTGACAGGAAGATTTCTATCATCAAGGCTCCTTTCATAGATTCATACACATGGTTTTTTAATATACAGAATGCGATATGAAAATATATTCAGAAACATGCAGACTACTTATGAAATGTATTGTACTCATAGTGCAGAGGGGTGTTAACTTTTATGTTGGAACCCTGAAAGAGCACACATATATACCTGTGTCCCCAAATAATTAGCCTGCCCAGACTCTTCTCTAAGGAAAATCCGGTCAAATACTAAGGAACTCAATACCTTCTCTTTGTGTTGTATCGATTCCACTCCTGAATTTGTTTCAGGGTTCCATTTTCTAAGAGTAAACAGAAATTACATTTCTCTACTGTTTTCTGATTTCTTGTTTCTCAATTATGAAAGCCAACATAGGCCGAACCCCTGCTCTTGGACAACACGAACAACAACTTGCCAGGGCACCAAAAAACCATATTTCCCATAGAACAACAAAAGCAAAGAGGCAATTCCTCAAATCAGATTATAGAAAGACCACCCTAAATTCTTACTTTGGTGATCAATACTAGCACAGGTTGTTCTTTGGAGCTCATTTGGCCTCTAGCTCAGTCCTGGCCCCAAAGCTGCATCTAGTTTGAGGGGCTGAAGCTCACGAGAGTGAGGGGCTACCAAGGATACCACTGGCCCTGCCTTTCTACCATGTGAAGTGGCCCTGTTTTCCTGTAAAAGTAAAAGAATAGTGATAATCCATGGGGAAATGATAATCGTCAGGGAGTTTCTAAAATAATGGTAATATATCATGTTCAATAATTATTTTTTAACGTATACTTTTCCTCATTATATTTCACTTATTTACTTGTTTTAGAGAAAGAGAGCACACAAGTGAGCATGGGCAGGGGTGGGGAGGGCCGGGGTAGAGGGAGAGGGAGAATCTCAAGTAGGCTTCCCGCTGAGCTGAGCATAGAGCTCAATGCAGGGCTTGATCTCTTGACCCTGAGATCATGACCTGAGCCCAAATCAAGAGTCAGGCTGGCTCTGAGCTGTGCGGGTGCCTCCCTCATTGTATTTCAAAATAAAATACAGCACAAAGAAATAAATACACCAAATGAGAACATAGACCTATATTTAGTCACAGATTTCCATGTTCTGTTGACCAAAACTCCAGGGTACCAAATTTGGAATGTTGGTATGATCTCATGTTTGACTAAACTTGTGTTATTAGTAAAGCCTACCGTTTATTCAGCACCTGTTCTATTTCTGGCACTGTTTTTTTTTTTTTTAAAGATTTTATTTATTTATTTGACAGACAGACATAACAAGTAGGCAGAGAGGCAGACAGAGAGAGAGAGGAGGAAGCAGGCTCCCTGCTGAGCAGAGAGCCCAATGCGAGGCTCGATCCCAGGACCCTGGGATCATGACCTGAGCCGAAGGCAGAGGCTTTAACCCACTGAGCCACCCAGGCGCCCCTCTGGCACTGTTTTAAGTGACTTACATATATTGTCTTTTCTCCTGACATTAATAATAATATGTATTTTAATATTAAATAATATACTATTTATCTTCATTTTACAGATGTGGAAACTGAGGCTTAGGTTAATTAAGTTATTCAAGGTCACATGGCCAATACGTGTGAGAGCTGGGATGCTCTTGACTTTAACAGTGCTTTTGCGCATTGGTAGATTTCCCCTAACAGATATAGGCAAACATACATAAAAATGTTAGTAATTGTTATCTATGGATGTGAAATTTTTTTTTCTTTCTTATTTGTATTTTCTGATTTTCTTCAGTGAGCTTATTTGTGTAACAAATAAAGGGGGGAAGAAATTGAACCATAAATAACTTCCTTTTTGTCCAAACGAAAGAAGGAGATGGAGGGAGAAAGGAAAGAAGGGAAAATAATGAGAAAAGGAAGAAAAATGGAAGAGAGAGGAAGGCAGGAGGGGGGAAGGAAGGAAGGCAGGAAGGGGGGAAGGAAGGAAGGCAGGAGGGGGGGAGGAAGGAAGGCAGGCAGGGGGGATGAGAAGAAAGGATGTCTTCCTGAGGCGGCTGGAAGAGATGGGTGTCCACAGCTCTTCTACCCTTATGCCTTATTTTGGGCATGACAGTGAATGCAGTCCAGCGCAGAGGACAGGAGCAGAGGAAACTGTCCTTCAATACACAAGAGCGTGGGAAAGGGACCTGCACGCTTTAGAACACTGTTCTTGCCAGCACGGAAAGTTGGGGATTGCAGTATGAAATGAGTTTTAATTTATATTGAGATCATATCTTTCATAAAGTGGAGTTGAAGTAGAAGACTATTAGCTACCAAAAACTTGACCCATTTAATTGTCAAGGTATTTTGGACACCAGCAGCAGGGGATGAGTAAGGATTACAGCCGGAATGGTAGCAATTAGTGGGAGAACACAACGTGAGGGCAGCAGTGGGACATAAGAGGGTGACCATACAATTTATCTTTCGAAATTAAAAATGTTCCTATTAATCATTAGCTGGGATAGCAGACATAAATTATTCCCTGACAAACTGGGAAGTTTGATCACCCTAGAGAGTACAGATAAATCAGAAGAATCAGGAAGCTACAAAAACCAGATAGAGGACATGACTATGAAAAGCAAAGACAAACGTTTTTGCAAGGCCAGCCTCATTAGTAATCAAAGAAATTAAAATTACAACAACAAAAATGTCTTTTCCAAACATCATTTAGAAAAAATAGAGCTACTATTTATTGAACTCCATGTACTTTCCATGCCTTTCCCCCCTAAATTTAATAAAGTTTTTTATATTAAAATAGGTTTGTATTTATAGAAAAATTGTAGGAATATTACAGAGAGTTCTCATATTCCCTGTGTTCAGTTTCCTTTTACATGACTGTGGAACATTTGTCACAGCTAATGAACCAGTATTGATACATTATTTTTAACTGAAGTCCATGCTTTCTTTGGGTTTTCTTAGTTTTTACCTAATGTCCTTTTCCACTCATGCTGACATTACATCTAGTCAGCATGTCTCCTTAGTTTCTCACACATTGTTTTTGATGACGCTTACAATTTTGAGTCCTGGTGAGGTATTTCGTAAAATGTTCTTCAATTTGGGCTTCTCTGATGTTTTCCTTATGGTTAGACAAGAGTTATGGGCTTTAGGGAAGAAGACTACAGAGGTTAAGGTAGCATTCTCATTCCGTCATATCCAGGATGCCTACAGTCAACGTGGTTTATCACATTGATGTCAGCCTGGGTCAGTTGGTAGTATTGTCAGGTTTCTCCACTGTAAATAACTTCTTTCCTCCCCTTTCCGTACTCTACTATTTGGAAGGAAGTTACTGTGCGGCCCTGAAGGGGTGGGGAATTACGTCCCACCTCATTGAGGGTGGTGAATCTACATAATTATTTGGAGGTCTGCGCAGAGAACTGTCTCTTCTCCCTCATTTAATTATTTATTTAATCATTGATTTATGTTAGTATGGACTTACGGATATTTCTGTTATACTTTGAGATACTTTGTTATAATCCAGTATTATGTTATTTATTTTGTCAGCCACATTGTCCCAGCTTTCTTTCAGGTTGGCACCTATGACTCTGGCAGGCTCCCATTGTTTTTGTTTTTGTTTTTTTTTTAAGATTATTTATTTATTTATTTGACAGACAGACCACAAGTAGGCAGAGAGGCAAGCAGAGAGAGGGGGAAGCAGGCTCCCTGCTGAACAGAGAGCCCAATATGGGGCTCGATCCCAGGACTCTGGGATCATGACCCGAGCTGAAGGCAGAGGCTTAACCCAGTGAGCCACCCACGTGCCCCCTGTCACTTGGTTTTTGAGCACACTTACTTTCTGGTGCTTTTAAGATGATCCTTGCTCAACTTGTATATTCAGTGCCACAGTCCCAGAATCAGCCATTTTTCCAAGAAGCCCTGGTTCCTTTTCCTGGAGAATGGTATTAGAAATCAAGATCTGGGCCCTAGGTGTGCTTGTTGCTACTGGGTGTTGTTACTTCTAGGCCCTCTTAGGGAACAGTGTCAGGAAATACTATGTGTATGTACTGCCACACTTGTACCTGTATATTGATACTGTTTTTCTGTCTGTATCTGTGTCTGTATTAAACTAAACATGAGCTCATCCTTATGACTGCTCCTCATCCAGTACTGCGTGGTTCATTCTAGTTTCTTTGCTTATCTGAAACCCGTCATTCCAACAGTGAGAGGTTTCCACCACCCACCATACATTTCCTTATACTCAGTTTTGGTGAGAGTGCTGGCAGATTGGCACTGTTGATGCCTGTCGGTAGGGGTGTTGGTACATGTTTGTGGAAAGCACTTAGGTAGAGTAAGTCAAAAATCCTAAAAGTATCAGCGGGTCAAAGGTCAGAGTATCAGTTCAGCGGCCAATCAAGAAGGACAAAGGCAAGGAAAGTAGGAGCAGATTCCCCAGGTGGGAGGAGGGTGGCAACACGTGGAGGCAGAACACAGACTCAAATCCATAGGCTTTATTCCCGGGGCACCCAGGGGAGAGCCAACATTTCTGATCATCCTGCAGATCTGCCTGCAGACCTGTAGCCGATGGTAACGGGGAAACGGAATATTTGATGGGTGAATGCGGCAAATTCAGTTCTTCCTCAAGGATGCTTTCTTGATGTTTTCAAAAGGGATTTGTTCATGGTTTAGCTTGTAAGGAGCTGACTGGTAGTTGTTGAGAACCCTTTTTATATACCCAACACTATTCAGAATTAAAAATAAAACGATATACAACTATTCACAGAGTTTACAATCTAGATACTGTGAGATTATTTTATTTTATCTTATTTTTTTTTTTTTTTTTATTTGAGAGGGAGAAAGAGGGGAGGGAAGGACAGAGGGAGAAAGAGATTCTTAGGCAGGCTCCATGCCCAGTGCGGGTGCCAACTTGGGACTTGATCTCACAACCCTGAGATCACAACCTGATCTGAAATCAAGAGTCAGATGCTTAACAACTGACTGAGCCACCCAGATGCCCAGATACTGTGAGATTTATGTCTGTGTGATCAACCTGGAAAACAACTCAGGAATTTTTGTTAAAAGAAAAAGGAAAAAAAAAAAAAAAAAGACATCTGGGGGTAAACCTAGAGCCAAATGTTCTACTACCATTACTGAACCCTTCCTGGTGCCCTGTGTTGTCATAGCCTCTGTGCTGGTCACCTCTGAGGTGGCAGCTTCCTCATGGGGTATGTGACCCAAACACAGATGCCAGAGCAGAGGACCCTAGGCTGTTTTTCAGGGTATCAACTACAAAGGGACAGAAGTCTGTTGAAGTAAGAGAGAGAAGGGTAACTAATTCCAAACAGGAAATAATAACTGTAAACTATCATTGTTTATCTGAGAAGGGATTAGTGAGGAGTTACTTCTCAGAATGAACTCTCCAAGCCTCTCTCTGCTCTCTTAATTTGATAGGCACATCTCGAAGACTGAGGAATTGCTGTGACGGTCAACTCTTCGGGGCTAGCGAGAATGGGGGGTAGGGCGGGTGGAGAGACTGTCCAGGTGCATTGGAGAGAAGAGGAGGGAAGAGCACTTTGAGCTTCTTCCAGGTGGTTTGGGGAAGATAAGTCAAATTTGGAGAAAGCTATAAAAAATTTAATTAAGTTGTGGCTGCATCAGAAGAACAGGATTTCCCTTCAAAGCGGAAGTCGCAGGAGATGTTCAGTTGGCTGGCTCTTTATTCAAGCAACAAACATACTAACTGTAATTATTTGGAGGCTCTAAACAGCTGAAAGGGCATCTGAAAGCCAGTTTTAGCTGGAGTAGAACCACTGAGAGAGGAAATACGGGTCTAAGGTATAGAAGGTATCCTGCAGAATCCCCAGATGTAGTCCCAGTCTCACTGTCCAGTCATGGTTTGTGTTTGGAAGGAGAACAGTGAGCAACACAAGTCAAAAACATGTGAATTAGCATTTAAAAAATGTACATTATGTTTTCCAGAAAGTTCCCTCGTTTGTCCGTGTGTTGGAAAGAAGTCACTCACTCATGATTCTCTGCACACCTCCATACTTCCCAGAGATTCAGATAAAACCCCCATCACCACCTGGATTCCTATATAACACTCTCCACTGATGCCTGCACCGAGATAATATGACTAGGTGTGGGATTCTGCAGGCTTGCTGAAGTTGGGAATCCCGTGGCACAGACAAGTGGTGATCATTTAAAGAAAAGGGGAGGGGCTTACTGTTGAGCCACAGGCATATTCTTGAACAGGTATTCTAGCTTAAACCTGCATCAGCCATGTCTGGAGAACGGGTGGATGGTGCCTTTATGGGTCCATGTTACTGGAAAGAACTAAGGGAAATGTGATGATTTCATCCTGCAGGGGGAGGTGAAATGCGGATCTTAGCCTTGGGCTAGTGTCCAGGAGGTGTGGTGATTCTGTGTAGAATTCCTCCGTGTCCTTCCAACCACAGCCGTTTGACTTAAGGCCCAAGTTTCAGGCAAGGGAAAGGAGGCAAGCACAATGGAAGAACAGTGGAAGTTAAGAGATTTGAGATATTGACATGGAAGGCATCAGCCCTGATGGTGTTCATCTTTGGTGAAGGGCCTACCTCTAGACCCTACCCTATAGCAGGACCTCAGTATTGAGTGCAGGAGACTCTACTGGCCATCGGTTGCTGAGCTATCACTTACTTACATGCAATGCACAAGGCATCATCACAGTGAACCAGATCCGGGTCGTAGGGAGAAAAAGGCCCTTGATGTGCCAGGGTGTCAAAAGGATTAGCTACAGGGTACTCATGGATATCTGGGGCCTTGCAGACCTCATTGGTGGTAGTGTTAAGGAGAGAGAGCCAGAGTTGCTGTAGTATGGAGAAGGCTGGAGCCAACTGATGCTCTTACCGGATTGGAAATTCCATTTTTATATCACCCTGACACCTCCCCATCCTAAACTCACCTGGTAAAAAGGATGACTTAAGAAGGAAAGCTCTTATAGTTTTAAACATCTTCAACACTTGGGGCAGTCTCGTATCACCTGGGATATGTTTTTTTGTCTTCCCTTCTAGAGTCTTAAGTTCCCGGAGGGGCTGTATCTTTACCCTTACATCCTCCACATCTGAATGAACACCAGAAACAAAGCCCGAACTCAGCAATTGCTTGTAAATGAATGGAAGATATCTAACCTAAAGCAGGCACCGTGTTCAGTACTTTATTAAGGTTGAATTTTAACCTCTAGTGAAATCAGGTTTTTGTAGGGAAGGGGGATACCTGGACAGCTTTGCAAAATTTGCCTTTCACAACCACAGAGCTGGAGTTTAGAGACCATCAGTCTAGGATTACACACAGTGTGGTTGATGGACAGGTCCTGTGTTGTGGATTGTTCCGTGTTTTGCAGTAAGTACGGAGATGGAAAGCATTTAGAAACTTAACGGTATTTGACATTGCAGAAACATCTAAGCCTGGGATCATTTTTCTATACTTCCTATTTGTAACAGTATTACGATAGTATTGGTTTATGAAGGGTTGGAAATGAAAGAAACCGAAAGGTCTGTCTTTTTTTCCGATCTGAAATTATACATTTATAGTTTGATTCTCTACCTTTTCAGAGAGGCAAGGTGTTATAAACATGGGCCCTGGAGGTAGGCGACCCAGGTGGGAATCTGGTTCTTCTGCTTTCTGGATGAGTGACCTTGGGCAGATTACTTAGTCTCTGTTCCTGAGTTTCTTCTTCTGTAAAAATGGGCTACGATGATGATGGAATTTTTTATACCTATGTCCTGAGGTGGCTGGGACAGTAAAGAGTCCACGCACATAGAGCAGAGAGAACAGGGCCTGCCATGTGTGAATATTGAACGGTTACTGACCACTGCTGTTCTTATAAGTGAAAAGCAGACCCGGAGAAGTGGTGAGAGTTGCTTGTGGTTACAAGGCTACTCCAAGAGAGACCTGGATCCCCAGATATCTCAACAGACTCTATGTTCTCACTCTTTCCTCTTTTTATCCCAAATCTCTCCTTCCCAACAATGATCATACTCTGAATTCTTGCGTGCTTGTTTCCAACTCTGCTCTGACCCCTCATTTGCTCTGTGCCCTCTTCACACTGTTTACTGTAAAACAGGTCTGCGTCATTGTGGTCTCAGTCAGGTCCCTGCCTCCTTGACCATGACAGAATCACTGCTCTCCTGTGTTCTGGGACTTTGGTCTCTCTGTTGGAGCCATCACAGAGATGACCTGGCTGGCCGATGTCCTGACCGAGCACCAACTCTGCTGCTTAACACAACAATGAGGACGTGTCACAGGAACACTGCAGCAGAGGTGAGCGGTGACTGCAGATGTTTATGAAAATGATGACCGATTTTCCTGCAAAGAAAATGAATCACATAATATGCTCCTGATGCAGGCCATTAAGTCAGTCCTTGTGGGACAAGCAATATTGACCTGTCATGGAAAGAACAGTGGGTGACAGTGGACAAGATGTTTTAATTCTCATCAGACTCTGCCCATATGAAAGAACTGATTTACTAAGACTGGAGTTAGTCTTACTTATGTTTTGTCAAAAAACAAAACAAGCAAATAAAAAAAAAAAATGTGCTTCCTTGGCTATCTGCCAGGCTTACTAAAAAGTTCTGTATTTTGAGAAGATAAGGAACACTGTTCTCCTCTTATAATGCCTTCTCCCTCAAGGCTTTAAAAACCCATTTTCAAGCCTTTTCTAAATTTCATGTCCTTGGACCTCTTTACGCCATATTGCATTTCTTAAAAAATGATTTAGTGAGGATTTATTACGTGCTGAGCCCTTTTCTAAGAGCTTTATGTATGTTAACTCATTTGATTCTCTCAACCACCCTGGGAAATACATTCTCTTTATCCCCATTTTAAGTTGGGGCAAAGAGAGATGCAGGGACTGGCAGGGCGAATGTGTTTGTGGCAGGTGTCTACAGCATCACCTGTTCAACCCTGCATGAGGAGCAGTGAGGGAGATGCCATTCATGCCTCTGTCCCTCAGCCGCCCTTCGTGCCCCTTCTCCCTCCTTCTCTGTCTCCTTCCTTTCCCCTTACCTGAGAGCACAGTGTTCTACTTTCTGTTTTGTAGGGCAATGACAGGGTCATCACTAGAAAGTTCCCACCACTTTCTGTCCATCTTCCTCTGCTTGAGAACAATTCTGAACAATGAAGTTGGGGAACTTGTTATACATACCCTACAGTCTGATGCAAGCCTGCTAGGACTTGGGCTTTCTCCTCATTTTTGTCTTGAGTTTTCAGTAAGATGTTTTTAGGCGGGAGGGAAAGAGAAAAAGAGAAAGGGATTGTGGAGTAATGGGAGATATTTTAGAAGCTCTAGAATCTAATTGTTAACCCCATCATTGATTAGCTTTTCATTGCTTGAATAGACATTGGGGTGAGAATATTGAGGAATTCCCAACAATGGTTCGTGGCCAAGGGCCAGATTCTTTTTTTTTTCTTTTTTTAAAGTTTAATTTATTTAGCAGAGAGAGAGACAGCATGAGCATGAGCAGCGGGGTGGGTAGGGGAGAAGGAGAGACAATCTGAAGCAGACTCTGTGCTGAGTGTGGAGCCTGACACAGGGCTCAATCTCACAACCCTGATATTGTGACCTGAGCTGAAGCCAAGAGTCAGGTGCTTAATCGACTTCACCACCCAGATACCCCCAAGGGCCAGATTCTTATACTATTTCTTTTACCCTTAGAAAGCAAAAATACTGACGGAAGAAGAAAAAAATACGTGACTTAAAATTACATAAGCAGCAAGTAGATTCTTACATCAGATTGGATTCCAGTAGCATTCCAGTGATCTTCAGAAGGCTACCTCAAAGCAAATGGCAAACAAAACAAAAAAAAACCAAAACAAGCATTCAAAGACCAGATTGACTAATTTTAAACCAATACTTTTCGACATTAAATAAACTGAGTACATACAAAAGTCCAGATGGATGAGATCTCAGTAAGCTCTCTCTATATTTTACAAGATTCCATAGTGAGATGTACACCGTATTGAGGCATCTTCTCTTCCTAGAGCAAATTAAGTCTGGTCTGGACACAAATAATAATCAGTGCTAATACTGCCATGCTGCCCAATGCCCAGAGAAATAAGATATTTAGTAAATGTTGTATAAGATGGCAGGGAAGACTTCTGTGACTCTAGCACACTTGTAAACATGAGTTGAAAGACCTGGGCATATACTCGAGTTTGCTTTAGAGTTCTGGGGCTTGTCTTGCCTGCCATTTTTTGTCGCGTATAGGAAGACTAGGCTAAAAAGGGTATACTTGCCAGAAAATAAGAGAAAGATAAATTAGAAAAAACTACAGACTTTTAGAAATGATTAGAATCTTCGAAAGTGAGATCATTATCTTGTACATATGTTATATTCCTTAATTAATTTTGGTACTTTAGGAAACAATAAAGAATTGTCAGTTTGAAAGAATTTAATGTAGCATCTAGAAATGAAACATAGACAACCCATTTTCTAGCTTTGGAAGTGAAATATAGACAATTTATGTTAAGTAGAAGAATTTTACAGGACTTCAGGTTTATAGAACCAGATCGCAGAGCCTTGAATTTAAGGATTTTTATGGGAAGAAAGGTAGAAAAGAACAGGGACTGGGAAGCCTAAGACACATCATGATTAAACAATGGCTCTCACTGGCTAGATGTTATAGTGTAGCACAGATCTATTAAGTGAGAAAGAAAAAGAAGTTTCCAGAGAGAATCAATGTGGACTTAGTAGATCCTCAGATTTGTGATACATCAATTCAGGGGAGTCAGTGTATAGGGAAGACGGGGCCTTGGCCTTGGCCTTGGTGGGTAAAGCAGAGATCATAGATATATGTACACATAGATTCTCTCTGGTGGGATTGTACTCTCCGAAATCACAGAATAGTGAATTCTGCACACTGAGGGGTGTGTCCTCAGATCTACTGAGAGAAGCTCAAAATGGAAGATCTGGGCTGTGTCACACAACACTGAGCACTCTGATGAAGACTGTCTTGGCAGGGCCGACAAGAGGGACATTGAGGAGGCAGGGGATCTCCCCAAACGATTCTCCCCGTGCTCCAGATACCTTCTTCCTCTGCTGCTCTGATGCCGACCCGAGCCTGTTGACCACATCTTTCATGGTTCACTCTTCAGGTGATGCTTGGCAGACTCAGGATTTGCCCCTGTACCTACTTCTCTGTGCAGAGCCATTGCGTATTCTCTGTGCTTGCTGATTCAGTTTGAACAGCTGCCGGACTTACTAATCATGGCTTACCATTTTCCAAAGTAAAATCATGATGGTCACTTTCATAATTTTACTTAAGATGGATGCTGTGGGTAACCATTGTGTGTAGTAGTCATGCTGGTTGTGATATTAGATAAGAAGAAATAGCAGGAAGCAATAAAACCAAATGATAATTATACAGTTGTGTATTTAGTTAGTAAGCCAGCTATCTACCCATAAAATTTATCCCAAGTTACAAAATTAACTATTGTATTTTCCCTCTCTTTTTCTCCTGCTACTTCAAGAAAGTTAACTTGCCTAGAAGAAGGTAAAGAGTTGTGAATGTTTCAGAATCACAGAAAATATTTCTTCCTTTGCTACTTGTTAAGGTTTAAAGACTCAGGACAATAAATAAGCAAAAGTAATAGAGAAACACATTGCTCTCTGTACAAAAGCATTCACATCTGAATGTAGTCAAAGGCAAAATATTATTATAACTGTTGGAACATATTTTCCCTACTGTTTCATAGAGTTAGTTTTATGTTAAATAGATGAGTCATGGGCAGTTTTACTTATGAGTTCTGTGCTCTTTCACATTTACTAGTAATGTCTATAAAATGTGGACATTTATATAAATTTTAGAAATATATTCACATTTGATATATATTTATAAATACAAAAGTATTTACACATTTACTATATATTATATAAATATAACATTTAACAAATAATATATTTTTGTTCTTATTTATAATGTATGCTACAAAAAATTTGTATTAAATCTCATGTAATCAAAAACTCACAGTGTGATGATCTTTTTTGTAGAATCTTGGCTCCCATGCTGGGTAATATTATTTCTCTGAGATGTGCAAATAGTTTCAGTTTTTTAAAAATGTGATTTGCAGCTATGTAGTTTTCTTCTAATAACAGCTTCTCTCAAAAACACAGAGCAGGGGTCAACAAAAATTCCTGGCTAACTAAAAAGCAATTAGAGAACTCCTCATTAATTTGACTATTTAATTTCTGTTTTTACTCATAGCAACATTATTTTCCTCAGTAAAACACCAATTTCTAATTCAAGAAATGATATCAAGACAGAGGGGGATGAGGTGGAGAGACAAAAGGAGAGTTTGAAAAGCCATAAAGTAGCTTATAAAAAACCGATAGTTTTTCTTTTGATGGGCAGCTGCCCACTGCTTTCCCTGCAGCTGTATCAGACTTGGTCAAAAGAATATTCTTGAAAGAGAAATGAAATATATGTTTAATTATGTCTTTAAGCTTATGTAGGAAATCACTTTTCTATCCTGCAGAACTAAAGAACTACTTGCATTAATTTAACATTGTACTTCATGAATTATTTTTATATTACCATGCTGATTAAGGTCATGAGTGCATGGGCCTAAAACCATGTTAATCCCAAATCAATATGCCTCTTTTGTTACTTTAGATATTAGGCCTAGTAAGCATGGTAGTGTATAGATTTTTGAAAAGTAGCTTGGAAAATGAGCTCATTTTATGATATGGACTATTGAAAATGGAATTTGTGACTATTCAGATGAAAACTGCTTTAAAAAAAAACCCAAAACTCGTTGACACTAAACAAATCGAGCTCGATTTTTCCAGTGGAATTGTCAGTTCTACAATACCATGTGCCCTTTTGATAAACTACGTGATTCAACAGTGGCAGACATTTCAGCCTGATTGCCAGAGACTCATATTTACCCTTTTGGAATATGCAAATGGGATTTATGCCTCTGGTGATAATAGTGAATTTGCAAAGATAATAAGAGAGAATAATATGAATGTCATTAAGTGAAATTTATCTTCATGTTCAGTAGATTAGATTACACTACTTTTTAATGTTCTGAGTTTGCTGCAATCTTCTTGATGGCCTCTGTTTTTCTGCTCTGCTTCCCTTACTAACAAAAAAAATTCTTGAATGTTGTCTTAGACACCATTTTGGTTGTCTCACCACTGTTATTGTTGATCAGATAATGCCAAACTTAATCACCAGAGAGCTACTTAAGTTTGGAAAGAGCCAGTAATACTCCTGACCCTTTGTTTTTTATAGTCGGCACAGTATTAGCATGGATTATCCAGTAGAAGTTTCTGGACACTCGGCAAGGTGTGTGGTGATGACGTGGAGCCAGCATGAGCATTGTGGTCCCTCACTAGACTTCAGGCTCCGTAAGGGGGGCATCATTTTGTTGTGTGCACCATTGCCGTTCCAACCCTAGGACAGTACTTTTCACCTAGAATATGTTCCATAAATCTTTTGAGAGAATGAATAAAACAAATCCATGCAATGCAAACTAATATCAATTCATTTTTTGATGTTTATGTTACTGGTTTGGTAGACTAGGGATACTACCCATGAAGTGTATGTGGATATCAGCAAGATATTTATCAATTTGTACATGACATCTTTCAGGGGAAAGTAAGTATGTGTTTGGTCACAGTTTAGTCACTTCAGAGCCTGGCCAGTGATCACTCAAAAAATACCTGTTGAGGGGCGCCTGGGTGGCTCAGTGGGTTAACGCCTCTGCCTTCGGCTCAGGTCATGATCCCAGGGTCCTGGGATCAAGTCCCACATCGGGCTCTCTGCTTCCTCCTCTCTCTCTCTCTCTCTCTGCCTGCCTCTCTGCCTACTTGTGATCTCTGTCAAATAAAATCTTAAAAAAAAAAACCTGTTGAAAAAAAGAAGCCTCTGGAGAGCAGCTGTATGGCATGCTGTGGTGCTTCTACTTAAATCTTTTTCATGGAGATGGATGAAGACATTCATAAGTTAGGTGACAGCAGACTTCACAAAGAACACAATGGGCTGTAGAGTAGGTAGGAAGTAAAAAGATGAAACATCAAAAGAATAATGCAAATGCTTATTAGTACCTGGTTCAAAGAAGTATAAAAAATATAGGCTGACAAAGATATAATTTTCTAGTAGTTAAATATATAATGTGAATTACATTTGAGATATAGTTTGATTGTAAACTCAGTGTGAAACAACAATAATCTGATATGGTCTCTAATGTAAATATGATTTGGGGCTGCATTAATATGTATTTAACCTTGGGTCTGTGGTTCATGAAACCTTTGGTATTGTATGCATCTTGTACCCTATGTGTTGTTGTTGTTCTTCTTTTTTAGGAGGAAATGTTCATACCTTTTACTAAGTTCTTAATGAGAACAGTGACTTACAAAATGTTAAGATCTAAGTTCAGAAGATCAGTAGTAGTCTTGTTTGTATACAGGTCAGGTCAAAGTATAATTGTACCATTGTAATCAGTTCTTAGAAGTACATTTTAAGAGTAATAATGATAAGTTAAAGCATCTCTAGGAGAAGTGAAAGGTCTGAAAATCATGACCTCTGCAAGTAGGATTGAAGGAACTGGAGGGCCAGGCTTGGAAAGAAAAGATCGCGAAGAGACTGCATGACTTAAAAAAAAAAAAGTTTTTTGGGGTGCTTGGGTGGCTCAGTGGGTTAAAGCCTCTGCCTTTGCCTCAGGTCATGATCACAGGGTCCTGGGATCAAGCCCCGCATCAGGCTCTCTGCTCAGCAGGGAGCCTGTTTCCTCCTCTCTCTCTGCCTGCTTCTCTGCCTACTTGTGATCTCCGTCTGTCAAATAAATAAATAAAATCTTTAAAAAAAAGGTTTTTTTCTGACTGGGAAAAGCTATAAATACTGACAGTATCTATTACTGCTGAGAATGTGAGGAAGTGGAGAGTCTCATAATCTGTTAATGGGTGTGAAATACTGTGGTTGTGTTGCATGGCAGTTCGGCATGATTGATTAAATGAATGTGTATTGATAGGTAATTTAGAGAAATTCTGTGCACAGGCGCATATGTGCAAAGCACATATACAAAGAAATTTATAAGGGTATTTAGAAGTTTTATTAATTCCCCCAAATTGGAAATATTCAAAGGTTTTATCATAGTTAGGTTATATCCTTGATACAACTATGGCATACCATGCAGCAGTGAAAACGAAGGAGGCAGATCTGCAGGTTTCGATATGCAGAATATCATCAAGATTTATAAAGTGGAAAAATAGCATGCTGAATATAATATGTATGTATTATAATTTCATTTCCCTATGTGCATAAAGAGATAAAGATCTGGAATAATTTGTAATAAGCTGATAATAATGCTTCCCTCTTTGGGATTCAGGGAGAGTCAGGGAGCTCTGTATTTGCATAAATTGTATTTTTTCATAAAAATATTCAAGTGGTTTAAAAAATAGGAATGAGTAATAAGTGGAAGTTATAAATGAAAAAAGTGAATAAATACAATTTTAGAGGATTTATACATGGAGAAACGGTTACATTCCTTTTTTCTATATAGTTCCAGAGAGGAATGGGGTTTAGCTACATTAGGTTTATTTTAATTCTGTATATAGATATGTTTTAAAATGGAATTGGTTGTCAATTATTGGCTCCATTCTCATTGGAAGGGTTGAGACAGAGCTTAGATAACTATTATTGACTATTCCCAAGATGTTCTAAAAAGAATCATCCTATTCAATGGGGAAAGATTAGTAACATAATTTTCAATTTTATGAGTTTATGACTCTGTGGCTACCTCATATCTAAGTGCCCTTTTGCTCATATATTCCACCATTCTCGTTTAGAGTTCCTTGACTCAGCAACCCGTCTTTTATATTTTACCTCTATGATCTTACTTACTTTCATGATTTCTTTCATGCCCAACCTTTCCCAAAGTGTGGGATGCATACCACTGGCTCGAGAGGTGGTTGTTAGTGCTGACATAAATATGACATAAATACTGATCACAGAATTCTCAAATTAGTGGGGGAAAATAGTTTTTGCCCTTCTCAGTGCTTTCAGTTGGAATCAAGGAGAAAATTGTTAACATTTTTCTAGTACTTGATACCGTTCCCTTTATAACCAAGTGCAAGAAGCTTTTGAGCATTGAACTTAAGTTATCAACCAATACCATATATATAGCTAAATAATATTTTGTTTTTCTGGAATGTGTTGTGGTTACTATCTGTTTTCTGTGGCTGTAGCATGAACTGCTCATTACCTACTCAATATACATCACTTCCTTCTTCTTTATTAAAAGAAAATCTTTGTTATTGATAGTGGCAATGTGTCAGCTAAAGGCCTAGCTTTTTTTACACCTAGGTGTGGTCATGTGTCTTCGTTCTGGCCAGTGAGATAAGCAGAAATGCCCTGTGTGATATCCAGGAAGGATGCTTAAAGAGTGCTTATTCATCTGAGAATTGCACTCTGTGTACCCTAGCCCCATTCTTCCTTCCTGCTTCTCATATAGCTGAGATGACTGGAGGAGAGCCGCTGAACTGGACCATAAGCAGTCTTGAGAACAACGGACTCATACTAAGAAAGACAAAGCAGAAAGATAGGATACTGCTCCCTAATTATTACTATGATGCTGCCATAGCTAAGATTGGATTTCCTATGTCTTGACTACTTTTGAATGAGAGATTTATCTGTTTAAGCTGTTGTTGTTTTAGGTGGGTATAGGAAGGAACACAATCCAGACAGATACAGCAAATATTATTGGTTTTTCACATTATGTCAGTAATTCAAAATTTACTTATACAACGAATTTATTGGACTGATATGCACTGGATTCAATCTAATTTTGGAGTTTATTTTTTTGAACAGGTTTAACTGTTTGTGACGTCTGATACTTCGTGATTTTTATTCTTTCTTCAGAGTCTTCCAGAGAGAAAAGAGAAATTTGCTATTTCTCTGTGTTTTCAGAAAATATTTACTTATTTATTTTAGAGAGAGAGCATGCACCCATGTGCAAGACTGAGTGAGGGTAGGAGCAGAGGGAGGGAATCTTCAAGCAGACTCCTTGCTGAGCATGGAGCCCTATGCAGGGCTTGATCTCATGATCCATGAGATCATGACCTGGGCCAGAACTAAGAGTCCGACTCAGCCACCCAGGTGCCCCTACTATTTCTCTTAAATAGAAGAACACATTCAATCTTCAGTCACTATATGGGTCCATCGAATCCTTTTGTGAATCTAAGATACATTATGAGATCTTAGTGACCTTGTTATTATCACTATTTTTTTTAGGTCTTAGAACATGGTGCTAATTCATTGTGTAAGGAATTATTTAATTATTATTTATCAGTTATTAACTAAGCCAAAGTAGGCTAATTAGGCCAAACAAGACTGAAATAATAAGAAAATATAAGAATGATAGAACTCCCTAAATTTGAGGCCCTCAAAAGAATGATGTAATGAGTAAAATCACCATTCTTCGGCTTTCTTATTATGTTGTCCAAAGTATTGCATCGTATTTCTTTCAAAAAATTAAAAATTTTTTATTTATTAAAAATTGTTTTGTTGAGGTATAATTGGCTTATGATGTTGTATTAGTTTAAAATGTATAGCATAATGATTTGATACATATATATAGTGAATATATGTAGTGAAATGATTACCAAAATAAATCTGAGAATTTAGATTTTTACATTTTCTTTCCAAAATGGTAAGGGATGAAATAGAGGAAGCTGGTTCAAAACGTAAGATGAATCCAAAGATAAATGCGAGGAGACAAAGAGCAGCATTCTGGTCTTGAGTGATGGTGGCGAAATTGATCATATAAGCCACATTTGAGATTATGAGTTTTCAGATGGAGATGTCTATCTTGATTTTTTCAAACTTAAAAAGCTAGTTTGATGAGAATACAAGATATTTCTAAGGATACATGAAAAAATATGTCATTCTTACTCAGTTTGTCGTTCAACTAGGAAGGACTTCGCTATACTGAGATTTTGTGACAAGACTCATAAAAAGTATGTGTTCTGGTGGTACTATTTCAACATTTATGATGCTTGTGCACCAAACTTCACTTGTTTGAGGTTTGCTGTGTTTAAATTTTTTTTTTAATTTTTTTTTTAAGATTTTTATTTATTTATTTGACAGACAGAGATCACAAGCAGGCAGAGAGGCAGGCAGAGAGAGAGAGGAGGAAGCAGGCTGTCCGCAGAGCAGAGAGCCCGACGCGGGGCTTGATCCCAGAACCCTGGGATCATGACCTGAGCCGAAGGCAGAGGCTTTAACCCACTGAGCCACCCAGGCGCCCCTGCTGTGTTTAAATTTTTATGAAATTTGAAATCAAGTTTTTCATTATCTCTTTATTATTCTATAAGTTTTTTGTAAAATGACTTAAAATATAAAATATTAAAAGGCCGATTTAACTCAGATGATAAACGATGCTATTTTTCCTGGTGTGCTGAGCGTTAAGTAGAATAGGTAGTTAGATGATAAATACTAAGTTCATAAAAATACAAGTTAATCAAAATGCTTGAATATAGCAAAAAATCACAAAAGAGATTGTTATATACATAGTTTGGGAAACATCACATCAAAACGATTTTCTTTATTCAGATTTGACTTGTTAAATGATGTTTTTGTACACTTGTTGACATTTTTCCTCTACTAAAATTTTTATATGGTGAAAAGTTACTGTTTAATGAGTATGGAGTTTCAGTTTGGGAAGAAGAAAAAGTTCTGGAGATGGAAGGTGGTCATATTTGCCTAACAGTGTGAATGTATCTAATGCTGCTGAGGGGTAGGTATAGAGATGGTTAAAATGTGTTACTTAAATTAAAAAACTCAAACTTAAATTAAAAATTTTAATTAAATTAAAACACAAATTGCCTTCAGCAGAATGCTTTCCCTAATGACTGCTTTTGTTCTTACTCATGCCTTTATTTTGGGTGTTCTACATGTTTTTGGACAGAATTGCTTTTCTATGGATATTGTACTAGATGGATATGCTCCTAAAAGAAAGCAGATAGAGCATACAGAATCCTAAATCACTCATTTGACACTTTTATACAATGGAGCCTGTATCAATTTGAGCACAGTATATTATATTATTTTCAATTAATACCAATCTGTAATTAATATCTAACTAAGCTAGCAAATGATTAAGTACTCTGATTCCCAGAGTTCATTTGGAGCTACTGTTTTGTATAATGTGAAAGTCATACGTAGACTCACAATGTGAGGGTCATATATAGGGCTGCGAAGAATTGATTTCATGGGGGCCTTCCTTTGTGTTTCTCCAGTTTCTGAGTCAAGCTGCATGTAACAAGATTCTGAATTCTTACACTTGAATGTTCAGTATCCAAGACCCACTGGGGTCCCAGAGTTGCATCAGTTCCTTACTTGTCTGTTTTCCCACTAGTTTAATTGCTTTCCACACTATCCATATTACCATTCACACCTACCTCTGATAATGTTTTATTTTTCAGTTTCCAGAATTCGATGGAGGGACCATGAAGTCCACAAGAAGGCTCATTTATAAGAATTCAAATAAAGACAGATTTTATTGTCTCATGTCAGGAGGTATGAGAACTATAGAGCACAGGGGGAGGTGAAACCATGTCTACATCAAAACTAAGTTTCTCTTGATCTGCTGAGGTTTATTATGAGCAAGTTTCCTGATAAACTGATTTTCTTAAATATACGGCATTATGCTAAGATGTATGGAGTTTGCATAATGAACTGTGACACAGGAAAAGTGTTTTATATGTTCCCTTTGAAATTTCTATTTGTATGCTTAATGTTACTGTCACATTTCTAAGTAGACTTTAGTTTTTCCTAGGAAATTGAGATGCTTTTGTGCTCTATTCATTGCAGGGATTTTCCTGCAATTTTTAAAAAAAACATTTCCACCAATGGGGTCCTTTCAGAACACCTACAGAGGATATAAAAAATATATTGTAGTGCATTGTATTGATGTCAACAGAACTGTGTGTTTTCACCCTGGTGTGATGTCAGAACAATGCAGTGCATCTTTCACTGTGCCAACTCACTGGAATAAAAGACCCATTCAGAGAGAAACCCTTGGATGGTCACAGTTTTTAGGAGTTTTTATGCATGGCCACACAAGCTTATAACTTTAAATTTTTCTTACAATGCATTATATTCTCTTCCCATCGCAGCTGAGCTTTCATACTGAAAAGTGAATATTTTATATATAGCAGCTGAAAAATGTATCCATTCTTTGGTTAAAAAAATAAAAAATAAACACTTTTGTGGAATGATTCTATCACAAGGCCAGCTTAGCACATTTTATTCATGCTACTTTCTAAAACCCCTGGTGTTAAGACTGACAGCAGAATGTGGAGTTCATAGATCTCACCATACAAATTCCCAAACCCCCTGTAAAAGGGATTGACAGATGTGAGCGTGGATGGTACTATGGATGCTTTGGAGATGAAATTAGAACATTTTGTATTTAGATGGAAAGAGTAAGTATAAAACATTTCATTTTAGGTAGTTAGGATTTGGAGAGAAAGAAAAAGAAAGCACTGTGCCTTACTTCTGGAATTCTTCTCCTGACTCTTCATTTTGTTGTTTTTGTTAAACTTTTATTCCCCCAAATACAAAATTCGATTGTTAATGGTGAGGAAATTGGAAAGTACAATAAAAAGAATAAATTAAGCCACTTTGGAATGCCCTTTCTTTTTTTTTTTTTTTTTTTGCCCATTTTTTTTTCCATTTTATTTATTTTTTCAGCGTAACAGTATTCATTCTTTTTGCACAACACCCAGTGCTCCATGCAAAACGTGCCCTCCCCATTATCCACCACCTGTTCCCCCAACCTCCCACCCCTGACCCTTCAAAATGCCCTTTCTTGTCTCACCCAGAAATGTCCATTGTTGGTATGTTGGTGTTGTCCTTGCTTTGGTGTGTATGTTGCAAAAATGGGTCATACTAAACTAGTGATATTGTAACTTCATTCTATTCCATAGATAACGAACCCTTTCCTATTACTGCCTGAGTAAATATTCTAAAGCATCATTTTTAATGACTATAAAGTATTTCTTTATAGAGGAACCATTTGTTTTAAAGCAATAGCTTGGTTATGACATGTTATTTTTATTTATTTTTTTGTTTATTGTTATTTAAAAGTTTTTTGATTATACTACAGGCGGAGTCACTATGTACTCTTATTCCCCACCTGATGGACTCTTGTGCTATCCCTGTTTGTTTGTTTTCCTATTATAAACAAAACTACTATTATCATCTCGGATGCATATCTTTGTATAGGTATTGAGTATGTTACATAGTATAGCTTTCTGTAAGAGAGATATCCTAATATAGGATGTGTGGCTTTTAAAGTTTTAATATATATTGCTAAAGTATTATTTAAAAGGTTGTACCAGGGGCGCCTGGGTGACTCAGTGGGTTAAAGCCTCTGCCTTTGACTCAGGTCATGAACCCGGGGTCCTGGGATCGAGCCCCACATCAGGCTCTCTGCTCCGCGGGGAGCCTGCTTCCTCCTCTCTCTGCCTTCCTCTCTGACTAGTTGTGATTTCTCTCTGTCAAATAAATAAAATATTAAAAAAAAAAAGTTGTACTAGTTTACACCCAGAACACATGTCGATATCCATTTTTCCACATCCTCTTGAGCATTATAAATAACAACATTTTGCCAGTCTTACATGCAAAAAATTTATATATAACTTAATTTTTATTGCTTTAATAATTAAAAAACTCTTTTCAATGTGTGTCGATGTGTTCCCATTTCAGTGAATTATTTTCTGTTTGAATCATATGTGTGTATTTCTATTAAATTATGTCTCTTTTCATTGATTTACAGAAACTTTTAGCCCCTTTTTTTAAATATGTCTGGCAAATGTGTTCTTTCATTCTTCATTTATCTTTTTTAAAAAAAAGATTTATTTATTTATTTTAGAGAGTTGTTGGGGGGAGGAACAGAAGGAGAGGGCAGGAGACTCTGAAGCAGCCTCCACGCTGAGCACAGAGCCCCACATGGGGCTCCATCTCACAACCCTGAGATCATGATCTGACCTGAAACCAAGAGTCTGATGTTTAACTGAATGTGCCACCCAGGCGGCCCCTGTCTTCATTTATCTTTGAATTTTACTTGTGGGTTTTTTTTTTTTCTATACAAATATTTTTCATTGTCTAAATTTTAGTCCTCTTATGTATGACTTCTAGGTTTTACATCTTTGCTAAGAAAGACCTTCTTCTCTCAAAGGTTACAAAATAGTTTTCTGTGTTTTCTTCTAGGGCTTTATGTTAGGTATTTAATCCATTTGAAATTTGTTTGTGCTTAATGGTATGAGGAAGGAATGTAACTTTTTGCTTTTCCTAAAACATATCCACTTGTTTCCAAACCATTTCTTTTCTGTACCATCTTCTGTCACTCATTCAAGTGCCAGCTTGATATAAATTGTTATATCTATTTGAATCTCTTTCTCTACTCCTAGTTCAAATAATATCTGGTTTTCATTATTGTAGCCTTATAGTATGTTTTGCATCAAGAAGGATGCAAAAACTTCACTTGTTTCATCAAATGAAATTGTTGGGTGTAATTTCTACTCATGGTTTGGGAGGGTCCAGCAAAGCTGTACCAGTCTACACTCCCACTAGCGGCATATGCAAGTGTTTATTTCCCCGCACCTTACCAATGCTTGTATACATTTGTATTGCGTAGGTGTGCAGATATTTTTTAAGTTGCCAGTTTGATAGACGAAAATTAGAATCTGGAAACTTTATTGTACATATCCTTGGTTCCTAGTAAGGCTGAACTCTTTTCCTATAGTTAATTCAGTTTTGCAGTTATTTTTCAGTATTTTTGGGTCAGTTAAATGTGCTCATGTTTCAGTAACAGCATGCCTTAACTCTGGAGAGCACAGTGGTTGATCCAGGAGCAGTGAGACTTCGGAGTACAAATGTTTCCACCAGAGGGTCTCTTGAGTTTGCTGTAATTTCCCTAGGACAGCCGTGGGCACTCGCTGAAGAAGCCTGCCCCAGAGTCGGGACAGTAAAGACAGAAAGAGTTGCCTGTCCCTTTAAAAGTTAGGGTCTTAAAGTCTTTGGAAAAGGGGAGGTAGAGAGGCTGCCTCAGATGTACCCTTGGGGATTCACTTTTCTGCAGTGAAAACTCTGAGACAGACTCACATTGTTTTTGGTGACAAAAATCTTGTATAATGAAACCATTTCTACGTAACCATTTTAAGATGTTGAGAATGCTATGAAGGTATAGCATAAGCGTCCTATGAAAAGTAGTAACATACTCTGTCTCTGTGAAAAGCCATCCTCATCTGGAAGGGGAAGAGTGTAATTACTTATTTATTTTTTTAAAAAAATGCAGAATAAGAATATTACTGCTTTATCTGATTTAATTGCCTTGACTTTTAAACTTGTAATGTGGATGAAGAACTGATGCTAGAATTAGAAATGTTAGTTCTGTCATTTTTTTCCTTGAATTATCTGTTATCCACATTTAATGATTGTGCGAAGTTTAGTTAAAACTACTTAAATTTTAACTGATGCAGTAATGACTATTTAAATAAAAAAATAGGCAGGTGGCAGTTTTCCTTTGGCTTCTACAGTTGGCTAAATTAAGAGGAAGAAGGCTTCAGTTGGGTTTTGGTTACCTCTGTTTTCTTACTAGATTGCTATCTAAGGGGTTGGAGGGGTAGTGGAGGGAGAGGAAGCAAATCTAAAACAAATATTAGTAAGAAACAAGTCTTACATGTGCAGGTTGTGCTATGTCCCTGGGTCTAAACTAGGGTTGGAAGTATCTGTAGCTACCTGTATGAGTAGTAATATTAGAATCATATATTGAGACATCCAGATGGCCAACAGACACATGAAAAAGTGCTCCATATCACTCGGCATCAGGGAAATACAAATCAAAACCACAATGAGATATCACCTCACACCAGTCAGAATGGCTAAAATTAACAAGTCAGGAAATGACAGATGCTGGCGAGGATGCGGAGAAAGGGGAACCCTCCTACACTGTTGGTGGGAATGCAAGCTGGTGCAACCACTCTGGAAAACAGCATGGAGGTTCCTCAAAATGTTGGAAATAGAACTACCCTATGACCCAGCAATTGCACTACTGGGTATTTACCCTAAAGATAAAAACGTAGCGATCCAAAGGAGCACGTGCACCCGAATGTTTATAGCAGCAATGTCTACAGTAGCCAAACTATGGAAAGAACCTAGATGTCCATCAACAGATGAATGGATAAAGAAGAAGTGGTATATATACACAATGGAATACTATGCAGCCATCAAAAGAAATGAAATCTTGCCATTTGCGACAACGTGGATGGAACTAGAGGGTATCATGCTTAGTGAAATAAGTCAATCGGAGAAAGACAGCTATCATATGATCTCCCTGATATGAGGACATGGAGATGCAACATGGGGGGTTAGGGGGATAGGAGAAGAATAAATGAAACAAGATGGGATTGGGAGGGAGACAAACCATAAATGACTTTTTTTTTTTTAAAGATTTTATTTATTTATTTGACAGAGAGAGATCACAAGTAGACAGAGAGGCAGGCAGAGAGAGAGAGGGAAGCAGGCTCCCCGCTGAGCAGAGAGCCTGATGCAGGACTCGACCCCAGGACCCTGAGATCATGACCTGAGCCGAAGGCAGCGGCTTAACCCACTGAGCCACCCAGGCGCCCCCATAAATGACTCTTAATCTCACAAAACAAACTGGGGGTTGCTGGGGGGAGGTGGGGTTGGGAGAGGTGGAGGGGGGTTATGGACATTGGGGAGGGTATGTGCTATGGTGAGTGCTGTGAAGTGTGTAAACCTGGCAGTTCACAGACCTGTACCCCTGGGGATAAAAATACATTATATGTTTATAAAGAAATAAGAAGTAAATAAAAAAATTTAATTTCAAAAGAAAAGAATCATATATTGATTATTATAACATTGATCAGTACTCTCTCCTTGTTTAGAGGGAGCTGAATTTATGAGATGACCTCTTGAGGAGAGGTTGGAACCACAGATCATCTTGCCAGAACCCTGGGTCTCCCTTAGTTTTATCTGAGTAAATGACATTCTCCAAATAATTACTTACACCAGACTCTTAGAAATAAGCCCTGTCCTTCACTTCTAACACTGACTAGATCTCCAAATACTGTCAATTTTGTCTTAAAGATACATCTTCATTCCTAATTTTCTCCTCCTTTGTTGACATCATCTCCAAACTATGATCTCTTACCTGGACTTTCTTTCTTTAGCCTTCTCAGTGGGCTCAGCACTTCTATCCCCAGCACTCTTCCCCCCAGTCAACTTTTCAGAAGTCTAAGTGATCTGCTAATTTTTTTTTTAAATGTTAATTTTGAAATAATTGTAGACCTATAGAAAGGTACAAAAATAGTGCACAGCATTCCTCTGTATCCTTTACCCAGCTTGGAAAGCCAGAAAATGAATACTGATACAATACTATTAACTAAGCTAACAAACCTTATTCAGATTTTACCAGTTTTCCCACTACTGTGTCTGGTCCAAGGGTCCAGTACAGGACCTCACATTACATTTCATTGTCCTATCTCTTTAGCCTCTTGCAATTTATGATGGGTTCTCAGTCTTTGTCTCTTATGACCTTGACATTTTTGAAAAAGTACTTGTCTGTTCTTTGGGAGGATGTTCCTCAGTTTAGGTTTGTCTGTTGTTCTCTATAATGCGATTGAGGTTATGCATTTTTTGGTGAGAATCATCACCAAAGTCCTGTTGTGTTCTTCACAGGACATCATGTCAGAGGGGTTAAATGTCTTGTAAGAGGTACTAGATCCTGTCCCAAACCTTCAGTGGGATTCCATCTCTCCGAGATGAAATACACACTGTTTTCAGAACCTGCATAATCTAGTCCCTGTGTACTTTAATTCTTGCCTCATGGAATGGTGAAAACAAATGAAAAATGAGGGGCTTATTTTTGAGTGTTGAAAATAAGTGAAGAGACTTCCTTCCCTTCCCTAATCTTAGAATGCTTACTTTAAAAAACTTGTAAGTTCTTTCACTGTCTGTTTGAAATGTATGTAAATCTTTGTAAGAGCTAAAATAAACTCTTGCCAGCTTTAGGACCCAGGACCGTCTTTCTCAAGGGCCTGGGAAGCATCTCTTTGAAATGTCCTCATTAAGGAAGATAGAGCCCCTACATACCTCCCAGTTTTTGTGGGAGGATAGAGCCTAACTGCAGCGGGTGCCTCACTCCAAGTTACGAAACTACTTGTCATAAAGAGAAGTTTATTTTTCCTTTGAATAAAGCCAATTAGTTAACACAGATGGTCACCCCACTACTAAGTAAATTTAGGAGCAACTGTGTGACAAATGGTGCTGTCAAGGCTTCTTACTTGACTAGTTGTTTATCCTAAGAATATGTATGTAATGGGTTGTATCCACTTGGCCACATAAAGGGGTGAGATGGCTTTCAGTCTCTGGAATCACTTAGTGGATTGCTTGTGATGAGTGTCACATTCTGGCTTAATGCTTATTCAATAATAAAACTGTTTTCTTATCTACATTTGTGGAGAGGTTTCCTGGATTGGGAGAAGATTTTGTTTTTAATTCTATTTTCCCAACACTCTTCTCCATTAACTCACTGTGGCTTTCTTTCGTTTCTTGAAAAATCCCAAGCTGTTACTTACTCTGATTTCTGCCTGAAATCCTCCACCCCCCCACCTCTTTTTCTTTCTTTCTTTTTTTTTTTAAGATTTTATTTATTTATTTGACAGAGATCACAAGCAGGCAGAGAGGCAGGCGGAGAGAGAGGGGGAAGCAGGCTCCCCGCAGAGCAGAGAGCCCGATGCAGGCGGGGCTTGATCCCAGGACCCTGGGATCATGACCTGAGCCGAAGGCAGAGGCTTTAACTCACTGAACCACCCAGGTGCCCCTCTACCTCTTTTTCTTGACTGAGCTCCTATAACGTGTCCCTAAAGAGGTCCTTTTCGACTATCCTAAGGAAGCCACTCCTTACACAGACCATCACAGAGTCCTGTGTGGATCTTAGAGTACTTAACACAATCTGTAATTACTGTATGAATTGATTTGTTGACTGTTTTGTAGTGTTCTTCCCTTCACTACAGTACAAGCTCCAGGAGGAGGAGATTCTCTTCTACCCGCAACCAGTCCTGTTATTCACAGCTGAATCCCCTGTACCTACCTAGAACGGTGCCTGGCAACTTTTGGGTGCCTGATGACTATTAGTGGAACAGAATGAGTATCAGCAGATTAAGGTGGTTATACAATGAAGATGAACATCTGCTTTTATGGTATTTCTTTTCAACTTGTAGAGAACTTAACAGACTAGTTTTAGCAGTGTTTGTATTTGATGAGCACATAACACGATTATATAGAGGAAGGAGCACATGAACACACCTTCGTACTTCAATAAAAATAGGCCCAAATCCTTGTTTTTCAAATAGGAAAATCTCCAATGTTTAAAAAAAAAAAATCCACTCAAATATTTTAGGAAAGCTTTCATGTTAATTTTGGCTCCAGCTGGGGCTATTTGAATTGTAACATTGACTAATTGGCCAGTGTGAACATCAATTAGTCCTGAATAAAGAGCAGGAGAGGAATGCCAAGAGGGAGGAAATGGGGATTCAGATCCTTTACTAAATCTACTAGGAATCTTCACATCCTCTTAGAGGAAGCCTTAGGGGTTATGCTGCCATTTGAAGGAAGGCTTAAAATAGTGTTTCTCAAACTTGAGCACACATTGGAGGCGTTTTAAACACTGGTTGCTGGGCCCCGCCCTTCAGGTTTCTCATTTGGTAGGCTTGGAATGGGACCCAAGAATTTGCCTTTCTAACAATTTTTCAAGTGCTGTTCTTGCTGGCCCAGGCCCTATATTTTGAGAGTCATTGCTTTAAAGTGTTGCTTGACTAGAAGTTGATGGGGCTTGTTTATAACAATCTTTGGGGGAGTGATAATGCCTTAAAAAAAATTTAATGTTACGTTCTTTTTAATTGCCAAGAAAAAGGATCTCTTTTTGCATGCTTCTCTTTTTAGACCCCCATGTCTCTATTTTGGCTCTTACTTATTGAGTATGTCCTAGTTACATGCATCTTTTCAATTAATTCTTATAGTTATTACCAAGTTAAATATTATTATCTCCATTTTACCCAGGAAGAATTTAAGCTTCAGGATGGTTTGATTGCTGCCCAGCTGTTCAAACCTAGTCAGCGATAAAGCTGGAATTTCAACAGGGCTATCTGGCTTGAGGATTAAGCCTCTTTTTACTGTGCTGCTTTTCAGCTGGAAAAATTCAGACTAATTTTAATTTCCGACTAATTGGTAACACCTTGAGGTGTTATAGGTCTAAGGAGGAAATTACTCATTTGCTGGAGTTGAGCCTGCTCTGATAGAGAAGGTTGGTTAAGATTTAAAAAAAAAAAAGTCCCAACGAGAAGTATAGCATCTAGGTGTGTTACTCAAGAAAGATGGCGGACTTGCGTACCAAGAGGGTTGGAGTATCTTAAAGTTAACTCTAGCAAAGCAGTCATTTTCAATATTCATCTGAGTAATTTATCTAAGTTGCAAAAACAAAGTGACCTTTTTTGGTTTAATTGCCTACATGAGTCAATGAATTTTTTTTTTTATCAAGAGACACTGAAACCAAAGCGGTTTTCCTTAATATTCTAGGAATGCATGGATCACCTTGAAAATCTCTGAAAAACTAATAACAAGAAGCAAACGACTGAGTTCATAATTGTTTCCCTTTCTCTAAGCCAAAATTGATGGCCAGTAGGAAGGCATTGAAATCCAGTGCACACTGACACTATTTATAAGGTCTTGATATTTTAGACTTGTAGTGCACCATTCATCCTAGGATCATAAAAGTGGTTGTTAAAATTTATACCATATTAGTCTGATTAACACTCAGATGGGTAAAAATAAAGGATTGAGGAGAAATATTTATTTCACAAGGGTTAGGGACTTTAATATACAGAAAGCTGCATAAATCTGCAGATGTTCTAATTAGATTCAGCTGAACTGCTTCAGAATGCAGGATAACATGGATTTACTCTGCCAACAACTAAGAATAACTTTTCTGATGCAAAAAATGTTCAAGTTTCAATATTGAAACATAAAATACCCCAGCCCAGGGGATAGATTCTTTTCACATCAATTTCTTCACTGGCTCAGATTCCTCCAGCAGTTAAATTACTTCTTTATTGTAAGTCTTAAACAGAATCTGCTAAATGGTACCCTAATGGTACTCTTCCCAGGCCCTATACCTGGAATCCTATTTTCTGTTAATAGTTAAACATTAACCTGAGATCACTAGAATACTGTCAAGCAAGTTATCCACATGGTGTTAATTTACAATCAGGGAGTAGTTTAGGCGGTGAGAAAATCTGGCTCTTAAAGAGGATGACATTAAGGAATCAAGGGATGTATTTCATGGGGTATTTTTGTCAGTTGATTTCCATTTTTTTCTTGAATATATGTCATTTTTTAATCTCGGGAAGTTATTTCTGTGTGCTGGCAGGGTAAATCTATGTCGTCCGCATTTAGAAGTAGTTCAGCAAATCTAATCAGAGAATTTGTTGGGGCCCAAGTTATAGGCAGGGTGGGGCATGAACCCTTCTCTAGCATGGGCATCCTCCTGGATCTGCAAAGGCCTGGCGATCCCTTTGGTGTCTACCTTCAAAAAGTTCCTTCAGCATCCAAAGGCTTTATACTTCCAGAGAACCTAGCTGTCAGATCCAGCCGGGCATTTCGATTTAACTGTTTCAGCTCTTGGAAGGCCAAGTAAAGGAGAATGTTCCTTTTCAAAGGATATCAAGGGGGAACCAGAGAGAGGCTGTGTCTAGAACCTCATTTTCCATCAATTGCCTTTTAGACAAACCAACGTTTGGTCAATATTCTTTCAATTATATTTGATAAGCCAACCTATTCTCCTTAATTAAAATTTTGGCAGGCAGTCTTCATGTGAATTTATGCCAAGGATTTGTTATAATCTCCTTGTTTTGCGGTTTCTCATTTTTAATGGTAGAAGAATAATTTCATAAACCCTTCTGAAGGAGAGTCTCTGTAAACAACAGTTTTATCTCCGGCATAATCTTTTCAGATCTCTGCATATTTGTATGGAACAGGAAAAATAACATTGCCTAAATATACTGTGTTTTAATTTATTAATATAAACAATACAGTTATAAAAGGCACTTGCAGGAAATTGATTTGAAATAGATGATACCATGGCATAAGCATTAGTTTGCAACATTAGAAACAATGAACATAGAAAATCAACATTATTTATAGACTTACCAACTACCTACTACGGTAAAATCTGAGTCAAGAATATTATACAATGTGGAGACCCATGGCCCACATTTACATTTAACCCTTGGCTGTCCAGTACCAAAGCAACATGACCTTATTTCCCTGTTAATCCTACACATAAACTGATATTTAAAAAAAAAAACAACTAAAAACAAAAACTGCCAGTGATGTACAAAAACAGTGTGGAGATTCCTCAAGAAATTAAAAATAGAGCTTCCCTATGACCCTGCAATTGCACTACTGGGTATTTACCCCAAAGATACAGATGTAGTGAAAAGAAGGGCCATCTGTACCCCAATGTTCGTAGCAGCAATGGCCATGGTCACCAAACTGTGGAAAGAACCAAGATGCCCTTCAACGGATGAATGGATAAGGAAGATGTGGTCCATATACACGATGGAGTATTATGCCTCCATCAGAAAGGATGAATACCCAACTTTTGTTGCAACATGGACGGGACTGGAAGAGGTTATGCTGAGTGAAATAAGTCAAGCAGAGAGAGTCAAGTATCATATGGTCTCACTTATTTGTGGAGCATAACAAATAACATGGAGGACATGGGGGGATGGAGAGGAGAAGGAAGTTGAGGGAAATTGGAAGGGGAGGTGAACCATGAGAAACTGTGGACTCTGAAAAAGAACCTGAGGGTCTTGAAGGGGCCGGGGGTGGGAGGTTGGGGGAACCAGGTGGTGGTAATAGGAAGGGCACGTATTGCATGGAGCACTGGGTGTCGTGCAAAAACAATAAATATTGTTATGCTGAAAAATAAATAAAAATTAAAAAAAAAAAAGGAAAAAAAACCCAAAAACCCAATACTGGTAACTGATGTAAACAAAACAAAACAAAACAAAACAGTGCCTGTGACATAAAAGGAACTTGATACGTTTGAGTTCCCACAGCCTACTCTACTCCCCCTTCTCATTTCTTAGGCATTTCTTTTCTCTCCTCTCTTCTATCAAAGGGTAACTTGGGAATAGAAAGGATGGAATTGGAATAAGCTTATTAGAATGCTTAGCAGTGCATCATACAGGGAAATATTGGCAGATGAGTTTCAACATGGGTAAAATGAGTACAAGAATGATTAGTGCCTCTTCTCATTCCAAGACAGCTTTCTCTGTTAGCATGAATACTGGAGATGCAGCTGCACGGGTGGCCGAGTCTGATATGCCAGAGCGAGGAGAAATTCCAGGGCGAGCCAGCTCCTCACCACCCATCAGATATTCTCAGCCCCAGAGGGACAGTCCCTCAACTCTGGGGATACATCTGAATGGCAGCCACTTCCTCTTCCCATGACTCAGGCCCTGGTCAT
This sequence comes from Meles meles, assembly GCF_922984935.1. Classification (NCBI taxonomy): domain Eukaryota; kingdom Metazoa; phylum Chordata; class Mammalia; order Carnivora; family Mustelidae; genus Meles; species Meles meles. Next base: position 81,433,589 of record NC_060077.1, on the reverse strand, counting down.
CTGGGTTTCCAAGCTATGATAATAACTTTTCAGTCTTTATTTACTCAGTTCATAATAGAAAGTCACTGGAACATCAAAGACTGACCTTAGGTCACCCCTAGATTCTCAATTCCAAGATTCATTCACCAAACTATGTTTCTGTTGGGGCACTGTCCTAGCTGAAAATGCATAATTTTGCCTTTGTCTGTATGCTCTAAGATAAATAACTTGCTCATTACTCATTATCATTTGACACTTCTGGACAAGAGATCTGGCCCCGGTGAATTGAACCTTAGAAGTAAAAGTGTGTTGATATCAGAGTGATGTGTATCCCTGAATCTGGCAGAAGCACTTAAGAAATAGCCAACACGCTCAAGGGAAGAGAGAGGAGTAAAGGTTGTCTTCCTTTTGCCTCTTCTGAATTACAGGCATTACGTCACAGTAGCGGGATATCCTTCACATCTAGGTTCTCCACTTAACACCATCTTCCTTTGTTCATTTTTACTTGCATGTAACCTCAGTTATGTGGTACATATCAGCGAAGAGAGTCCAGCTCTTGCCTTGAAATCTTCCACAAGCTAACTGAAGAGAAGAATGAATTTTTAGATATTATCTTGCTAACTGTATCTACCCCCATGTTCAACAGTATCTCTTTCACTTGGTACCATCTTGACCTGACAGTCTAGACAGAGTTAATGCTCATTAGCAGGCTGGAGAGGTCCTGGATCTTCTCTGCTGGGCAGTATTATGTCACAGTTTCCCTCTTGCGATACAATTTGGAAAGAGGTTGAGACCAGAGGTCAGGGAGAGGGACATGCAACAGGAAGCAGCCCTATTGTCCCCTCATTGGTAACAGTCTCACAGTACAGCAACACGTTCAGCTCCCAGGATAAAAGCAGGTGTTTTGCTTTAATTAAGACCAACAAAGTCTATTCTGTTCTCAATAGGCTTATATTTTTAGACACTAAGGTAAGGAGGAAGAGAACATTATCCCATTCTGTGCATAAAAATAAAGATTCAGCATGAACTGCATAATTAAGAACTGAAAGGGGGAAAATGCAATTCAATTAAAACTGACAGAATAATACACGGAATCAATGGCTTTATTTGGTGTTTAATGATGATACTGTTTTCATTTCATTATACATGAGTCATAACCAGCTTTGCCTTAGTTTAATTGTATTCCTTGCAGAGTAAACTGAAGTATGCAATTTGCAATAGACTCATCAATTAGAAAGAGGCTTATTTAAGATTATCATAAATTGATCCCCGAGACTGAAACCAAGTTTTTTCCATTCCAGTATATCACTTTATTGGAATGGTGAGCAATTTAGGAAGGAATGGAGAGAGCTGTTGGTAGGGGAGACGAGGAACAGTGTGCAAAGGGTAAAGCCTGATTTCCATGAAAAAAAAAAAATAATGATAGTAAGTATGTTTTCCAGTGGAGAAAATGATATGGCAATATATTTTTGATCCAGTGAGCTGAACAAAACACGATGAGATTTTAGGCTGGAGAGGAAATGCTAGATTGAGCTGCCTGTATAAAATGAATCATGGTATTGGCACAAAATCAAGTGTAACAGGGAGAAGGCGTTTCTATATGTGGCCTTATAGCCATAGAGATTTTAAAATTGGGGCATGAGACCCAAGGAAAGCAGAAAAGAGAGATAAGTATTATAAGTGAGGCTACTTGAGGACATCTTGGAATTAGTGGTAGAATACAGAACATTTTGCTGTTGGCACATGGATCACAGAAAACGTCTCAGATGTTCCACTCAGTAGAGTTTCATACCACCGCCAGTGCTCTGCGAATACAGCTGGGGACTCGATGTGAATTAGCAGCGAATACTGAATGTTTCTAGGGTCAGAATCTGACCGGTGGGTCCTAATGAAATGTGTCTATCTTATGTCTTTATTTCATTAGTTGTATGGATAAAAGTTGCATGCTTGACTACATTTCAAGCATACTGTATAAACAAACAGATTAATGGGCTCTCCTTTATCCATAACAGCTCTGCTCTCAAGAACTGATAATGGATTGGGTCTGGGGAAATAGTAATTTTTCCGCTAGTCAGAGAGTCAAGGGGACTGTCCTGTTCTTGGATGATGAGTGCTAGCTCCCCAGAACATACACAGGCTGGATCGTGTCATAGGAAGCTTAGCCTTCTAACTCATTTCTCCTTTCTAATATGAGAATTCTCTTGCCAACTAGGCAGTGCTAGGCCCACTCTCATGCCAGTGATTCCTTTCTAATGACCTGAAATGGACAGCGGGAAAGCAAAAGGAAGAGCAAAGTCCATGTGCAAGAGCCTACAAGCCCACAAAGCAAATAAAACAGGAACATTTGCACATGCTGGATGTGGTAGATAATCTTAAATGCATAGTAAGGACTCCTCTTTAAGGATCATTTCTGTATCTTCTGATAAACTTCTGCTTTTCCTTTCCTTTTTTGTTTTGTTTTGGACATTGAAAAAAAATGTCAACACATGAATCAGCAGAAGGGTTTTCCGATCTTGCATGGACTGTTCTTTGATTCAAATACTTGACTCAAATTTTGATTACATAGCCATATATAGAGTTAAATATGCACCTCTAGATATATTAACTTTATACATATGCAAATAATCCTAAGGAGACCGGAACTAAATTGCTGTTACTCTTTTCAGCTTCTAGGATTATTGTCGGTAAAGTGATAGTTTTCATAGGGTGATTAAACACAAGAGCTAGCATTTATGTGAAGCTACAGTGAATAGGACATGTCCTGGGTATGATTTTTATGCTAACTGTGACAAGCAAACATTGACCCATTCAGACTTTCCTACTTATTCTAGCTGAAGACGGTATTATTCAGTTGCTGGACAACTACACAGGTTTAGAAATGTACTCAGTTGCTGGGGAACAATAAACTTTGCTTCCCTTTTTAGGATTCAAGCAAATGACCTTGGTCTTCTTACACTGTGGTTCAGCTAGTAGAGCATGTGAATTACAGACGGTATGTTTGGCCCTGTGGAATTCATTCATCATTTTCCCCCCTTTTATTCCTACATTCAGTAGACATGTTTTGAGCATCCCATATGACTTGGGCACTGTGCCAAGTGTTAGGTATTTGTTCTAATAAATATTTGATAGCACTTACTGTGTGCCTGGTATTGACTCATTTAATTGTCATACAACTTTATAAGGCAAGTGTCCCTCATTTTACAAAAGAGGAAACTGAGTCTTAGGTTGAATGACTTGTCCAAGGTCACACAGCTAATAAGCACAGAGCTGAGATCAGGACTGGCAGGCTGGCTCCAACGCCCATGCATATGCTCCTAATCCCAAGTCTCTTCTCTCCTGGAACTTACAGTCCAGAGGGGTCACAGACAACAAACAGGTAAACAAAAGAGAAACAAAAATTAATGAGTTGTGATAGGTCTACGGGACAGTGGTAATGGAGAATAATGGGAAGCAGCTTAGTGTGATTAGAGGAGGTTTCACTGAATAGGGGATAAACTGAGACTGGAAGGGCGAGAAGGAGGCAGCCAAGTGGAGGGTTGAGAGAGTATTTGGGCCAAGGAAAGGTCAAGTGTTCAAGGAACTCAATAAGGGCTTGGTGCTAGAGCAGCCAGGAGGGCCCTTGTTGCCTCAGGGGGAGAGTGAGTCAGAATAAGGTTTGAGACAAAATGCCTGGAAGAAACTATATGAGACAGAGAAAACTATTTGCTTAGATGAGAAAAATATTTCTTGGAATATAGGAATTTTGGATGGAGATGGGGAAGTATATGGAGGGAAAGAGGAGAAATAAGGAGAACAAGAGTATAGGTGAGTCCCATGGAAAGTCTTAGAGGTTTGGCCAACCACCAAGAAACTCAGAGATGCTGAGATTGGGGTGATGCTGAGATGCTGTGTCCTGGGTTGATGCCCATGGAAGCAACAGTCCCTTTCTCAATCAGAGGAATCAAAGTATGGGGTCATGAGTATCATCAGAGAGGCTCTGGTGTCCCAGTGTGGCATCAAAGCTAAAACAGTTCCCCAGTCTTCAGGAACACAGATAGTGGAGAGATCAGCGGGGATTGAAGGAATCATGCAGACAGCCACCAGGGATGTCTCGGGAGACTTTGTTTAGGTGAATGGGAAATGCCGTCACCAATGTCTTGCTACCATGAGAATGCTCCCTTCTCCCCAGAAAGTTAGGCTGATCCCAGGAGAAGGAGGTTTGCTCAATGCCAGAGATGAACTCCAAACTCCCAGCCACCCGTACAGAAAGGAGATTCAGAACGGAAGTGGAATAATGGAAAAATAGATCTGATCTTTTGCACATCTGAGTTTGCGGAGTTAGGCTCTTACTTGCTTCACATGGAGGCATCTTAGGTTTGGTAAAAATTCACCTGCAGCAAACATTCACACTGCAGGTGAATTACAAACCCCAGAATTAAAGCCAAGTTGCTTGGAGGCAACATGTGTAAACTGTGGGAGAATTGTCAAGCAGAGAGGAGGCCAGCTCTCAGAAATCACTGCGGATTTTGGAAATAACTATGGTCTGTCATGAGGTAGAGCTTGAAAAAGCACAAGAGAACCTTCTGGAATTTTAAGCTCTCTGGGCAGATGAAAAAGGGGGTCTTCAGAAGAAAGAATGGGGGAAAGCACTCAGGTTTAAAAATAATTAAAAATTTTTGGTAAATTAAATTACTGGTTTTAAGAAGAATACCTAGAAAAGGTGAGTTATGAAAATGATTTTTATGGCTTCTAACTTGGACTGTGAATTTTCTAAATGAACTAATCCTTATTCTTTTAGCAGAGCCAGCTAAAGTGAGAATACTGTTCTCTAGTCTAAGAAATGGCCATCAAGGTAAAAGTGAGTTGAATACCCCCTCAGTGGTGTGTGCTCCTCCTTTTCCAGTGATGCCTGCGCCTGTGTACACACACACACACACACACACGCATGCACGCTCAGGCATGGGTAGAGACCCTCTGCCTGGGGAGAGAGTTGGGAACCAGGCTTCACTGCAGGGCTGGTGCACAGTCTTAGAGGGGGATGGATAGTTTCTAAGACTATTGGAAAAGTACCTGTTCTTCTTCTGAAAAAAAAAATGTCTTGCTTTGCTTTTATGAAAAGAAATAAACACTTTTTCATAGAATATCCCCATAACTAGATCCCACATCTAGCAGTAAAGACATAAAGAGGTTGTTTCGGGGGAGCAGGAGTCTCAGGAAAGAACTTGGGAGTGGCGGTTAGGCTTGGAGGGTTCCCATTTGCCTCTTGAAACGGCCATCCATTATCGAGATGAATGATTATGACTAGGGATGAACTGGGAACCAGCAGCCAGAGACAGCTGCTCATGCGTCCAGTTGCGTGAGAGTCAACAGAGTCTTGCCTATCAGCATATTTAAAAGGAACAGTCTTACTGTTGTACGGATACCTAATGGAAGGAAGGGAAATATTTCAAAGTGCCAAAACCCACTACACCAGTTTAAATGGCTTTATAATTTTCTTTAGCAATATTCTCTTGGTTGAGTACCAGCATGGAAAGGAAGAATGTAGAGACAAATGAAGATGGAGGAGACTGAGGAGTACTGAGAATGGCATCTCTGGGTTGCCATGGGAGGTGGTAGATTTTTTTTTTCCATTTTATTTATTTTTTTAGCGTAACAGTATTCATTCTTTTTGCACAACACCCAGTGCTCCATGCAAAACGTGCCCTCCCCATTACCCACCACCTGTTCCCCCAACCTCCCACCCCTGACCCTTCAAAACCCTCAGGTTGCCCCAACCTCCCACCCCTGACCCTTCAAAACCCTCAGGTTGTTTTTCAGAGTCCATAGTCTCTTATGGTTCGCCTCCCCTCCCCAATGTCCATAGCCTGCTCCCCCTCTCCCAATCCCACCTCCCCCCAGCAACCCCCAGTTTGTTTTGTGAGATTAAGAGTCATTTATGGTTTGTCTCCCTCCCAATCCCATCCTGTTTCATTTATTCTTCTCCTATCCCCCTACCCCCCCATGTTGCTTCTCCATGTCCTCATATCAGGGAGATCATATGATAGTTGTCTTTCTCCGATTGACTTATTTCACTAAGCATGATACGCTCTAGTTCCATCCACGTCGTCGCAAATGGCAAGATTTCATTTCTTTTGATGGCTGCAGTAAAGTGTCAGGATATAAAATCAATGCACAGAAATCAGTTGCATTTCTGTACACCAACAACAAGACTGAAGAAAGAGAAATTAAGGAGTCAATCCCATTTACAATTGTACCCAAAACTATAAGATACCTAGGAATAAACCTAACCAAAGAGACTAAGAATCTATACACAGAAAATTATAAAGTACTCATGAAAGAAATTGAGGAAGACATAAAAAAATGGGAAAATGTTCCATGCTCCTGGATTGGAAGAATAAATATTGTGAAAATGTCTATGCTACCTAAAGCAATCTACACATTTAATGCAATCCCTATCAAAATACCATCCATTTTTTTTCAAAGAAATGGAACAAATAATCCTAAAATTTATATGGAACCAGAAAAGACCTCGAATAGCCAAAGGAATATGGGAGGTGGTAGATTTTTTATAGTGAGAGCACTTACACAAGTAAGCAGACAGATTGGAGGTAGTGATCAGAGAATGGGGTGTTTTTAATTTCAGAAGTTCGAGGTGGTACACATTTTGGAGTTGAGGAGGCTGGAACATGATCAGGGTCATCAGTGGCTCAGATAATGGGAAGCAGAAAGTCACTGGAAGGAAGGAGATCAAGGAATTGAAAGCCAAAGTTGGGATGGGTCATCCCCATGAATGTGGAAGGCACCAAGAAAGAAGATAGTCAGTAAGGTAGAGATAAAGAGGGCAACTCAGACCTAGATACTGATATAATAGTAGCTCATCCTTATTGGGTGCTTACCACTGTTCTAAGAGCTTTATATATTATCATTGCTCCATTTTATAGATGAGCAAAATGAGGCGCACAGAAGTTGGCAGGCTTGCCCAAGTGACATTGCTAGCAAGTGTCAGCACTGGTTCTCTGAAGCGGGCAGTCTGGCTGCAGCACCTCCATTCTTAACCACCCTGCTGTGCTGCACCAGTGAATGGTAAGGTAACACAGCAGCCAACAGAGCCAGTGGGCACAGGGTGAAACTTCCAGAAGCAGGAGGGTTTGTAAAGGGGAGAGGATGTAGTAGTTTCGGGCAACTCAGACTCTTGGCTTGGAGTTCTAAGAAGCTCAAATGACAAACCAGCTTCCAATTAAGAAAGTGGCAGGTTCCAGACAGCAGGTCCTCTTGGGGGAGCACAGGTTTCCATTAAGGCAAGGAAGTGGAAGGAGCATTCTGTGGAAGGGGAAAGCATATTGGAAGTCTCCCAGGCCCAGTGGAGGGGGATAGAAGGGCAGCGTAAGGGGGTGGTCAGATGTACAGACGGTGGAGATGAGGATTTGGTGAGACTGGCCAAGAGGGCTTGGCTTTCTAGCAGTAGCTGTGGCTGTTCACCTGTGGAGGCTCCAAGGGTTCATTTTTGCAACTGCCAGTGAGGCGGCTATTGGTAATGCAGTGCGTGTACCCTTTGCTAGGGCTGACATAACAAAGAACCACAAACTGGGTGGCTTAAACAACAGATATTTATTGTCTTGTAGTTCTGTATGCTGGAAGTTCAAGGTCATGGTGCTGACAAAGTTGGTTCCTTCCGGGGGCTCTGAGGGAGAATCTGTTCATGCCTCTTTCCTAACCTCTGGTAGTTTGCTAACAAACTTTGGTGTTTTTTGACTTGTAAAAACATCACGGTGATCTCTGCTTTCATCTTTGCATGCTGTTCTCTGTGTTTGTGTCTATGTCCAAATTTCCCCTTTTTATAAGGATACCAGCCATATTGGATTGGGGCCCAGCCTGTTCATTTTAACTGATTCTATTTGCAACAACCCTAGTTCTAAACGCAGTCATATTCTGAGGTACCGGAGATTAGGACTTCAACATAGGAATTTTTGGGGGAGGGGGCACAGTTCAACCCAGAACAGTGGGTGTCAGGGGAATTGCTCACTTTTGACCACTCCCATTCATTCAATATCCATTCTGAGCACCTGTGCGTTTGAGACACTTTACTAAGTATAGCAGGGAATATACTGATAGAATGAAACAAAATCCCTGGCTCCAGGGACCCGGAGTTGGTGGTGGTAGGAGTGGGTAGAGTATGAAAAATTCAGATACCTAAAAAGTAGAATCTGATAAATGGCATGCATAAGATACAAGCAGACTGTTACATAAATTAAACGCTTATTTGAGAAGGGAAGTGAAGTCTTGCAGCTGATTTGGCTTATTTTTTACTGTATAGGTAAAGAATCTCATTTCCAGAAATGTCAAATGACCTCCTGAGGGTCTACCTACCATAATTCCGCTCCTTCAATTACACCAGGGATATAAACACACTTGTGGACCCATTTACTAGCATGTCAAATGTCTTTGAAATATATCATTTAAAAAATTATTTTGATATAACTGGTCAGGAAAAAGATTACATGAGCTGGTAAACACAGTGGAAAATAATGTTTGGAAGAAGTCATAGACATTTCTATCGAGAGCAAAGTGACTGAGCTGTTGACTAAATATTGACTGTAAATCTTCAGCCACCCACTCTCCACAGGTGCCAATCTGCCTACAGTTATACACAATTTATATCACATGTATTTGATGCCAAAATGCACAGTAAGTTTCTTGAATCCTTTCAAAATAAAATCGGTAACCACCTTGAACCACTGTGGTCTTCTGCTCTCTTAATAGCTTTCATCTTCCTAAGTGAGATCAGAATGACCTAACTGGGAGAAATGGACTGGGCTGTACACTTAGGCCTGGATTCTTTATTGCCCTGACAGATGAACATTTGATTATCACCAGTGCATTTCCAAAATTTTAAAAATACAATGTTGAGCTGGGATCCATGGACTAGAACTTGATAACCATGGGAGCAAAATGTCTGCCCTGAGTTTCATAGGTGGTTAGGGGTGGATTTGGTGGATATTGTGGCATATGATGTGGAAAGCATAGGAGCAGAGAGAAGATGAAGAGGAAATTGGTCTTATCCTTTCGGGTTTATAGTGAAATTTCCCTAGAAAGTGGAATTATCTTAGGAACTATCTTAGGGCAAGAGGGAGTGAGAAGTGGAAATCTGGAATCATTGATTTAAAATAGAATTTCTGATTTGTTGTATGCAAATGGAAAATAGAATTGCCTTTGTTATTGACAACATTTAGGACATCATGGCTCTGGGTTACAGATGGGTCTGTTTCTTGGCATCAGAATTACTGAAGTCCTATAAACTTGACCCAGACAGTGATCCTGACACTAGAGATGAATTTGCCATTTTGTTTGTGGCAGTGAGGAGCAATAAGCAGAAAATGCATCATTGAGCCTCTGATTTGTGAAGGATAAATACTAGGGAAAAAAAGCCCTTTAGTACTTTTTTCTTTTTTTTAAGATTTTATTTATTTGACAGAGAGAGAGATCACAAGTAGCCAGAGAGGCAGGCAGAGAGGGAGGGACGCAGGCTCCCTGCTTAGCAGAAAGCCTGTTGTGGGAGTCGATCCCAGGACCCTAAGACCATGACCTGAGCTGAAGGCAGAGGCTTACCCCACTGAGCCACGAGGTGCCGCCCCCCAACCACCACCTTTAGCACTTTTTTAAGAGACTATTTTTAGGGCAGTTTTAGGTTGATAGCAAAATTGAGTGCAAAGTAGAGAGTTCCCATATAACCCCTGCCTCCACACATGCACAGCTTCCCTCCGTTATCAGCATCCCCCACTAGAGTGGTACATCTGTTGCGAGTGCCGGACCGACATTGATGCATCACTGCGATCCAAAGTTCATCATTTACTTACTGTTCACTTTTGGTGTTAGATGCAAAATGAATAATGGCATGTATCCACAATTCTAGTATCATACAGAGTATTTTCACTGCTCTAAAAATCTCTGTGCTCTGCCTCTTCCTCCTTCCCTCCCCCAACTCTTGACAACCACTGATATTTTTACTGTCTCCATAGTTTTAGCCTTTTCCAGAATGTCATTTGGTTGGAGTCATACAGTATGTAGCCTTTTGAGATTGGCTTCTTTCACTTGGTAACGTGCATTTAAATTCCCCTTCATATCTTTTCATGACTTGATAGCTCATTTCTTTTTAGCACTGGATGGCATCCCATTGTCTAGAAGTACCACAGTTTATCTGTTCACCTACTGAAGGACCACTGTGGTTGCTTCCAAGTTCTGACCATTATGAATAAAGCTGCTGTAAACATCTGTGTGCAGGTTTTTGTGCAGACCCAACTTCTTTTAGGTAAATACCAAGGAGTGCAATTGCTAAATCCTATGAGAACTGTATACTTAGTTTTGTAAGAAACCACCAGTTTGACCTTCAAAGTAACTTTACCATTTTGCATTCTTGCCAGCAATGAATGAGAGTTCCTAGTGCTTCCTATCTCATCAGCATTTGGTGTTGTCAGTATCATGGATTTGGGCCATTCTCATAGGTATGTAGTGGTGATATCTAATTGTTTTAATTTGTATTTCCCTGATAACATGATATGGAACATCTTTTCATAAACTTCTTTGGCATCTGTATATCTTCTTTGGTGAGGTGTCTGTTTACTACTTTCATGGTTCAAAATCTGTGATGGATAGATTTTTAATCATCATAATCAAGAAGTAGCTTTAGGTCTTGGTTTTAGCTCTTTCTATTGAATTTCAAGTAACAGTACTGACTCCTCATTCTCTCCTCTCCTCTCCTTCACTCGCAATATATTTTAGTGCCCGATACATGGCAGTCTCCATATTGTGTTTAATACATGTCAGTGACATATAATGATGAAGAAAATTGACATGGTCTCTGTCCTTGGCCTTTGGAGGGAGATGGATAGTAACGATCTATTCTATAAATAAAAAATTGCAAACTGTGATAAGGTGAGCAAGGAAAAGGGAAGAGAGCTAAGGGGATGTATAAAGGCAGCACTGACCCACAGTACATGGAAAGGGAAGCCTTTCCTGAGGTGATGGCATCTGTGCTGAATGCTGAAAAGGCAGGGGCATCAACAGGCATAGTGTGGAGATGGGAGGTGTAGGGTGGGCGAGAATGTTCCAGAACAAGTGCAAGAGACCAAGATTGGAGTACGCCAGGGGTTATAGAGAACTGAAAGAAGGCCCCGGAGGTTGGAGCCAGCAGGAGAGAGGCAAGAGAGCTGGAGGAGGAGGCAGGAACCTGATGGGCGAAGGGGTAGGACGCTTTTTCAGTGAGCAGTAAGATAAGCAGATATTAACATTGTAAAACTGTCCCATAGTTGCTTTTGGAAATGCCACAGAAAGCAGGCTGGGGCAGGAAAGAGGAGAGGATGTTAGCTTGTGCCAGAGTTGTGATGGAGATGAAAGAAGAGGATTGATTTCGAGAAATATTTAGGAGGTAGAATAATTTTGTAATCTGCTTTTTCCACTTGACATATTGTGGATATCTTTCTACATTTCAAAAATGTAAGTTCGCGTAATTAGGTTTCTGTAGTAGTTCTTTGCACAGATCAATAATGACATATTCAATAATCTCCCATTGATAGACTTTTTTTTCAATTATAAATGACTCCACAGATAATACCCTTTATGTATTAATTGTCTGGTTATTCGCTTAATGGATATTTTACATTAGATGCCAAACTAAGTCCCAGAAACTTTATGTCAGTTTATTCTCTCATAATAAGTGTGTAAGAATTCTGTCTTCCATCCCCTTGCTGCCATTCCCTTCCATTCCCTTGTATTGTCAGTATTTTTATTTTAGCTGGCTAAGATAACAGTTAAAAGAAATTTAATATCTTAACTTGCTTTCTTTTGATCATGATGATACTGGCTATCTTTTCGCATGTTTACTGACCATTTATATTTATTCTTTTGTGAGTTATTTATTTCCTTTGCCCATTTAGCTATAGGATGTTCTTCTTTCTGTGGATTTAGCATCACTCTTCTGTAACAGTTTTCATTTATATGATGCAGAAGTGTTTGCTGGGTTTTGTTTCCGTTTTAATCTCACTGACAGGGTTTCTAGTTTATTTTGTTTTGTTTTTACCGTATATATTTTTTCGCTTTTAAGGACTTGCGTCTGTCATCAGTCAGTGTTTTTCTTTATGGTGCTAGCTTTGTTGATACACTCAAAAGGCATTCTCACTCCAAGGCTATGAAATTATTTTCTAAATCCTTATTTTCTATTATGAATTTGGTTGGAATTTGGTATGAGGAGTAAGGAAGGGTTACTTACTTAGCAAGTTGCAAGGCAGTTGTCCCAAGACCTTTTATTGAATAACTACAGTTTCCCTCCTTGATTTAAAGTGTTACCATTTTTATTTACAAAACCCTTAGATATATTTGAGGTCAATTCTGAACTCTCTCTTCTGTTTCTGCTCCCTTATTCTATTTTAATTACTATTATTTTGTAACACAATTATTATATCTGGTAGTACAGTTTTGCCTGCATTGTTCTTCTTAGTCAAATTTTCCTAGTTATTTAAAAATATTTATTCTTTTAGAATGGAACTTAGAATTATTTTGCCAAGTTACAAAAATATCTGATTTCAGTTTTCTTAGGGATTGAATTACATTTGTAGATTACTTTTACTCTAGCATTGTGGGTAGTTATAAATTTTTTCAAGTAGTGACTGGAGTGTTATTTAATATTGGAGCAAGTAAAACTTAGCATATATTGTGACTGATCTTTCAGAAATATATGAGTAATTGGCAAGTATATGTTATATAATTCACTAAATCTTTGTATGGTTCTACATGATTTATTCATACAACAAATATTTACTGAATTTGGCATATGATAATAGCTGCTGTTCCAGTGCTGGGGATAAAATTGTGAGCAGACAAGATCTCCTTTCTCACCTTCTTGAGGAGAGATGTGGGTGGGGGAGAGGGGTAAGCTTGGGAAGGCTGTGGTATCTGTAGGCAACTCTTTTCCAAAAACAGTTGCTTTGAAACTATGAAAGGAAACTGAGTTGCAGTTGGTCAGAGGGCAAAGGTTTTTGTTTTGTTTTTAATATGGGAGTTACTAGAAGATATTTATCTATGGCAGAATGATCTCTAGATAGGGAGAAAATAAATATACAGAGGAGAAGGGCAGTGCCTGCAGGTTCCTATTCCTTGAAGGTGAGAGTATAGGAAATGTACTTCTCAGGTGGAGTGTTAGCTTTTGATAAAAGGAAAGGTGCTAATAAGGAAATTCAGGGAAAGTGGCCCCAGAAAAAAGTAGATTAATGTTTACTTCACTCCTGGAATTAGAGGTACTTTTGGATAGGCAATAATTAAATTTATAATACTTTGCCTGTTATTCATCAGTTTTAGGCAAAATGGAGTGTTTTATTCCAGTGTTAAACTGGGGTGTCATAGTTTTTTCATTTGAAATGGAATTGCATTCAGCATTTAGACCAGTGCTTAGAACAATGTCTGGCATATACCTGATATTTAATATTTATTGGATAAATATGCAGGTTAATGAATGAACTACAGTTTTGTATTGCTGAGCAGAATTTCTATGGTGTACAGGTGATGTCCTGTCTCTCCTATACACCTTACTTCGGTGCTTCACGTTTATTTCACTCTTCCGTGTGGATAGCAGAAAAGGTATTGAGCTTGGGGTTAGATGGCTCAATTGTATTTTCTTATTTGCCCAGCCACTTTGTAGTTAGTTACTTAAGGTTGGAGAAGTTATCCAGCTCCTCTGGGTTTTACTTTTTTCATTGTAATATAAGGCAGTTGGAATAAATCTGTGTTTTCAATCCTTTTAAACCACTGGGCATTTTCTTCAAATGGAAGCTTCTTCTGGAGCCCAAAATGTAAAGCAGATAATCTCAGACCCCTCAGCTGAAAATGAGGATGTGAGAGAGTGGACCCCATCCATTCGCAACAAAGTTCTTCATCCTTTTCCACTCTTCCTGCATCTCATAGGGGCCCCTGAATGGAGCAAAATCTAGAAACCTAATAAGGTTATCTCTAAGGTCTTTAACAGTTGCATAAGTAATGAATGTACCTGCTCATGTTATTTTTAGTAATCCTGTGAAGTAAGGAATACATAGTATTCTACATCTTTTATGGATTTGGGAACTGAGGTTCAGAGTTTATCATTTGCTCTAATCTCAACTGGTAAATGAAGGAACTGGGACTTGAGTCCGAGTCCCCTCTTCCTTGTTTGGGCAGTGTCTTCCTGTCACTGTCAAATGATTTCCCCCACTGGCTGTAAATTGATTTGGTGGAGTCTCTGGTTAAACTGTCTGAAAGAATTTCTGCTGGAAACTATTACTGTATATTTGTATTACAGTTCACATCCTCACATATGTCATAAAACCACTTAAATATGTTTTCCTAAATGTTGTTCTACACCTGAATTAGCTAAGTTACAGAACCTTTAATCAAACAGCTAAGAAATAATGAGCTCTGAGGAACCATTATAATTTCTCAACAGAAATCTCTAAAATGCAAATTAAATGAATTGACTGAACACTGAAATCTGTTTAATTTTGAAATCAGTTTCATTTTAAAAATAATTTTCACATTGAGACAGATGAAGCACATAGTTTTATTTAATGTGAAACACATAAAAATAAGAAATCAGTTTTAACCCAAATGCATATTGAAGAATTGAAAGTTAATCAAGATTAATTTTTGGGTTGGAATAGGGTGACAGTTTGGGTGGCCACATCAAATAAGGACTATCACCCTAGATTAACTTCCCGAGTGTCCTCGACTTTCATGTCTGAGTTTTCTCATGCTGACCTTCCCCTTGGAATGTTCTTTCCAATCAGATAAAAATGTTGTTCATCCTTCAAGACCCATTTCAGAAGCTGCTTTCTCTCTGAAGCTAACTCAACATCATCGCTCCTGTTTCTTCTTAGAGTTAATCTTCCCCTTTCCCTGGGGGCTCCCCAGAACTTTTGCATTGTGCTGGTAATTCTCTTTATACTGTCATATAGCCAGTTGTAAAACTCTGTCCTCCTTGCCAGGTGTTAATTTCTGCAAAAGCAGAGAACATTAAGCACTTTAAAGTTGCCCCCCCCCCCCATTATAAAGGTACTATATACTCAAGGAGAGAAAATTTAGAAAAATTACAAAAAATTAAAATGAAAAAGAGTAATTTCTTTTATCCATACAACCAATGTCTAGAATCCAAAATATTTATTTTCTAAAGTTTTCTGCACCATGGACAAATAGATGTTGACTTCAGTTGGGTAGGCACGGTTGATGCTAGAAGGTAGTAGAAGATGATGACGCTGTCTTGCCTGACTCTCGATGTCTAATGTAGTCACCTGGCAGACATATATTCATGTCCGTTCTATGTCTATGTACATTATTCTATGTATATTTAGAATAGTGAAGGGCATTTGCTCAGAGGATGGACAAGCTTGTCTAGAAAGCACTCTAGGGACGCCTGGGTCGCTCACTTGTTAAGTGTCTGCATTCAGCTCAGGTCATGATCCCACGGTCCTGGAATCAAGTTCTGGCTTAGGGCTTCTTGCTCAGTGGGGAGCGCGCTTTTCCCTCTGCCGCTCCCCCTGCTTGTGCTCACTCATTCTTTCTCTCTCTCTGATAGATAAATAAATAAAAATATTTAAAAAACAAAAAAAGCACTCAAGAAATTCTAGAAAGTACTGTGTGAAGGCACTCAACTCTGGAGATCTCAAGAAATTTAGCCGTTTCATGAATTCCAACCTTTTTGCCAAATGAGAACTCTGCACTGAACCGAGCAAATGGACACGTGTCCGAGAGAGGGATACATGTGAGATAGGTTCTCACAGTTAATGGTCTGAGGGCGACTGGGGATGAGACCCATGACTCAGTGACAGTTTTGTCATTACACTTATGGATGGGTTGCTTACACTTTGAGTTTAGACCCTGCCAGTTGTTTACCTCAGGCTCCCCACTCCTCCATGCCCTACTTCTTCTGGCAGAAGTCCTAGTTGGGAACAGCAAGAGAGGTGTGCGCAAGCCTGACCACCCTGATGGTCGCTGGCGTTTACTTATTCTAGTGAACATCAACGGTGTGATGGCGGCTGCCTTATTCGTGAAAGCTGAGTGCAAGTCTGCGTGCAGATAGATCACTTCCTCTGGAGCTCCGTGCTGACGAAAACTGAGGGCGTCTCACACTGCCCACTTAAAGGATACCATTAGTTGAGACCCGCTTGTTTTTATAGCATTTTTAAAGAAAATAACATTTACCTAGGTTCCTTGTAGAGATTTTGTAAAATGCAGAAATGTACGAAGATAGAAATAAAAATCAACCGCACATCTACCACACAAAAGTGATTTCTGCCAACTCTGTCATGTATTTACTTCAACTTTTTTTCTGCTAATGCACATAGGTACACAATTAAGATAGTATTACGTATAAATATGCTATCCTGTTTTTCATTTAACTTTAGCTAGCTGTGTCTCGATTCAGATTATTTTTAAGTTGGGTGAATATTCAAACAACATTTTGAAGTTGGCTTAATATTTTGTCATCAGGATGACTAAAATTAACCCAGCCATTCCTCTGTTGTTCTGATAGGCTGGTTCCGGTTTTCTCCATGTTACATAGAACATTTCAAAGAATGTCTTTTTATATAAATTGTATAAATTTCTAGTTATTTCCTTAGGGTAGGCATGTCATGTAGGGGTGATTGGAACAAAAGGTATGATTGTCTGAAAGTTTTTATATTTATTGATACATTTCTGGCTGGAGAAGTTGCAGACATTTGCCCTTCTATCAGTAATTGTTCTAGTAGAGCCTTAAAAAAGTTGAGCGTTAGGTTTGAAATGTTTGCTATTTTGGATACACATAAAAGGTATCTTACCTTTTACAAATTATTCTCTCTATTTTTTCCCTTTATTTGTCTACTTTTGTGTTCTATATAAATTGTTAACTTTTATGTGGGGGTCTTAATGTTTTTGGTTGTTGATTCTTGTTTGTCATAAATATAATACTGGTTGTTGATTTAAGGTAGACATGGTTTATCACATTAAGGAAATAGCCTGTTTTTTTTTTTCTTTTAACTAAGTGTGTAAGTAATAGTATACTATACTATGATGGGTTAAAGCCTAGGTTTGGAAATAAGGTGTTAGACCAATTCTTCTATGTCTCTAAGCCTAAATTTTTACATGGAGTTCTATGATGCCGTCTTCTGAATTTGGTGATGAGAAGGTAAAAGGAGATAGTGTATCTAAATATTAGTTATTATTTTTACTTATATTAGGAAAATGTGGGAATTTTGTGAAAAAATTTTTTTAAAGATTTATTTATTTATTTGAGAGAGAAAGAGCGGGGGGGGGGGGGCGGGAAGAACAGAGGGAGAGGGAGAGAGAGAAACCCAGTCGGACTTCACGCTAAGCATGGAGCCCAATGTGAGGCTCATTCTCACAACCCATGAGATCACGACAAGAGCCGCCCCTGAAACTTAATTTTTTGTATCTATTGAGCAAATCCTATCAGATTTATCTCTTGTCTACCAATAGATTCTTACGTTGATGTGGTAAAGTACTTGGCTGCCATGGGATGTTATTTTTATAACATCCTCAAATTTGATTTGCTTTGAATTTTTTTTTTTAAGAGTAGATATTAACGTGGGGCTTTTAATAATCATTTAGCTGGAAGTTACCAACTTAAACAATTGATTACTTGGAGTTAATCCCTAAATGCTAAGAGAATCCTGAAGATTCTATAAGAAAATGAAATCAATCTTATTGATTCATGTGTCAATATTAATGTAGTGCTCACAACTACAGTTGCAAAATATTGTCAGGCCGTTTTCTTGGCCACAGCGGCCTAGCCACACTTTTGTTTATTTTCTAACTTATTGGGAGTGACTAAATGAGAAAAGATAGCACAATTGTGAGGGGTGCATAGACTTTTACTTCTTGTTTTCATGGCAGAGGGCAGGCATTTCTCTCCATCTTGAGAAGATTGGTTCCAAAGACTGAAATATTGAAGACTGTATATGAACAAAATCAGACTGCATTAGGACTTCTGTTTGCGTTCTCCTGATGAGATCCAAAGAGCAAGTTCTGAATGATGATGATAAATGACGTTAATCTGCTTTTGGACTGAAAATTGAGTGCAGCATTTTTTGAGTGATTTACTATTTAAAAAAAACCTCTGTAGTGAACATACCTACTAGCCTGACACGACATACTGACAAAAATCTGGTAAATGGTTTTCACTCATTCTTTATAAAAATGCAAGAACCACTACTTCCACCTTCTCTCAATTAAGGGAATGGGAATAAGTAAATTTCTTTTGTGGTTTTCTTTTCAGAAAAGAGAAGATTTGTGACAGATTGGTGTGTGAGGTAGGGAGGCCTTGTTTCCGAGATCTGGCAATCTCACAAGCCACAAGGCTGGGATCTTTAGATCACTTAGAAACTTGGGGATCAAGTCCAGCGCTTTCCCCACTGGGGAACATTTGCTGAGGTCAGCCCCTCCCAGAGCCGTGCCTGGGGATGTCTTTCAAAAAAGCCTGTCTTCCTCCCTGTCTCTCTTTTTGGTTCTGCAGGCGTGGGGGAAAGAAAAGACCTCTTTTAATGTACTGAAAATAACATCCACTTAAAAATTGTGCATCCCAGTGTAGTATCTCATTTTTCTGGTAGTCTTGGTGGAATTTCAGATACATGAATATTTCAGATAACCTAAAATTTCCTACCATAAGTGCCAGACTGTTTTTAGAATGTGACATTTTTGATTGAACTAATTATCAGAGGTATTGCCACTTCTCTTTAAAAGCAGAGGATACAGGACATAATATGTGATGATTCTGTCTTTCTGATAAGCTCTATTGATGATATGGTGTTGTAACAATAAAAGCAGTTGCTTCTCTGGTCAGTCACTATGGGTCAAGGTCCCCTGTAGTTTCAAGTGATTTACTTCCACATGTATTTCCATACAACCCTATGACATAGGGATAGTGATTGTCATCGTTTCACAGAGAGGAAACTGAGGCACAGGGAGGTTGAGAAACTGCCTGAGACTGTAAGGTAGCTAGCAGAAGAACTGGGGTTCAGACCCTTGCAGCGGGGCTCCTAATCTGTGTCCTTAACCACCACGTGGTGCTCTTCTCTGCACCTCTCGGGGTGGGTCCCTTTGGGCTGATAAAGGCTGTTTGCCCTCCTCTTGTGCATTTTGAGAAGGTATCTCCTTCAGCTACCCTCCTGTCAGCTGCTGTTTTTCTGACTTCACCCTTTCTGCCTTTCAATTTGCTGCTATTCGTTGGATTTGGACTTGGGAAATCAACCTAAGAAAGCTTATTAGAATTGCATATTGTCACCACTTGGTGCTGTCTTAGGAGAAAATTGTATGAGCAATAGTACATGAACCTGTGGATTTTGTTTTTTAATCTGTGCAAGTCTTGGTTCTGGATAAGGAAGAAAATCCAGTATTTTGTAAGTGCCTCGTAACAAGGACAATACTAACAGTAATTGTTAAGTGTCTCCTGTCATTCTGCCCTACTTTTCCATCGTTTTCTTATTTCAAACTCTTGTCAGCTCCTAAAGTGGGGATTGTGCTCCCATATTCATAGAAGGAAGTCTCTGGGAGGTTAAGAGACTTAACCAGTTTCCACCCAGCTAATAAGCTAAAACTCACGTGGAGAACTTGTTGACTCCAAAGCCCTTGTTTTCTCATTCTGCCCTTTTGCCCTATTACTCCATTTTCTTTAGCAAACATTATTTTGATTTAAATGACCTTGCTTGTTGTTAGCTTAATTACCATTGAGCTTTTAGATGCATGCTTTGAGGTGTGGACTTAGGGAACAAAGTGGTCTGAGGCTTTATATCAGAAACAGTGTAAGAAAGTTTTGAAGGGTTGTTTTAAACATTCAGTCGTGTTTGAAATCCCAGTAGATGTGAAATGATGGAGTTCAATATGTCTACACTCTGGAAGTCTAACTAGGCCTTGTTGCTGTGGGGCACAGGACGTGGGTGAGAGTGAGGAAGGAAATGGGAACGAACAGCAAGACATTCTGGATACGGAATGAACAGAAGTTTTGGCCTTATTGGGAGGTGGTGATGAAGGAAGGGTCAGGAATGATTTTCAGGTTTCTAGTTTATTTGAACCGGTGAAAGAGATCTTATGACCTGAGATTTGGAATATAATAGAAGGATGACTTTTGAGGGAGAATATGAGTTTTATTTTATTTTTTTAAAAGATTTTATTTATCTATTTGACAGACAGAGATCACAAGTAGGCAGAGAGGCAGGCAGAGAGAAGTAGGAAGCAGGATCCCCTGAGCAGAGAGCTGGATGTGGAGCTGGATCTCAGGACCCTGGGATCACGACCTAAGCCAAGGGTAGAGGCTTTAACCAGGTGCCCCATGAGTTTTATTTTAAACATTTAAGTGTGATGAACTTGTGAGATACCTAGGAGGAAGTGCTCAGCTGAAATCTGCCAAAGGGGGTCTATTTTCTGGTTGTCTTCATAATTAACGGGGCTTCTATAGGTTCCTGGGGAGAAGTTTGGTGTTTTTGATGAAGGTGGATTGTCATATGTATCAAACATTTTTTTTAAAGATTTTATTTATTTATTTGACAGAGAGAGATCCCAAGTAGGCAGAGAGGCAGGCAGAGAGAGAGGGAAGCAGGCTCCCTGCCAAGCAGAGAGCCTGATGTGAGGCTCAATCTCAGGACCCTGAGATAGATAATGACCTGAGCCGATGGCAGAGGCTCAACCCACTGAGCCACCCAGGTGCCCCATGAGTTTTATTTTAAACATTTAAGTGTGATGAACTTGTGAGATACCCAGGGGGAAGTGCTCAGCTGAAATCTGCCAAAGAGGGTCTATTTTCTGGTTGTCTTCATAATTAATGGGGCTTCTACAGGTTCCTGGGGAGAAGTTTGGTGTTTTTGATGAAAGTGGATTGTCATATGTATCAGACATTTTTGGGTTGTTCTGCAGCATTCATTCTCCCTTTGCCTTTCTTGAAGTCACTCAGATCTGCCTCTAGATAACTCCTCTTTTTCATTCTCAGTGAAGCTCTTTGAATGGTACTAACCTACCCACTAGGTAGGCCCTCAGAACTTAAGCTCACCACCGCATCCATCTCCTGAGTCCTCAGGATTGGTTTTATCAGTTGAGATGCTTTGAGCTGCAAATAACAGGATATTTGAGTAGAAGTGTCATAGGAACCAGGAGGTTATCCCCCAACAAGATTTCTGGAAGAAGGGGCTCCAGGATTTTTTTCCATGGCTCAACAAAGTCAATCTCTAGGATCAGCCTAAGGTTCTCATGGTCTCAAGATAGCTGCCAGGTTAAAATATCTCTTCCTTTTATAACAACATTCAAAGAAGATAGACGGAGTAGATGTCTACTTACATTTCTCTCTGTTATTAATGAGGAAACTCTTTTCCAGAGGAATCAAGTAGACTTCTCTAAAGGTACTACTGACCAGAATTGTCCAGGCCCGAAAGGAGTCACTGGAAAAAGTAGTGTTATTATTATGACTGACTTAGTCCAATTATGGTTTATGTCTTAAGATGAGGGAGTGGTCCACTTCCTTGAGCCCGACACTGCTCCATACTTGAACAAAATCAAGGTTCTGCTATCAAGGAGGAAGGGGATAACAGCTATTGAATAGGCAGAATATAGTCTGTTGCACTGGGCCTATGATTCAGTAGACACAAGTAGATCTTTGCAGGGGCATCCTTCTGGCTTCCTTGCTCTTCTAAGAGACCTATAAACACCCTTTTTCTATGGACCATGTGATAATGTGGCTCTGAGATCTAAAACTGCAGCCATTATCATTGCTCTGAAGGGAGTGCACCTGAGGACAAAGACAATACACAGATGTGAGAATCACAGCAGAGCATAGTGGGAACCTTGAGTATATGGTGGACTTCTGGATCAAACCGTAACTAAAGCTGGTTATACCTCAGGGTGTCCAGTTATAGAAGAAAACCCATTCTCTGTTTTTGCTTAAGCCATTTTAAGCTAGTTTTCGGGTCATGCAGTATGAACAATTTTTGTAGTAAAAGGATTGGGAATTTGAGCAGTGAGACCTCTTGTTTCTTTCTGTCCTGATGAAGAGTCCTGACCTCATTTTCAGTTAAATCGAGTTGAACATGATAGGTAAAATTCTAATATGCTTTTTATCTTTGTAGCAAGGAACTTTTATTTACTACAGACAACTGGAGGGATAACTCTCTGTTTGAAGAAGGCAAGGAGGATGAAATGGCTCTTTTCCCCTAGAGACACATCAACCTCAAAGCTCTGTGAGAAATTAAATAAATAGACCCCCTTCAAAGTCTTCCATATTTAGTGAATAGAGCAACACTATATTTCATTTTCCCTGCCCAAATGATTCTTCCAAACCCTTCCAGATTCAGAGTAAGCTGCCCTATCAGAGATTAAATGAGGCCTTCATAACATGTACATTTAAATACACGATCTGCTCTTATTCGGCCTAAAAAGTGGTGCCTTACTTAAGAACAAATGTCAGTGTGTCTTCCAACCTCTTATTTCAGCTCTCAACATCTTTGTCCTCTTTGAATAGCTGGCAGCTTGGTCATATTTTATTGTCGTCTGTCTTTTCGAGTGATTTAGTTTAAAATAAGCAAATAGGTAAGCAGAAAGCGCTTTAAGCCTGCTTCTTCAAAATGAGCAATGCCTCTGTCCTCAGGGACTCTCAGATTTATGTCCTTAGATGAACAATAATTACATTAATAACTTTAAGGGCTAATTAGCATTTTATAGTAAACACATTGTTCATCACACTAAGGGGAGGGACGGCTGTACCTTTCTGTAGAATAACTGCTTTTCAAAATCAGAGCCCATCTATCTTACTTGAGCAGTACCTGCCGCCAACTGACCAAGAAGTACCTCCGCCCATTCTCCTGAGCCCCAGTCTGGTTAATTCTGACAGCAACGGTTGCGAAAACTCAAACAGGAAAATGGGAATTAATTTCCGTTTCTACTGTGTAAACCAAAAAAAGCAACGCGGACCTTGTCATCTTTCTTCACATCACTTTTTCCAATGCTTTTGCCCCTTCGTTTTGCTAAAGTATTTATAGGCGCGTTCAGTCTGAGACCATGCTCCCCTGCTCCTTCCCCCGGCTCCGTGCGCTGCAGGAAAGTGCTATGGTACTTCTTTCTTGCAGCAAGTCCTAGGAGCACACTTTGATTTCACTTTAGATTTTGCAAGCTCAGAGCTAACTGTGGATAAATTTAAGAAGACTTTTCATCGGGCTATTGCCGTTCTTCCCCAGAAGCCCCCAGAAGCTCCCTTTTGGAGGTTTTCTGTGCCTGCAGCCACTTCGGTACTTCCCTTAACTCATGGTTGCAGCAACTCCAAATCGACGGTCTTGTCAGAAGGAATGATCTAAAATAAACATCCTCTTGTCTGCCTGCATTACTAAACCTGACAAGGATGCTTTGCCCATATCAGCTCTGAGCCGAAAGTCCTTCGATGCGCACTCCTCATCGCGTTGGTCCAGCAGCAGATGGAGGGCAGGTAGAAGGCCTGCGATGGGCTCATGACATGACAATCCAAATGAAATCATCAAAGGACACCCACTTGCTTTCTCCCTCCTGGCAGCCTTCTCGGTGGTAAGGGTTACCTCATTGAAACCAAATCCTTGGAGTCAGTCAATAAATCACATTAGAACAACTCCAACAGTGACCATTTTATGTACAAAGACACGAGGCGAGGGAGAAAAAGTAAATCTCAAGTCCATAGTTTCACAGTCGAGGCTCCCCTCTGATGTTTTCTTTGCTACTCAGAGCGCTCTGTAACTTTGATATCTCTGGCATTCATACTGGGAACTATCTAACGGTACTGACAACTATCAGTTAATAATAGACATTCTTTCTCTTTGGTCCTCACGAATATTTTGTAGGTTTTTCTTACCTCTTATTAAGCTTTATACTGTGAGCCTGAAGAATAGAAAGAACAGTTGCTAAGTTTGTGTATTTTAGATCTCAAAACCAGGGAAACCACTACAATGCTATGAAGGGATTTTTCTCTTAATGTTTTAAGGTTTGGTGTCCTATTCTATAAAGCCATTAAAATGCGACATTATAGTTTTCCAAAGAGCCTTAACAAAAATTTTCAGGGAGTATAGTGATGCTTCAAAGCTGCTGAAATTACATGTGCTAGCACAAATTAAGTAGAAATTGCTTGATTATTAGGCTTATCTGATCAATTAAAATAGCCAATTGGAACAAGAGAAATCTACTTTTGTGCCGTAATTATCTGAACTGATTGTCTGTGTCACACTGAGTCATTATCATTTTTATACATCATTTCAAGAGATACAGACAGCCTAAAAGCTTACAAATTAGGTTTTTTATAAAGGAAAAAAACCTAACTGTGGATGTTATTCTTAAGTTTTCATTTTATATCATATTTATCTGGGCATCTCAGAATGTCTTTAATACTATAGGAAAACTACTGAGGGGGAGGGAGAAAAAGGCCACCTTCCAAATTTATCACAAGATCTTCTTAAATTGCTACATGTTCTCTCTTAGACTGACTATTTGCAGTATATATTCTATTCCTGGTAAGTAGCCCTGAATGTCTCATATTAATTCTGCCTGGAGTGTGGTTGTTTCCTTAAAATACATCCCAAGTCACACCTAAGCTCAAGTGCCAAATGCCAGGTCTTTAGAAATTAAAACAACCACAACGCAGAACTGCTTTCCTCATTTTCCACCTGATTATTTTGGTCATTCTTGATCTAATTCAGAGCTTTTACTAAAGAGAATAAGGACAGTCATCAGCCTTGATGGTTAACCTTATGTGTTAACTTGCGTGGGCTACAAAGTGTCCAGATATTTGGTTAAAAAGTGATCTCCCTGATATGAGGACATGGAGAAGCAACATGGGGGGGGGGGGTAGGGGGATAGGAGAAGAGTAAATGAAACAAGATGGGATTGGGAGGGAGACAAACCATAAATGACTCTTAATCTCACAAAACAAACTGGGGGTTGCTGGGGGGAGGTGGGATTGGGAGAGGGGGAGCGGGCTATGGACATTGGGGAGGGGAGGCGAACCATAAGAGACTATGGACTCTGAAAAACAACCTGAGGGTTTTGAAGGGTCAGGGGTGGGAGGTTGGGGGAACAGGTGGTGGGTAATGGGGAGGGCACGTTTTGCATGGAGCACTGGGTGTTGTGCAAAAAGAATGAATACTGTTACACTGAAAAAAATAAATAAAATGAAAAAAAAAAAAGTGTTTGGGGAATGTCTGTGAAGGTGTTTCTGGATGAGATTAACATTTGAATCAGTAGATGGAGTAGAGCAAATTACTTCTCCCAGTGTGGGCTGGCACCTAATCTGCCGAGAGGGCCTGAACAGAACAAAACGACTAAGTAAGGAAGCATTCACTCTCTTTGCCTGACTACCTCTGAGCTGGGACATTGGTTTTTCTCCTGCCTTCAGGAGCTTGCACTAGAATTTATACCATTGGTTTTCCTGGGTCTCCATTGGTTTTCCTGGGTCTCCAGTTTGCCAAGTGCAGACCTTGGGACTTACATAGCCTCTGTAATCATGCAAGCCAATTTCTTACATACGTATACCCCCTGTTGGTTCGTTTTCTCTGGAGAAATGTGTCCACTATGTCAGCTAACCTGTCAGTGTAATTTTGAAAATGAAGCTCTTTCATCATCCTGTTGTGTTAAGATTTAATTTTTAATACTCATAGAAGTATTTAATCTGATCTTGTAGAATGAACCAATAGTGAGCAAACTGCTGTTTAGCATTTTAGTCTTTTCTGATGCAACAGAGCCGTCTTGGCCCTTGGGTTCCCCAAGGAAGGCAGGGACATCAAATATGTGCAGGTTTCTGAGGTGAAGAGTAACATAGATCCAGTATGTAATTTCATCCCCCAAGATTGAGACCCGTAGTCTGAAACCAGAGAAATGGCAATACTGGGGAATCCAAAGTAGAGGGCTCAAATAAGCACCTGCTGATTATCTCTTAATGTTCTTCCCTTGTTGCATTGTAATAGCGTTTATCTGGGTATGTAATTGCCCTCTTGAAACTGTATTTCCCAGACTCCCTTGCAGCTGGATGTGGCCATGAGACTCCATTCTTGCCAGTGATATGAAAATAAGTGTGCCAAGTACAACTTCTGCAAGTGATTGTCTAGAAGGAAATTACTTGTTCCAGACTTCCTTTTCCCACTTTTCTCTGTGAGAGCCATAGACTGGAAAAAGGGATGTGGGGGTCAACTCAGCTTTGACTATGTCAGTTCTAAGAGTTCCAATTTGGAAGGAATGCCTGTCTGAGTGGCCTCATGGAGTGGGGTTGCCTCATGTTCTATACAGAAAAGAAATAAACTTGGCCTGTATTCTTGTTGTTGTGGTTGTTGTTGTTGTATCAGCTTAGTCTTTACTCAGCCTTGCTAATGCAGCTTACTGTCCTTCTTAATAAAACCTTAGCAGAATCTCTAGGTTTACCTGATACTTCTCTTCCATAAATAACTTAACTCCATGCCTGCGTTCACAGCTGTTCCTCACCACTGTCGCCCTGATTGCTGATCTTTTGGGGGCCCTTAATACCCTGAAATATCTCATATGTTATACAGAAAACCTTGTGAGTAAGCAAAAGCTATGCCTCCAAAGAGACATGTAGATACACTAAACTTATTTTACTCATAAAGAAACTGTCTGCAGAGTGTGAAGTTGAAGGCTTAAGGTTTTTATGAGACTGAAGCTCTACCTACTGCGCTAACGAGGCACCTGGGCTTAAGGTTTTTAGCATATTTATTTTCTCATTCTCCTGTCTCTGTCTGTCTCTTACACACACACACACACACACACACACACAGTATGTATTTTAATAATAATGAATTAGAACAGCTAATCACAAATTCAATAAGAGGCAGCATCTTTTTTGAAAGGAAATGTCAGATTGGAAAAGTTCAGTTTTTAAGAGAATCAACACCTAAGGAGCTATGAATTTGCGTTTCATATTAATGCTAGAAATCTCTCTTAGATAATGCCAGGAATACTACTGGTAGTTTGAGAGAAAGTGACTTCTGATGGAAAAATAATAGACGGATGAGGATATTTTATATCCAGGGGTAAACCAAAACCCATACAAATGTATATGTAAAAATTCAGCATAGCTAGCTGTTCAGCCTTGATTCTTTTTCTTTAGAAAGGAATTGGTTGGCTTTTGTAAAAATGCTGCCTACAGAGAATTGAGTATACTGTTGCCTTGTATCTTTTATACATTTGATAGGAAAATCAGGATAAGGAACCAACTGCTGTGTGTGGATCTTTGCATTTCTTTGACCTGCGAACAGGATCTGCTGGAATTGACTTGGAGGTGAGCTGATTTCACACCTCGTAATTGGACAATACAGAATCTTGGTGGCCTGAGTCTATTTTAGGGATGGAGAGCACATGTCATTGTGCTGTTATTAAACTTCTTTTAAGAATATTTGCAAGCCAGAACTGTATTCAAAAACTTCATTATGTTAAAAAATATATTCTATTAATGGGGTAACAGTTGGTATCAGCTCAAAATATGTTTATGTGCATTCTGTGATCAAATGAATCCTATTTCCAGCAGATACTTTTTTTTTTTTAAAAGATTTTGTTTACTTGTTTGTCAGAGAGAGAGAGAAAACAAGTGAGTGAGCCCAAGTAGGGCGAACAGCAGGCAGAGGCAGAAGCGGGCTCCCTGCTGAGCAAGGAGACCTATGTGGGACTTGATCTCAGGACCCTGGGATCATGACCTAAACCAAAGGCAGACGCTTAACTGATTGAGCCACCCAGGTGTCCCTCAGCAGATACTTTTCTTTTCTTTTCTTTTTTTTTTTTTTTTAAAGAAAGTTCTTTTTTTTTTTTAAGATTTTATTTATTTATTTGATAGAAATCACAAGAGAGGCAGGCAGAGAGAGAGGAAGGGAAGCAGGCTCTCCACTGAGCAGAGAGCCCGATGCGGGACTCGATCCCAGGACCCTGAGATCATGACCTGAGTTGAAGGCAGCGGCTTAACCCACTGAGCCACCCAGGCGCCCAGCAGATACTTTTCTTAAGTCAATAGGTAACTCCTATTTCCTCTGGTTCTGATTTAAAGCTAGACTGCTTCCCCATTGAAAAAAGAGAGGTTACAGAGTTATAGAAAGTATTTATTGGTTTATGATGAATTTATATTTTACTTTATTTAATATATATTTATAAGTATTTGTTAATAAATTATGCAATATATATATCCTACACCGTAATTTAGTCATTCTCAACTAATCTAATGTTTTTGTTGTCTTTATGAAGGCTTACATTAAGATAACCTCTTTACTATTGCTGAAGACCCCAAAAATTGAGTAGACAAAACTGATACATAGTAAAATAAGATGGATTATCTTATTTATAATAACAACAATAAGACCAGAGTGGATAGACCAGGAAAGGAACACCCTCTACAAAATGCATAAGACCATGACTTTTTTGGGGGGGGGGGTGGAAAAATGTAATTTTTTTTCTGTACTAGTATTTATTTTAAAATTATTTTTATTAACATATAATGTATTATTTGCCCCCAGGGGTACAGGTCTGTGAATCATCAGGCTTACACATTTCACAGCACTCACCATAGTACATACCCTCCCCAATGTCCACAACCCAGCCACCTTCTCCCTACCCCCCAACCCCCCAGCAACCCTCACTTTGTGAGATTAAGAGTCTCTTATGGTTTGTCTCCCTCCTGATCCCATCTTGTTTCATTTTTTCCTTCCCAACCTCCCCAAGCTCCCTGCCCTGCCTCTCAAATTCTTCATATCAGAGAGATCATATGATAATTATCTTTCTCTGATTGACTTAGGAAAAAGGTGATGTTATTAAAGAATGGGGACAGAACCCGTGGGCAGAAAGAACTGCACTGGGGCATAAGACCCCGTCTTTCACTTCTGTTTGCTTGGTATAGACAGGTCTCTACTGACCTACCTCTGAAACTGGAAGGGCATAGTTAAACCTTATGTAGATAATTGGAATCCCAAATCTTCAAGTCCAGGAGAATCTAAAAACTCTAAAAGTATTTAAAAAAGGCTTAAACAGAAAATTTTTCGTGAGTTTAAAAAAGGGTGGGTAGACAATTTTGTGTAAAATGCTAATTGATTTTAGTGTTCTGAAAAACAGATGCAAGTAGAATATAAAACTGTTCCTCTCCAAAGAGGTGTTCAGTTTTTTGAAATTCTAATATATACCACTGTGCTTCTTTTTACCTTTTTGAAAAGAGTAATGTTTTTGGTTACAGTTTCTGTTCAAACTAAGACCTAAAGTTTTACGGTTTTGTTTTTTAGATTGAAACATTACCTTATAAGGAGTTATGGGGATTTCCCCCCATTTGGAACAGACCATGCTCTTCTTCTGGGAAGAATATATAATATACAATTGTGGAATATTCCATGACGGTGGATATTATCAGTTATGCAGATATAAAGCAAATACCAACCCTTTGCTCTCAGGATGTGTTGACAGTGAGGCAACTCAATAAAAATGCTTCACACTGAAGTGTTGAGAGTTGTGTTAAATAGGGGAGATTTGCGGTGTTATTTATGCTTTTATGGAGTGTAGTTGGTGAACACCCCTCTCGAACACATACATTCTAAATTTAAATACAGATGCTCTATGCTTGGAAATTATGGTTTGATCTGGATAGGATTTTCAGTTAAGACAGGACTCAAGAGAGAAAGACACATCTGATTTTCTTGTCACTTCATCTTAGAGAAAAGATTACTGCAGAGAGCAGAAGACAATTCAGAATTTTTGGGAAAACTGTCCTGACAGACTTGGACTTTTATTGTCTGGGCCTTGGTGCCAAATCAGTCCCTAGTCTTTGATGACATGGTTTGCCTTGTTAAGAAGGGATGCCTGGGGGAAAGGTTAATGTCCTCAGACATGGAGTTAGACAGGCAGCGGGCCCTGGATTGGGAAGGGCAACTTCCTCCACATCTGATGGGTGCTCACCTGGTCCCAGATACCAAGGTGAGGAGGCGGGTGGTGACTTCTTGGAAATGGGTGGTTCTGGTCCTAGTAAGTTTGGGGCCCTAGGCTTTAAAAGTGGCTACTTTAGTAGCAGTTGTCATTTATGTTTTGTGTTACACTTTCTTCCATCATCCCTAAGACTTTATTAAAGGCTTGGTTTCGTAAGTAGTGCATGGAATCAGGGTGTGTCCCATTCTTTGGAAAGAGCAGCCAAGAGAAATCAGTCAACAGCTCAGTCATGGTGGCAGCAGTTGCCATGGGTGGCACATGTGGTCAGCGGGATGGCCCTCCCTGAGGTGAAACAGAATTCCCAATGGAATGTATGAGGGAGCTCTGAAATTAATTCAGGAGCCTGAGAAATGGTAGGAGGATCCGCTGGGGCAGATTTCTGGGGGTTGGGTAAAGGAAACTCGTGCAGTAGTGATTAGATCTAAAATAAATATCTGCTGGGGTCAGGGCTACGTGGGTTTTATGTACAATAAAGTCATTCCTATTAGAGAGAATTAAAAAAAACAAAACAAAACAAAAATACCCCCCAAAACCCCCCAGAGCAGAAGAGTTAGACATTTGGGGTTGGGGGAGGATAAGAGAAGAAAAGACAAAGTAAAATCCTGCCTTTGAATGACATCGCATTAATGAAGAGGGATGGATTGATGACATAATTTGCTCGTGGGATCATCACGGACAGGACTGAGAATGTATAATTTGATGTATTGGGGGATGCTGCCTTGTAAACCAAGGGTTGGTCAATAGTCAGATATTGAGGACTTGAGGCTCTGTGGGCCGGCCTGGGCACCACGGTTACACAGCTCTGCTGTCGCAGCATAGAGCAGCCGTAGGGGAGCCATCAATGAATGAGTGTAGCCGCGTGCCCATCAAACTCTATTTATGGACACTAAAGCTTGAATTTCATATAATTTTTAATGTCGCAGATGTATTCCTTTGATTTTTCCCCAACCCTTTAAAAATGTAAAAATAATTCTTAAGCTGCAAGCTGTATAAAAAATAAGTAGTGGAAATCAGTCAGAGAAAGACAAATACCATATGATTTCCCTCCAATGTGGAATTTAAGAAACAAAACAGATGAGAAAAGGAAAAACAGAGAGAGAGAGAAAGAGACAAACCAAGAAACAGACTTGTAACTACAGAGAACACACTGATGGTCGCCAGAGGGGAGGCGGGTGGGGGATGGGGAAACAGGAATGGGGATTAAGGAGAGCATTTGTCATGATGAGCGTCAGGTGATGTATGAAATGTTGAACACTGTATTGCATATCTGGACTAATATATCACTGTAAGTTAACAATATTGGAATTAAAATTTAAAAAATTAAAAACCATAAAACTACTATAATTTTATGTATGATTGCTGATGGACAAAACATTAATAATCTTCAAACCTTAGATGAGAAGACTTAGATACGTAAAACTTTGATTTTAATAAAATAAAGTATTAGATAGACAAGTATAAAAAAAAAAAAGCCATAGTTTGCTAACTTCTGGCCTAAATCAGAGGTGCTTGATGGGGCAGAGACTGTCATGGAGGAAGCATTTGGGAAACTTTGGGATTCATTTTTTGTTTTCTAGTTGAAGTCTTTCTAGACCATTTACATATTTAAATAAATGCTCTTTTATTATAAATTTTTTTAAAAGATTTTATTTATTTGACATAGAGAGACATAGCAAGAGAGGGAACACAAGCAGGGGGAGAGGGAGAAGCAGGCTTCCCACCGAGCAGGGAACCTGATGTGGAGTTTGAACCCAAGACCTGGGATCATGACCTGAGCTGAAGGCAGACACCCAACGACTGAGCCACCCAGACGCCCCCTAAAATATTTTCTTTTCCTAATAAGGGATTATCAAATTAGAGCTGAGTTGAACACTTGAATGGATCAGAACATGCAGACAATCTTTTACCATGAGTATTCTGTGCAGCAAAGCAGAACAAAACCCAGGACACTGAAATTATGGGGAAAAGAGATCCTGAGAAATTTCTGGGGAGCTAGGAGAGACAAATGAAAATTAATAGTATAGTATCCATTATTTAAAATTTTAAAACGAGTGAAACATCTTTGTTAATTATCTTTATTTAGTGTGCAGTATTTGTTCACACATGCACACACACACAGACACAAATATCTAGTGAACAGAAGTATAAAGACTTCTTATTAGATTCTTTTCTGACTGTGACTTCCAGCCTCATCTTTTCTATAGTGATAGTTTCTCAACTTGCAATTTTACTCCCACAGGGATCTTTAAGAACATGACCTTCAAGTATGAGGAGGGAATGACTGGGATTGAAATATTGTTCTTGAAGTCAGTGCATTTCTGAGTAACCAAGCTGTTTACAGGTAGCATTCCTCTACTGGAATCATCTAGAAGACATGCTGACTTGCAGTAATGTGTATTTCTGTACTGTAATGAAAGAAGGGAGACTATTTGGAAAATGTAAGGCCAATAATCATGTTTGTCACAAATTTAGCTGTAGGATATAAAAAGTCATTGCTTTCTAGCTCCTAATGAGCTATTTTCTTTTGGTCATTTATTAGCCTTTCCTGAGACTAAGCCCTCTGGGCAGCTGTCAATCATTATTGTGTAATGACACATAGGGCATGGGTATTTTTGGAAAGAAAATACCTCATTTTTCTCTTTAGTTCTGTTGAAAAGAAGTTTTTTCTCCTTATATCCAAGCAAATGTATATTTTATATCCATGCATATAAATGGATTACAAAATATGTGTGACCTCATTTCCTTGAGTCTAGCCGCCTCAATTTAGTAAATGTCATGTTCCAATAATATGGATAGCAATCCCAAAGAAGGTTGTAGTGATTCACTATACAACACCTGTAACAAGACAGACACCATTTCATTATCATCAGTTAATTTTTTTTCAGTAGGAAACAAAAACCAAGAACAAGCCAACCAGCACTAATGAAGAAATACTGCCCCAGTGCTCCATCTCATTGGTTACAATGGAAAGCACTTTGATTAATGAGAAGTGCACAAATACAGCAGGTTAATTGCAGGTTACTAATTCCCATAATTTTTTTAAACTTAGGAAACATGAAACAAGGAAATATCTTTCTCTCTCTCTCTCTCTCTCTCTTTTTTTTTGGATCATTTTTTAATGAATATTTCTTGCTCTTAAAATTCATTCTTTTTTTTTGATTTTTAAAAAATTAATTTATTTTTTCAGCGTAACAGTATTCCTGTACCCCTGGGGATAAAAATACATTTTTTTAAAAGATTTTATTTATTTATTTGACAGACAGAAATCACAAGTAGACAGAGAGGCAGGCACAGAGAGAGGGGGAGATAGGCTCCCCGCCGAGCAGAGAGCCCGATGCAGGGCTCAATCCCAGGACCCTGGGATCATGACCCGAGCCGAAGGCAGAGGCTTTAACCCACTGAGCCACCCAGGCGCCCCTTAAAATTCATTCTTAATTCAGATGATTGTTTTGGACATAATGACCCTATCAATAAAGAGTTGTATTAAAAGGACACTTTTGTTTTTTAATAGATTTTGTTATCCATCAGTAATTATTGCTGGAACTACCTGCCTCATATGATTTTTTTCTAGCTGGAGAAAATTTCACTGTTATTTTAAAAGAATATCCCGATGATTGGTTTTCAGGTTAAAAATTCATCTGTCATTGCTCTTTTGTTTGAATACGAACTTCAAAGTAGATACTATTATTATTATTGTTGTTGTTGCTGCTACTGTTGTTGTTATTATTACTAAGTACTAGAAAAGTACTATTGTGACCATATAACATCAGTTATGAAAACTATCCTACATTCAGTAGGTATTTGACTTACCTGGACTCAAAGCATAGATGTACCCACTCTTAAATGATTTGAATTACGAAATCATTGACACCTGAAATCTCATGTAGATGAAGATAATCCAGGAAGCAAGCCTCCCATAAACCTTGGAGCATCCTGTGACAGCAATGCTGTGTTCCGGATGAGAGACCTTGTGTCATTTTATTGCCTTAACACATGACTAAGGAAATCAAATGGACAAAACAGAATGAGCACCCCATAAAGTTCTAACTGTCCTGATTAGAGCGGAAATCCTTAGTTATAAAAATTCACAAATTAGGAGACAAATCTTGGAAATGAAAATGTAAACCTAGAATTTATATCCCTTTTAAAATGTTACTTAAAACTACTAGGCTCAGCCCATAACCCCTAACATATGAGCTGGATGTTTTTCTAAAGAGAATACTTAACTTGAACATATATGATATGTAGAGTTATATACTCGTATTAAAAGTATATCCTATAACTAAAGAGATTAGAAATCTATATAGTATATTTCCTTTGGATGGAGAACATGAGTTTTGCCGGTCAGACAAACCTGAGTTCAAATTTCAAGTTCCAGTTCTACCCCTACAAGCTGTTTGAGCTTGGATAAATCATATAACTTCTCTGAGCCTGTCTCCACACTATGTACGTATGTATGTATGTATGTATAGATTTTATTTATTTATTTATTTGACAGAGAGAGATCACAAGTAGGCAGAGAGGCAGGCAGAGAGAGAGAGAAGGAAGCAGGCTCGCTGCCGAGCAGAGAGCCCGATGCGGGACTTGATCCCAGGACCCTGAGATCATGACCTGAGCCGAAGGCAGCGGCTTAACCCACTGAGCCACCCAGGCGCCCTGTATGTATGTATATATGTAGAGAGAATGGTTGAGGGGAGGGGCAGAAGGAGAGGGAGAGAGAGAATCTCAAGCAGACTCTGCTTGGAGCTCAGTCTCACAGCCCTGAATCATGATGCAAGCTGAAATCGAGAGTTAGACGTTTGACTGAGCCACCCAGGTGCCCCTGTTTCCACAGTATCAAATACTACCTACCTATCTTGTATTGTTGTTACTTGAAATGTATCTATCTCACGCACAGTAAACCTGTATGGTAAGTTGTACTGCTGCTTTTTCCTCTTGGTCTTTTGTTTGAATCCAGACCCCATGTTGGGATTTTTATAGAACACTTCCAGGTCCAGGAACTATTTGTTTTTTATGATTTTTTTCAGTAAAATTATTTATTAGAATTAGGCTTTTATATTATTAAATGTCAGGCCCAGTTTTCTGTGGGACGAGTAGAATGGGTAAATGTGATTTATAGAACCCCCAGCTAACTGGAACTTACTTTCTTTCTGAAAAAGAACTAGTTCCTACTTTATTTTTTTCTGGGATAGCTTTATGTGAACTCCACATCTTGTTTATAAATTTTGACTCCTTCTTGACATTTGAGAAAATGTTTGCCTTCTTCCCCACAAGAATGTTTTTAGAGGTAAAGTTTATTTAATGGTATAGTTATACTTTAAATGCAGTTAGTTGTCTATTAATTTGTTTTTAAGAGAGATGGTATGTAATACTAACATAATAAAATTTTTTAGGTATTATCTGGTTTTATGATACAATAATGTCAACATAAAACATAAAAATGATATAAAGTCATTTCTAGGGTTTTGGCTATGTCCACACATATTTAAATTTTTAATTATTTTAAAAATAGCATATATGTATATCATCTGAGTTTATAATTTCTAGAATTCTCTGTTTAACTCTAACATGTATGTGGCTCAGTTTATCACCCCTCACTGACACAGCATTTTTTCCCCAATAGTCCACATTTATTAATTATCCAAAATATCTCAGGCATCAACTTATAGCAAATATACCAGATTTCTTTTTTTTTTCCTTAAATATTTTATTTATTTATTTG
This sequence comes from Meles meles, assembly GCF_922984935.1. Taxonomy (NCBI): domain Eukaryota; kingdom Metazoa; phylum Chordata; class Mammalia; order Carnivora; family Mustelidae; genus Meles; species Meles meles. Next base: position 81,397,948 of record NC_060077.1, on the reverse strand, counting down.
ACAGAGAGAGACAGATCACAAGTAGGCAGAGAGGCAGGCAGAGAGAGAGAGGGGGAAGCAGGCTCCCTGCTGAGCAGAGAACCGGACCCTGAGATCTTGACCTGAGCTGAAGGCAGAGGCTTAACCCACTGAGCCACCCAGGCGCCCCAAATATACCAGATTTCTTAACAAACAAAATTTGACATTAAATAAAAAAGATAAAGCGAGTGTGATCAATAGAATAATGGCCCCTCCCAGAGGTCTCCATGTCTTTGTGAAAATGTTATTTTATCCCACAAAGGGGGAATTAAGGAAGCAGGTGGAGTTAAGGCTGTTAATTAGCTGACGTTAAAATAAGGCGATTGTCCTGGATTATCCAAGTGGACTCAGTGTAATCACAAGGGTCCTGTTACCGGTTGAAATGAGTAATCCCACCCCATTCCATATGTTGAAGTCCTGACTCCCATTATCTCAAAATGAGATATTTTGGAAATTAGGACCTTATTTGGAAATAGGACCTTTGCAGAGGTAATCAGGTTAAAGTAAGTGTGTTAAAGCAGAAGCTAATCGAATATGACTGTGTCCTTGTAAGAAGAGGAAATTTGTGGACACAGACAGGTATAGAGGGAAGACCATCTGAAGACAGGGAGAAGATGTCATCTCCTGGCCAAAGGCCTGGCGCAGATCTTTCCCTCGCAGCCCTCAGAAGAAAGAGCCTCCAGGCTCTGGGAAGAGCCTTGTTGCAGCGGCCCCAGCAAATTAAAGCAGGTCCTTTAAATGTGGAAAAGGGAGGCAGAAGAGTCACAGAGTGGGAGTGTGAACAAGACGTGACCTGCACGGCTGACCCTGAAGACGGAAGGGGCTGTGAGTCAAGAATGCAGGCAGCTTGGAGAAGCTGGAAAAGGCAAGGAAACAGTTTCTTCCATAGAACCACAGGAAGGAATGAATACAGCTCTGCTGACACCTTGACTTTGGGCCAGTGAGACCCATTTTGATTTGTTTGTTTGTTTTTGAAGGATCTTATTTATTTATTTAAAGATTTTATTTATTTATTTGACAGAGAGAGAGACACACAGCGAGAGAGGGAACACAAGCAGGGAGAGTAGGAGAGGGAGAAGCAGGTTTCCTGGTGAACAGGGAGCCTGATGCAGGGCTCGAGCCTGGAACCCTGGGATCATGACCTGAGCCAAAGGCAGACATGTAATGACCGAGCCACCCAGGTGCTCCAAGGATTTTATTTTTATGTAATCTCTACGCCTGACATGGGGCTCAAACTTTCAGCCCTGAGACCAAGAGTCGCATGGTGAGACCCATTTTAGACTTCTGAACTCCAGACTTGTAAGATAATAAATGTACATTGTTTACAGTTGACTGTTGAACAACACAGGTTTGAATTGTATGGGTTCACCTATATGTGGCTTTTTTGGGGTAAACCCAGTCTAGTACTGTAAATGTATTTCTCTGCCTTATGATTTTTCTTAATAGCATTTTCCTTTGTGTAGATCACTTTATTATAAGAATATGCCATATACATATAACATACAAAATATGTATTATTTGATTGTTTACATTAGTCAGTAAGGCATCTGGTCAGCAGTAGGCAGTTAGTAGTTAAATTTTTGGCAGTTAGAAGTTATTTCCGGATTTTTGACTGTGGAGGGGTTGGTGCCCCTAACCCCCAACCTTGTTCAAGGGTCAGCTGTACTAATTTGTTAGAGCTGCTACAGAAGCCCTGTATGTTAACTTCTCTTAGATATGAAATCTGATTTCCTTAGGATTTTGCTTGGCTTTCTTTTGTTCTGGTTTTATCATTTTGGGTTCAAAGCTTTTGGGCTCATTTTTCCCCTGTCTGCTATTTTAGAGGACATGTAAAACATTTTTTAAAGGGACTTGTCATGCTTTTTTTCTCCCTTTCTTAAGAATTGAAGACTCTTTTAGGATATTCCCCTGCTCTACATAACAGGAAATGTTTTAAAAACGGGTACCTTTTCTAAAAAGGCTGGAGAAGCCCTTTATAGTAAGACATTCAATAGACCCACTTTTTTTATTCTTCTCTTTTTCTCTGAAATTACTTTACAATCCTGGATGTACCTCTTAAGTCACACCACAGATGGCCGTTAGTGTACTAAGAATTAGGAATTGACTTTACCTGTTTGAGTCCTAATATATTCATTTTGTATCCCCACAAGACTCCTCCGTAATTCCAGAGTTTTTCACAGTAATTTAGCATTATGTAAAGTAACATCTAATAGATAATCTTGAGGTAAAATACAACCATGCAAGAAGAGATTTTTTTTTTAACACTCTCTGCTTTTTTCACAGTTGGAAATGAAATTAGAAAAAAGAATTATGAAAAATTGTGTGTGTGTGTGGCAACATTACAAATCTCCAAATAACATTTAAATTTGTCTAGCATGAGCTTATAACGAATGCTTTAAAATTATAATTAAGGCATGCCTAAATCAGAGATACTGGTTACTCACTGCAGACTAATTTCACAGTAAAAATTAAGAAATATAAATCCCGTTATTTTTTTAACTTTTATCAGGTGCTGTTCCTTTAATAAATATCAAATACCTATAATAAAAACTTACTTATTTATGGACATGTCCACTTCTTCGGTGTATATCTTAGAGAAATATTGCCACGTTCATATTACAAACATTAAATTTTCTGAACGACAGAGCGATGTACATTAATAAAGTCTAGGGAAACTTGAAATGGTCAGAAGAAGGCCATGAGGGGAGGAGAAGCCTGCCTTCTAACTTTAAAACACATCTTCAGTATTTACAGTGCTTACCACCAGTACTGACTACACTAATGATGTTGGTTTAGAATTCCTTGCTTCATACCAAATGGCAGAATGTGAGTTTGTTTTTCTCTGGCCCCTGACATTTACACAAGAAATGAATAATATCTAGCATAAAGAGAATTCAGGAGGCCAGTTTTAGAACCAAATGAAATTTGAGAATTTCGTATCGCAGATTAACTGATGAAGATCTCATACTGGCCTATATTTATGAGTGGTCAGCGTGAGGATTAAATGAGATAATGTATGGGAAAATCATAAGAGGCTTAAAATGGGCATTGTTACAAGTAGTGTGTTTTTTAGAGTTATAAATGTCACAATAAAACTCCAGTATTTCTGCCAAAAATTTTATATCTAAGAAGTTCTAAATACTTTATAAATATTAACATAAATCCTCGAGTTGATTCTGTTTGGTAAGAAGACTGAAGACCTGTAATGTTTAGTGTGTGGCCACTGTCTCACACTGAAATATGAATTTTACTATTTCAGTAGCTTACAAGGTTGTAGAATCTTTGAGTTCCAAGGAAGCATTTACCTCTGAAGAGACCTGATTTTTAGGAATCTGTAAACCTACAAAAGTTTTTCGGTTTGGAAAATACGACATCTCAACTATGCAATCACTAGTTTCATCTTTCTGATACATATTTGAGAGCCCCTAAATCAGCTTAAAATCAAGGTGGGAAGGGAGGGTCTGAGTTGTCAGGAGAGAGTTCACAAAGTCCTTCTGTTACAACTCACATTTTCACTCATTGGACCCTTTTTACTCCTGGGCCTGTCACTGGAAATGCATTACTCTGCCAAGGCATCTGAAAAAAGTGTTGTGGTCTGTCTAGTGTCCCAGCAGATGAGAAGAAGCCAAAACTATGAGCTTTTTGAATTAAAAGACCCACAATGTCAGGGGTCGGTTAATATAGAGGCAAACAGTCCTGGGCTCCTGAGTAGGACCCAAGGGAATGTTTTCTAGTCTGGCTCAGTAACGGTTATTCACGGTGACGTCTGATCTTCATTGAAAGAATCTTTGAAGGCATGGCAGTAGGCATGGCCAGGGCACTGCAGACTCATCCCACTAAGGTTAGTGATCATCTACTCCACGCAGAGCAGAGGTGAATGAAGCACACACACTTCTGCTTCCTGGGGAGTGTACCTTCGGTCTACTGGGATGGCAGATGGATGTGAAAAGAAGGAATTTGTAGTTAGTATCCTATCTACAAATGCCCTGAAAGTGGAGACTAAATGCTGTGGAGGTACACACATTTCTTAAGAAAATAGGATTTCTATTCAAATTGAAATAATAAAAATAGTTTAGATGCTGAAAGTTACACAGTGTCAACCCTAGCTTAGTAACGTAGAATGACTTATTTCCCAGATAGTCCCAAAGCTCTATCATGGGTTTCTTTGTTTTGTTTTGGCCTAATAGTTAACTAAATTTAAGGAACTGTAATTTACTTAAACCAATGAAAGAGATGGCCACTGTGCGTTGTACCAGAGGTGCACTTGCTCTGAGTCGTCCCCAGCCCGTGTCACTTTGGCACCTCACTGTGTGGTCTCAACAGCCCTGCACTATACGAAGATGAGCTTTCCTACTAGTACTTTCTTTCCCTTCTTTCTTTCTCTCCCTCGCTACCTTTTCTTTATTTATTTAATTTCAAACAATATAAAGAATCAGCCAGGGGAGGACTATCTATCTCATTTCATTTAGGTCATGAAGTTAGACACCGTCGAAGGCCAGTTTTTCCTCCGTAAGCTACTACCAGCTTTGATGTAATAAAAAAGCTGTTAATACCATCCAGTGGGATAAATTCCCTGACTCTTGTTTTAAGTAAGATAAAATAAAATTTTATAGACCTCCTTCATAAATCCACAATAAGTCATTATTCTCTCTGTGACATGTAGCACAAGCCCAGAAAATAAGCATCATGTTAAGCCACGTGGATATTAAAGATTTACAGTCTTTCAGCCAAAAGAACAACAACAGTTCAAGTGTATTAAGGCATGGATTCTTACTTGTTAATTAAAATAATACTAAATGTGGGGAGCCTGGATGGCTCAGTTGGTTAAGCATCCAACTCTTGGTTTCAGCTCAGGTCAGGATCTCATGAGTTGTGAGATTGAGCCTCGCCTGGGACTCTGCACTCAGCTTGGTGTCTGCTTGAGATTCTCTCTCTCTCTGCCCCTCCCCCACTCATGTGTGCTTTCTCTGTCTTTCTCTCTCTCTCTCTCAAATACATCATAAATAAAATAACACTAAATGCATTAAAGGAATGCTATGGTTTCATTTTCCTGATGTCTCATATTCGTCTTCTTTTGGTCTTTTTTTTTTTTTTTTTCTTTTAAAGATTTTATTTATTTGAGAGAGAGAGTGCATGAGCGGGGCAGGAGGGTGGGGTACAGATGCAGAGGGAGAAGCAGACTCCCCACTGAGCAGGGAGCCTGACCCGAGACTCAGTCCCAGGGCCCTGAGATCATGACCTGAGCGGAAGGCAAATGCCCATCTGACGAGCCACCCAGGTGCCCCCTTGGTCTTAGGTCTTGTCTTTGAGGAATACTTCCAACTCCCCATAAATTAGCTACAAAGGAAAAGAAGATATTAGGCATGTTTGGTACATTGTTGTTTGATGAGTGGGTGGAGTTCCTTGGTGGGAGAGTTCTGGGGTCCCATAAAAAGTACAGTGCCCAGCAGAGATTCCCACCTAGACTTACGTAAACAACTTCCTCAATGTGCCCTGTAGCCTTGCCCCATCCTATAGCCACTCTTGTTTATTTCACCCTGTGTGGCTCTTGAGATGTTTTAAGTATGTTCTTTTGTATATATTTTTTTAATCATCCAAGCTAGATTGTAAACTCCCCAAAGACAGGACCAAATATCTTCTTTCAATGTTTTCTCCATTAATTCAAGTACAGATCCAAGCATGTTAGGGGAGCAGGATAAACACTCGTTAATTAATCATAAAAGGTGCATCTGCTCTCTTTCATTTCTGTCCCTTGGATCATGAAGATGGCAAGAATAAGACATAAAACTTCTCCAGGGCATTTATATCTTCAAAGTCTCTTGTTTCAAAGGCTTTACCTCCTCTGAAGGTTAGTGAACTATGATTTTGCTCTAAATGCACTTCTGTCATTGGCTAAAAGCAATGACATTTTGGAGAAACTGAATAAATATATTGTATATACATATATAATATAAATGTGTATTTGAGCAAAGACTGGTCTATGTCACCTTGATTACTTAAAATTCCTGCTTCCCTTACTCTCACGGCTCCCTTCCTCCTTTTCTTTTTATCCTCATAGTACTTACTGCCAACATGTTTAATTTACTTATTTTGAATATTTGTCATCTGTCTCTCCCCACTAGAATGTAAGCCAAGAGGGCTGGGATTTTTGCTTGTTTGTATCTTTCACACCAGGATAGCTCTTGGTACACAGTAGGTGCTCAATAAATAAGTGTTGGATAAATCGATGACAGAGGCTTTGCTTCCAGGTGGAAAGGGCAGTGGTCCAGGAGATGTAGCATCTCTCTTGCTTGACTCTGCTTTACTCTGTTGATAAGTAGCACTTATATTTTTAGGTCTGTTTTCCTGATCTGTATAATACAAGGGGAGGTATATAAGTTATAGATCCTTAATGTCTCTGCCATCATTCAAATCCTCCGTAAACAGAAAAGCATCTTTTGAAAACTGCCATTGAACCACGTCTTAGAAAAATTTTAAAGTGTTTCTTCCTAATGTCGGTAGATTTTCTTAAATTTTCTAAAATTTCCTTCTATAAGTGATGGTTTTGAGTTATAGTAGGAGAAAATAATGTCTTTCTTAAAATAAGGGGCCACAGGTCATAGTCCTGTGTCTACAACAGGCTTGCTGTGTGACCTTTGGATGATTCACCTAACCTCTCTGGAGACGAATTTCTTCTGTGAAATGGAAATTGATAATTAGCAAGGTTGCTATCGAGTGAATGCCACCAAGGGAATGTTTGAAAAACAGAAAGCTCTGTGCCACTGTAAATTAATATTGTAATTATTATTATTATAGGTCTGAGGATAATCTTAGATCAGGGCATCTCAAACCATCTGTGCTGATAGGCTGGCTGCTTTTATTTTCTAATCTGTTATATTGTGAGGGCGTTTATAAAGCACAATAAAAGTGGCTTAATAGAATAATGAAATGAAAAAAAAATAAGAGAAGCCCAAATTTAAAATTTATTTTTGGATTTAATTGAAAAGAATATTTTTCTGTCAAATTGCTGTGGAAGTTTGTGAACACTTCCTCCCAGTTTCTGTACTTTGCTTGTTATAGAACAGCACTAACTGACATGTAGGTGGCCTCTGATGATTCTTCTGGTTTGATTATATCATCAATGAGTGACTGATCAGAGAGGTGTAAGTTAAAAATATTTTCTGTTCTTAGCTCAACAATTGTTAGATTTTCTTTTATGTATAATGTGAAGAGGTTAATTGGCTAAAAGGGATTATAAAATTCATAAACAAAAATTAAGTTGAACTAATAAGGAACAAAAAAATGCACTGTGCTATCCTCTAGGAAGACAATTTTCCCCTTGTTTTAAGATGTCATTCAAGTATATAGCACTGATAATGTTGGAGCCTGTTAAATACGGCATGAGGGATGTCTCTGAGTGCACGCATTTACCCTTTTCTCCTTAGCTTCTTCTCCAAGCTTCTGTTACTACCTTGCAGCGTATGTCTAGCAGAAGGGAAGGGTCACCGTGAAGCAATGGGGAAAAGTGAGTGAACTTGCTTTTGCAAACTAATTGAAGTACTTGTAGTCACCACACAGTGCTTGTTAGAGACTTTCAGAGAAAAGAGTCCGCTTGAATGATAAATTAATTGTCCACCTTACTGACACAGTGCCGAGGACACAGACTGAGATTTATCATGCATACTTGCTGGAAAATTCTGAGGCATAAATTAGGGTGGTGTCTACAGTTGCGAACACAAGTGTGGCAAATATGGTGTGATTTTTGCAAATTGCAGCTGACACCTAAGACAAAAGTTGCGAGCATAGACAGACATTCATGGCTTTGATGGCAACTTAAGGAAATGACCTTCCACCATTTCTGTCCTTGCACCCGGGCCTGGGAGGCAGAATTGGAAAGGTGTTGGGTCCTTGTGCCTGGCTGTGCTTTGGAATGTGCCCACCTTGGTTAGCAGGTAAATTTTATTCACATGTCATCTCCCTTCTGAGGTGTGACTCAGTGCCACCGGCAGAATATATAGGGCATTTGTCTCCACAGTGCTTGGCATCGCCTCACTGCCCAGTAAATCTGAGCTCTCCACTCTGCACAGCCCCTGCCCTCCTTCCCTCCATGGTAATACTTACCAGTGGGGATGGTGGCTTCTCGTGCTCTCTTCAAGACTGAGGACTTCTGGGGCATAGATTCTTTCATTTCGTATTCCCACCATAAATGTTAAGTGAATAAGGGCTCTCATTCATTTGTTCATACATCCACACTGATTTGTTTGTTTCTTCCATTCAACAATCTAATGTATTTGCATCAGTTTTGGAGAACAGGCTTAATTGTCAAGACCCGAGCTATATCCCTCCCTTTTGCCCATTAACTAGTTTGGGGTATCTTTTCTCAGAGTGTTGCCTATAGGTTATCTGCATCAAGATTGCCTGGGGAGGGGCGCCTGGGTGGCTCAGTGGTTTAAGCCGCTGCCTTCGGCTCAGGTCATGATCTCGGGGTCCTGGGATCGAGTCCCGCATCGGGCTCTCTGCTCGGCAGGGAGCCTGCTTCCCTCTCACTCTCTCTGCCTGCCTCTCTGCCTACTTGTATCTCTCTCTGTCAAATAAATAAATAAAATCTTTAAAAAAAAAAAAAAAAAGATTGCCTGGGGAGCTTGTTCAGTGCGGGTTCCCAAGTTCTACCCCGCATCCATCAAATATGGAGTCTTAGTTTAGCACTGTTTTTTACTTCCGGCTAGTCCCTGCTCTCACCCTTCTTCAGTGAAAGTAGAGTGAAGAGGGTGCACCTGGGTGGCACAGTCAGTTGAGTGTAGGACTCTTGGTTTTTGGCTCAGGCTGTGGTCTCAAGGTCATGAGATTGAGCCCTGCCTTGGGCTCTGCACTCGGTGCAGAGTCTGCTTGGGTTTCTCTCTCCCTCTCCCTTGCCCCTCCCCTCTAAAATACATAAATAGATCTTTTAAAAAAGAGAGAGAGTGAAGAGAAAAAGTGATTGCATTTTCAGCAAGCCTTTCAGTGACTCTGGCAAACTTTGAACAGTCACTCTTTGGGATGTTGCTAATAATTACTCTGTAATCTCCTGAAAGAGTTTACCTTGCTTGAGGGATGACTGCCTTGTCTGTTGTCACTCTGCCCAGGGACCGAGCCAGGACCTGATGTTAAACCCAGGCCATCACCAGGGCAGCCCAGCCCTCACCCTGGAGTCTGGGCTGCTGGAGGAATAGCTGCGGTGATAGATGATGAGTGATCACCAGGGACTAGGACCCAAGGCTGGAAAGATCAGTTCTGGTTCATCTCTAGGGCCCAGGCTCCGTTTTTACACATTTAACTGTCTTGCTTGGTGTATCCAAATGTTTCTTGTCTCTTTAGAAAGAAACCCCAGGGTTGGACAATTTGATGATTTTTTTTTTTTTTTAATGTAGCATGCTTCAGGCTTCTCAAGAAGAACATAGCTTTAGCACTATTTTTACTTTGACTTTACCCAGATAATCCGTGCTCCCCACCCTTATTCAGTGAAGCTAGAGTGAAAAGAAAAATGAGTTCTTAGAAGACTGGTCATGAAAAGGTTCTCATTTATGCCCATGAGGGAAAAGGAAAAAGATTTCTAAGCTTGGTACATTTTTCTTTCTTTCTTTTTCTGTTTCTGTTTCTTTTCTTTTTTCCCCTGCTCTCCTAGCTTTTTGTCCCTGCAGCAGGACAAATGAATATAAAGGAAAAATCTACGTCAAAAAAATCTTTGGAAGCTTTAAAAAATCTTTGGAGCATAAAAAAATGTTAAATCTTTGGGATAAGGAAAATTGAGTCCCTCTGTAATGCTCTGCAAAATGTATTCTAGGGAATGCAAAAAGAGATGGAACAAGAAAGTCACGTTAAAGTCATTTACCAAGTTTGAAGCAGGAACGAAAATCAGACAGTCAAAAATACTTGTATTCAAAGATTTAGAGACTTGTCTGAGAGAGTATGAAAATTGATTGTTTAGTTCATAAGGGGTCTAGAGATGTTCCTAAGAAATTGTTTAATGTATGCCCTTGGACTTTAAGAAAGAAAAAGGTGCAGGATCAGCTTTGAATAATGGTCTTGAGAACACAGAAGGGGTCACTCAGAAAATGTGAAAAAATTGTTCATGGCCCAGATATTTAGAATAATTAAAAACAGAGGCTTCTAAGTGGTAGGGGAATCAAAAGTCCACCGCGTATACTAAATAATTGGAAATCATTTCCTCGAACACATTTTATGACCAAGACAATCATGCTTACAAAAGCCGACTAAGCGATATGGACATTTAAGAAAACATGAAATGTAATTTGAAAATTCAAATAGACTCAAGCACCATTATGCTATTACTCATTTCAGAGTCAAAGATGAAGGAGGAATCCAGTGAAGAAAAGGGTTGAAAATTTGGGATAGGTCAGGAAATCCACCGATCCACTCATTAAGTCAAAAGCAGGCTCTCAACTCCACACCTGCTCTGTGCCACGTACCACTGAAGGCAGAGAGAAGAGAGGGAAAAACCTCACTGTTAGGAGGTTATATTCTAGTGGGGGTAGAGGATAATAAGCACCAAGACAAAACAATAAAATATTTCAAATACCAAGACATGATACAAAGAAAATAAACCACCACAACAAATGTGAGACAAAATAAGAGATGGGGAGGGACTGGAGATGGGGTGCACTGTGTTTGCTAGAGAGTCAGATAAAGCAGCCCGCAGGAGTTACATTCGTGCAGAGGCTTGGACGATGTGAAGGCGGGACCCCTGCAGCCATCTGGAGAAAAGTTAGGCAAAAGGAACCACAAGTGTTAAGATCCAGAGATGGGGAAGAGGAAGAAGCTGTTAGAGTGACAGAGAGGCTAGGATGGCTGGAGCATGGAGAATGGAGTGAAGAGATTAGGAAATGAAGTCAAATCATAGCTCCTGATTTTCTTGTGTTGCAATAGCCTTGTGATACTGTCTTGAACAAGGAGATGATGATTACTGGCTGGGGATCCTGGGAAAATGATTATTTTTCTGATTAAAAGTCACAGACTCAACTGGCATGCAGTACTTTCATCCTTTGTTTCTTTTCCTTCCTGCCTGGAATATAGACATAATGCCTGGAAATAGAGCAGCCGTTTTGTAACTATGAGGACAAAAGACACATAATAAGGATGGCCGAGCAGGAAGCCAGAGAAAATTTGGTTCCTTAATGATTTTGTCGAGCAGCTGTACCAGCCCTGCACTGCCAATCTCTAGACTTTTTGTTACAGGAGAAAAAAAGAAACCCCTTACTTGTTTAAGGTAAACTGCTTGCATCTCTGGCTCATTTAAGTGTCAGCGTTTAAGCCATTATAACTGGGTTCCTAAGTCGTGAAGCTAAAAGTGTAAGTGGTTACAGACTACATCATGTAGGGTTTATTGGCACAGTAAAGATTTTTGTACTTCATTCTAATTGCAACGGGAAATCTTTAGAGGGTTTTAAGCAAAGGAGTGATACCATCTAGTTTGTTCTTAGAGAGTATTCTGTCTGCTGTGTGTAAATTAGACAGCAGAGAGGCAAGATGGAAGCAGAGGGGATAGTTAGAAGGCTGTTGCAAGAGATTATATTGTTCCTTCCATTTTTTTTGCAAGTATTTTGGTATCATTACACCCTCAAAAATTAGATGTTGTAATAGTATTATTAGCTAGGCTGTTTGACAAGTTCCTAGTGTCTGGGAATATAGGATTAGGGGCTACTCTTTGTAGCACACACTTCAAGGACTGACTTGTCAGCAGCACAGGGATACTTGGGTGTCTCCTTTTAGCTTCCAGATGTTGAAATGACAAGAGTTAATTAGTGGTTCTGTACTCTGTCTCCCTGCCTGATTGAGCTTATCCTCACCATTGTAAATTTCCCACCACCCCATTTTTTTCTCTTTTTTTGTTTCTCTTGCTAGGGATCATTAAAACATTAGCCAGAGCTGTCCACCAAACTAATTGAAGGCCACCAGCCTGAAGGATTGTCCTAATGAAAAACAAGGGACTTAGAAAATTGATCAAATTGGGTTTCTTAACTGCCTGTGAATTGCTATTAGCTTGGGAATTAAAATAAGGACCAAAATAAAAGGATGACGTATACTCAACCCACAAACGAATGATTAGAAAGTTCTTTTTCCCTATCTAGGCTGCAGAGGAAAATAAATATTTTCCTAAGAGATAATATAATCTTCATTTCAGTATTCTGTTATAGCTCAATAGAAGTCAGATTTTGTTGAAATAATATTTCATTTATACTGAGCACCTAATTACACATACCTGATTTCGAGTTGAAGGACTTGGAGAAAAATGTTGAAAAATAAGTAAAAGACATAGGTGCAGTGATACTATAGAGTGCCCTAAAAATGTCTTAAAAGTAGAAAAGATGGATTGTAGACATTTGCTACACATTGTGGAGATCCAAGAAATAAGCGACAATTCTAAAAAGCGTTCGTGTTAATGTACATGAGAGCAGTATTTGCAGTGTGTAGGAGGAGCCCTAAGTATTCCTTTCGACACTTATATGCAGCATTGCAAGATTTTCAAGCTGGAGAACTTGGGTTCAAGACGGTCCCTGTGGACTTGGGAGAGATGGGGTCGCTCCTCCCACCAGCCTGGGGTGTCCCAGGGCCAAGAGTGATTTCCTGCGTGAATGAGGAAACATGCTCAGAGGATAAGAAGGGCCTGGACGGTGTGGCCAGGGCTGGCTAGAGCGGCCCAGAGTCTCTCTCTCCTCTGCTCTCCGTCTAGTATTACTGTTTTCTCTCCCCGTCAACTTATGCTGTGACCTTTATCTGACTTTTAGCTACATTAATTTATGGGACATTTGGTCCAGTTTGGGGTCCAAATTTATTCATATTTCTATGCGTAAAATCCACTAAAACAGACTAACACATAAATCTTTATTTTATTTCCTTTATGGGGGTTTGGCAGTGTGACATCCTCTTCTTCAAGTTGCAAAGCCTCCATACTTGTGTTTGTCTTTACAGTCTTAGGAAATCTGGGCACCATGCTCTGTTAGGATTTTACCAGGATTGTGCTGGCTCAGTTACTAGATGAATGGCCAGTACTATTAGTGACCACCATGAGCTGTAGGTTTTCTTTAAATTGACACGTTCAGAAAAAAAAAGTAATATAAGATGGCTGTTCTTTCTTTTTGTTTGAATCTGAAAATCTAGCTTTAAGTCGTTGTTAACTTATCACGTACAAGGCAGGTTTTTGTGGACCCCTGGAGTCCTTATATAACCACAAGGACGATACTATATTCAAATTTTATAAATTAATTTTTTTCTGCTCATATTTTTCTAATGTGTTTGTAAGTTTTATTTCCACTTACATTATGTTGTCTTCTTTTTCTTAAAAAAAAATGTGTTGGTGCATGTATTGAAGGCTGAGAAGAGTAAGGTGATTTGAACTTAAGATGTTTTATTTCTCATGCTAGCTTCACAAATTAAATGGAGCAGTATGGTCTGAAATTAGATAAAATTGAGTTAACATGTTAACAGATTTTAAATATTAGTCCGGTCTCAGTCAGGAGGACTCTTTCTAGTGACGGTCTGGTTGTGATCTTTCATGGGCAACGTTCCATCCACTCTGTGTGCCCTGGTCCCAGTCCCAGTTTAGTGCCTGCATCCCAGCATAGTTTTTTTTTATAGCACTCCATTTCACTCTGAAAAGTGTCCTGGTTTGGATGACAAATCATATCTTCCCCCTATTTACAGGCAGCATTTTTATCAACAACTAATGTGAAGTTAGAAGTACTTAAAATGTGTAGGTGACTCAAACCTAGGCTAGGATAGCCCAAAGCATGCCAGAATTAAAAACCAAAGATCTTGATAAGCTGGACAGATAAAAGAGAAGAGATAAAATGCATTAGGGCTTAATGGGGTATGGTGGAGAGGAAATTATCTTTAGATCCCCAGAAGTAATTGTCTAAGTACACTATGAAGGGAGTTGAGCTTAAAAGCTGTTCATTCAAAAAAGACCTGGGGATTTTAATTAGCCAGAGGCTTGCATGCTGTTCGGCAAGCGTGTGATGTGGCTAATCACACAGCATGGAAGGTTGTGCTTCTATTGTTGGAACAGTGTCTGGACCCACACTCTCCAGTAGAACTGTTTGTTGTGATGGAAATGTTCTGTATCTGTGCTGTCCAGTATGGTAGTTACTAGCCACATGTGGCTACAGAGAACCCTGGAGATGTAACTGGTGTGACGGAGCATCCGAAGGTTTAATTTGGTTTAACTTTCATTAATGTGAGTTTAAAATTAAATAGCCACATGTGGCTAGTGACTCCAGTACTGGGCAGTGTGGGTTGAGATCAAGAGAGATCTCAGTGTGGTCTGGGGTTGGCAAACTGGGAAACGGCAGTTGAAGGATATTTGATAGGTTGCGTGCATGCGAGGGATCATTTAATTCAATGGGACAGAATTTTAATGAACATTAAACTAAGTGCAAAGCACTGTGGTAGACACTATAGGGTATTCAAAAGCAAGTGAGGCCGTCTGTGCAATTATAGATCTTCTAATGTCCTATTGAAACCTACAGGAACACAAGTAAATGAATCATTAGTGCTGGTATTGCAATATAAAGTCCCTTTTATGGGTCTCTAGGGGCTGGAGAAGTGAATACCAGCCTAGGGTTTGAGAAGGTTTTGTGGGAGAGGTGGGCTTTGAAGAATAAGTCAGGCTTGGAGAGATAGAGATCATCATTTAGAGGAGGAAAGGCCTAGGGTTCAGGAAAAGGATAGGATCAGAGAGAAGGAGGTGTACTAGCGTGGATTGCAGCGGGAAGCTGGTGGGAGGGAAAGCCTGTGGTGGAAAAGCCAGTGCTGCTCTAAAGACTTCAGGCTTTGATCTCTGAACAGCTAAAGGAATACTTCTAACTTGGAAATCGATGTACCAGACCCTTCTTGTGTAGGAGCCGCAGATCTTGGAGGTGACTGGAAGTGATGGACAGTGGTTACTAGGGTCATCATGAAGTAGAAACCATGAGCAGTAGGTGTGCGTGACCAGATTAGAGGCTAACTGGGAGACCACACTGGCCTTCTTTATCCATTTGAAGAGTCATTCTATCAAAAGGGATGAGGATTATTCCATGTAACACGAGAGGACTGAGGGTTGCAAACATATGAAGGCACATTTTCTATCAATCAAGTGAGTACATTTCTGATCATGAGAGCTTCTAAAAATAGAACCAGATACCTTGTAAAATGGTCAATAAGCCCTCAGCCACCTGCAGATTTCGTGCTGGGAAGCGTCACACTGGTTTCCAGATTTTGAGATTTCAATAGCTGGTCAAAATAAAGCAATAGAGGGGTTGCAGTGGCTAACTCTTAGTTTTGCTAAATGAGAATATTAATTCTCCCCAAACATCATCAGCTCGTATTCACACCAGTTAAGAAAGTTCACTGCAACACTCTCTGCTCCCCAAATAGGAATATTTAAAAATAAAGAATGACCTATTCCCAAGGAAAGACAGTGGCCACCCTGATTTGGCCCTCCACACGTCTCCCCCTCTGATGTGTGCTTTGTGTCTCTGAAAACTTTGGCCTCCCTATAGCCTGGCCAGTGCTAATAAGCAGTGATATTTAAGTTGAAGTAATAATTAGTGTTTGTTTAACTCTGATAGGCAGCTAATATGGTCCAGCAGCCAACATAATTACTATTTCTTAAAGGTGGGGGAAAAATCATCATTGTTCAAACAGTACTATGAGAAGCCCCCAGGAATTGGACAGAACAGTTACAGCAATGAGATGGTGGTCCAGGTACAGAATGATGTCATAATTAGTACAACAAATGTCATTTATAAAGCCTCCAGAAATAGAAAAAAAGAGAGACGTACCAGCCACAAACAGTTATCATAGAGGGCAAAACTTTCCATTTCTTTATTATCATAAATCGTGAAGCCTCATTGATGCATATTTTATCACAACACTCTTGCCATATGTGATCTGAAGTTTCCGAGCATATCCCCAGGGACCACAGTTCCTGATATAGATAATCAAGAATTCCTTTTATGCTCCTCTCAACACTGCCACAGCTCAGATTGAAATTAGCATCTTTTACAATGAAATACCAGTTGTTGTCACAAACAGACATGACAGCTGGAGAGAGAGGCCTGTTTATCCAGTGATATCCACATCTTCAGTTCATTATGGTTTATTAAGATGTGTACTGTAAGCTCCTGAATGGAGAGACATTGAGTTTTTGCACAGTGATTATCATTTGAATAGAGGCATCAAGAAGCTGCTCTCAGATGGGGCTGGGGGGTGATAAAGGTCAGGGATCAAAAAATCACCATAATAAGCATCTGCTTGAAACCAATCATTTATTCTCTGCGAACATGTCTTTCTAAGATGGTGTTTTCTCACTCTCATTGTTTGAAATACTACTTTCTGATGGAGAACCATTTGAGAGGAACTTGGTGACCCATACTCAACTTGCTTCCAGTACCTAACTCTGTTACAGGAACTGCTAGATGCTTCTGTGTGTTGTCTCATGATGCGGAGTCATGAGGTCAATTTCAGGACATGGGTAGCAGGAATATGTTTTAAAGAAAGGCGTCAAGGTACTTAGCCAAAGTCACGCAGCTTTCACATAGATCTAAGAATTCCAAACCTGCTGCTTTTTAACCAACCCATACCACCTAAAATTTTTTTAGTTTTTTAAATTTGATTTTGCAGTTATCTTTATTGGCTAGCAGTCGTAAAGAGGCATGTGGTCCCATTTTCTTCTGATAGTATTTGCGGTCACCATTTACTGTGTGTTTCCTATGTGTTCGGGAAGGTGCACAATGCTTTATGTAGATAATCAAATATAATTCCTTCGAGGTTGACATTATTACTCTCATTCTTCAAATGAGTGAACTTGCTCAGAGAGACGAAGTAACTTGTCCCGGAATATAAGTAACTAGCTCAGAAACAGGATCAGTGATCTAAAGCTAACCAGACTCCAAGATCTGTTGGTTAAACCCCCAACCAGCTAATCTTCAGATGGGGACTGTGACACCCACATCCGCAGAAAGTGGGGTGGGTTATGATCCTGGGACCAGCAGCGGTGGTACTCAGGCTGTCTGGTTCCAGAGATAACACCCTTACCCATCATACGGTACTGCTATGTTGTGTCTCCTGAGATTTGTTAAGGAGCTTGCATTTCACGTCACAGATAAAGTGGAATTACTAACAATGATGTGGTGTTCTCCAGCCCCCAGTCTCCCATTCCCCCCTCCTCAGTGCCACCAAACTCGGTGAGTTCATCTAAGCAACAAGATGCTTCCCAGTAGTTAGGAAAATGGTGGGAGCTGTTCCCATGCTGAAGAGTCCCATTCCTTCTTCCTGGGCACATGGAAAGAGTACATTCCCAGTCTCCCTGCTGTTAGCTTTGGGTCCCATGGCAGGATTCTGGAATCCATGAAAGGCAGTTGGAAGTGATCTACACCATTCTCATGACTAACTATAAAACAGTCTGGGGCAAATAATACATTATATGTTTACAAAAATAAATTTCTGAAAGACCCACCACACCGTCTGCCTCTCCTCGGCTGACTTCAAGCAAAGATTTCTGCCCCTAGGTGAAGCAGACTCAAGAGATGGAATCTATACATTTCTGAGTCATTTCTTAGAGGAAAAGCACTCAGAAGGACCACGTGGTAGGCAGTTGAACTGTGATGTGAGCGAGACCTAGACTACCAGCGTGTGAAAGCTCTGACATTTGGCATTTTTGTTCTGGCATCTAGTAGGTGTTACTGTAAGTCCTGGTGAGTAAACGCTGCCCCCTTTCTTTGTCTTGCCATCACACAAGGAGTTCAGTCATCTGCTCATGGTTCCTTTTGACTGAGGAAGGACTCTTGCTTGGGTTCACCCTCCATTTGGATGTCCTAACATCCACTCAAGACCTTGGGAGTCTAGCCCTAGAACCAAGGGGATCACTGAAGGGAGTTCAGTCTTGTCAAAAAGTTAGGGGTCTTGCTGGAAGAAACAGAAGGTTTCTAGCAATAATTTCATGCTAGAAATGTAAAGAAAAATGACAAGGGCTTAGAACATAAAGCCAGTAGAAGATAGAGAAAACCATAGATTCTTCTGGTATTTCTTAAGACTAGGCAGCAACAGACATTGCCAAACACCATGAAATGCACTGGTCATGCTAAGGCACTGTGACAGGTGGCTGGGGAGGTGGAGCACTGTATTGCCCTGGCAGGACCAATGGCCTGGGACCTGGGATCCAGTCTTAGGTTATGCAGCTACTGTGTGGCCAGTGGGAGTCACTTCAACCCGGTGGGTTCAGTCAGTATTCAGGGATTCCTTAATGCCTGCAGCGATCTAAATGGGACAAATACACGAATGGGTTTTATTGGTTGAAACAGCCCAGATGTATGTATCTGCCTCAAATTCATATGTTGAAGCCCGAAGCCTCCCAGGCTGGCTGTATTTGGAGTAAGGACGTGATTAAGGTAAAACGAGGTCACAGGTTGGGGCACTGATCCAACAGGACCAATGTTCTTATAAGAAGAGACACCAGTGTTCGCGCTCCTGCTCTCTCTCTCTCTCTCTTCCCTCCCTCTCCCCCTCCCCCCAGCCACACATGCACAATGAAGAGATCAGGTGAGCACACAGTGAGAAGGTGGCCATCTCAGCCCCAGGGGGACTTCTCCCTAAACACCGACTCTGCTGGCAGCTTGATCTTGTACTTCCGGGCTCCAGAACTGTGAGAAAATGAGTTTACGTTGTTTTAGCCACCCCGTCTGTGCTGTTTTATCTTGGGAACCCCTAAAGGCGAATATGCCACCTTTGGCTGTGATTCTCTAGTCATTCATTTAAATCTTCAGCTGCTGTTAGTTTATGGAGATATGCGCCAGATGACATCGTGGCAAGCCACAGTTGTGAGATTGATCAAAACATCCAATTTTAACAATGTTTATGCTTCTCTTTCTTTTCTTTTATCATATGCACATGGCAGTTTAGGAGTCTTATATAGTACTCTGGCCTAATTTGGGATGTTGCTTCATTTGGTTTTTAGGCTTGGTTTCGAGAGATATGGCTTGAATCAATATGTTCTGATTCTCAGTGCAGAGCCTCTAGATGCTGAATTTCTGGATATCCACGGAAAAATAATTGCCATTGTATGGTGTAGGAGTGAATTTCTAAGACATGCATGCTAACAACAGTGAAAAGGGCATATTTCTTTACATGGCAAAAACAGAATGGAGTCATTATGGAATCTTAGGAAACATTCATTAAGAACTTAAATTTCCTCTAAATTAGCCTATTTCCTGGATAGTTCATATTCATGCATCTCAACCTGGGAAGACATATCCAGAGAATGACAGTGTTTTAGGTTCAACTTGCAAATGAATATTTCAAACTGCTAACAGTTAATGAACTTCTCTAGGTTTTCCTGGGAAAGTGCCCATCTCCAGAACCTAATTCCATCCGTTTGTTTTGGATTTGGGCTGGATTTGCTAGGAGGCAGATGGGGAAAGTCAAACAGAAGATTTTTTTTTTAGCAGGTAGGGCACAGAGAACAGATTTGCCAAAGTACCACCTGGTGCCTGGAATTCAGAGATGGAGACATGGTTAGTTGTTCTGGTAATTCCTGGGTTTCTCACAGCCAGTCCTAAAGAGTATACATTTCAACTCCTATCTTCTTCAACCTTTAAAGCACAGCCCACGTGCACTTTAAAAATGAATTTATTTTTCCCAGTGCATCACAAAGCTACACCTAGATTCCAAGGAGCAACCAAAATGTAATTATTCCTGTTTTTAAAAAGCTGAAAACTTCCACCTTTCCTGCACAATGATGCTTTACAGCTCCCTCCTAACACCCTTCCTAACTTCCCTTGTTCCTTTCTTAACTCTAGTTGTGCTCGTGTGCACCTCTCCTTTCACTTTTGCAGCCCCTCATCTTTCTGTGGCTGCTTAGGGAAGACAACCACCTGACAGGAGGGCGGCCTAAGAACAGTCCTAGCATGGAGCTGATACTCGGGAATGTTTTCGGGGGTAAAGCACCAGGCCACTGGCGTTGATGAGCCCCTACTTTTGAGAGGGGGGAGCTCTGTGACATAGGAAAGGAACACATTCCTTTTCTGCTTTGAAGAAGTTATGACTCAGTTGAGGAAATACACCCCTGAGCCAACCACCATCTCTGGTAGAAACACCATCAAACATGGTGCCCAAATGTAGGTTAGTACACGGAGAATAACAGAAGCTTGGGAGTGGGCAGAGAAATCTATGGCTAATTGTTTGAGGTCTCATCCAGGAAGAGATGTTTTGAATCATCTTTTGGGGAAAAGGATCAGCGATGGTTCCAGAGAAATGTGATTTCCTCAAGAAGTGGGAGTGACATGAGCAAGACTGTGGTAGAAACAGTTCCTAAGAGTGGACGAGTAAGGAAAGTGACTTAATTGGCAGGGAAAGTCCGTACTTCCATTTAAAAACATTTGTTGAGATCTAAAATGTCCCAAGTAGACCAAAATAGTATGAAATCAGTTGCAGCCAGGAGAAGGGTGGTTGGCAGATGGTGCTGAAAACATGAAATAGCACATGTGAAACTAATTTGCAAAGACAAGGCTCTATTCATTCACCCAGCAGGTAATCTTTATTGCTCTTCATCGGCTAATGAAACTATATTGGGTTCTTTAAATGAATGGAACACGGGAGGTAGGACAATTGATAATAATTGGTCTACAACACACGATGAATTTTAAGAAAACAAAGCAACATGTCCATTGAAAAGGCAGAAGAGTGTTGTCTATGAATTTCTCAAAATCTTTAAAGAGCTGCATAGGGAGTTCCCCCTCCTAAATTATATTGAGAAAACTCAGATGATCCTGGAGGGAGGCCATATGAGAAGAGGGTTGAGAACGGATAAGGCACAGTGTGTCTGCTCCAAGGAAAATCATTATTTCAAGTGTATTGACAGCATCTCATCTCCTTAATTATAGCTTTGTTGACAGCTATCCACTTTGCATGCATAGAATCCTTTTGAAACAATTCATACTTCATTTTGCCTGGAAACCAGGGAATTGTTTTAGAGAAGGTGGCATTTTGTTTTTGCGAATCTGATAGTGGTAAACAAGTCTAGGACGTTAGGTCTGGATTCCTGTTATCGGGGCAGAAACTTCCTAGGTTAATCTTCTCTGCACCTCTCCCCTTTCGTTGCCCTCTGACTCATACATTCACACAGTCACAAGAGCTATCAGGGAACAAAGAGCAAGGGCAAGAACACATCCAGTGGCCCATTGGGTTATCTGATAATACCCAGCAGAAAGTGAGGCTCACACTGATCTGGGGGATATGGCCCACCGGCACCCGAGGACGAGTAGGAAGGAGCTGAGCTAAGAGAGGAGGAGGATCAAGAGAAGTTTTCAGGCTTGGGCATCTGGACTTCACTTATGAAACTTGTCTTTCTAAAAACTGAATTGCTCGATAGCATACCTGTATTCAACTCAAAAGGCCCCAAACACTTCCTTAGTCAACTGTAAATGATTTCAGACCATTAACAATTTCACATACTCCTGATTCTGTTCTCTCAATTAGTATAGATAATGATCATTGAATTGAACTATGCAATTAACCTCCTATCTGCCTAGATTCCCCTTTTTGGCCAGCCCTCAAAGAAAAATGTGTGTGTCAAACTTGCATTTTATTTTAGTATTTTTGTGTTCCTTGAAAAATTCTACTTATGCTCATAAATAAAGAATACTTGTCAGAAGCTACGCTTTTCAATTTTTTAAAAAACAATTTTTTTCTGGGCTCCTTCCATAAATTGTTTATTGTTCAATATGGCTGTGACTTTTCAATGCAGTTACTTATTTTTGATGCCTTCAATTTGGTTTAAATATTTCTTTTTCCTAGCACCAAATGTATGAAAGATTTCTTTTTATCTCCAAATGCAAGAGTTCTCTTTGGTATCTGCCATAGGACATTAATAATGGTGAGGTTGGATGGGAAAGAGAAGGTGGAAGATCCCTTTAACTTAAAGGTTACATATCATAATGAAACTCCTGATAGTGGCACATTTCCTCCCTACCCTTGTGATAAGTAAGGCTGTGCCTTAGTGGTTATTCTTTTTCTCCTCTCGACATCTCTAACTCCTGCCCCAGTTACTCAGATCCCTTAGCCAGTGACTTCTTCTTCTTCTTCTTCTTTTTTTTTTTTTTTTTTTTTTTTTTGAGAGAGAGAGCGTGAGAGGGGAGAGGGTCAGAGGGAGAGGCAGACTTCCTGCTGAGGAGGGAGCCTGATGCGGGACTTGATCCTGGGACTCCAGGATCATGACCTGAGCCAAAGGCATTTGCTTAACCAACTGAACTACCCAGGCACCCTAGCCAGTGACTTCTAAGGGTGTCATGACTTAAAGGCAACACCTTCTTAGAACCACGAATGGGGGCAGAGACTGATGTGATATGGCTTTTGACGCACATTGATTCAAGAAGCTGGGAGGTCTGGCATTGAGGCACTAGCAGTGGCACTTGCCTGTACGTTCCTCAGTGTTCGTAGGACGTTTCCTGGTTTATTCCTTCTGAATCTCCGGGGTAACCTATCGGGTCCTACATTCTGGGCAGCTCAAGTGTGATCCTGGATGTGCCTTCATGGTTTCATACTCCGAGCTCTCCACGGCTTTGAGTTGTAGAAATGTTTCCTGTGACTCATGTTCATTTAGGAGGCATCTCCGCTCTTGATTTAGAATATTTCCCACAATGGAGTACATTGAGAACATTCTTTTTATAAAGGTTTCCCCCTATGGAATAACATAAAAACCTGGGGGAAATTGTGAATAAAGCGTCAGTGCACTAACTAATCTCTGTCCCACTGCACAAAGTCTTAGAAACGTTCTTCAAGTCACAGTTTGACATGGTGGAATGGTACCCTGGTGAGTGACTGTTACAGTACGAGGCCTAGCAGGTAGTTCTTTTAGACATATGCTGGGCACGCTGTGAACATACATTTTATTAGCAACAGGTGGCCGACCCCTATCATGGACAGAAGGAGAACTCCGTGAGCCACAGGGCTTGGCGAAGCCTTCTGCCTTTTGACGAAAGGGCTGCCTGCAGAAAACCGCTTTGGACGCCATCTTCAGTCTTAGGACAGGTGCTTGGGCCCTTTCCTACGACTGCCTTTATGCTTTGCAAAAATAATCAACCTAGAATTACGGGCTTCATTGCACCTTGCAATGCTTGTAAGCACCAGGGTGGCAATAAGTTTAGAAAGAGAATGCTGAACTGTGTTTGAAGCCTTGGGCTGATTCTTGTCTGGAGTGGCGGGCATGAAGCAGCACTCCCTGAGGACAGGACGTGGCCAGATGCAGCCTGCAAAGCTGAAGTTCTCTTCAAGAAATCAGAGTCACAGATAGGCCGAATCCAGTGCTGTCTGGCAGAAGAGTTTAGAGCTTTTCATCAGCATTTTGACAGTGAAATAATAAAGGCATAGAAAGTAGATTTAGAAATCAGTTTGGTTTTACAAAATAGCCAATAAGATAACCATAAACAGAAGTAATCCAATAAGGTAATTAGGATCAGAAGAGAACACAATCTCTAATGATATAACGGTCTAAAAAACCTGACCGTGACAATTTCCTAAATCTGTGGAAATCAAAATTATCAGTCGTTCTCATACTAGTACTTATAGCCCGGAGGCCTGGGTTCTAATTCTTTAATTTACAGAATGGTATCTAAAATGCTATTACCAAGTCTTTCTTCTATAGACATTAAAAACAAAAAAACCCTAAAAACCTTGTTTTGCTTATTTACTTAAAGTCAAGTCATAGCAATTTGCACTATTTGAAGGGGGCAATATCATGGATAATAGAAAATAGCCAATAATTTTTTAAATGTTGAATTTGAGTCTTTGGAAAATGTTTTAGGTATTTGCATTTAAATAGCCGTATGTCTCAAACTCTAGAAATTGCCAGCGTTTCGAACAAAATAGTGTATCCTTGCTGAAAGGATGAAGCAGTATGCTGTGTATTTGTAAAACAGACTTTGTAAGTCGGGACTGACTTGGTTTCGCACAGTAAGGCTAGAATTAGTAGCTGTGTAATCTTGGATCAATTATTTAACTTCTGTGTGACTCAGTTTCTTCGGTTATGAAGTGGTGATGATACCAGTTCTTATTTTATGGGGTTCCTGTCAGGAACAGATGGACAAGATGGGGGTACACTGAACACAAGGCTTGGCACACAGGAGATGACTCTTATTCTACATGATGATACATGGTAAGATTCTCTCTCCTGCCCGTTGTATTTTACTTACCCCTATAACTCTAGATATGTGGAGTAGAGGAAACATAGATCTTGCTTTTATTAACAGAATTACACAGAGTAGTTTACAAGGTCAATAATAGCCTATAAGAGATTGTTCCTGCGGCACCTGGGTGGCACAGTCGGCTAAATGTCTGACTCTTGGTTTCGGCATGGGTTGTGACCTCAGGGTCACGAGACCAAGCCCCGTGTTTGGGCACTGGGCTCAGCCTGGAGTCTGCTTGGGATTCTCTCTCTCCCTCCCTCTCCCTCTTCCCCTTGCACTCATGCATGCTCTCTCTGTCTCTCTCTCAAAGCAAACAAACACATAAAGAGTCTCTGTACACCGAGAGCTAGAAAGTACCCTGGAGAATGTCTGGTACATTCTCCTCTCTGTTTGGGCTCAGACTCCCATAGGCCAGTCATCTGCGTATTCCCCCTCTGATGACGGAGAGCTCACCACTCCCCAGGGGAGCCCATTCCAACGTAGGACAGTCAGTTCATTAAGAAACTTGTCATTGTGCTGGGGTAAAGTTTGCTTCTCTGTAGTTTCTGTTCGGGGGACCTGGTTCAGGTGTCCATGCAATTCAGAATAAGTTGCATTTCTATTTTACGTGAAGATATTCCAGATACTTGAAGATGATTGTTACATGTTTTTCTGTGTCTGGTCTTTTCTGTGTCGGGTCTGCCATTTTGTAGACTTTCAGCCATTTCTCTCACCTCAAAGATATGTTTGTGAACCCTTCCTAGGCCAGTGGATATACCCTACAGATGGGACTCGGGCAGAGTGTGAGGAGTGGAACAGAACGGGACAGCTTGGGTGCACCCCGACTGAGACAAAGCAAAGCCAGGGAAGGGTTGTTACCGAGCAGTGTGAGTTTGGGTGCCAGCTCTGCCTTTTCGTAGCTGGCAGAGGCTGTGGGCATGCCCCTCAACCTTCACATCGTCTGTTTTCCTCGTAGGCATTTTTTCATGTGAAAATTCATCTTCTTAGATCCAGCCCATCTTACCAACCTTTTTGATCCCGTTTCTTCATTGAATGTATTACCTTTCCCTTCTTGTCTCATTAAATTTATAAATATGATTGGCATACTGTTATGGGCACATCCATGCCACTAATTAAAGTAAAATGTAAAACATGCCAAGTCCAACAGAGGCCTGCAATAGAGCATTCCAAACCTGTATGAGGTTATTCATAATGTCATCCATTTATTAAAGCAGTATTATTAGGCATTGTCTGTGTGCCAAGCAGGATGTTGTGTCCAGGGTATATAAAGATGAACAAGAGAGTTCCATTGCTGTCCTCCCAAAACTGGAGTCTAGTGGACAGTCTGTTAACTGGCATTTTGGGGCACTGTGGTTTGAAATTTTTTCAACGATTGTACCAGTCTTTGTTGGTACTAAGATATCACAGCAATGTGTTGGTCACTCAGTTTAAGAGCAAAGATATTAATAATATTTACTTAATAATTATTAATACCTTTTTTTGAAAGTTTGTATAGTCTATTTTTAGAAGTCATGTGGCTAACATAACTATGCTAATTATCTATCTTATTATTTGGGAAATGGATGACGTACCCTTAAATTGAAAATGTGTGTGTTGATAAGTAATGCATGGACATTAACCTTTGCTTCTCTGGTAGCAGTTCTCTGTCTGGGGTAATTTCGCTTGCCAGGAGACATGTGACAATGTCCAGAGACATTTTTGGTGTGCACAGTTGGGAGGAAGGAAGCTACTGGAATCTAGCAGGTAGGCAGGCAGCTAAGTATCTTACAATGCACAGATCAGCTCCTTTCTTACCTGTCCTATAAAGAATTAAGAATTATCTGGCCCCAAATACCAGGGTGGAGGTTATAAAACCCTGCTCTAAGGGCGCCTGGGTGGCTCAGTCGGGTAAGTGTCGGACTCTTAATTTCCGCTCAGGTCTTGGTCTCAGGGTCATGAGATCGAGCCCCATATCAGGCTCTGCACTCAGTGGGGAGTCTGCTTGAGATTCTGTCCCACTCCTTCTGCCTTTCCCCATCCCACACATACTCTCTGTCTGTCATAGATAAATAAATCTTTAACAAACAGACAAACAGAACCCTGCTCTAGGGGAGGTGATAGAAGTGAGCGGTGAGTACACTTTCAAACTGGAGAGTCCTACGTTGGAAATCTGCCCTCAGGGACCACCTAACCTGGGACTTAAGGGTTTGCATATGCAAAATGAAGATGGGAGCAGTGCCGTCTTCACCGAGAGGACTAATGAGGTCATGCCTGTGAAGCACTCAGCGTAGTGTCTGGCACGGAGGCGAGGCCTGAATATGCGGTGGTTATTTTTATTGTTCTGTCTGTTTTCTCTCTGAATACTACGCATTTTAATGGACACAAGCGAGCTACTGTATACATAGATGTATCCAAAGAAAGGGATAGCACTTCTATATCATAAAGAAATCTGTTGTTTTCCTGTGTTTAAAGAAACGACCCTCAGCAACTTGATCTCCAAATGTTCACCAGCCGGTGAATCAGATGATCTGTGCTTAGCCGCCTGATGCATTCCACTGAGATGCTGGACTGCCAAATGGACTAATTTTTTAATGACTACTTGAGGATTTTATTTCCAAATACCAGTATGCCTCCCATTTTTAGACAGACATAAATGTTCCCAGTGTTAGGGAGATGAGAGCATAGGCGAGGGGAAAAGGTAAATAAAACTGTAACACTTCAAAACTACAATGTGGATGAAAATGTACTTTGATCGCTAGATACTTTTTGCTTTAAATACAGTTGGTAGTGATGTTAGTGATAGCCCAAAAAATGCTTAATATTTATTTGTAAGATGAACATCCTTGGGATGTTCTTGCCAGTTTCTGCAAATTATGGGTACAGATTTAGATTCTTATTTAATATCCAAAAATGCTTACAAGACCCATGCTCTCCAGTGTGGCTGCTTTTTTCAGTGATGGGATGACGGTGCCTCTGCAAAGTCATACTCCAGATGAGACCTTAGACACAGGGAATGGAGGGATTTGAAGAAGAGAGTGATCAGAACTTGTATTGTTTCTTGCCTTAGAAAATGAAGACAAGGCAACCTTTGGGCCTGTGTGTGGGTGGGCACAGAGACGGCTATAATGTCCAGGTGGTTTTTCCCTGACCTGAAAGGCTGGCAAGTGATGTGTGATGTATCCGACATGTGTACTCTACATGTTATTCAAAACATTTGCGTGGAAGAAGATTTAGATACAGAGACTTGAGTGTTTACTTCCATCTGTTCTGATACTTAGAGCGCTAATAATCTTTCCAATTAAAAGACATGTATTTGGTTGCCTTTAGAAATTACTTCTAAATGAAATTCCTTTAGCCAATTTCTAATTAAATTGCTAAATTACTTCTGTTGGTTTTAAAAAACAAATTATGGGAAGTTCATCGATTATTCATGATATGTACAAATTAACCACATATTAGGACTTGATACAGGATTCAAAGACATTGACTTTATACAGTAAAATAAAGTGATAATGAGTATGATATGAAATGTACACTGTGCCTTAGTATGTGTACAATAGTTTTAACTGTAGATTTTTGTAAATACGTCTAAAATACATATGTATGTTCAGGTGCACACTTAAAATGTCTCTCCAACAATTTATATCAACTACTCTTTCCAAAGCTGTATTGTAATTTGTTGGTGCAAAGTGGAAACCCAAGTGTGGCTCCATGCAAAGATATCCGCTAGAGAACAAGAAAGCTGTGCTGTTCATTTTTTCATGCTATTTCAACCACAACCTTAACTCGAATCCTAGTAAACAACTCTCTCTGGGAACAAGGGGTAATTGAAACTTCATGCTAATTCTATCCTGGTCTTCTCTTGACTACTAGCTCCCAATTATGCCAACATATTACACTATGTATTGTTCTCTAGGAAAACACTAAGACCACCTTGTTCGTTCAACTAAGGTCAGACCTTAGTTGGTAAGGAAAACAGAAAGACCAGGCTGATGATTTACCTATAATGGACATTTTAGTTCCTTGTGGGCACCTGCTTTTTTTTTTTTAGGTTCACTTAGGTTATTTTAGTTATAAATCAGGTGCAAGAACAGATAAGTGTAAGCGTATTGGCCACAAGTAATTCCAGTGTGCATTTCTGTCCTTCTGCCAGATGCTGAACACGGTGTTACAGGGGCATGGTCGGCTTTGACTATTTGGCCATATGTCAGACAAACTCCAGTGATAACCAGAAGTAGGCACTGCCATGGAATGGAATTATTAGTCTATTAATAACCCTTTAATTAGCTGATAGAGGATGGAACATGTAGCCATTTAGTCATAATTGGCCTAGTGAATCCTTGGTACTTCAAGGGTAGATTTTGTGTGACTACTTTTTGAGAATAATGACCATGTGGTGAATTGTCATGTTCATTCTGAAGAGTTAATGTGTATTTTTAGTAACATACATGCATAAACACGTTCAGTATTTAGGTAAAACTTGAAAACTTGCCCAAACAAATGGAAAGCCTTCGAAGTTTTTCCTCTTTTCTTACCTTCTCCTATCCACACCAGAATGAACATGCCAATAATGATTATTATTGTCACAGGCATATCTTGCCAATTTAGAGAAATAATTTAAAGTCACAAAGACCAAGCATTTTACGTAAAATATTAAGAATTCATCAAACTTGAAGTTCCATTAATTCTCTTTTATTTTCCTTCTAAAAAATGAAATCATCCCATATTTATTGAAATCTACTGTGTATAAGATTCCAATGAGGAGCTATAGAACTCTAAAGAAATATTTCTTCCATGCAAGATACCTCCTTGCTGTCAACATGGCCAAGGTGTTATTGGAAGAGGCGCCAAGCTTTTAATTAGATTGTTAACCATTCTTATAAATGAAAGAAATGCCCATTTCAAAAGGCAGTGCTGTGTGATGTATTTGACATTTGTACTTTGCAGGACATGACCTGCCCTTACTGCTTTGGAAGAAGAAATGAGTGGTATTGTTACAACTTTACTTTGCATATTTTAAAAAGATAGGCCAGTTTATAGCTTCCCTTACTCTTTTAGTGTAGTTATTAACTGATGTATTCCCATACCGAATGGGCTCTCTTCTATGATTCCTTAAACTTAAAAAAAAACAAAAATTGCATATACCTTGAGGGGAATTGGACCGTTTGCAATGCACTTGAGTAATGCTTTGAGTTGGATATTTTTAGGGTTCTAAAATTAAGTTAATCCATATGTAATTAGGAACGTTCTTAACTAGACAGTCCTGGTTAGCAGGAGATTGGCAGGTTATCCTGAAAAACTATTTAGCAAACCATGAATAGCAATTAAAAGAGAAAAGACTAAATTTCTCTTTAAAATGGGTTGTTGCCATAATTTAATGTGGCGATATGATTTTCTATTTTTAAGTGCTGTAGATAGTGCATTTCATAAAGTAGATTTTGTCGTCTGAAATCTAGATAGTTCCATAATTTTGTACCACTTATGCTTTTTAACAGTAAGTAATTCTGCCTTTGCAATCCCTTTTGATTCATGACGGGTAGAAGAAACTGAAGGTTGGTAAAGGTAGTTCTGTACCTCTTTAGCAAACTGAGATCAAATGCATATCTTGGAGAAATGAAGTATTTCTTTTCATGGGACTTTATGACCTCATGTAATTTAGCATGCTTACTTTATAACATAGTGCTTTTATTCACAGAACAATTATATTTAACGGTGACACTTAAAGATGTTCTTTTTTTTTTTTTCATTCGAATAATGAGAACTTTGCTCCATATTCCATATCAATATGAGGATTCAGGGACGGTTTAAACCTGATGCATAGATAACATCATTCTTCCTTCCCGCCCCTGATAGCAAGTACTTAATGCTCTCCACAGTCTCTTCCTCATTTCTTATTTGCAGAAGTCATTTTGGAAGGAATTTATGACGGTGCCATCTTTTAGTAAATAACAATAAGTCACAGTCTACTGCCTATAATAACTAGATGCTCAGCTGCTTAAAATCACCTTTATCACTTAAAATATGTTTTCTTTTTTCTCTAAATTAGCATGAAAATACAGAGGAGGCTATTTCTTCAATTAAATGTGAAAGATTAATCACTAGGCAATTTGTTTCATAATAGAAAATAACTAAATGTCAAAAATGGAATATTTACTTCTTAAACTTTAAATGCCTCTGAAAAAAGTGTCGGAAGCACAAAAACTTGGTGCTATTTGCATATATTTTGATTGAGCTGTTACCAAGGCTCTCACCTAACTGAAGTCTAGTAACTGACGCCCAGGTCACCTAATGCATTCATTCCTACTGTCTTTCCTCAGGCTGGTTTTAGAAGCTGCCATATTTAGTCCATAACCAGAGTAGAACCTGGAGGGGAAGAAATGGCAGCAATGGGTCACAGATGCAGTGTCCCCAGTGTTCTGGGGATATGAATATTGCTTTTCTTTTCTTTTTTATTTGAACACTAACCAGGATTTCCAGAGTCCCATCCCAGGGAAACAAGTGAAGATAAAAGTGATGTGTTACTTTTCTATTTCTCCCTTGCTCGTATTTTTGCTGCTCTGCACTACTGATTCCAACAGCACTAGATCAGAATGAACAATTAACTGTCTAATTATTCTAGTCACAGCAGCCCACAATGAAATCTTTATTCCGTGTTTACAGCAATCTTTGGCAGAGGCTGTCTTGCTGTTTCTAAACTAAGAAGAACTGCCCTTTGGCTCCTCTGGGCATCAGCTGCCTTGGTTTCAGCCTCGGATGCCAATAATCAGACTTCTTTTTCTTCCAAAGTGGACATTTTTTTTTAGGGTGAAAAGACCTATTCTCATCACCCCCCCATATATTCTGGCTGATTTATGTTCTGGCCCCTGCAGCTCTTCCTTCCGTATCTCTTTACATTTTTCCTCTCTCCATAGAACACCAGCAGGCGAAACCCCATTTTAAGTCCAAAATTGTAAAAAATGCTTAAGCAAACAGTGCTCACTACTATGAGGGGAGGAAAAGTACAACAACTGGTTTATGGGTAGAGGGAAGTCAAGGAAATCCCCTCTGCTTTTCTAAACTGCTCATTTTCGAGCTCAAAAGGCATTCAATAACTTCTCCACCAGGGGAAAACATACCCACTTTTCAGTGGCTCTCTTGATTACTTCCAACTATTTACTTAAATTCACCACCAGCTGCACGTCTTTGAGAAGCTTCAGAACTTGGGGAATATTTACAAATATGGAAGGGGCTGAGAGAGTATGCCCGGATCTCTTTGAAACAGCAAGACAAAACTATTCTACTGTACAGTCAGGGATAGAGAAATTACCGCCAATCCAAAGACAAGAGAAAGGCCGTACCTTAACGGAAGGGAGGAGGAAAAAGCACCTTGGTTAGCCCTCTTCGGACTCATGGAATGTCTTTCCTGAATCTGGGAGCAGATGATAGCCACTGCTAGGTCCGCTGCCCTACACTGCTCAATTGCCCCCAGCTCCCCGAACATTTCCCTGCTCTGTGAGGGTGATGGCGTCTTTTTTCCCATTCCAGTCTCCAGACCCTGTGAGATGGTTCCCCTAACAACCCTTGGATCTCGCCTCTCATCCCCCAGCACTTAGCCCATTGGCATTGCCTTTCCTGTGAGAACTGGGTCATAAAATTTTACAGGGGAGAAAGGTAGAAGGGGGCGTTTCAGTAGTATAAACACTGATTAAATTCCCGGGCAACTCTCCCCAAATGAAAGATAATTTTTCTACAAGTATGCACAAGAATGTCAAGAATGCTAAGTCATTTTTATGTTTGTACTTTCCTTTTCCATTTTAATTTTACACTGCCACATGGCACACATGCTAAAAATGTGTCTCCGTAACCTGCAGTGTAGCAAACTTTTCACAAAACATTCAAATCTCGTATTTTATAGACTGTCCTTTCCCAGGATGCTCCAAGCATTTTTTTGGGATGCGAAATGAGATCATCTCACGACAACTGTCCTATTAGAAAGGCATGGCTACTCGTGCATTGGCAAATAGGGAAAATCAGAAGCACGGGAAAGGAAAGGTCACACCAAAGTCAGTGGCGACAGCCTTAAGTAGACTCTGAGAGCTTGGTTTGCCAATTTATACTACTTCCCACTTGCTCATTTGTCTCTCTGCTCTGGCAGAAAGGGATATGGCCAGTGAAGAGGCTTGACCTCATCTCCTGTACTTGGCTTAGCTCTGACACGCTGTTCTCCCACACTCTTGCCCTGTTTTCTCCATCATCAGCTGGCCAGCTCTCACCAGGGGCCAAGCCAAGAGGAGGCAAGCGCAGGTGCCCTTGTGGCTGCCTCCAGTGTTGGGAACCGAGGCCTGCCCCTGCTAGGTCACATGCCCAGTGGGGCTGCGAGGGTCACCCGAAGATAAAAATTAATTCCCAGATTGTATAAATACAGGAAAGGAGAAAGCTGGGTCACGGATGGAGTTCACAATTGGCACTGACTCCACGGCTCCCCAGCCCCAGATAAGGCTGAGGAAGGCGAGCTGATGGAAGTCCATCTCTAGCATGGACGCAGTCACAGTATACAGTTGCGACTTTTTGTTTCTGTGTTTTTAAGTCGGTCCGATTCCTTAGCTGTGTCCCTGACACCACCACAGCTCTGAGAGGTAATTTCCTTTGATGGGAGGACATCAGAGACTAGCAGGGATCAGGGGACATTTTATTTTGGGGAGGGGCAGACTCAGTTTCCAGGCGACCTATTAACGGAAGACAAAATACTTCCTGGCGGTTGTGCCAGTAACAACAGCAGCGATAGTAATAGTAATCACAATGACAATAATAAAGGCACAGTGAAGCCTGAATCCACCAGGGTCCAGCCCCTCCGCCCCACCCCCAGGTGTTGTGCTGCCAGCCCTCTGGCTCTGCCAGTCTCAGCACACAGAAAAGGGCTCTGGCAGTGCCTCCAGGCTGCCCTCCAGGTTCCGTCCCCCACCCCCGCGCCCCCGAGGTGGATACCCAGGCCGAGTCTCCTGCTTCAGCCCAAGTCCAGCCCCCAGTCTCTCCTGTTGCTAAGGGCGGGCTGGGACTTAGCGTTTGCGTCTCCTTTACACATCTGCAACTTTCACCCTATCCGACCTCCTAGCGGCCTCCTCACCCCAGCTCTCACCCCACGGCAACCACGGCGGTCAAAACCCAAACGCCCCGAGCGCAATTCAGAGCTTTCCTTGGGAGCTCTGGCCCGGAGTGTCGGGGAGTGTCGGGGCCCGGAGACAGGAAATCCGGGGAGTTGGCGATGTCCGGCAGGTGGCGGGGACCCGAGTCACCACCACATTCTCCTCCCACGGCTGAGCTCGAGCGGGGGCGCGGCGAGAGGCGCGGACTGCGACCGGCCCCGCAGGCGCCCGAGCCTCCCTGGAGCCTTGCTCTCCGATCCCCATTCCCGGTGCGCATCCCCGAGTTGGGGACGCAGCCAGCTCTCGCCCATCCGCAGCCAGACGGAGGCGCCACCGCCCCCGGGGAAACGAGGGCGAAGCCGGGGCCAAGCGCCCCCGCGAGTCGCGCTCTTGGGTCCTCCGTCCCCAGGTCCCCGTGCGCGCAGCCCCCCGCCACCGGCGCTCAGCGTCCTCCGTCTGCCCCGCTGTGCCCCAGCTCCCTGCTCCCAGGAAGCAGCTCCCCAGCCCGGGCGGCTCCTTCACGTCCCTTCCCCCAAAGTCCGAGGAAGTCCAACTCCGAGCGGCCCGCAGGCTTGCCGCGGCGGCGGGGACCTGCAGAGAGAGCATGGCGCGGAGAGGGGCAGAGCGCCGCGCCGGGGGGCTGCTGCCCGGAGAGAGCGGGCACCGGCGCCCTGCGCCTCCCCGTTTCCGGAGCCTGGGGACAAACGCGCGGGTCCCCACCCGAGCACTCCCCTTTACCTGGCACGGCCGGCGACTCTCCGGGGACGTTCGGTCCAGACTCCTTCGGGGCGGGCGTCCAGGTCACATCGCTGCCAACCCCGGCGGGCGGCAGGTGTCCCGCTGCGTCCCTTCGCCTCCGCTTGCGACGTGCCCCCGCCCCCCCACCCCCCCTACCCCCTCTATCAAAAGTGTCGCAGCTTTTCTGCCTTCGGATGTTTCGCAAAGTCTCCGCGCGGTCGCCAGGAGTTGGCTGCAATGCCAGGCGCGCCAAACCCGCGGATGCCCTGCCCCGCCCTCCCGCGGCCCCCTGCGCTGGGCCCGGCCGGGGAGAAGAGCCGCCTCGTCGCGGTCACCGTCTCCGGAGCGCGGCGCGCGGTCCGCCTCCCCTCCCTCCCGCCTTCCCTAGCCCGAGTGGCTGCCGCCTGTCTGTGCCGCGGGTCCTCATTCCCCTGCTCATGAATATTCTGACAGAGGCTAATGCCGTGGAAGTAAATTGAATTAGCCAATTGGTGCCAGGAATGTGCGCTCCTTCCTTCTGAGGAGCTGTCTGGAACCCCACCAGATGAAAGCAATTAGAGTCCGGTTGGCACCCGTGGTTCAGAGCAGTGAGGGGCAAAATGGGTTAATGCTTTAAATGCAGTTTAGATACCACATTTAAATGTTTAAACCCCTCTACTGGCCGAGAGAGTAAGGAAATGTTGAGAAGGAGCAAGAGGAAAGGAGGTAGGTAGTCCTGGGGGGCAGGGGGGGGAGGGTACCTACCTCCAAACTCCCCCCTGAAGTTGAAGTGACTTATTCTGCATAGATTCCGGTCCGGGTTCGAAGAGGTAGTTAATGAGAACTGGAAAAGATAGGCAAACAGGATCAGAAAGGAGATGAATTTCAACCTGGGTTTAACCTTGACCTTGAGGATACAACAGACATAATTTTCAGGAGCAGGAGTGGGGAGAGATGGTAGAGGGAGAGGAAAACCTCTGTCATTTACTTTTAAGAATTTCTCCAAATGCTGTCATTTTCTTTCTTTGTCTTCATAGCAAAACCATAGGGTTTTAAACCTTTGGGTGAAGCAGAGATGGGACAGAGTTCCCTGCAGGGCAGCGTTTTCGAGGAGGAAGCTGAGACCATCCTCAGGTGAGGGAAGCCTTCTGAATTACAGAGGAACTATGACAAGGCCATTCCAGAAGGCAGTTTCTGACTATAGTCCAAACTTTTTGGCTGTGGGGTCAGACAAGGTCGACAGGAGAGACAGCCTTTCCGTTGTCCTGCCTCCTACCCTCCAATGCCAAGTTCTTCAGAAATTATTGACTACAACATAGATTTAATCCGTGGGTAGAGGGGGACTCTCTGTTCCCCTCTGCTCCCTGTTCCACATCCAAATCTCTCTCTTTCTTTAAAGTCTTCAGGTGGGGGCACCTGCGTGGCTCAGTGGGTTAAGCCTCTGCCTTTGGCCCAGGTCATGATCTCAGGATCCTGGGATTGAGCCCTGTGTTGGGCTCTCTGCTCAGCAGGGGGCCTGCTTCCCCCCCCCCCCCCCCCCCGGCCCCACGCCTTTCTGCCTACTTGTGATCTCTCTCTCTGTGTCAAATAAATAAATAAAAACTTAAAAAATTTTGATGTCTTCAGGTGGATTGCTTCTAGGATTTTTTTTTTAAAGATTTTATTTATTTATTTGACAGACAGAGATTACAAGTGGGCAGAGAGGCAGGCAGAGAGAGAGGAGGAAGCAGGTTCTCTGCTGAGCAGTACCCTGGGATCATGTCCTGAGCCCAAGGCAGAGGTTTTAACCCACTGAGCCACCCAGGCGCCCCGCTTCTAGGATTTCTACTCCCTACCCCCATCACTGATTTTCTAAATAAAGAAACTTATTTTGATTGAATTGATTGGTTACTAAGTGTTTTACCTGTACTTGTGGTACTTGTGGCCAAATGATGTATGTATCAACATCTGATAAAAGGATATGTGTAAGTAACTGATAAAATCCCCAGATTTGCACTGATGGAAATAAATATTCCGGTTAAGGCAGTTATGCCATATTTTAATAGGTTTCAGCAAAGCTTAGGATTGGAACCCCCAGTTATAACAGTAACTATTATTTCAGCGGCCGGTGTTTATTGGGAACTTGTCATGTGACAGACACACATTATGGGAATCATCTCATTTCAACTTTCCAGCTACTGTGTTCAATATGCACTATTATTTTTCCATTTTAATAGATGAGGAAGGTGTGGCTCAGAAAGGTAAGTATTATATAAAATGGGGGGAGATGGCGAAGATGAACTCTGATTCAAAGCAGCCTAATCAATACGCCAGAGTCTTCAGGTCCCCAGGAACTTATACTGCCTTCTCTAAAAAGAGAACTGGTATCTTTGTGTTCTGTTGAAATGATTTCTCCTTGGTGATTAATTCCCTACCAAAATTTAGAGAAAAAACAGGCTTTTGTTTGTTTGTTTGTTTGAAGGGGGGCACGGTGTGCAAAGTTTCCTGTGTTACCACGTTGGGCCATAGAGTGCCTGAGTATTTGGTCAGTGTTATTCTGGGTGTTCCTCTGAGAGTGTTTTGGGTGAGATTAACATTTAAATTGGTAGACTAAATAAAGCAGATTGCTCTTCTCAATATGGGTGGGCTGCATTCAATCAGTTGAAGTCCCAAATAGAATAAAAAGGCTGGCCCTCTGAGTGAGTGAATTCTCCTGCCTGATGGCCTTGGAATTGGGAATTTCTGGGAGCTTCTGCGGGTTTTGGAGTTGCCGGCCTCCATAAATGTATGAGTCAATACCTTATTATTTGTCACCTATTGGTTCGGTTTTTTTAGGGAACCCGGACCAATACAGATGGATGCCTTCAGTAAATACTATTTGTGAATTCCCCATGAATGTCTGAATATTTCCAACTACCAACTCATACTGTACAGTATACAATAAATACACGTTTTTTTTTACTTAAAGTTTTTTTTTTTACTTAAGGTTTTCTAAATCCATTATTAATAAGGGAGGAACAATTATATATATACATATTTATATGGAGGAGACTTCATCAGATTTTAATAAAATCTTTGAAGAATTCAGCAATGGACTATGGTAGGTTTGCTTAAAGCAAGGTTTATAGATACATGAGGGGACAAATTTTAATATTACAGTGTTAGGAGTAAAAATGATAGGGCTAAATCTCTGAATTCAACAGTTGTTGAGTGTATTAAATGCAAGGCACATTTCCATTCAAAGATTTTCTATTGAAGTTCACAGTCAAATCACTTAAAACAGTTGAAGGTCTGCCATATTTTATTCTCTGAAACTTTGGGTAGTTTAAAATCCTTTGTAAAAAAGGTATATACTGTTTTATCCCTGTATTAAATATTTAAGATTTTCCCCATCATGATTCTTCCCTTACAATGCTCCGTTGGATCTTTCTTTTATGGATAGCACCCTCTTAGGATTTAGAGGCAATATATCACAGAAAAGTCTTCAGATATTGGAATGTTTATTTATATGAATATGTTCACATGATTTTAGGGCCCATCAAATGTTACCAGGATGAGTGCTTTCCATATGTCCCCCAGAGTTCAGTGGGCAGTGTTGGGGGAGGGCTATGAGAGTCTGAGGTAGGACAGTGGGTTGGGAGTGTGTGGCAGTCTTGGGCAAGCCATTCCCCTTTTGAGCCAGCCAAGTTAGCCCCTCTGCAAAGTGGAAATAATAATACTGTATTTATTGGGTCCTTTGCTGTTTACAAATTGCTCTCCCATATGCTCTCTCATTCTATCCTCCTAGTAATTCCATCCTCCTTATAAATTCAGCATTGTTTCCTTATTTAATTGACAAGGAATATGAAGCTCCCAGAAATTCAGTGGCACTCTGAGCTTCTCCTAGAAACAGATAGAATGGGGACTTTGATCCAATGACAAAGTCACCTTCTCAGTGAAGCCATCTTTTATATCTCTCTCTGCCTAGCCTCCCTCCTGCAACCCCCCCACCCCACGCACACACACCACTTCTTTTTCCAGTAGAAATACAATCCTCTTCTTTGTGTTCCCCTAGGATGTCTGAGATGCACAAAGAAATAATTAGAACACAATGTGTTGTCTCTACCACTAACCAAGAGCAACCTGAAATCAGGAACCTTGTCTTAATCACTTTTGTATCCCCAAATTTAGCTTCATGGGAGGCATTCGGAAAGCCCACCAACACCAATTGTGCACACTTCAGAAAATGTGTCCCATTGACTTTCCTGGGCTCTTAGGATTAAATGAAATAGTTAGCAGGGGGTTTGGGAATTTAAAAATACCATGTAATGATATTATTATTATTGGTCAAAAGTAGATTCAGAAATACAGCAACTTTAGCCTTGACCTCTGGCTGATAAACTGCATGGGTGAGAAAGCAGTCTGATCATTTTTATGTCAGCTACTGTTATTTAGGACATGGATGGATAACACTTGCTCAAATTATAATCATCTGGTTAATAGTAGTACTACACCGGCCCATTAAGCAAGAAGGTATTAGTCTGGGAAAGGTGAGTGAAAGCGGTGTGTGTGTGTGTGTGTGTGTGTAATCTTTCTGCAGTTTGAGGGTATTTTCTGTGAATGAGCAGCTTCAGTTTCTAGGATGGCCATATTTCTCTAAGGAAGGGATTGGCTTTTTTTCCTATGGGATGATCTTTATTAAGAGCTCCCAAGGTCACCGAGCTAACGACAAAGCTGGGGCTCTTGACCCTCGTTCAGTGTTATTTTTGCTACCCCACACTGACCCTGATTGGCAGCCACTGCCCATCCAGTGTGGTTTATGGTTTTACAATTGAGATAAGTGGTAAGCAGCTCAGTCCCTCCTTCTAATTAGTCTCTCCTGAGTCAGCAAATACCCTTCCAATGCAATTTCATGATCTAGATGATCAGTTTTACTCATTCCAGATATTTTTTTGGATTTGTAATGGTAATTACTTAGTAGAACTGATGACAGTGACCCATTAAAAACACTTTGGTGGCTTCATAGCCTGTCTGACCTTAAGTATTCATTACAAAACTGTTGTTATAATAAAAACACGCACACATGTTCACAAAACCAAGAACTACACGTTCTTTTCTGGAGCGTTGAGGGACAAGCCGGACGATGTCTCTGTACTGATTTCACTAAGGCCATTTGCAGTTCTGTGTTACTCTACTTTTGTTTTGGTGTAACATGTGCATTTATTCTGTCCTCTGAATTTGTAGGTTCATTAGTGACTTTCCCTCATCCTCAGAAGAAATTGTTTCCCTCGCGGTTGATGCCGGTCAGTTTCTGTCTGTTTCACTGTGTTTGTGACTCTGGTAGGAGGTAAATGCACCCCACCACGGTCACGGCCAAGGGGAACCGGCTGTAGAAACATTCAGTGCTTGTGACGACATTCTGGGAGCTGACGCTGCTGGTCCGTTCAGTCAAATCCGACAGACGTGAATACAGTATCCTTGCTATGGGCAAGGTGCTGTGCTCATTATTAGAGGGGTTTCAAAGAGAAATTAAAACCAGTGACTGCTCTCAGGGAGTTTATAATCTGGGAGAAGGGCCTTGATATTTAGCAAAGTAGAAGATCTAAGGCAGAAATGGGTAGTTTCTATGAAAGGATTAAAAAATGAAGTGCTGTGGGAGGCCCAATTAGGGAGAGTTTTGTTTTTTTTTGTTGTTTTTTTTTTTTTATCCCCCAGTGGAGACGGAAGAATGGGACGAAAGGGTGCTCAATGGAAGGGGTGTGTGTTGGTTGGGTTCTGAAGACTGGACAGTACAAGTAATGGATATGGGGAAAGGCGAGGGGGGAGGAGGTTATCGGTGGTCAGAGGGAGAGGCGTGGGGAGCACAGGGTGATTGTGACTGTGACTGCAGTTAGCCCGAGTACACATGACATTGAAAGGAGATACCCCTAGAAGGGTAGGTGGAGCCCATAGGACCTCGGTGCCATGTGGAGAAATACATACGTTGTAACATGGGCCGGGAGGAAGGTGCCGCTTTTGAGCCAGGAACTGACCTAACTGCAGCCATGCTTACATTTGAGCGTAGCACGTTTGCGGGGTGGGGGGGGGGGTGGTGCTGATGGGATGGGGACCAGCCGGGAGACTCGCAGCAGCGGAAGCAAGATGTGATAATGGCCTGAGCCAGGAAGGTGGCAGCAGGACTGAGACAGGAGGAGAGGTAGAAAAGCGGTGTGGCTGGTGTGTCAGCCTTATATTTGAAATAATGTCTTCTTACTGCCTGTCCTGGATGTTTCTGGTCTCAACAGTTTTCCCTTTGTCTCTCTCTCACACACACACACACGCACGCACGCATGCACACGCACACACGCACATACAATACATACACAGATGCACAGATAAGCACGTGCACACACACACACTTCCACGTGCACGCACACTCACACGCACGCACGTATGTGACACACACACAGTGAGCTCCTCAAGAGCGTAGTTTGCCTTCTTCTCTTTGTGTCCCCGTACCTAGCACGGTGCCAGGCATGTTGTCGGCACTAGATAATTGTTTGCTGAACGGAATAAAAAACAATTGATGTGGGGTGTCAGAGAAAATGAAGAATTGCAAAATATTGATTCTGGCTCGTGCTGGAGTTTGGTAGGCAAACGACGAAAATGCTCTTTGTCCCTTATTAATTGGCACTGGGAAAAAGA
This sequence comes from Meles meles, assembly GCF_922984935.1. Classification (NCBI taxonomy): domain Eukaryota; kingdom Metazoa; phylum Chordata; class Mammalia; order Carnivora; family Mustelidae; genus Meles; species Meles meles. The sequence continues at coordinate 81,357,276 of NC_060077.1, read as the reverse complement.
GCGTGTCTGGGGTTGAAGATGACTTCTGTTATGGAGGTGTCTGAGAAGATGAAAAAAATCTGGTGGAGCCAATGGTGGGTACAGCTGGAGAACCTCATGGCTAGAACACATCTCCCCTGGGGCCTGAGAAAAACACACGTGAACTTTAGGGCAGCTTATCAAGGTTTCCTTTGAACTGTTTCCGAGGTGGGCTGGCCATGGTCCCTCGGAGGTGCTCGCGTTCTTATCCTCAGAACCCGTAACTGTGTTAGGTTATGTGGCAAAGCGGAACGCAGGGTGCTCGTCAGCTGACATTCGGTTAGGGGGTTGTCCTGGATTAGCCAAGGGGGCTCGACGTCATCACAAAGATCCTTAAAAATGGAAAATATAGATGAAAAGGGCAGAGGCAGAGTAACATGACATGAGGACTCTGCTGGCCATGGCTGGCTTTGAAGATGATGGAAGGGGCCAGAAGAGGAAGAATGGAAGTAGCTTCTAGAAGCTAGAGGAGGCAAGGAAACACTATCCCTGGGTGCCTCCAGAGGGGAGCACGGCTCTGTTGACACCCTGATCTTATCCCAGTGGGACACAGGCCAGACCTCTGATAGAACTGTGAGCTCCTAAATTAGGGCTGTTTAAAGCCACTAACGATGCAGTAATTGGTTACAAAAGCAGCAGAAAACTAATCCAGAAGGACAACCAGCGTTCCTACTATCTTGGATTTATTATCATATATTAGTGTGCGTGATGCCCCAGACGCCACGAGCTATGTCTCTGTGATGTCCTAGATTCAACTATAGAAATAGGTTTTGTTATAAAATTCCAGCTCTCGGTCTGAATGTAATATATGTGACAGCATTAGTGGCGTGAAGTTCAGAGTGTATGTTCTTTGATTATGTCATACTGTGTGCAGTGAGGGGGCCGATGCTTTTAAATTAACTCCCTATGCAGTCCCTCAGACAGTACCCCTCCGTGTGACACCAGCATCTCCAGAGTTGTGAAACACAGCGCGAATGCTCCGAAATCACGATGCGTGCTTATAACCTCGAGTCACGCAGTTTGTGCTTTGCTGAAACAAAAGAGTCATGTTTAAATGTTCATTTTTATAATTCATTGTCAAGTGGCATCTTTTGGAAGAATGCATCTAAATCATTTCTCTTCACTTTCGTGATCGTTATTTGTATGACGGATGTCCCGTGAGATGACTAAGAATTTAAAAAAAAATGAAAGTAATATAATATTAAGTTATGTTTCATATTAAAAATGTAAGTTGCCAGCAATGGGAGTGGGAATGTCTGTGTTTTAGCAATGTGTGGGTTCGGCTTATTATTTTCATTTTGATGCTTTCTCAAAGAATAGAGTAAATGGTGGGAAAAAAACTCTTGAAATATATTCACTGTTGAATTCGCATATGCTCAGCATGACACATATGCATAATAATCACTTCTTATTCATAACAAATCCTTTAAGAGCTGGGCAAGGTGCATGTTATTTAAAAATACACTAATTCCTAAAATTAGCATGGACTATAAATTAATTTTTGAGGCTCCGGTAAGTAAGTCCTCACATACAGATAGACTGCTGTGAATTTTGATGTTTAACTAACCAAATGTTAAGAGAACATAAAGCAGCCTAAAAATAAAGTATAAAATAGGATGACTAATTTTATGTGGAGAGGTTTTGCAGATGATTGGAACTCAATTTGCAAGTCCCTTTGTAAGTAAAAGCTATTTGTTATTCTTGACGTTATTCTGAAATCCTTATGCAACAAATAATTGTAAAAAAAAACAGCTCTAAATATGCTTATTGATAACGTATTAAAGGCGAAGTTGTAAATGACTTAAATGAGAGGATTAGTGCTGTATTACACTGGAAAATTAATAGCCACTAATTACATATTTTTTTCTCTCTAAAAAGCATTAAGAAAACAAAAGGAGGAGAGTGTGGTGGCGAAGGGGGGATCCCAGGAGTCTTGGCTCTGCTACTACCCAGTGATTTTTGAGTAAATCATTTAATCCTGTTGTGTACTTGCATTTCCTTATCTGGAAAGTGGGTGTGACTCGTACTACCTACTTCACAGGGTTCTTATGAGGATTAAATTAGAGAATCAGGGGGCGCCTGGGTGGCTCAGTGGATTAAGCCGCTGCCTTCGGCTCAGGTCATGATCTCAGGGTCCTGGGATCGAGCCCCGCGTGCTCCGCGGGGAGCCTGCTTCCTCCTCTCTCTGCCTGCCTCTCTGCCTACTTGTGACCTCTCTCTCTGTCAAATAAATAAATAAATAAATCTTTAAAAAAAAAATTAGAGAATCAGGACAACTGTTCAGCACCACGGGGCACATGGTAAGCATACCTTAAAGATTACCCATTATTATTAATAAGAGTTAGGAATATCTGTGTGTATTTATGCTTTTTAATGTCATCTTTGTCAGGAAAGAGGATTGAAATATCTCCTTTAATATCATTTGTACCATTGTGAAAAGAAGAAAATCAGAAGTTTTTGAATATAAGGGATCTTAGGGACAGTCAAATCTGGCCCTCTCATTTCATCGTTGGAAAAAACCCTGAGATATGGAGAGTCAAGGGAACTTAAACAAAGTCACACCATTTTTTCCTCTCCATGTGCATAAGGCTGTTTCTCCTTTTTGTGTGGATTCATGGAACAATCAGCTTTTTAGATCCAATGAGTCTGATTCTTGCTGTTCCCGGGAGTGGGGCTTGGGGAGCTTTGTCAGTGTGGGGGACACAGAGGGGAGAGCGACAAAAGCATGGATATTGAAATGTTTCTCACACAGGAACGGTGCACCCAGAATGCCTCCACTGAGAATAGTTGGAAAGGGCCCCCTTTTTTTCTTATAGGAAAAGTGGGGTCGTGAATTTATCCCTGTGTCTACCCATTGGATGGACCCCAGGCAAGTTCTTCATTTCTTTTGCTTGCATTTTCTCCTCTATAAGTCTGACCTCTGATCAGACTTAACTCCCAAGGTGGTCAGGAGCCCAGAACAGAGCCAGCTGTGAGAGATACCCGCCCAAAGTGACCCAGGTGACTTCAGTTGTGAAAGCAGTCGGAGCTGCAGCTGAGGACAGTTAGAGCTGGGGCTGGGTCCCATTAAACAAGTACCCTGTTTAGTGACAGGAGGGTTTTGGATTGGATTTATAAACCAGATTGGGGGCCATTGCAGTGTGAACTTGGAAGGGGCAGAGACAGCAAAACGTGGAGGAGCTGGGTACCTGCAGAAGGTATGGGAACAAGAGACTGAGAAGGGGAAAGGAAGCGAATGAAGTCCGTTCTGCCTTTCACACAGCTCCTAGGTAGTTAGGAGTGAAATAAACAGAGAAGTAAAGAACGTCTAGGAAGTCTGTGAATGAGGGAGGGAACACCATAAACGTGCCATCAAGAGCATGGTCGCTGCGAGGAATCTTTTCACAGGAGACAGGAACAACTGGGCAGCAAGAGGGACCGTTACAGCCCTGGGGACCCTGGCCATCCGCTCAGGTAGGATCTGCCCATGGGAAATACTGCTCGCAAACCGGATTCTTCCCAGGAGAAAGTTTGATGTTAAGCTTCAGACCAGTGGAGAAAATGGATTTATTTTGGAGATCTTACAAGAGAACAAGGGACAGGACTCTTAGAAGAAGTTTGTTGTGATTTTTACTTAGCATGTTTAGGATGAAAATTGCTCAACATTCTTTCCAGAAATAAAATAGTGGGATTGAAGCAATCATGGCTTCTTTTGGGATGGTGCTATTTTGGGGAAAGAAAAAGACATATTTGGGGATATGGAACTATCCATAGCCTAGGGAAGATGGAGGTAAGCCACATTTTAGGAATTTTTTTACCTAACGTACAAAGGGCTATATCATTTGTGAACAGCAGAGCTGCTGCGGCTGATGACAGCAACAATAGGAATCCCAGCATTTATTACTTGTTTACTCTGGGCCTGCATTTGCATATGTTATGTCATTTAAATGGCATCGCCACACCTGAAGGTGCCTACCATTGTTATTATCCCCACAGACGACTGCGGTGAAGCTTCGAGGAGTTAACGGATTTTACCAGTCCGAAGACAAACAGGTTACAGGTGCAGCTTAAGAAATTATTCCAGTAAATATGCTGTTGGGGGAAGTCTTTCAGGTGTGGAGAACAAGGGCACAGCAGTGATCTCTTTATATAAAGTGGCGCAGCATCTCTGTGAGGAGGAAAGGCCGTAGCCTGCCCTGCCTGAGAGGGCCGCTCAGAATGAGACAGGAAGGGACGACAGGGTCCTATCTGCCCTTATTGGTGCAAGGGCGCCACCTAGAGGTGAAAGGTGAGATAGTCCGAGGGGCCACGGAAATAAGGGGTAAAGGCAGCCTTGACGAGGGAGAAGAGAGTGGTGAAAGGCCGCACAGACCTTAGAAGCCGGATGAGGTGTCAGAAACAGCGTGAAGAGAGCTCCTGCTCAGCAAAGGAGGTGCGAGTTGATTGCCCCAGAAAAGACAGGTCCATGGTGGAAGAAAGGAAAGGAGGGACTTTGGCAGTCAGAAACTGGAGAGACCCAACACGGTAAAAGTGATTAATCTGTAGAACGTGGTGAATCCCAAAGATAAGAATAAGGAAGAAGAGAAACAGGATATGTCCTGGAATAAATAGGAGAAGAGGGAGGGCGGCGTAGGGACCTAAGAAGAGTCATCTGTGCCTTTTTTATACAACGTGTAAAGCAAATAACTCATTGTTACCGCATCCACCAGACGACACCAGGCAAAGGTGTGGAGTAAGGACAGGGTTCAGCGTGGCATTCCTGCATGTTAAGAAATTAGATGTGTGGTTTTCTAACACTTGTCAGTGGGATTGAGTTTATGGTTAGGGATGGGTTGGTTAGGTTCAGGGTTAGGATTAAGTCAGTGACTGCTCTAAAGGTGTATGAAGTGAAATCTGGGTGGTGTTTACATGATAATGAACTTCCACCAAGGAAGAAGGAGGTCAGGTTTATAAATGTATTGAATAAGGGGGAAAACATGATCGCATTGAAAATAAACAAAGAGTGACCAGTGGAGGTGACCGTTTAGTCAATGTGGGAATATAAATTGACGTATCTCTCCCTTTCCCTCCGCTCATGCCCACACTCACACCCACAATCATCATAGTTAATGTTGACGGCGGGCGTGCCTGCTGCTTTGAGAGTGTGGCTCGCATGCCTTCATGTATTCCTTCCACTAGCCCTACAGGGGCTTTAACATCCTTCCTAAGATCCAGGGCCCCAAAGTCAGAAAGGTAAAGTCACATGCGCAAGGCTGCACAGTGATCAGAGGTACAGGAATCAGATTCCTGAGCCTGTGCCCTTTACCGCTACAGTGTACTGCTTTGCAGACCTATGCCCTAGTTTACTGGCTGGGATGTATTACCAAAATGATGAATGAGCCCTCAAAATTGCCAGACGTATGCGTAACAACAATATCAATTGTGACTGCTAAGTGAGCAGGGGTCCTTTGGTCCTGTCTCACTTTAGGCTGTTTTGCAGGGTGATAGTATTCATTAGCGGTAGCGACACAACAAATTGTCCCAAACTTAGTGGCTTGAAACAGCACATGTTATTTTAGTTTCTGTGCATCAGGGGGCCAGAAACGACGGTGCTGGTGGTTCCGGTGCAGAGTCTCTCCAGAGGTGGGGGTGAGGCTGCTGGCTGGGGTTGCAGTTAGCCCAGGGCTCAGCAGTGGCGGGTGTGGGGGGGTGTTTGGAAGCGTGGCTGCTGGGAGACTTCGGTACGTCACCACGAGGGTTCTCCACAGGCTTCCAGATGTGGCAGCTGGCTTCCCTCTCCCGAAGACTGTGTCACAACGTGGCGGCCGACTTCACAAGTGCCCCAGATGGAAGTGGCTGTCTTTTAATAGACTAACTTCCCTCCCCTCCGTTGCTGTTCTTTTTAGTTAGAAGCAGGCTGCTGAATTGAGCCCACACTCAAGAGAGCGTTACACATGGCAGGATCATTGGGGAGCATCATGGCTGCCACCATTATCGTGCCCTCTTCCTTAGGAACCACTCCTCTTTCTCAGTCTCCAGCTCTGTCCTCCTCTTCTCTTACTACATTGATGGTGGCTATTAGCCTCCTTTATGACTGTCCTTTTTCTGCTCACCTCTTTGCTCTATTCTTATATGTCTTCCCTCCCCCAACTTTGTATCCCTCCTAGTCAATATTCTGCATATCCATGACTTCAAACATATACTGATTATTCATTTTTATCTCTAGCTCTGACCTCAGTCTTGTGCCCCCATCTGATTTGAAAGAGGGCATCAAGCACCTCCATTTGACCTCAGTCTGTGCTTTCTAAGTTCTTCTTTCTAGCATATCGCTTCACTCAGGCAAAACACTCTGGGGAGCATCCCCTGATGGGAACTGAAATTACCCCCTCAAGCCATTAGGACTGCCCTAAGCCAGCAAGATCCTGTGTGATTGACCCCAAGACAATGATCGACTTGACCTTCACTGCCCACCTGAATGTACCCGTTGACCTTTGTCCTACATTTTCTGTATATAAACCTGGAAATATTTTCGGCACTTTGGAGACTGTCTTTGAGATGCTCGTCTGTTGTCTTTGCCATGTTGGCATCACTGAAATAAATTCTTTTCTTGTTCAACCACGCTCCTCTCTCTGTCTTTGGATTTTGTCATGGTGAGTAGCTAGACCTTGTCTGTTTGGAACTCCGGAGCCAGATACTCTTACACTTTTGTGCCTCAGGCCCAGATTCCCTGCCTGCTGGACACCGTGGCCTGTCTTGTGCGTGGCCAGTCTGGAGAAAGAAACCAAATTCATCACCCACATTTTCTCGCCCATTACTTTTCCCTGTCTCTGAGGATGATAAACTATTCACCAAGTCATGTGGTCAGAAATCCAAGAGATACCCCTGAAATGCCTTCCTCTCAGACATCCTTAGCGCCCAGCCAGTCATTGTTAAAGGCTGTCCATTCTAAATCCCAATTGTTTCTTGGAGTTACAGTCTCTTTTCTACCCTTAAAGCCACCTCTCCCAATTAAGGTCCTCATCATCTCTTCCCTGGGTTATCAAAAACAGTTTTTTTTAAAGGACTCCCTGCCTACAGTTCATCCCTCCTCAAACCAGTTTTCTCTAAGAGGCAAATGTGATCAAGTTTCTCTTTTGTACAAAAGTGTATTTGGGCTCTCCAACACCTGCAGAATGAAACCTGGAAGAGATCCTGGTGGAGTGGAAGAAGTGTGGGTTATGGAATCAGACATAGCTGGGTTCATTCCCAACTCTACCATCTAATGGCTGATTGAGGTTGGATACGTTAAAAGAAAAAATCTCTAAGCCTCATTTTCTTCATCCATAAAATGGACATAATGCCTTCATTGCAAAGTTGTTAGTATGAAATGAGATTACATGAATTTCTAGGGTTTCCCCAGTCATGGGTCATGGTTGCTTAGAGTCTGGCTGCACAGTTGGCTTTATCTTTGTTGAGCCAATTAGCGCATGTAGTTCTATAAATACATTATTCTCTACTCTTTGATTTTGAACATGATTTTTTCTTTCTGCTTGGAACGCTCTCTCCCTTCCACTTTCCCACGTGCTCTGTGGCTTGCTGATTGGAGAATGGTCTCCTCCTTCAACACTTCACTTTTCTGTTGCAAACTGTTTGGTCACTTCCTACCAATGGAGACTTCTTGGACCTACCTTCAGGGTGATGTGTGCGTCACTGAATGCAGTTGTTTCTTGGCACACCTAGCTCCACAGGTAGATCTTGAAGCTGTGAGTGTGGAGAGGAGTGTCCGATCTCCCAAATGCCTAGTACAGTATTGTAGTGTAAGCGCTGGCATTGGCTTCTGTTGTTGTTGTTGTTTGATAATGCAGGTGCCTGACTTAAACTTTGGTTGCCAGGGCATCCACTTAGAAGAGGGATATCTTGAATATACTTGTTGCCAGTCACCTGATCAGATAAAGAGCCAGGTCAGTTGTACCCCCCCCCACCCCTTTGCTTTAGAGAACTTGGTTGATTTTGATTCATTGACCATTTGGGCCACCATTTTTGTTTGTTTGTTTTTCCTTCTGGTGCTTTAAATTCTCACACTTATATTTTAAATTTACCAATAGAGAGTGAGCCGGAGAAATCCTCGGTCCAGTCCTCAACCCCAGTAAATGCAGAACCCTAGGCCCATGTGCTCTGTCTCCCTGTGACCTTGTTGTGTGGCCCCAGATGTGCCATGTAATTTCTAGGTTCTGTAAGTAATAATCCTTTATTTTTTCAAAGTGTCCTGATGGTTATTGTTGAAGGGCATCGGGCAGTCATGATATGAACCACAAGGGCTTGTCCAGTCATAACACTGGTAATTGATAGGCTGAGACCAGCACAAAACAAGTCTGTTCTAGACAGAGACAGTAAGTAAATATTGTCTGAAACACATTTCCTGACATCTGGGTGAACATCACTTTTCCCTTATAATTTTAAGGGAATAACCAAGTTAATTTGTAGAATCTGGAAAATTTAGTTATAGTTCCACCTTGAATTAAAAAATATAAGCCAAAATTCCATCTAAAAAGGTTGCGGAAGGATGGAACGTGTAATGAAGCAGGAGAGAGAATGCTTTCAAGAGGAAGACATGAGACGAAAGGCATTCAAAAAGACATCTATTTGTATAGGAAACCAGTGAAGAAATCACAGCATGAATAACAGGAATCAAAGAACAAATAACAGAAGAATTTATCCATAGGATGAGGTTGATCGAAGCCAAGCAATGGCAAATCCATCTGATTTGCAAGAACAGAATGGGTGCTCAATGGTAGAGCACCAGTAGATTAAATGGTGCTGAAAGAGAGAACCAGAAGAGCTACATTCTGAGATTAGAGGATGTGGAGAAATGACATAGTTAAGAACGAAGAAGTGAAGCACTTAATGGCAAAGAGACCTTCAACGTCTGAGAGCTATAAAGAGTAGATTCTCCACGAGAGGAGGGCCTTGTCCTGACTCAGGCAGTTTGGGAGGCACCTTCTCCCTGGGATTCTCCTGGTCATTCCGCTGTTTTCACTGGTCACACGCAGCTCACCTCATAACGTCAGGCCCAGGTACTCCAGACCTAGAAGACCGGCATCATCAGCAGGACAGAATGACCTAGGAGGGTGTCATTGTGTAGAGAGGTTGTGTGTGTGTGTGTGTGTGTGTGTGTGTGTGTGTTTTAAAGGAAGTCAATTAGTTTTCTGCCATCGAAACAGTTCTATAAAGAATGTTATTGATAGTATCTTTTGAAATACCACTTTACAGCTCAGAGTTAGCGATGCAATCAAGTTCTTAGGGACAGCAAATAATTCCAACTTAGATGGCTTCTTTCTGCATTTTTGAAACCCGAGGGTCCGATATTCACAGCCCTTCATGGCACATGGGAGAGAAGTGAGGTGCCTGGTAGGAGGAGGAGAAGGCAGGTATTGCAGCTTGATTTTGTTGATATTTTAGATGCTGATTGAAGAATTTGTGAGTGAATTCTGCCTACGGGAAGCTTGCCAAAACCAAAAGACTGTTAAACAGGTTTCTAAACACTTCCACAGATCTTGTTGATGCGGCGGAAGACCGATGACTGATGTTGGTCTTAGGGAAGGAACAAGGGAAGGTGCCAAAGGAGGGAATTTTATTAGGTTTAGAACTGAGAACAATGTTTGGATCAGCAAACACAGTTTTTCCCTAAGATCACTCAGTGTGGGTACCAGCCAAGTTAATGCATGAAGAGTCTATACAGAAGTGAGAGACACCCATCTCCACTCTCAATGGTGGGGAGGAAAAAACTGTGGTGACAAGAGGTTGTCATAGCCCTTGTCATATCGTGGATTTTAGATTGTTCAGGACGGTAACTAGTTACTTCAGACTGGTAGATTTTAAAGATAGGAAAGAAACAGTAGGGTAGCATAAATCCCATGTTAACATATGTAGACAGTGTCCCACTGGTAATAAGACAAAAAAGAGTCAGTCTTTGAAGTGTAAGAATTATGCCAGAAAAACGGACTGTGTGATCCCCAAACAAAGGGAAAAATTCTAAAAAATGTAAGAAAATGGAAAGTATCGAAGATGCATCCACTGAGGGCAAGGACAGTAAGAGTTTGGGTGTATTGTTTAAAGTTATTAAAAGAGGCAAAATTAAATAGAAATGAAAATAAAGGGGCGCCTGGGTGGTTCAGTGGGTTAAAGCCTCTGCCTTCCGCTCAGGTCATGATCCCAGGGTCCTGGGCTCGAGTGTCGCGTCGGGCTCTCTGCTCACTGGGGAACCTGCTTCCCCCTCTCTCTGCCTGCTTCTCCACCTACTTGTGATCTCTCTCTCTGTGTCAAATAAATAAATAAAATCTTAAAGATGTGGAAATAGATAAATACCAGGTGTTCCCAAGCCATTATTAGGGAACACGTAGTTAATTTTGTTTATTGGAAATTTTATGTTGAGCCTTATGGGAAATCTGGACCAATGTAATGAAATGTTTTGCTATAGGCTATGAGTTGTGGTGAGTCGTTACTGGATTTTGTATGATTCTCTGTGAGAGAGTGGGATGTGAAACTGGGGGGCAAGCCTTTTGTTTTACCTGCCTGATGGAAAGGAATGTCTGCCAGAGAAGCAAAGTTCTGGAAATCCAGAAGAGACAGAGGGTAGGAGGAATGTGACCAGGGAGATGGTGGACGGGGAGATTTCCTGCAGGGAAACCAGCAAAGTTTCACAAAGAAGGGTCAAAGAAGGTTTGTGTTTATAAGACAGGAATTGAGGCATTTAGATTGAGGACATTCAAATCATCCTTTAAAAGTTTCAGGAAATAGAAAAAAGTAGGGCAAAGTTAAGGATGTCACATGTGTTGTTTTATACAGAAGCTCTCTGCATAAAGCCCGTATAATGTTCCCAAGGAGATTTCATTCATCCAGGAACAGTGTTGGGGGAAAATGATGAAACATCTCATCTCCCCAAATACCATGCAGCAAAGTATTTTTGGACTCCAAGCAGGCAAGGTTATCAGGGAAAGAAGAGGCACAGAGAAGTGACTGAAAGAAGGTTCTTTTTCAAGAGAAAGACCATGGAAACAAGATGTGAGGTTGATAATGTCTCATTAGCCTGGTGTAGCTTAAATGTGGGAAACTGTGGGTGATTTATTAGACTCCAGAAGTGCTAGGAAGGTGGATGAAACAAAGAGAAAAATAAAGATAAAACAAGTGATGGTTTCAATAAAATGGAATGTGAGCATATGGATTTTATAAGACATCGACAGGGCGTATTTCTAGAAATACAGTTTGGGGAAAATATAAATCTGCACATCGAATATATTGTTTTGATAATGTATTCAGTGGTAGGGAATTGATGGAGTCATTTAAATGAAAACTTAGAAACTTGAGGAATCCTTTCATATTTGGAGTTAATGGGATCCTAGGCATCCTGTAAAGTCTCCACGTGACATTTCTATGATTAGATATGCTAAAAAGTAAGATTTTTCTAGCCACAGTTTTAATTAGGCTTCTCTGAAGATGAGGCTGGCTGGAGATGGCAGCAGGTCATTCTGGAGACTCCAGGAAAGCTGTCAAAGCTAGACATAAATGGAAAACAATGAGTGGCCATTTCTATAACTCCAACGGTATCTGTACCCCGCCACAGTAACAAACGACAACAAAGCCCTGCCCACCAGTTATTTCATTTATATGACACCCAGACCATGGCTGACTGATTTTTTTCCCCATCAGAATTGGCCAACTCTTAAATATCTCATGGAGAATATTTTCGTCTTCACTTGGACACCTGCTCTCGTGGCGGGAGTAGGCAAAGAACAAAAACAAAACAAACAAAACCCAGAAATTCCAAACCCAATAGAGAGTTTGTTCTCTAATTAGTCTAGTGAATAGCAATTCCGATAAACACACAGCACCGGACTGCAGTTTGGACAGACTGTCTCTTAGAGGAGTAAATAGTTGAGAAAAAGAACATCACAGGAAGATACTCTCTTCAGGAGGGCGGGCCTCAGGTAGTAGGAACAAAAGTCAGCTGGTACCTTTGTGACTTCTGGTGATTGCAGGGGACAGCCAGGTAGCCTGTTCCATCGGCATGAGCAGGCAGATGCCCCTGCGGGCTATCGTCACTAGGCTGGCTCTTGTCTGAGCTCGCAGAGATCCACGCCGGCAAGCTGGGGACGGAGAGCTAGCCGGCTGCTTACCCTGCGGCACTTGTTGGCTGCGCCGTGTTTCTCTGGTCTCAGGGCTGCTCGGCAATGTGGAGCCCCTCTTCTTTCTTTCTTTTTTTTTTTTAAGCTTTTATTTTTTAAATTTTTTTTAAAAAGATTTTATTTATTTGACAGAGATCACAAGTAGGCAGAGAGACAGGCAGAGAGAGAGAGAGGAAGGGAAGCAGGCTCCCTGCTGAGCAGAGAACCTGATTTGGGGCTTGATCCCAGGACCCTGGAATCATGACCTGAGCCTAAGGCAGAGGCTTTAACCCACTGAGTCACCCAGGTGCCCCCCCCTTTTTCTTATTTTTACTTTTTAAGAGAGAAGGAGGAGGAGGGGCAAAGGGAGAGAACCTTGAGCAGTCTCCATGCCTAGCTCGGAGCCTGACGCAGGGCTCGTTTTATGACCCTGAGATAATGACCTCAGCAGAAATCAAGAGTTGGATGCTGAATGCACTGAGCCACCCAGGCACCCGAATGTGGGGGCCCCTTTAATACAGCTGATGGGCTGCATGTCACACTGAGCATGCGAGGGCACTGCGTGTGGTCATATGAAATCCAGAGACTGGACTTTCTTCGCTGTCGGTGTGGACCACCGGGCAGGAGCCCTGGGACCCCGGGAAGCGCCTCCAGTCTCATCCAAGCCAGGCCCTGCCATCAGATTCTCTTGGTACCATAGGCGTCCATGTCGATTAGACTCTGTCACTTGACTTGTACTTCCTGGCATTGTTGGAAAAGGCCAAATCTGGCTTATTTATTTATTTTTTTAAAGAGAGAAATAGAGACAAAGAGAGAAACTGAAAGAAAAATAGTCTTTTCAATAACCTGAAGTTCAGTATTAAAATACAAGGATGGTAGCAATAACGACAGAGCTCTGCAGAAATCAAAATTTAATATACTCCCTCCAAAAAAGTAATCATTCAGAATCCTTTTGTGCATCTTTTCATGATACAGGATTTGGGATGTTCAGACAAAAGAGTTACCCATCTTTGAGAATAAAGGATTACTGTGATAGGGACAGGAGAAACAACAAACAATGAATATGATTAAAATATTCGTTAATATTTTTTGCTCCGTGTGTACCGTTGAGATACTGCTAGCTGTACATCTGTCTTGCTGGTGAAGCAGATGAGTGTGATATTACAATACTCGTCACTGCCCAGCAGTGATTGCCCTACATTGTTCGGCTCTCTCTCCGAGCGCTAGGCAAGGATTTTTCATTAAATGCATCATTTACAGCTCGCTGCAGTGGTTCCACAAAGTCAATACATATCCTTAACAGAGAGCAAAGAATGAAGCATGTGAAAGAAAAAGAGAGACCGGGTGTGGGTCCAGCAACTGTTAGGAGCCCTGGGCATGCTTTCCATCCAGCCCAGGCTCACTGCCCGTGGCTTTGTAGGCAGAGAGTACAAGCGTGTGTGTCCCCAGATCTCTCCTCTGATCTGGGTGCCCTAGACCATGGGGCTCTGGATCTGGGAGCCAAATGGGAAATAGCAGGCAAGTGCAATTTGGGGGGAGGTTAAGAGGCCAGCTAAGATAGCCTCGTATCTTAATCCCAAAGATAACAGGAAATATTTTGATGAAATGGAGTAAAATGACCATGAATGACTTTTCTCTTTCCCATCAACTATCAAAACCTACCAAAAGGGGAAGCATAGTGAAGTTCCCTTCTCAGTGATAATCTGGGCATCATTCCATAATAATCTGTAAGGGTTTAGGCTGACGTTTTATGAGGGAAGTTGCACTGTATTCAGGCAAACGTGATTCTGATTGTGAGGATATACTTCTATCAATGACACAGGAAAGCTAATTCATTCAAAAATTCATATCTTAATAGAAGGACCCCTCTGGATTATTATTACTACATTATTATTACTACTTTGCTTTATATAAACTGGTCTATCTATAAAAATAAAACTAGCAGTTTTCTTCTCTAAAGAATGTAAAATTTTTAATGATTTAAATTCACTGCGTGATTAATAGAACAGGCTAAGTAAGTTAGACATATGTTTAAGGAAAAGAGAAATGAGCGTGATCCTCGTGGAAATTGGCCTACAGACCTAGAGTCTGTTCCTGCTCTTTCAGTCTTTTCCAATTTCTTTCCTTTGATTGCTCCAGAATGTGTGCTCTGGAAGGAATCCTGAATATGCCTGAAAGGAAAAAGATGTATCCTCCTAGGATACTTGATTTTTAGGGCAATTTCCCTCCCTTTTTCAGTGGCTTTGGGTGGTGTAGAACACAGTGTGAATGACCAAACCCATGGAGTGTTTATAGAGGAAGTGAGGACAGTGGCAGAGCATTATTTGAAAATAAGGACCCTTCATCAGCTCAGACTTACTTTTCCAACCTGCATTCCAGACCTGGCAGCCAAGATATCAACGAATCTGTAGGAGGAGCTGGGTCTAACAGGTGCCTTCAGTGCTTTCCTGTTCGGCCCTGGTTTCCAAGAATTTACTAGAACGTCAAGGGAGCATTCTGGTGAGCAGCCTATCTGATCCGAAATTTAAAAACAAAAACAAAGGAGTTCGGTTTCACAGGGGGAGTCTGGCTGCTGGCTGTTTTGTCTTTTAGTTTGCTTCTTTGTTCTCTCTCATGCTCAGCGCTCGGTCCCAATTGTGGTTAAAACAACCAGCTTTGAGCTGGCACACGGGCAGGCTTGGCATAACCCAACACCATTTAAATCTCTGTACTTGCTGAAGCAGATCCGTATTTTTTTGGTAAAGGAATTTCCCATTTGGATATAGATCTTTAGAGACTTGTTTTTTCTTCTCTTAATTTTTTTTGTTTTGCTTTGTTTTTGGCTTACAAATCTGTTATTTTACTTGTTACCTGGAATCTTTGGTGGAAGATGGAAATGAGGGTGCTTGAAAGTGCAGGGCAGGAGGAAGTGGACTTTGGTTGTTTTACAGAAGTCATGAGAAGTGCAGTAGGGATGGTGGCATTTGGAGAGCTACTTGGAGGAATTGTCTAATGTTTTCTGAAGTTGAGGTATGGCTTTAGATTTTGTTTATTGTTTGACTTAAACCTTTCAATGCAGAATTTCATTTCTGTGTTTCTTTAATATGAAATGCTCAAATCTGCAGAAGTCCGGAAACTTGTTCTCTGATCTGCTATCGCTAAATTATGTATTTCTTGTTTGGAAAACTTTCTAAGTTGACTACTGAAAAATTAACTCTAGTTTTGAATAAATGAAGACATTTTTTGTTGGTATTCTCAAGATGGCTGTGTGGTTTCAGGGTTTCAGTGACTATTTCTCAGGTAAAAACTTTACACCTAAAACATTTTATTCACCTAAATTAATTTTACCTTTTCAAGTGAGGTACTTTAGTCATAATAACATTAAGGAGTTTTCCGGACTATTAAAGTTTAAAATGTAAAAATGGTATACAAACAATAATAAAAATGTGAATGAGAATGGTGCCAGATTTATAATAGGAACTTAATAAACATCTGTTGAATGAATTAGTAAATGATTAATTTATTAATTATATGGTAGGCCCTGTGATAAATATCCTTTAATTTTAATTTTATTTATTTATTAAAGATTTTATTTATTTATTTGACAGACAGAGATCACAAGTAGGCAGAGAGGCAGGCAGAGAGAGGGGGAAGCAGGCTCCCTGATGAGCAGAGAGCCCGATGTGGGGCTCGATTCCAGGACCCTGGGATCATGACCTGAGCCAAAGGCAGAGGCTTTAACCCGCTGAGCCACCCAGGTGCCCCTAATTTTTCATTTTTTTAATTTAAAATTTTTTATTTAAATTTAATTAGCATGTAATGTATTATTGGTTTCAGAGGTGGATGTCAGTGATTCATCAGTTTTATGTAATATCCAGTGTCATGTGCCCTCCTTAATGTCCATCACCCAGTTACCCTATCCCCCCCACCCCTCTCCATTCCAGCAACCCTCAGTTTGTTTCCTATGATGGAGAGTCTCTTATGGTTTGTCTCCCTCTCTGATTTCATCTTGTCTTATTTTTCCTCTATTTCTCTATGATCCTCTGTTTTGTTTCTTAAATTCCACATATCTTTGAGATCATAGGATAACTGTCTTTCTCTGATTGACTTATTTCACTTAGCATAATAATCTCTAGTTCCATCCATGTTGTGGCAAATGGCAAGATTTCATTTTTTGTGATGGCTGAGTAGTATTCCATTGTGTGTGTGTGTGTGTGTGTGTGTGTGTGTGTGTGTGTGTGTGTGTATTCCACATCTTCTTGATCCATTCATCTGTCGATGGACATCTGGGTTATTTCTATAGTTTGGCTATTGTAGACATTCTTCTATAAACCCTGGGTGCAGGTGCCACTTCAGATCACTACCTTTGTATCTTTGGGGTAAATCCCTATTAATATGATTGCTGAGTCATAGGTTAGCTCTATCTTCAACTTTTTGAGGAACTTCCATGCTGTTTTCCAGAGTGGCTGCACCAGCTTGCATTCCCACTAACAGTGGAAGAGGGTTCCCCTTGCAATCTTCTTCATCCTTTTCAAAATCTTTCATTTCCTGATTTGTTAATTTTAGCCATTGTGACTAGTGTGAGGTGGTATCTCATTGTGGTTTGATTTTTATTTCTCTGATGACGACTGATGTTGAGCATTTCTTTCGTGTGTTGTTGCCCATTTGGATGTCTTCTTCGGAGAAATGTCTGTTCCTGTCTTCTGCCCATTTTTTTTTTCTCAATCTGATTTATTTCACTTAGCCTAAATACTGAGTCCATCCATGTTTTTACAAATGGCAAGGTCTTTTTAAAAAATTCCTGCCCATTTTTTGATTGGATTATTTGTTCTTTGGGTGTTGAGTTTGATAAGTTCTTTATAGGTTTTGAATACTAGCCCTTTATCTGATATGTCATTTGCAAAGAATCTTCTTCCATTCCATTGGTTGTCTTTCGGTTTTGTCAGCTGTTTCCTTTGCTGTGCAAAAGCCTTTTATCTTGATGAAGTCCCAACAGTTCATTTTTGCCTTTGTTTCCCTTGCTTTTGAGGACATGTCTAGCAAGAAGTTGCTGTGGCTGAGGGCATAGAAGTTGCTGCCTCTTTTCTCCTCTAGGATTTGATGGATTTCCTGTTTTGCATTTAGCTCTTTATCCATTTTGAATCTATTTTTGTGTGTGGTGTAAGAAAATGGTCCAGTTTCATTCTTCTGCATGTGGATGTCCAGTTTTCCGAACACCATTTGTTGAAGAGACTTTCTTTTTTCCATTGCACATTCTTAACTGCTTTGTTGAAGATTAGTTGACCATAGAGTTGAGAGTCCATTTCTGGGCTCTGTATTCTGTTCCATTGATCTATGTGTCTGTTTTTGTGCCAGCACCATACTGTCTTGATGATTACAGCTTTGCAATAGAGCTTGAAGTCTGAGATTGTGATGTCACCAGTTTTGGTTTTCTTTTTCAACATTCCTTTGGCTATTTGAGATCTTTTCTGCTTCCATACAAATTGTAGGATTATTTGTTCCAGTTCTGTGGAAAAAGTTAATGGCATTTTGATAGGGATTGCTTTGAATGTATAAATTGTTCAAGGTAGCATAGACATTTTCACAATATTTGTTTTTCCAATTCATGAGCATGGAACATTTCCATTTCTTTGTGTCTTCCTCAATTTCTTTCATGAGTGTTCTACAGTCTTCTGAGTACAGATCTTTGCTTCTTTGGTTAGGTTTATTCCTAGGTATCTTATGGTTTTGGGTGCAGTTGTAAATGGGATCAACTTCTCAATTCCTCTTTTTTCTGTCTCATTGTTAGTGTATAGAAATTTAACTGATTTATGGACATTGATTTTATGTCTGGCCACATTGCGGAATTCCTGTATGAGTTTTAGCAATTTTGGGGTGGAGTCTTTTGGGTTTTTCACATAGAATATCATGTCCTCTGTGAAGAGTGAGAGTTTGACTTCTCCTTTGCCAATTCAGATGCCTCTTATTTCTTTTGTTGTCTGATCGCTGAGGCTAGGACTTCTAGTAGTATGTTGAACAACAGTGGTGAGAGTGGACATCCCTGCTGTGTCCCTGACCTGAGTGAAAAAACTCTGTTTTTCCCACTGAGAATGATATTTGCTGTGGGCTTTTTATATATGTCTTTTATGATATTGAGGTATGTTCCTTTTATCCCTATACTGTAAAGAGTTTTAATCAAGGAAGGATGCTGTACTTTGTTAAATGCTTTTTCTGCATCTATTGAAAGGGTTATATGGTTTTTGTCCTTTCTTTTATTAATGTAGTGTGTCACATTGATTGATTTGTGCATGTTGAACCACCCTTAAAGCCCAGGAATAAATCCCACTTGGTCGTAGTGAATAATCCTTTAATGTACTGTTGGATCCTATTGGCTAGTATCTTGGTGAGAATTTTAGCATCCATGTTCATCAGGGATATGGGTCTGTAATTCTCCTTTTTGGTTGGGTCTTTGTCTTGCTTGGGGATCAAGGTAATGCTGGCCTCATAGAAAGAGTTTGGAAGTTTCCCTGCCTTTTTATTTCTTGAAAGAACTTCAGAAGAATAGGTATGGTTTCTTCTTTAAATATTTGATAGAATTCCCCTGGGAAGCCATCTAGCCTTGGATTCTTGTTTGTTGGGTGATTTTTGATGACTGCTTCTATTTCCTTGCTGGTTATGGGTCTTTTCAGGTTTTCCATTTCTTCCTGTTTCAGTTTTGGTAGTTTATGTTTCTAGGAATGCAGCCATTTCTTCCAGATAGTCTAAGTTGGTGGCATATAGTTGGTCATAATGTGTTCTTATAATTGTTTTTTTTTTTTTTTATTGGTGTTGGTTATGATCTTTCCTCTTTCATTCACGATCTTATTTATTTGGGTCCTTTCTCTTTTCTTTTTGGTTAAGTTTGGCCAGTGATTTATTGATCTTACTAATTCTTTCAAAGAAACAGCTCCTAATTTTTTTGATCTGTTCTTTTGGTTTCTTTTTTGTTGATTTCTGCTCTACTTTATTAATTCTCTTCTTTTGGTGGGTTGAGGCTTTATTTCCTGTTCTTTCTCCAGCTCCCTTTGGTGTAAGGTTAGGTTATGTATTTGAGACCTTTCTTGTTTCTTGAGAAGGGCTTATATTGCTATATACTTCCCTCTTAGGACTGCCTTTGCTGCATCCCAAGAGTTTTGAACAGTTGTGTTTTCATTTTCATTATTTGTTTCCATGAATTAAAAAAAAAATTCTTCTTTAATTTTCTGGTTGACCCATTCATTCTTTAGTAGGATGCACTTTAGCCTCCATGTATTGGGGTTCTTTCCAGATTTCCTCTTGTGATTGAGTTTGTTTCAAAGCACTGTGGTCCAAAAATATGTAGGAAATGATCCCAGTTTTTTTGGTACTGGTTGAGACCTGATTTGTGACCCAGCATGTGATCTATTCTGGAGAAGGTTTCATGGGCACTTGAGAAGAATATGCATTATGTTGCTTTAGGATGGAATGTTCTGAATATATCTGTGAAGTCCATTTGGTCCAGTGTGCCACTCAAAACCCTTGTTTCCTTGTTGATCTTTTGCTTACATGATCTGTCCATTGCAGTGAGTGGGGTGTTAAAGTCTTTGGATCTAAAATGAGTATCTTGCAGATAGTACATCGATGGGTTTTTGTTTTTTGTTTTGTTTTTTAAATCCAATCTGATACGCTGTGTCTTTTGATTGGGGCATTTAGCCCATTTACTTTCTGAGTTATTATTGAAAGATATGAATTTAGTGTCATTGTACTACCTGAAAAGTCACTGATTCTATATATTGTCTCTGTTCCTTTCTGGTCTCTGTTACTTTTGGGCTCTCTCTTCACTTAAAAGATCCTTTTTAATATTTCTTGCGGGGCTGGTTTAATGATCACATATTTTTTAGTTTCTGTTTGTCCTGGAAGTTTTTTTTATCTCTCCTTCTATTTTGAATGAGAGCCTTACTGAATAAAGTATTGGCTTCATGTTTTTCTCATTTAGCACCCTGAATATATGATGCCAGTTCTTTCTGGCTTGCCAGGTCTCTGTGGATAAGTCTGCTGCCAGTCTTATGTTTCTAGCTTTGTAGGTTATAGACCTCTTGTTCCAAGCTGCTTTTAGGATTTTCTCTTTTTCTCTGAAATTCGCAAGTTTTTCTGTTTTATAAATAGACCTATAAAAATAGACCCATTTTATTGATTTTTGAGGGGGTTTCTCTGTACCTCCTGGACTTGAATGCCTGTTTCCTTCCCCAGATAAGGGAAAGTCTCTGCTATAATTGGCTCCAATATACCTTCCACCCCTGCTGCCCCCTACTTTCCTTTTCTTTTGGTATCCCAATTATTCTAATATTGTTTTGCCTTATGGTGTCACTTATCTCTTAGATTCTCCCCTCATGATCTGGTTGTTGTTTATCTGTCTTTTTCTTGGCTTCTTTATTCTCCATTATTTCATCTTCTATATCACTAATTCTCTCTTCTGCCTCATTTATCCTAGTAGTTAGAGCCTCCATATTTTTTTTTTTTTGCACCTCATTAATAGCCTTTTTGATTTTGACTTGATTATATTTTGGTTCTTTCTTTTTTCCAGAAAGGGATTCTCTAGTGTCTTCTATATTTGTTTCAAGCCCAGCTAGTATCTTTATAATCGTGATTCTGAACTCTAGTTCCGACATCTTACTTATGTTCATACTGATTAGGTCCTTGGCAGTCAGTACAGCCTCTTGTTTTCTTATTTTTTTTAATTAAATTTTTAAATTTTTTTATAAACATATAATGTATTTTTATCCCCAGGGGTACAGGTCTGTGAATCACCAGGTTTACACACTTCACAGCACTCACCATAGCACATTTGTTTTCTTATTTTGAGGTGAGTTTTTCCATCTTGTCATTCTGTCCAGAAAAGAATAGATGAAGGAGAGAACAAAATACTAAAGTGGCAACAGTGACCCCAGACACTAAACAAACAAGAAGAGACCAAAACCCCCAAATAAATAAATAAATAAATAAAATAAAATTTAAAAAGAATATAATCAGACAGATGTACAGAACGGAGCAGTACACTGAATTCTGCGTGTATTTTAGTCTGTTTCTTAGAAGAAACTGTATCCCAAAATCGTAAAGAAAGAAAAACATATATATACAAAAATAAAGGGTAGAATGTAACTGTAAAAACAAAAATTAAAAAATATTTAAAAAAAAAGTTGATAAAATAAGAATTCATTGAAAAAGGAAAGAGAAAAAAATTAAAATAGAAAGACTAAACAATCATGGGAAAAAAACCCATGAATTCTATATACTATTTTCCCCTAGTGCTGGAGTTTGGCAGTTCTCTGTGATTGGTAAACTTGGCCTTAGTCAGATGTTTTTGCTGATCTTCTGAGGGAGGGACCAGTTGGGCTGATTCTCAGGTGTCTTTGCCTCAGGCAGAATTGTGCCACCTTTTCCAGGGGGCCAGGCTGAGTAATCAGCTCTGGTTTGCTCTGTGTAGCTTTTGTTTCCCTGAAGGCTTTCCACGCCTTTCTAGAATGAAAATGAAAGTGGCAGCCTCCCAATATCCAGCCCCAGGGCTGAAAGAGCTCTGCCGGCTCCTCAGTGCACCCTCAGGGAAAAGCAGTCAGTCACTCCTGTCTCCCTGGTCTCTGGTGGCACCGGACTGTGACTGGGTGTTTCTATCCCAGGCACATGAGCCCCTTTTGAGTCTCCAAACCTTGCGGACTCCTGCACCTCACACCCACACCACTCCTCCTGGAGGAGGAAGGGGTTCTTGCTGTTTCTGCCCCTTGTTGGGCCCTTGCCAGAGAGCAGTCACCCGACCTTGCTGTGGTTTGGGTTTCTGGCAATCCCGAGCTGAGAGCCCTCTCCTGGGCTCCCTGATAGCAGCTGGCTTCCCTGCTCTGATCCCTGTGCCACCCTCAGGCACCCCTAGGCTTCCTGGGACCCCAAGAATTCTGAGACCACACTGTCCCACCTAGGATTCCACCCGACTTGGCCCCGTGAGTACCTTTTAGTCAGTGAAGTCGCTCACGGGAGCAGACTTCTAGAAGTTCTGATGTTGGGCTCCGAGGCTCTATGGCTTTCCAATAGCCGGCTTATGGAGGCTCCCTCCCCCCATGGCTTATCTTCCCATATATTGCCTCAAGTTCACTTCTCCGCACCTCCTACCTTGCAGAAAGTGGTGGCTTTTCTATCTGTAGAGTTGCAGCTATTCTTTTCATAGACCTCCGGTTGGGTTTGCAGGTGTTCAGAATGATTTGGAAGCTGTCTAGCTGAATTCCTGGGAAAAGACGAAACTAAGGTCTCCTTCTCCTCTGCCATCTTGGACCTAATCCTAAATATCTTTTTAAAGACAACTTTATTGAGAGATTTAATTCACATATTTATAAGACACCCACTGAAAGTGTCCAATTCAGTGGTTTTTAGTATATTCACAGATATGTGCAACCACCACCACAGTTAATTTTAGGACATCTTCATCACTTTAAGAAAGACACCCTTGAGCTATCCCTCCTACTCTCCCTCCACTGCCAGCCCTGAACAACCACTAGTCTCCTTTCTGTCTGTGAGATTTCTCTATTCTGGATCTTCATATGAGTGGAATCATGGAGTATATGGTCTTTGAGACTGGAGTCTTTCACTCTGCAGAGCATTGTCAAGGCTCGTCTAAGTTGTAGCATGTAGCAGTACTTTATTTGTGCTAAATATCCTACACATAATTAACTACCACAACGGCCTTTGGAGGTGGGTTCTGTTGTATTTCCGTTTAACATATGAACAGAATAAGCCTCCCAGTAGTTAGGTGACTTGCCCAAGGTCACCCAGCTAATAAAATTTCTAGAACCAGCACTCTTAGGTATTCTCTGGTGGGTGAGAAGTTTCTTTGTTCTCTGGAAGTTTGAGACTTTGATGTCTTTCCAAAGACTAATGCAGAAGAGTGTCTTAGGTATTCTCTGTTTTCATTGGAGCTGTCTTGGGAGAGAACAGGGTTGTAATGGGGTCTCGTGGTGCTGGCTGAACCTTCATACGAAACGTGAAGCATGTTCCGGGTGCCCTTTGGAGCACAGGTGCTGTGAGGAGAACCATAATGAATAGGTACTAAAACAGTGGTAGATTCTTCTCTGGATTAAGGTCAGAATTTTCTTTGGAGTGCTGCAAGTGAACACACATTGGGGATAGAGAGTTCTGGTTTGCTGTTAAGGTGATTCAGAGGGCAGTCTGAAGCAGAAGGAGATGGTTCCCACCGGCACAAAATCTGGAGGCCCCATCCTCACATTCGCTTTTATAAATCTCCCTCAGATTTTTTCTTGGGGCACCTGGGTGGCTCAGTGGGTTAAGCCTCTGCCTTCAGCTCAGGTCATGTTCTCAGGATCCTGGAATCGAGCCCCACATCAGGCTCTCTGCTCAGCAGGGAGTCTGCTTCCCCCCTCTCTCTGCCTGCCTCTCTCCCTACTTGTGATCTCTCTCTCTCTCTGTTAAATAAATAAAATGTTTAAATTTTTTTTCTTTTGTGCTCCCCCCACTTTAAGATATTTTGCTGATTTAAACCTTATTTTCATTTTTATTATTTTTAAAGATTTTATTTATTTATTTGAAAGAGAGACAGAGAGAACATGAGCAGGGGGAGGGGCAGAAGGAGAGGGAGAAGGAGAAGCAGACTCTTTGCTGAGTGGGAAGCCTGATCTGATGTGGATTTTGATCCCAGGATGCTGGGATCATCAACTGAGTTGAAGGTAGATGCTTAACTGACTGAGCCACCCAGGTGCCTCTAAACTTTATTTATTTTTAAGATTTTATTTGTTTATTTAAGAGAGAGAGAGAGCACGCGTGCGCTAGCAGGCGGGTGGAGGAGCAGAAAGAGAGGGACAAGCAGACTTAGCTGAGTGCAGAGCCCAATGCAGGGCTTAATTTCATGACCCTGAGATGATGACCTGAGCCAAAATCAAGAGTAGGACACAACCAACTGAGCCCCCCAAGCAACCCTGATTTAAACTTTATTTTACTTGTGTCCAAATAGTAGGTGGAAA
This sequence comes from Meles meles, assembly GCF_922984935.1. Taxonomy (NCBI): domain Eukaryota; kingdom Metazoa; phylum Chordata; class Mammalia; order Carnivora; family Mustelidae; genus Meles; species Meles meles. The sequence goes on along the minus strand of NC_060077.1, from coordinate 81,333,188 downwards.
AAGCGGCAGAGAGGACAGTGATGCCTGGACTCTAATTTGCCCAACTCTGGGAAGGACCTGTAATACCTGATTGATGTTATCTGATTGAGTGAAATGAGGGGCCAAAGAGTCAAGGTCTTAGAGCATAGAGCAGTCCTGGGGTATCATCGTGGGCTTCAGTGGAAGAGAGGGCGGGTCTTCTAGTTCTGAAATCTCTGCAACTGTGCAGGTAGGAGATGTAGGGGGAATGTCTCCTCTCCAGTCATACCACCTTCAAGGAAAACCCATGCCCACTAGACTTGGGTCATGGTCCACTATCTAGGGTCATGTTCTGGTGAACTGCCATGGAGTGCCAGATTTCCTTGTGAGGCATTTATCTGACAAATGATTCTCAAAAGGGAAGAAATATATGTGGTTTTACCCACACCAGCTAGTCATTTCTCAGTGGTAAAGGATTGATTGTGCACTTTGTTAATTCCCAAAGGCGCACTGAGTGCCTTTCATATGACAAACACAGTTCCAGCTGTGTGGGACACATAAGTGAGGTAAAGATCGCTGTTCTTACAGAGCCAGTATTCTAGTACTTTGTGAATGTCTTGGCTTCTTCTTCTTCTTTTTTTTTTTAATCGTCTTGCTTCTTTAAAAAATTCCTTTTAAAATATTCTGGTGAATATGTGTTTTTTAGGCATTTTGCTGATAATTAGAGTCTCCCATCAGAGGGAAATTTGGGAAGGTTAAAAAAAATTGAATTCATTTTGCTATTTCAGTTCTTTTAGAAAAGAAATTATATGGAGTTGTGGTTTCACCTAATAGACAAAATGCTGTTTTTACATTATGCTCATATTTCAATTATCTATGCTAACCCTTATGCCTATTTCCATGGATAACTTCGAGCTGGCTTCACTTCTGGAGCTTATTGTGAATGGGTTTCATTTTGTTTTGCTTCAATATGACTGTCAAAAAAGGAATTGGGAGATTTCCTCAATACATAAATAGAGAGGGAATATATTTTGTAGTCCTTTTCTTCAGAGGAATGATCTAGATAAATTCGTACACATTTTGTTTCTACCCATCACAGCACAGCACAGCACAACACAAGCCACTTCAATTACCTCAGGAACGAGCTAGCAATGCGACTCTATCATTTCAATTTTTCATCTTTTCCCTTTGACTTGATGTGTGTTCTACACAGTATATCAGCAAAATCTCATCAACCCCAGCCTCCTTTAGGCTAATAAATCTCAGTCACAAATTAATCTCACACAAAAGAAAAAAAAAAAAGGAGGATCACAACAGGAAAGAACTAATGGCCACAGTTAGTCACCACTGTATTTCCTAAAATAAATACTCCCAAGCCATGGTAGGGAAGTTTCAGGTTTTTCAGCCAGTGTCGAACTGTTACCATATCGGGCTGTTGCTCTCATTTCTTCATCTACCTTGATTCTGTGGGAGCACCATGACCTTTGGGTCATTGCTTATTCAACCAGTGACGTCACCAGTGTCTCCATGATATTGGCGAGAATTGTTCACACAGCTTAAACAATGCTTGTATTTCTCACTGAACTTGTTTATCTTTGGTTACTTCCTTTTAATGTAAGAATTTGTTGCATTTCTGTCATTAGAATGTGCCTTCACCTAGAGGGACCCTGGAATCCATGCCCGGGACAGTATTAGCATCCTCTCACTTTTCCAGGAGTTGGAACCTGGCTGACGTAGGCAAGAGCGGACATCATCATGTATAAAGAAACAAAAAGTTGGGCGCCTGGGTGGCTCAGTGGGTTAAAGCCTCTGCCTTCAGCTCAGGTCATGATCCCAGGGTTCTGGGATCGAGCCCCGCATCGGCTCTCTGCTCAGCAGGGAGCCTGCTTCCCCCTCTCTGCCTACTTTTATCTCTGTCTGTCAAATAAGTAAATAAAACATTAAAAAAAAAAAGAAACAAAAAAGTTGTATTTTGCAATTATGGCAAATGAGTCAATGTCAGAGGAAACAGAAAAAAGAAAAGAAAAGAAAAGTAGGATCTGGATTGTTTTGTTTCTTCTTCTTCTTTTTTTTTTTTTTCAGTGTCCAAAGCAGAGGCCAATGTTATGAGACAATACCCCAAATGAGAATGTTAAGATACAGCCTTGATTATACCACATGTGTTTTGTTAAATGTAAATGATCTCTCTGGAGAATTTTGCCAAATGAACGAGGCACAAATGTCACTATAACCAAGGGCACGTGGTTGTCTTTCTTTAAGTCAGAGTCACCAAAACGTAACTGTGACTTTTAACACATTTATCTTTTTAAAAGCTCTAAAGTGGGTTGTGTCACAGTAAGTTTAGGTGTTTGTCACTCAAAGCACAAAATAAGCCTCGAATGCGTTCTTGAAAATATTGGAGAAATCTGGAAACTGATTAAAATTATGTGAAATTTGAGGGGCCAAACCTAACTTTTGTTAAAGAATCTTTGAAGTCCCTAGTTAAACATGAAAACATCAAAATATAAGCACATGGTGTTTTCTTTCTCTTTTGGTTCAGAATGTGAAGCTATCATATGAGTTTCTCTGCCTACAGTATTGTATTCAGCCTTGCAATGAAATTTTCTGCCATTTATTTCTTCAGTTCTCCCATTAATTGTGAAAAATGATTCAGTGGTGGCCCAGTGGTGGCCCAAAGGTGATGGGATGCGGTTGTCACAGACAGCTGTTGGTTTTGTTCACTTTCACATGCCTTTGTCTCCTCTGCCTCTCTGTCTGTTTTTCTCTCTGTCTCTCTCTCAACATGGAACCCAAGCAGGCAGTGACAGCCAGTTCTTCCTATACTGTCCTCTTTGTTGTGGCTTCGTGGGCCCCTTCTTTAAATAGGACTAAAGATCTTTAGGCATTTCAAAGAACAATATAGTGAAAGACTCCTGATCGGGCCAAACGGTGCATGAGAAGAACAACATTGGGAAACAGATGATTCCAGGATAAAAGTGTAAAGAACTGCTACGCATTTAGCCTCAAGGTGCTGATCCGCTGTCTACAATCCCCCAATGATGAACCTATAGTTCCCCAGGATTTCTTAATTTATTTATTTCATTCTTTCTTTTTTATTGATTATTTTGCTTTTAAAGCTGGAATTTGAGGTCTGAAATAACAAAGACACAGGAAGTTCTTTTTTGCAAAGCTAGACTTTCGCATTCTTAGTGCTGCTGTAGGCTCATGAACCAGATACTTCATGAAGGGTTTTACTTACCCTGTGAAACTTGGGAAGGGCTTTTCTCTTGATTTCTCCAGATTTCCCTCCTGCCCCTGTGTTTATAAATGCAGCACAAAAAGGATATGGGAAAGTTATCTATGTGTCCCTGTCATTTCTCTCTTGTTCATTTAGATTATTTCACATTTTAAACTGATATGTGTGTGTGTGTGTATATATATATATGGATATGTGTATATATGTCTGTGTGGATATGTGTATATATGTGTGTGTGTGGATATGTGTGTGTGTGTGGATATGTGTATCTATGTCCACACACACACATAGTCTGTATATTCTGTATATAGTCTCTGTAGTCTATCTGCGTAGACTATATCTATATGTATATGTATATAACAATCTGTATTAACTTTTTAATATTTTCCATATTTGAGTTTCTTTAGGATAAATTTCTGTAACTAACTAGCAGAACAAATAAAGGATGTAAATGTTTTTCTGTTACACATTCTGCCCAACCCCCCTTCAGAAAATCTGTAAACATTTACTGTTTAAGCAGAAATATACAGAAATGTCTCTGTAATATTTTTTGTTCTGAAAAATCACTAAAATTCCAGTAGAAAGAAGAAGAAGAAGAAGTGGGAAGGAATCATGCCTCTTTTGTTGTTCAAAATTCGTAAATACCAGAGGCCAAAGGAACTCGTTTTATTTTTTCCTTCTATGAAGTTTTTAAGAATTCCTCTGAAATAATTTTTCTTCTAAAAATTTCATTTTGATTTATTTTTTATATTCCTTTCTCAGCCTTTCATTTTTTGGGGGGGGGGCATCCTCTTGGGCTTTTCCTGTATCCCAAATAGCTATTGTCAACAGTTTTCCACTGTTGGTTAAAACTTTCAATCAGAAGCAGTTCTTTGGCACCTGTTCACATGTCTCCCCCTCCCTGCGTGGTTGAAAGGAAGCACTTGTGGGCCTTTGCTCTTGGACAGGGAGTTTGGACATCCAACAGCTGAGACATCTCTTGAGTACTAGATGTAATCAGGTCTAAAGTACGAAAAATCTTCAACCACTTCTGTGTTTGACTCAGGCACAAAACCTTGAATTTCTTTGACCATCTGACACCATCTCCACTGCCAACACCCCAGCCTAAGCTGCCATTTTCTCCTGTCTGGACCACCATAGAAACCCGATCATGACTCTTCTTGCTTCCTTCTTGTCTGTGGTCCATTCTCTACACTGAAGCCTGGGTGGTCTGGGGAGAGCCCAAATAAGATCATGTCTCTTCCCTGCCCTACATCCTCCACTGAATTTCTGTGGCAATTAGAATAAAATCCTATCTCCTTTCCATGGTTTCAGCAGCCCCACCAGATGTGGGCCTGTCTAGCACCCATCTTCTCTCTTCTTACCTCCCCTGGTCCCCTTTTCTCCAGCCAGGTGATCTTATGTCTGGCTCCTCTGCCAAGCCTGTTCCTGGCTTAGAGCTTTCACTTGCTGGTCCTGCTCCCTGAACAGCTTCTCCCCCAGATCCGTATGTGGCTGCTTCCTTCTCACCGTCCACCTCTTAGCTCAAGTGTCACCTCTCTGAAAGACCTTCTCAGCTCTCCTTACCTTTATATAAGCACCTTCCGCTCCCCACTTTCTATGCCGTGGACTCTTTTTTTTTTCTTCAGAACATTTATTAGGAACTGAAATTATGTTACTTATTTTTCAGTTTATGTGTTCCTCTTCCATGTTCCCCAGAGGAGCATGAGCTCTGTGATGCAGACATCTTGTCTGCTATATTCACTAGTGTCTGGAACAGTAGCTGGAACAGAATGAATGCCTTATTGAATGAAGTATCATTGAAACCTCCCTCTCCTGTGTCCAGTCAATTTCCATATTCTGTTGATTTTTCCTCCTAAATATTTCTTGCATCTGTCTGATTTTCATTATCCTTTGCCATTTTAGTCTAAACTTTGTCTTCAGTCCTAGGCTGCTGGATGAGCCTCCTAACTGGCCTCCCATATTCTTTTGCCTCTTCCTCCAGTTCATCACATGAATTTCTTTCTTTAAAGATTTTATTTATTTATATGAGAGAGAGAGAGTGAGAGAGAGCATGAGAGGGGAGAAGGTCAGAGGGAGAAGCAGACTCCCTGCAGAGCCAGGAGCCTGATGCAGGACTCAATCCCAGGACTCCGGGATCATGACCTGAGCTGAAGGCAGTTGCTTAACCAACTGAGCCACCCAGGTGCCCATCATCACATGAACTTCTTAAAGCAGAGTTTTGGTCTTGTGAGTTTCAGGTTTTAAATCTTTAAATCTTTTTAAATCTTCAGTAGATTTCAGCGGGGTGATGAGCCATCATAATACCTTCCTTTATTGTGACTGTCCAGTCAGTAATGTTAACAGGCCCACTTTCCTCTCATCACAGTGGTTTAGCATATCCTGGACTCAGAATCCTTCCCTTGAGCTCATAAATGAGTATTCAGAGAGAAAGGGTCTTTCTTTCTGCTGGGCATTCTAGCTGGAGAAGTTGAGGGTCCTGAAGGCCAGGATCCCTGATCCCATGGTGGTGGCCCATGTGCAACAAGACAGAAAACAACACATGGAAGAAATTAGAAGTAATGCAAGAGTGAGAAGAGGAAAAATGCTAATCATATCATTTGAGTGCTTGGACCCTGTTGTGTCTGAATTTATCAATTGGGGGAAGCTGATAACTTCCTGTTTTTGAATAGACTACTCTGGCTTGGGTTTCTGTCACTTTCTGTCAAGATTTCTGATTACTATGACTTGACTTTCAAACCTTCTACAATTTGATCAAGTCTTACTTCCCACTCCCATCTTTTTCTTCTGTTTTCCACTGTTCTCAGCACTTCTTTCCAGCTGTGGTTGTGCTTTCCCACCTTGACTGATTTCCTGTCATCATCATGTGTGGGATGGCTTCTCCTCTTCTTTTTGCTTGTTTCAGTCCTTTCTGTTCTTTAAAACTCAGATTAAATTTTCCCTTCTAGGGGGGCCTGGCTGGCTCAGTCATGAGAGCATGCGACTCTTGATCTTGGGGTTGTAAGTTCGAACTCCATGTTGGGTGTAGAGATTACTGAAATTTTCCCTTCTCCATGAAGTCTTGGAGAAGACTTAGCTCATACTGATCTTTTCCTCCTCTAGACCTCTCTTGTTTGTGACATTTGTTTAAAAGTAACTATATACCACCTTATGCTATGCTATTGTTGCTATTAATCATTTATATTATAGATTAGGATCTCAAAAGTGCCACCGCCTGTAGGGCTCAGTTGATGTAAATATGTGAATTGGGTTGGTGTAATAGGAATTTACCATTTCCATGGTAAATGGAAAGGTGTATGTCCTTCCTAGTTGCCTAAATTTAAAATTTTAAAAACTGTGTTGACCTAGTGAGCCATGCAGGTTGGATCTAGTCCCTGCTCTTAATCAGAAATTATGTTTTAAAGAAGAAAAATCGGGGTTAGATAGTCATCTTTACTCTCCTCTAGGGGCCCATCAATGTCACAGTCCTTGGAATGCCATTTTGAAAAAGAGATCAAAACATTTTTTTTTTTTTCTTAAGAGGAACAGATCATTCTCAGATTCACAGCATGTTTTCCCTGTCCGCATCACATTTTGTAAGTAGAGGGGGGCCTTGCAGATCAAGCTTGCCGATCTTTCTCCCAGTGCAGAAATGCTGCATGACAGATGGCTTCTACTTGAGCATTTCCAGGATTTAGAAGCTCGATCTTTTGTTGAGAAATCCCATTTCTTTGTAGAGAGGCTCTAATTAGAAAATCCCTTCTCATAACTTGACAAAATAGACCCCTTTAAATTTGTATTTATTGTTTTTTTGTTCTGTTTCGCAAATATACAACATCTGCTTGTTGCAAACATGCAAAGGTATTCAGGAAGACAAATGAAACATGCAAAGGTATTCAAGAAGACAAATAAAAAAAGTTATACCAAGCCAGACTTCCTTTATGACTTGAATTATCACAACTTCTTAAGAGATTGAGTAGGATGTAGGAAAGATGGACCCAGTCACTACTAACTTCTAGTTGAGTCATGCTTCGGTTCAGAAGGCACTTTGGATACTTAAAGTTGTATGATGCTCATACTCTGCAAGCTGGTTGTCACTGTTCTCGTTTGTGTATCTGACACCACCTTTGTCTCAGGGTCTTAATGAAGGGAGGTACCTTCTGCAGCCCTAGAATCAGCTTTTCACCTTTCCCTTGGCCTTTTTATTCACACTTCTCTGTAAACACTTAGCCTGGGGACACAGAGGGTGCTGTGCTATGTCCTGAAGAATCTCTTGTGGAGTCTTTCTCAATTCGTTCTGCTTTTATTAAGATAGACATAGACTGAGATCTCAGAAAAGCCCGTTTTCTTTGATTGTCAATAGCACTAGGTAGTCTCTGGATTTTTCAAGGCCCTATTCTTTGGAAGTCATTTAACAATGGGTATAGAAAATGTTATATGGTGGGTTGTGATACGAGATGAGATGATACAATACTTACTAGTTTCAGATTTTATTTCACTAAAAGCTTCTGTCTTACCCATTATTCTTTGTGTATTCACAGTGCAGGTGCCAAAATGCTGGGCTGCCCCATAAATTTCCTCTAGGTATGTGGGCAGAGACTTGAACTGAGGGACTTGTGACACACTCATAGACAAATTAGGGCACTTATTCCCTTAGTCACTTCTGATAAAAAGGTTGCAACTAGTGTTACATGGATAATGTTATAAGAGACTTGTTACCAGTTTTTCTGCTGACAAAAATGCTGGGCTGAATAGTGGGAGTAGAAATTACTCTAATCCCAGTGCACTGTATTAATAGTTCCTCCAATTGATAATGACCATGCGTAGCTTAGATAAAGCTCATTCTGGTCTCCTGCACAAAGAGTGTACTCTTCTGCTCACTCAAAATTTGGTTCTGTTCTTGAAACTGATTGATGCCAGGGCACCTGGGTGGCTCAGTTGGTTGAGTGTCTGCCTTCAGCTCAGGTCATGAGCCAGGAGGCCCAGGATCAGGCCCCACATCAGGCTCCCTGCTCAGTGGAGAGTCTGCTTCTCCCTCTCCCTCTGCTTCTTCCCTGTCTTGTGCTCTCTCTCTCTCTCTCTCTCAAATAAATAAAATCATATATATATATATATATATATATATATATATATATATGAAAAGAAACTGATTGATGCCACACATGCACCAAGAGGGTCTGAGAAGGTTTATTATTCACATGCTGAGTCTTTCTGGGGGGAGTGGGGTAGGTTTCCAGGCAGGTCTGAAAGTGGGATGAGAGAGCTGGGAGAGGAGATTGGCTTGGCTTTTATTGTGGTTGCGGGGGTGGGACTGGGGTGAAGGTTTGCTCACGCGGGCTCAGGCTGACACCATTTGAACTTTTTACTGGCACTAGAGGAGGGCGCACACAGGCTTTCTTAGCAGCTTGCTCCGATGTGGAGCAGAAGGGGAAGAAGCACTGGTGGAATGTGGAAGCTGTCAGCAGCCAAATGTAAAACCGCAGCCAAAGACTTTACTATAGCGCTAAGTTGTGCTTTTAGATAAAATCGAACTTTTCTGAGCAGGTGCACCGCATGCGGGATGAAGAGCTCACAGATCTCTCACTGACTGCTTCCCTTTTACTTCTTGCTACCCTTGTCTTTCCTGTAAGATCCTTCCTGTACCCCACCCTCAGCAGAACTGTAGTAGTCTTAAACTTTTGGCTCAGACTCCTGCTTCTCTTACTAAGTTTGGATTCCTGCTTATATACATTCATGTTCGAGCAAACATGTTTGTACTATGTATATGTGCGTATAGACTACAGGGAATTCAATTTCCTTTTCTTCCTCTTTGGGTTAGGAGTGTGTATTGACTTTGCGGAACCATGGCAGCGAGTTGTAAATGATGGATGAGCAGACCAGCTCTGATGCTGGAGGAGTGCAGGTGTACATGGCCACTTTTTTCCTACATCTACATTATTGGCGTGTAAATCTACTAAGTCTTCTCAACTAAGGCTGCATTCTTTAGTGACAGGGTTTGGAAACTGGCAGTTGGCATAATGGAGTCATTGTAGGGACTCTCATGTGATTGAAAAGAGCATCATTCTCAGTATGTTCTGTACAGGTAGAGCTCAGAATCAAATGGTTTCTGCACTTGGAAGTTTGGAGACTCTAAAGGAGGCATTAGTAGAGAATTTTACTTGTAAAGAGATTATCTGATCCTAGATTTTCAATTGTTTTTTTAACACAGATTTGTTGTTTTCTGTTGTTGTTCATGCTTACTTAATTTCAGGTTTCTTATCTGTAATTCTCATGAGAAAAAGCTCTGGACAAATGTTGGGCAAAGAAGCTACTTCTCACTCATTCCTTACAGTCGAAAAGGTATTAAAAATAGAAAAATTTTGTTGAGACAGATTTTACCAAGTGATTAAAGGCATTTGAAATTAAAGCTCAGTGCAGTCTCACTAATGATTTTAAAATATTGAAATTAGAATCTGTCAGGTGCCAGGTGCCTAAGGAACAGAACAGATAACACAGTTAGGCAAAGTCTCAGGTAAAATTCACTCCATTTTAACTCATTCATACACGTTAAATATATCTGCTGGGCTTAGAGATGGATTATGGTTGAGAGTGCCAACTTCAGAAGTACCTAAGACATTCTGTTTTGCTTCAAGATTCAAGGCAAGCCCTTGGCTGACTACTGTTACTTGCACAAAGATTATATGCCAACATTATTATTCTTGCCAGTGTAAACACAAAATGTAAGAGGCTGTTACAGTCTCTACTACACCAGACTTTCGCCATGATAATTTAAAATCATTCATGTGTTTTTACTTAGTATTGGTATGATGTTTTATCCTAGGAGAACTCTTTGGAATTTCCATCATTAATAATCTTTCAGACAATCCAAGGAGATAAGTTTGGACTCCTGGCACTGTCTCACATCTGAGTATACAGAACAGAAAGAGGCCACTAGACTTGAACCAAATTATAATATTCTAATACAAGAATGAGAACTAATAGCCCCGGAGTTTCCAATCTAGTGTTTAGCCAGCTGGCTTATGTTCCTGCAAGTCATGTTACGTGTATGAACTCAGGGGAACTGTTAGGTCCTTGAAAGGTACATCTTAAAGAGGAAGCAAATCAGAGAAATCAGTTCAGCTCAGCGCTCCTTAAGAGAAATATTCTGTGGTTGCCCACCTACTGTAGAGTTACTACCCCCTTCACTCCTGTTACGTATTTTTCCATATATAATGCAGAGAAAAACTTCTCTGGGGAGTTACTCAGAATTTTCATGGTGTTTCAGAGGAAAAAAACTTCTGACATATCTGCGGAAGGTCTTCATTTTGACAGCTTCAAGTCTTGGATTTGGGAACTAGAGAATCTAGAAAGAATTTCTTCAAACTAGGAGTCAGTCAGAGAGAAGGCCACTAGCAGCAGTGATAAGAAATATCCAGAGGAAGACTTTTTGTGGTACAGACCTTGGCATGATTAGAACATCAGGCAAATTTGGACCAGATCACACAAATAATTTACAGAGCTTTTTCAGAGATACGAACTAGAAGATTTATTAGGAAATCAAGTGTCCACGATAGAACATTTTTAGCTGCTTGGCAAAAAGCCTTGGTCAAACAAAAAGAATTCAGATGCTTTTGGTGACAGCTGATGTGGAATAACTTTTTATAGTACATGTTCTATCATGTGGCACAATTTGTGAATTTTCTCAAAAAAAAAGTGACAGTCAACGGAGGCCTGTGTTTGTGGGTTTTATCTGTAAAAATAAAAGATTTAGGTTCAGTGGAAAATAAAATTCACAACTTACCAACATTCAAAATAGAAAAATGTTTCAGGGCTGTTTTAGGGAAGATGAATGAAGTTAGAGAATTGTTCATGATTAGCTTCTAAACTTATGGAACATAATTTAGAAAATAAAAAAGATGTAGCTTTGTGTTCTTTTTTGCCAGAGTTAGAAAGTAGTCATAAAGAGATTTCCAGGAAGCCATAAGACAGTCCAAAGTCTTCTAGATGAGTAAAATTCCTTATTCCCTTTCAGGATTCTTTGTTGTGGCAGAGAACTTTCTTTGTGTCCAACCACCCTCTTGTCTTGAATGATCTGTCTTTCCTTAAGATATCTACCTACCCTTCAGGACTCAGGAAAAGTCCTGAAGGACTCCTGAAGAGGTGGATATCTACCCACCTCTTCTGTGTAGCCTGATTGCTCCATGGGTTGGGGGAACATCAAGATCACTCTAAAGCTTTATGCTTCACTAGAAAGGACTTAGGGGAACAGAAAAAACTGTTATTACTCATGGTTATAGTTTATTACAGTAGAAGGATGCAGATTAAAATAAACACAGGGAAAAGGCACACAGGACAAAGTCCAGAAGAAACCATGCACAAACTTCCAGCTGTCCTCTTCCAAGAGAATCACTTGGATGGGCTTAATTCTCCCAGCAATGATGTGTGACAACACATGCAGTGTAGCCAACAGGGGAAGGGCTGTGCGTTGGTGTTCCAAGTTTTTACTGGGGTTTAGTCACATAGACAACTGACCTCAACCACTCAAAGCAAAAATAGGCATCACCATAAATCACATTGTTAGCATAAACTATCTGATCCAACTAGTGCTGAGTGACCAAGACTTCAGGCATGCAAAAGCACTTTTATCAGGCAGAGTATTCCAAGGGCTCAGAGCTTGTCTTTTAGGAGCCAGCCAAGGACCAATCTTCAAGAAGGCAGTACTTGGGAATGTACAGGGTTTGAGCAACACAGGCCTACCGACTTATCTCTCTCCCACAAAGCCTACACCCTTAGCCCCTGGCCTAGGCTCTCTTCCTAAAATGATCATATTTTTATGAGCACCTACCTTTAATACAGCATTTATATAACACATGCAGCGATAGTATCAGCATGAATATGCCTAACATTTTACGGATCCAGTGTGGGGCAGGGACAAACTTAACCAGTCCATCCTGTAAAGGCATTATCTGCCTTTTTATATATTTGTACTAATTTGATTATTTGCTCTTCTCCTTGATCTGTTATTATTTGTACCTTGTGATAAATGTGTGTCAGCCATTTAGCATAGTAATTAGCTGATGTTTAGCTAAAATCCAGTTCTTCTCAGGCCAGTCAGTTTCCAGCAGTACTACATCCTGAAGAGGCTTTAACTGTAACTTCTGAAACATTTGATCATTAATATGGGTATTATTATAGAACTTATTTATATAAGGCAATTGAATCAATGATACTGCCTGTGTTACACTGTATTAAATATAGTCATGATACAATTCAGTTATTAAATATAGTCATGATACAATTCAGTTCTATTAAAAAACAAATCAGTAAGAATTATATTGGTATTTGCAATGTCTTCCCAACAAAACTGGCCCTTGTCTATATACCAGATATTATGGACAGGAATCATTAAAATTGTCCATGGTTTGGTTATTTCTGGGTTCTAAGTCAGTTAGGGACAAAACCAGTTACCTTGCCTTAGTTCAAAGTTTTGTGTTGAGACAGGTTTCCATTGTGTGCTCCTTTACAGCCAAGCCCACTTCCTTCTATGGAGAGGACACAAGTGTTACTCAGAATAGTTCTTAGCCCTGCTAGCTACACCACAGTTTATATTTTATTTCGATCTGTTCTTGGAGTGAAACCAGTCAGTGTTCATCCATGTAAATTAAATTGCCCCGGAGAAATTTCCGAGGTTTGGAGATTCATGATATCCCATAAGTCCACTTTTTATGCCTCAGTAGCAAGGTGGAAGGCCATTGCCCCATAGTTATTTTAGCCTTAATCTGTATTAAAATAGTCAGGAGGGACACCTGGGCAGCTCAGTTGCTTGAATGTCTGGCTCTTGGCTTTGGCTCAGGTCATGGGATTGAGTGCCCCTTGTTGGGCTCTGTGCTCAGCAGGGAGTCTTCTTAAGGATTCTCTCCTACTCCCTCTTCCCCTCCCCTCAAATAATAAATAGATAAGATCTTAAAAAAAATAGTCAAGAGGTACTGGTGCGTTGGGATATAAGCCCTTTCTCAATGCTGGGTCCTAGTATTATCTAGCATTATTTGTTGAGTTGGCCTATAACTTCACTAAATCCTTGTCATCTTTTCAGGCTGGATCCCAACCCTTACCTTCCTCCTGGAAGAGAATTCCCTCTAATCTGCTTATTCTAGTTCATACATCTTTTTCCTTTGAATACTTTCCTCACTAAAAGTGAATTCAGCTTGTCCTATGATGTCTAGACTGGCACCCATCTCCTCTAAAACACTTTGGTTTTGTGGGCCAATGTGGTTTATCCCACTGGCATGTTATTGTCATTCTGTGCTAATAGCCTGAGTGCTGTTAGGATACATGTTTCGTACCCCCAGATTTGGGTCTCTCAAATGTTGGGTTAAATGAGTGGTAGTCATGCCTAGATGCAATGTAGTTTGAATATGCTATGTGGCTTCCCACAGCTTTCCTCATCTTAGGGTTGGGCTGCTCCCCAGGGGAATTTGGACCCACTTGTGAAGCTTACTGGTTAATTCTCATCAGAAACCCATTGGTTCTTCTATTCTGGGTAATAGCTTTTCACCCACAAAAATGAGAGCAATATGCACTTGTGCATAGTGCATGGTGGCATGTCAGGCGTATAGCTCTCTGCTTTCTCCATTATGACCAGGGGCCTTTCTAAGCATTTGTTTATCAAGGTTTATTTACAGTTGCACAGTGATCAGTCTGCCAGAAGCTGTGTATTACACAGTTGCTGGAAATTTCTTCCCAAGTGATATCATTTATAGTATATGTTACCTGAAAAACGAGAGTCAAAAGATATTGGCACATTACTGGAGTTCCAAACTCATCAACAATTTGTCGAGTTCATCATCACATTGTATGACCAGAATGTTTCCCAGAATGATGCCATTCAGGTTTGCAGGCTGCCATTAGACCTTGTCAGTTCCCAAAAGCAGGGGTGGTCTTGGCAACCATATGGCTTCATCATTTTGGGCATCTGGTATAATTATGCTATGAGACAATATCATTCTCTTGCTCTGACTCTTTCTCAGGGCACTAATGTGATATTGGGTCTCCCTTGTTCCATATCCACTTATTCATTCCTTTGCCCTCAGCTACTATTTTTTTCCCCTCTACATTTATCATTGATTTTAACCGAAACTTTCCCATCTTTAGAAGGCACGTTAGTTTCAGCAACTATACTGGTCCAGATAGTCCTCCGGAATACTGGTCTAGCAAGATCCTCCCTCTTAGCAAATTCCCATTTATATAGGATGAGGTCATGCGGGTATAGAACTAGCAGGGTATCTCTAATCCTAGGCAGTACAGTTCTGCTCATGGTCTACCCCAATTTTGCCAAATGGGTAAAGGCCCTCTAAGTCATTTGTGTGGGACCATGCTCTCTCACAGCATTTGTGCTCAATTAAAACTCCTTGATTGATTGATTGATTAACTGATTAACTGATTATGGGAGAGTCTTGGACAACTATTAGAAAATGGCATTACTATTTTTTTTTCAACCCATCTAAGATGTTCTTCACCTCTTGATCACATCTTAGGCAGATTATGTAATGTTCTGATCTCTTTCCTATAATGAAGATCATTCTCTTTTCTGTAATTGTTACTTTTTCAAATAAAAGGATTTTTAGCACATGCAATTGACAGTCTCTCTTCTTTTTGCACTGGGGAAACGATGTGCTCTGTTGGGTTTCCTTCCTCCTCCTTGTTCTTCTTGTTTTGTTGACTCTTGGATAGGTAGGCAGTTACAGGAAGGAGAGGATGAAACATTACCTAAGTGGTGCCATTCTGCTCTGGGGGTGGATGCTTCATGTGGTATGCTGCCTTGTGGGCAACCGCATGGACAGGGTAATGGATGGATAATCCAGAAGTCCTTCTAAAGACCATCACATTGCACATTTCCAATATACTGGCTTCACACTCTCTCTGGTTGACTAATCTGAAAACACTGTTACTTGTAACCTTGTACTATGCGGTTTCCTCATCCTCACTCTCTTGGATGAGGTTTCTGCAGGGAGGGCCCAGTCCTGCCACCCTCCAAGTACTTGCTTGACCCAAGGAAAACAAGACCACCCTTGCAATTCCGACTGATCCACTGCTACCCATTCTTCTGTTTTGTTTTTGAGAGTTGTGGCCTCCCTTCAAAATTTGCCAGACAAGGGGACCCGTGTGTCTCCATGCTCATATATGTGCAGACTCTAGGCCATCCATGTCAGACTTGCTCAAGAACTCCGTTGCTGCATTCTGCTCTGATGACAGGGCTGGGAGGCCTTCTGTACTTCTCCAAATGTTCAGTTTGGCAGTGCACAAGCCCCCCTCTTTCATACCCAGTCTCCTTGAGTCGGTCTCCCTTCCTTCCTCCCTCTCTCCCTCTCTTCCTTCCTTTTTAAAGATTTTATTTATTTATTTGTCAGAGAGAGAGGGCACAAGCAGGGAAGGAACACAGAGGGAGAAGCAGGTCCGATACAGGACTTGATCCCAGGACCTTGGGATCATGACCTGAGTGGAAGGCAGACCCTTAACCGACCGAGCCACCCAGGGGTCCCTTGAGTGCTTCTCACCTCTTTGTCTTGGAGGGGCAGTTCCAAAGGCCACCACACTCTCCCTTTAGGCCACAGACTCACTATTTCTGTTGCTGAGGAAATCACCATAGGAAATTCTTAGGCAGGTTGGAACTGGCAGCATCACAGCTACAACATCCCAACACTTGGTCCTACAGAAGGATTGAGCTTTTACAGGGCAGTTCCCACGAAGGAGGTATTATAACATCTCCGTCATGTGTTTAATCTGTAGGCAGGGAAAGTTGCTAAGGAACAAAATTATGTGTTTCCTTTAACTTGGTTCTCAGATAGTAACATTTATAAAAATTTAGCACATTTGGACATTATGATATTTGAAAGAAATGATTTCTTACATCTTTGGAGATTTCCTGTGACCCTGTCACAACTTTGGTTGCTGTGATCATTTGGTATGCCTATTACGGAATAACCTGTAAACCAATCCCTGAAGATAAGTGGATTTCGGTCATTTTCATTTTTGTAATTACAATTTTAATAATTTCAAGGAGGGAAGTGCTAGATTCAGAGGTTTCAATTATGTCATCTTCCCTAGTTTAACTTAGCAACTTTCTTTCTATAACTGTGTTAACCAGAACTCTGTGTCTGAATCTAGGGACACCTCCCATTTGGAAACTGGATTATGTGAAATTTTATCTTTTTTTCACTACCTGCATGGATTTTGGGTTGGTATACCCCAAAAAAAAAACATTCTGTTTTTTACAAGTTTAGGTGCAGTGAGAAATTGGCAGCAGTATAAAGAATTAGCATTTGAATCCCTGAACTTGGTTCATAGATGCTTTTGGAAGCAGACTTAGAAAATTGTCCAAGTGACTAAGGTGAAAAGCGTATGGATCTAAATGAAATATTCTGTAGTTCATTGATGGGCACAAATAATAACTACAATTTTCCCATTTGCTTTCAAGATTTCTATGAAAAAGAACCCATCTTTTTCATGGTCAGAGTGTCCCAGAAATAGTTGTAGTGTTTGTGACAGATTGCTAGGTACTTAGATATTATTTTAATATAAGGAAATAATCTCACATGAAGCCATTAGACTACAAGCTTTTGGAGAACAGACAATGTGTCTTATTCACTATTGTATTTCTATTTCCTAACACACAGCGCTGTATTTGTAGTACAGACTTAATAAATATTTGCTGGATGGAATCAGATACCCGTACTCCCTGAGTGCCAAGCTCTATTCTGGGTGCTCTATGTGTATTAATTCATTTATGTGTCGCAAAAACACTTTTAAGTAGGTGCTACTATTATCTCCATTTTATGACTGTGAAACTGAGGCAAAGAGAATTAAGTCATTTTGCCAAGTAAGCAACTTGGGTTGAGAGCTTGTGCACTTAACTGCTACGCTAACCTACCACTCTCCTGAAGGACCAGCTGTCATACTGTCGTTGGTGGGCTCTAGCAATGCACCATCCTGGTGTGCCTGGGGGAAGGAGGGCAAAAGGTACAAACTTCCAGTTATAAAATAAACAAGTTACAGGAATATAATATAATATACGTCATAGAGACTAAAGCTAATAATACCTTATTATATATTTGAAACTTGCTAAGAGAGTAGATCTAAAAAGTTCTCATCAGAAGAAAAACTTTTTTTTGGTGATTATGTATGACAATGGGTGTCAACTGGAAGAAAAAAGATAGAGATCTTTGGTAGATTTTTTTTTTTTTTTTTTTTTTTTTTTTTTGTAAAGATTTTATTTATTTATTATTTATTTGACAGAGAGAGAGATCACAAGTAGGCAGAGAGAGAGGAGGAAGCAGGCTCCCCGCGGAGCGGAGAGCCCGATGCGGGGCTCGATCCCAGGACCCTGAGATCACGACCTGAGCCGAAGGCAGTGGCCCAATCCACTGAGCCACCCAGGCGCCCCTCTTTGGTAGATTTTTGACAGCCTGAAGTTTTCCTTGGCAGGATCTCTTGTCAACAGATATTTTATCAACAGATATCTTCCTAACAAGTACAGCTTTATACTGTCAGCAAGAGGCTTTATAATCCATTCTTAATTATTGGTTAGATGATGTGTTTTCCTCAGAATTGCACATTTAGAATGGTGCAGCATTTGGGTTCGTTAGTGCTCTTGACCGTGGAATCACACCAGGGTATACTTGGGAAGGACTAGCTACCAGAGACCTAAGCAACAACCCATAGCTATGGGCCAGTAAAGCAAGGAATACCTCATGAAAAGAAAACCCCATTAGGATGGGCAGATGACTAGGTAACTGGCCAAGAACACACTAGAGATCTCAAGGAGACAGAAGGTCTCTACTTTATATTCCATAAGTTATCTATCTATGTATGTATCTATCTACCTACAGATGGATATCTTCTATCTACAGATAGATATCTTCTGTCTATCAATAGATAGTTCATCTATCCATAGAAAGGTATCATCTATCTATCTATCTATAAGTAAAGGAGGAATTAGAGGAGGGAAAACTGGAAAAAAAAAAAAAAGGAAACTGGAAATTCCAGGAGGTTGAGGAGTAAGACAAACTGTGTCTGTGCTGGGGAGCTGGGAGGAAGGGTACATACGAATTGTAGGGAGAAGCTAAAGTAGGACCAGGAACCACCCACATCTCTACTTAGGTGATTTTTGTAAGCTTCAGTTACACCCCAGAGTGGATGTGTTGGTGCAGAAGTTCTCAGTGAAGTCGCTGGCTCCAGAGGATCCAATTTTTTGATTGGATGTGCATTTTTTGGCACATCAGCTTTGAGGCCTCCCTTGTCCGTAGTTCCAGAGTGGTAGTCTCAGCATAATTCAAAATGACATTGTTCTCTTTTTCAACTGCTATGAAAGGACCAAAAGCTATAATCTGTTTAATCAGAACTGCAAGCACTCACCCATTTATTCACCATTCAGCAAATATTTACGGAGAGTCCCGCTTACATACGGAAATAGCTGAAGCCAGGGCATATTGGGAAATTATAGCTCTGCTATGAAAAAAAACAGCTACTTCACTTTGTAGAGAGGTTGTTATGATCTATAGAACTATTTAGGAAATAACTTTTGGGTTCATATAAATCTAGCTCTTAAATCTGTGCAGAAACCATCCTTGCAAAATTCCTGGGTCTGTTTTCTGCTACTCTAGGCCAAAGCCATTTTGTCCTTTACTTCTCTGCCCATAATTTAGTTGGCCTGTTTATATGTGGATTCCATGTCGAGTCCAGGACTATCTGGATGGGCAACTTTCTGCAGGCAATCCTGTTTATTCAAGACTGCGGGTGCTCAGAAATGAAGGAGGAGGGAAGCCAAAGTGTAGCGAGAACTGAAGTCATCACTTAAAAATGGCTGGCGTGCCAAGCTGAAGGAGAGGAAGAGCCTAATTCTAGAAGAGGCAGGGCCCTCAGAAGGTATGGGGCTCAAGAGGGAGGAGGAGCAGCCCGGGGAGTGGAGGCAACCAGGCTGTACGGAAGGCTGTGGTCTGTTGAGTGTGTGCTACCCAGGCTCTTCAGTCCTCACCTGGAGCGAGAGACGGGGGTGGGACTTCCATTCTACCCTTGGTGCCCCACCCCCCACCCTTGCCCCGCCCCATCCCGCCCCCACCCCTGCCTCTCAGCCCATTACTTCCCACTGGGCAGTGGTGTCTTTATGTTTGAGTACTGGGAAGCTGTGAGAGTTTTAGAAGGTGACTTGAGGCAGGAAATACATTAGCAGTGAAGTTCATTTGCCTCTGGTAAGCACTCGTGTAGCCTTTGTAGCTGTTTATCGCTGATGAGAGTTTTGACTGCTCCAACTCTTGTAGAACAAATTGTTAGATATTCACCATCACCCTTGTAATTCCACGTGAACTTTCAGTATGTACATGTTTGCACGCATGCAGGTGGGCATGTAGGTCCAGACTTCCACCCAGCACAATACCTCATCTGTCCTGCATGGTTCTGGAAGGCCTGGGACCTCCTGTATTCATCCTGAACCCTTTAGATAATCCTCTCTGACCTTTGTGGAAGGTTACGGAATCTGAGATGAAAACTATGATCTCTTTGAGCCTTGCTCTCTCCTTGGGGTATGGCATCTGCCTGGTGTGAGAATCAGCCAACCCCTGTTGTGTGCATGTGGGGTGTGTGTCTATGTGTGTGTTGGAAGAGCTCTTTTATTTCTAATTTTGTTATATTCTATTTTTATTGTGTATGCTATTTGCTGTTTGCACTGCCAACCCTATCAATTTCTTTTTCTTTTCTTTCTTTCCTCCTCCTCCTCCTCCTCCCCCTCCTCCTCCCCCTCCCCCTCCCCCTCCCCCTCCCCCTCCTCCTCCTCCTCCTCCTCCTTCCTTTTTGCAAGGGTTTCAATTCCTTGAAAAGCAGACAACCCTCTCCAGAGTCCTTGTCATCATCCCAGCTCCAGACCTATTCTGTGCGGTGGCCCCTTAGTAGCCCGGTGCCTCATCTTCCACCTGCACCTTATCCCAATTAACTGTGGGTGAAAATTCTAGACATTGTGACGCCATTGCATGTCAGAAATCAGTACTGTTGCTTTTGTGATCTCATTGGCATGTCTGAGTCTGTTTCAACATTGCTCTCTTATGGGGCGCTTGGGTGGCTCAGTTGGTTAAGCATTTGCCATCGGCTCAGGTCATGATCCCAGGTTCCTGGGATTGAGCCCCGTGTCAGGCTCTCGCTCACCAGGAGCCTGCTTCTCCCTCTCCCTCTGACTGCTGCTCTGCCAACTTGTGCTCTCTCTCTGTCAAATAAATAAATAAAATCTTAAAAAAAAATAAACATTGTTCTCTTATTATGCTATTAGCTCCTTGAGGAAAAGGACTTCTTTCCCCAGGAGGTGGTTGCCTGTTTCCCATTCAGGTGATTCCAGTGTTGAGTATAGATTCTGGCACACAGTGAGAGAATCAATAAATATTTGTTGGATGATGAATAAAAATATTCTGGTAACTTAGAAATTGACTCTTGTTAATAAAATGAAACAAAAACCAGAATGAGAAAGTTCACTATATATTGATATTGAAGATATTAAAAATACACACTGTTAAGTGAAAGATCATGGTGCTGGATCATAGCAAATAATAGTAATTATTACTGTGACTACCACATGACTGCCAGACAGGGTTCCCTATTATTTCCACACAGGTTGCTAATTCAGCTTCCAAATCCCCTCTATAGTTTGGATTCTAGGGCCACTCTTGGTACCAGCTGTCTGAGCTTGGTTCCCTAAAAAAGAGACCTTATTGGACAGGGGTTGTCATCCTGGAGAAAAGACAATGAAGGAAAAAGCAAAGTGAACGGAGGAAGAAAGTGGAAGAATTACAAGGGGGTCTGCTACTAAGGAAGCCACAGCTTCACAAGAACACAGCAGGAAACAGAGGTGGCATTTACAACTGTACACTCAGAACAGTCCTCTGCAAAAGAAGGGTCAGTGGGAAGTAGGAGGCAGATGACCAACTTAACTTCCTGCTTCTTCTTGTCTTGTTTTCCATTGGTTGGGGTATGCTCTTGGGGACATTAATGTCTTCGCATTTCTGGGTTGAATTACTAGTTCCTTGAAGTAGCTTCTGGAGAAGCTAAGGCAAGTTGAGTATAGTTAGGATGTTAAGGTATCTCCTGGCCAGTTGTTTTTTTTATATTTACTTACATATCTGCCATTTCCAGTATTCTTCACTCTTTCCTATGGACATGAGTTACCATCTAGTGTTATTTCCTTTTAGCCTGATGGATTTCTTCTAGTGTATCTTGTAGGGCAGGTCTGCTTGCAACAAATCTCATGTTATTGTTATTTTATTCTGGGAGTGTCACTATTTAACATTCAGTTTTGAAGGCTGATTTTGCTGGAGATAGAATTCTTAGTTGGCAGTTTTTATTCTTTAGTACTTTGATTATGTGATTCCTCTGACTTTTTGCCCCCATGATTTCTGCTGGGAAATCACCCATTATTCATATTATATTCCCTTTAAATGATAAATTTTCTTCTCTTCCTACATTCAAGATTTCTTACCTTTTTTTTTTTTTAGTCTTTGTCTTTCACAAGTTTGGTTATGATACATGTACATGTGATAACAGATTTTATCAAGTTTCTTGGATATGTAGACTAATGTTTTCTAGCAAATTTGAGAAGGTTCAAGCCACCATCTCTTCTAATAGTTTTTCCCTCCTTTTATCTCTCTCTTTCTGAGATTTCCATTGCATGTATGTTGGCATGATTAATCTTGACCCTCAGGCTTCTGAGGTTTTGTTCTTTTTTTTTTTTTTTGTTCAGTGTTTTTCCTTTCTGTTCTTTGGATTGGGTAATTTTTATTGTTCTATTGTTCATTCGCACTTTATTCTCTCATCTCCAGTCTGCTGTTGATCCCATGTAATTAATTTTTCATTTTAGCTATTCTACTTTTTTCCCCCCCCCAAGATATTATTTATTTATTTAGAGAGAGAGAATGAGCCAGGGAGGGGCAGAGTGGGAAGGAGAGGGAGAGAATCTCCAGAAGACTCGGCACTGAGCACTGACCCTGACATGAGGCTCAGTCCCATGACCCAAGATCATGACCAGAGCTGAAACCAAGAGTTGGACGCTGAGCCACCCAGTACCTCTTGGCTATTCTACTTTTTAACTCTGGAGATTCCATTTTTAAAATAAGAGTTATATTTCCTATGGGTTCAATATTTGTTGAGTTACCATTAGCATATTTTAAAAAATTCTTCCCAAGCATTTATAATAAATGCTTTGAAATTTATTGTCTAAAAAATCCAACATCTCCATCTACCTGGAGTCACTTCATTTTAAATGATTTTTTCCTCTCAGGATAGGTCACACTTTCTTTTTCTTTGTATGTTTGTAATTTTTGGTTGAATGAACTCTGGACAATTTAATTAACATTTTGTAGCTACTCGGGATTCTGATTTATTTTGTTTGTTTTTCTTTTCATTTTGTAAATTATCTGAACTTAATATGTGGGATCTTGCTTCCCGCATTGTGTGCAGACACTTTTATCTCTGGTCAGTTTATTTATTCTCTTTTTCACTTGTCAACCAGGCTTTAGAAGGGTGGCTCTTGAGTCTGCATAGTTTCTTGGTCAGCTAGTGACTTTGCCAAAGGCTGTGCTCAAACAAACACTTTGAGCCAGTAAAACTTCAACCCTCTGCTAAGGTTGGAAGTGCAGAGGTTAGCCATTTTTAAATCTCTTTTGCTTTTTCTTTCCCACCTGGCTTTCTTGGGTTTCCCCTGTACATCCCTGTGTCTTGTAGGCCAAGGATATGTGAAGGGAGAACCTTCTGTGACTCTCATTTCAAGCATTTATTCCATCCGTGAGTGCAACCTCAAGCTAGAAAAGAGAGAAATTTTTCCTTATTGCTTCCTACTAAGGCCCACCATTTTTAGGGAAAAAGCCATGAGTTTCCTACCCTCCCCTCCGTACCCCCAATCCAAATAAAGATTGCCCCTTTTCAGATCAGAATGGCTGGTTTTCCAGCAAATCTTTCCAGCAAAATCTCAATGCTGGTAAGACCACTGCTCTTGTCTGTTGAGTTGGGGTTGGGTATGTAACCAACCCCAGGCAATGAGGCCATAGACTGTTCTTACCTCAAACTATAGTAGTTCTTCAGGATCAAGTACTCTTCCAATGTGTTGTCTGCTTTAGGTCTATTTCCAGGACCCTGGAATAGTTATTTTGACAATTTTGACCAGTTACAGTTGTGTGCGTGCGTGCGTGTGTGTGTGTAGGTGTACGTGTGTGAAGATTTGCCGACTTCTTCACCTAGCCACAGCTTCTTTTTATTTTTTTATTTTTATTTATTTATTTTTTTGAGTTGGAACAACCACAGCTTCTTTTTAATACGTGAATTAAACTTATTTACATTACTGATTTGACACAAAAGTTGTATTTGATCTTAATTTTGTCTCGTTACTTTATGTAATATTTTCTATTTTGTAATTTTTTTTTTACAGAGTTTAGAGGAGTTTATATTTTTGTTCTAGTGGTTGTCTTTATAATTAAATCTTTATACAATAATGGTCTTAGTCTTGTGTTTCTTTAGTCAATATTTATTGATTTCTACAGTGAACAGCCATGTTTCCTTTTCCATGTTCTTTCTTTTTTACAGCTCAATTTTAATTACTAGTATTTTCTTAGTGTTGACATTGTATTGTTAACCATACTTATGTTTTATCATTTTAATGACATTATTGAATGAAATCCTTTGACTGCTAACAAGTGAAACAATGAACTAACTGTACAATCCTACCTCTTAATCTATTTCTTCTCCTAATTGTTGTATGGTTACTACATCATGGGGAGATATAATATTTTCATTTTCTTTTATCATCTTAGTCTTCACATTGTTAATTTTACCACTAAGTATATTCAGTTCTCAGGGCACCTGGGTGGCTCAGTGATTTAAGCATCTGCCTTCGGCTCAGGTCATGATCCCAGGGTCCTGGAATTGAGCACTGCATTGGGCTCTCTGCTTGTCAGGAAGCCAGCTTCTCCCTCTCCCATTCTCCCTGCTTGTGTTCCCTCTCTTGCTATGTTTCTCTCTTTCAAAGAAATAAATAAAATCTTAAAAAAAAAAGTATATTCAGTTGTTACCTTTTCCTTTCTAGGCATTTCTTGCTTGACTAAATCTGGTCAAGTACCTAAGAAGAACCTGTGAGAGTTGTGCCCCTTGTGCACCTGCATATTCAGTTGTCTGCAGCTTCACACCTGACGTTTCCGTGAGTGGATATACCTGTAATCCTTGCTTCACGCTCTTACTTGACTACCTGTTAGTGTCATCCCACTTCTGGTATTGTAGGTTGCTGTAGAGAAATTTGTGATCACTTTGTGATTTTTCCTTTGTGAACATCTTCCTCTTTTTGCCTGCCTGCCCAGAGCGTATCTTTATTTTTCTACTCCAGAAACTTTACTGGGATGTGTCTCGTTAACCACACTGACAGGCACATGGTGAGCCCCTTGGTGTGGCGAGTCAAGAAACTTTGCTCGAATTGCGTGCTTTAACTTCATTGTGTTGATGTGTCTTGGTGTTCTTTAGCATCTTTGATTATGCACGTTTTAGATTTTTTTATTTTTTATTTTTTTACTTGACACAGAGAGAGGGATCATGAGTAGGCAGAAGAGCAGGCAGAGAGAGAGGGGGAAGCAGGTTCCCTGCTGAGCAGAGAGCCCTATGCAGGGCTCAATCCAAGACCCTGAGATAACGACCTGAGCCAAAGGCAGAGGCTTAACCACTGAGCCACCCAGGCGCCCCCAATTATGCACGTTTTAGATTTGCTTTGACTGCTTTTTATACTCATCTTCCCTCTAACCCTTTAAAACCTTTTTCTTATTTCCTCTGAATTTTGTTCATCTTATTATTTCTGTCTGATACGTCCCTAATAGTGTTTTCTGTAGGGTCTGTTTTTTCATTGTTTTTTGGTTATTCCACTGTGCCCTTTATCCCCTCCCTTTTACTTGCTGAGTTCTGTCAGCTTAAATTTCAGTGTCTTCTGTTTTCTCATCACCTCTTGATTGAGTTTGGCATTTCTCCCTTGTGATCTTTGTTCCTAGAGTTTTAGTTCCTGAAGTTTTAGTTTGGTGGGGCGGCCAGAACAAAGTGCCACAGACTGAGTGGCTTAAACAACAGAAATTCACTTTCCACAATCTGGAGGTCCGAAGTCCAAGATTGAGGTGTTGATAAGGTTGATTTTTTTTCGGAGGCTTCTCCCCTTGGCTTATAGCTAGTCATCCTCCTCTGTCTTCACATGGTGCTTCTTCTGTGTGTGTCTGTCCTTATGTCCTTTCTTATAAGGCCACCAGCCCTATTGGACTAGGTAGGGCCCACCTCAGTGACCTCATTTATCTTTACCTCTTTAAAGGGCCTATCTTCAAATATAGTCACATTCTGAGGTACTAGGGATTAGGAGTTCAACATATGAATTTTGGTGGGGGACACAATTCAGCCCATAACAGATGATTACCTTATTGAATTCTTATGTTTTAAATTCTCGTCAAATTATTAATTAATTGATTAATTAACTAATTTCTTTTTATTTTATTTTTCCAGTGTTCCAAGATTCATTGTTTATACAGCTCACCCAGTGCTTCATGCAATACGTGCCCTCCTTAATACCCACCATCAGTCTCACCCATCCCCCCACTCCCTCCCGTCCAAAACCCTCAGTTTGTTTCTCAGAGTCCACAGTCTCTCATGCTTCATCTCCCCCTCTGATTTCCTCCAATTCACTTTTCCTTTCCTTCTCCTAACGTCCTCCATGTTATTCCTTATGTTCCACAAGTAAGTGAAACCATATGGATTTTCTCTGCTTGCCTTATTTCCCTCATAATCTCCTTCAGTCCAGTCCATGTTGATACAAAAGTTGGGTATTCATCCTTTCTGATGGAGGCGTAACATTTCATTGTATATATGAACCATATCTTCTTTATCCATTCATGTTGAAGGGCATCTTGGTTCTTTCCACAGTTTGGTGATTGTGGCCATTGCTGCTATGAACTTTGGGGTGCAGATGACCTTTTCACTACATCTGTATCTTTGGGATAAATACCCAGTAGTGCAATTGAAGGGTCATAGGGTAGCTCTATTTTTAATTTCTTAAGGAGTCTCCACACTGTTTTCCAAAATGGCTACACCAACTTGCATTCCCACCAACAGAGTAAGGGAGTTCCCCTATCTCCACATCCTCTCCAACAGTTGTTATTTCCTGTCCTGTTGATTTTGGCCATTCTAACTGGTGTAAGGCAGTATCTCAACATGATTTTGATTTGAATCTCCCTAATGATGAACATTTTTTCCTGTGTCTGTTAGCCATTTGTATGTCTTCTTTGAAGAAGTGTCTGTTCATGTCTTCTGCCCATTTTTTGACATGATTATCTGTTTTTTTTGGGTGTTGAGTTTGAGGAGTTTATAGATTTTGGATATCAGCCCCTTGTCTGTAGTGTCATTTGTGAATATCTTCTGCCATTCTGTGGGTTGCCTCTTTGTTTTGTTAGTTTTTTTTATCTCCTCATTTTCTGGTAAGTGTTCTTCACCTAACAGTAAAATTTACTCTTTACCCCCAAGATTTTTCACTTACCTTATTTTCATCTTGATTCTGTGTGAATTTCTTTTATATTACTCATTGAATGATTTGAATTTTCCCTGACTGTCTCCTTGTACAGGGCTTCTGTATGTGTGTGTGTGCTTGTGCATGTGTGTGTGTGTGTCATGGCAGCCTTCCAGGCTTCTTAACAGAAAAGCCCTCACCTGCTCTTTTTGCAACTGTGGCTCCTGAAAGTGAATCATTGGGGTACTTTTCTCCCTGTTTTTCAAAATAAAATGAAGGTCATCCAGGAGAGTTCATTTTCTCAGCTTTCTCGCTTCCATTTCTGCATCCATTTGCATAAACCAGGTATATCCTTTTGCGCTTTGGTGTGAAGTTTCACTTTTAGCACTCTGTGTGATTGGGGTCACTGGGCTCTCTGTCAGCGTGCCCACTACTTCCTGTCTGCCTGCCTTTCTCTGTGGCTTGTTTTGTATTTCTACTAATTTTGGAAGGCTTTGTGTATGTTTATGAGTCAGTAGATCATGTGTTTCTCTTAGTTTTACTGAAAACACAGTTTTAAGTTGTGTTTATTTTTTTTTTCCTTGACTTTTTGGATGAGAAATGGAAAGGTAATCCTTACACAGCCAGGTTTTTACTAGAAGTCAGTCAGTAACTGACTGAATGATTCCTGTCTGCCAAATAGGGGCTAAATGACTGTCCATTGATCCTATCTGGTTGTGACCTTAGTGATAAGAGTTAGGATGATAGATACTGCAAATTAGCTCTTCTATCTCCACCCTGGCTCCCTTTTAGAATGTTCCATTGCACTATCGCTGAAAAATTAGGCTACAATTTTCAGACTTTCTTACAACTCAGGTCTGTGGATGAACCAGTGGTCTGCCATGCTGTTTGGAATCCGTACAAATGGTGAAGTCTATCTCTATTGCCCCTGCTGGTAAAGTGGTGAGGGTATTTGTTGTTTTGCAGCAATGACAACAGGGTCATTATAGAGACATGGAGTGTAGGCCCCCATTTTCCAGTGGTATGTTCTGGAAGTCCACAGTTATGGTAGCAGTTTGGGATTTCCAGATCCTAGCAGAAGTGATGCAGACTTAGCAGTTGGGACATTGGGTTTCTGATTCTCTTGATCCCAAATTATGCCAGAGACTGCAGTTCTGTTGGAGGACCAGTGGTGTGGTGGTGTCCTGAGGGCTCATCCAGAACCCGCCCCTCCAGGCCTCTGTCCCAGACCTTTGTAAACTCCTAATGCCTCACACTAAATCTACAGCTGATTATGCTGGTCAGGATGGTTTCTGATATTTGAAACTAGCCTTGATGGGTAGATCATTTCATCCCCATTTTATAGGGAGGGAGAGGTCACCTAACTAGTTAGCAATGGAACTTGGATTTACTCCAAATTTGACTCCAAAATCTCTCATCTAACTACCATGACTGATCACAGATATCAAACACTTCTATAGTGTTTACTATGTGCCAGGCACTGTTCTGAGCACTTTAAATTTGTTAACTCACCAATTCCCACAATAATCCCATAAGCCAGGTACTTTAAAAAATTATCTTCATTACACAGATAAAGGACCAAGACACAGAAAGGCTGTGAAATTTGTTCCAAGTCACACAGGTCTATTGTGAAGTCCACATTTTTAATGGCTAGGCTACCTTCATCTCAAAAATGAGGTTTGCCTTTATTTTACATTTTGGGGTTTTATTTTTTTGAAGTAACTTTTAAGATGCAGTCTTTTTTTTTTTAATATTTTATTGATTTATTTGAGAGAGAGAGACAGAGTGCACAAGCTTGGGTGGGGAAGGGGCAGAGGGAGAAGCAGGCTCTGTGCTGAGCAAAGAGCCCCACAGGGGGCTTGATCCCTGGACCTTGGGATCATGACCTCAGCTGAAGGCAGAGGCTTAACCAACTGTGCCATCCAGGCACCCCTTAAGATTCAGTCTTAACTTTGTGGTACAGATGTTGGTTTTAAGTTTTATTTTTATAGATTTGTCAGTTTGGCCCTATTCAAATTCTTCCTACTAGAATGTTCTGAATAGCTCTTTAGTATGTTGCCAATGTAATGGAAATGGCACTGTCGTAGAATTATGGATTATCAGGATTGGAAAAAGGCCTATTAATTATCTAGTTCAAGGACTTGAATTCTCTCTATAAATTCCTTGTCTATTTATCAGTCAGCCTGGGAGATTCAGCATTTCCCTAGACAGCCGTTCCATCTTCAGCCAGGATCTATTAGAAGACTTCCTAAGATTGAACTAAACGTGCATTGTTAGGACTCCCATACATTAACTCTTGATAAATACATACCAGTTGTTATATTTATTTCACATGACAGCCCTTCAGATATTTGATGGTAGTTATCATGCCTCCTGGAATCTTCCCTCTTCTCTTTACGTGACCTACTTCCAATTTCTTCAACACTTTGTTGGGATTTCAGTTGGCTCCAACATACAAATGACTCTGAATATATTTGAACGAAGCCCAGATTTAAAGTTGGGCATGATAAGCAGTGAGCGGAACAGGACCTCACTGTCCTTGTCCTGGGTATTGTATCATTTGAATAACTGCATTGCATTATTGAATCATACTGAAATTAGAGTCAGTAAACCTGTAACCCTTTTTGACTCATGCAGCTGTTAGGATTGTCTCTTACCTCCTATATTTCTTTGGGGTTGTCTCCTCTTGCTCTCTCTACTCTAAGTATACAGATTACTCTCAGCTGGTGACTATGCCAGGGCCATGTCTGCTTAGGGCCTTTCTTTGAACATGTACACCCTCTGACAGGCTGGTATATGCTTCTTTTTCCAGATCAAATTCCCCTTACCCCTCCATGGTGATGCCTTCTCATTTGATTGGTTATTCCCAGAGCACCCTAAAATGTTCCCTGCATGCATTACCTCCCAAGGGCAGCCTTTCCTGATTTTCTGTTTCTATTTGGTCTTTCTCATACACCCTCCCTAGGCTCTGTGCTTCCACTTTCACGAACTTACCTCACTTGTAACTTTTTTTAAAAAAGATTTATTTATTTGAGAGAGAGAGAGTGTGCAGGGGGAGGGGCAAAGGGAGAGAGAGAATCCTCAAGCAGACTCCTTGCTGTGTGTGATGCCTGACATGGGGCTCGATCTCAGGACCCTGAGATCTGAGCCAAAATTAGGAATCGACCACTTAACCATCTGAGCCACTTAGGCGTCCCTCACTTGTAACTGTGTTAAATGTAAATTTTCACGCAAGATTGAGTTCCATCATCTTTTTGTTTACCTTTTTATTTCCAGTTCCTGGCACACATTCAAAATGCATGGAGACTAATGGATAATAATGGGACTTCAAATATCATGTTGTTGGTTTTGACCCATTTAGTCATCAGGATCATTGGGTTCATAACTGTGTCACTGAGAGTATTTTCCATTGTCACTAACAGGCTTTATTACCATGCCATTCATGTTCTTATCCAGTCGATGACTAGAATCCTTTATCTTAATTGTAGGAGATCCCTCCAGGCTGATTTCAATCCTTTGAATTATGTCCATTCAGATAAGATTGAAATCATTTTGTCATATGACTGTTCAACTCATATTTCTTTAGTTTGTCTACATGATATTAAGATAGACATTAATTGCCCTTTTTGTCTTTCGGAAAAAAACCCCACTAGATTCTATTCCATTTCCCTGAAATATCTTGTCTTCTAAGCTCTCAAAAATTAGTCTAACTTAATTTGGTAAACAGGGAGCTGCCTTCTAGTAAACATGATTTCTTCTTCTAAGTTCTTGCTAACTAGTTTTAAAATAGAATTTTGCTTAAGATTATAATGCATAATGTACTGTTAAAAAAACAAAATTCAACTGAGTAAATCTGAAGTTCTAATTGGCTGTATTCCATAATTCATGAATTGGGCAGCATCCCATCTAGCAAGTAGAAAGGAGCTCCTTTCTGTACAGGAGCTGTACAAAATGGAAGGTTTTTAAAGGGATGCCACAAGGAAGTTATAAACAAAAGAAAAGATTATTTCAGGCAAAGTCACCTTCTTTCTGGGGAAGGCAGGGGTCTATGAGGTAGATTACTTCACTAGTACTAACCAGAAAAACTATCTTTTCTCATTTGTACTTGAAAAGTTCTCTGGGTAGGGGTGCCTGGGTGGCTCAGTCAGTTAAACTGCTGCCTTTGGCTTGGGTCAATGATCCTGTGGTCCTGGGATCAAGCCCTGCATGGGTCTCCCTGCTGAGCAGGGAGTCTGCTTCTTTCTCTCCCTTTGGCTCTACCCCATTGTGCTCTCTCACTCTCTCAAATAAATAGATGGATGAATAAATAAATAAATGGATAAGTAAAATGGATAAATAAATTATAAGCAAATTTATAAATGGATATTTGTTTATTATAAAAAATGATATTTGACTGACTGGTTAACAGTGACATTCCTTAAAGAGGCTGAAAACAATATTAGGTTACGTATTAAGTGTTGTTTTGTTCATGTGGGGCTTAGCACAAGTGACTCCATTTTGGGCCTGTTACTTCCTTTTTTTAACAATACATCTATATAATTTTGCAGAACTATTAAGAACAAGGAAGACAGTCACAAAGAACAACACTTTTTTATGTAACAATATGGTTATCACTCTCAAGCAGTTATCATTACCATATTATTTAATATGTGGTTCGTATTCAAATTTCACCCAGCACCACAGTGATGTTCTTTGGAATGGGATCTGAGTAACCTGGTATGTTGCATTCAGTTGTCACACTTCTCTGGTCTAGAAAGTTCCCTGCCTTTTATATCTTTCATAACAGTGAAGATTTATGAAGAGAACGATCCCATTGTTTTTAAAAATGTTCCTCAGTTTGTATTGGTCTGATTGTTTCCTCATGATCAGATTTTGGTGAAACATTTTTGGCAAAAATGCTGCATAGATAATGCGTCCTTACATGACAGGAACAGGCATGTTTGCTTATCCAGTTGTTGGTGATTTTAATTTTATCTCTTGGTAAGGTTTCACTCTGAAGAGCAATCTCTTTTGTAGAACAGAATCGAACAGTTTCTTTTTCCCTCTGTTATTTGTTAAAATTTCATTATCAGCCCAAGCTGCTGTTCCTTTCTGGTGTTTCCAGTTCCAATCCCACTCAATTATTTTACCAATAGTTTTGTTACCTCTGTTGTCTAACTTGGCTTGGAAAGCAAAGTGCAAAGTATCCCACTTTGATTATTAGTTGCTACATTTGGAAATACGTACCATGCTTACCCAGGTGAGGCTCATATTTTGGGCACTATGTTTTAAGCATATAGACCCAAGACAAAAACACTCGTTTCATCATTAATTCAGTAGTTTCCATGGGAAGTTGGCTTATCCTTTTTTTTTTTTTTTGTTCTCTCCTCTTCTGTCTTATAATTGATGGCACCATTTAACTGGAATTGCTTTTGCAAAGGTTACCCCAGCAGTCACTTTCTGCCTTATCTTACTGGATGGTTCTACAATATGACCCTGTTGACCTCTCCATCTTTCTAAAATTTCTCTACCTCCTTGGCTTTCCAGACAGGACACTTTTCTGTTCTCTGTTTTTTGTTTGGTTGGCTGGTTGGTTGGTGGTTGTTTTTTTTTTTTTTTAAGATTTTATTTATTTATTTATTTATTTGAGAGAGTGAGCAAGCACACGTGCTTATGTGGGGGGAAGGGCAGAGGAAGAGGGAGAGAGAGAATCTCAAGCAGACTTTGTGCTGAGTGCAGAGCCTGGTGTGGGGAAAGTCAAGAGTTGGATGCTTAACTGATTGAGTCACCTGGGCACCCCCAATTTTCTGTTCTTTGATAGAGAACTGACCATCTCTTATAATTTGATTGCAAGTTTTCTCAATGTATATATTACAGGAGTTATTTTTGTCTCTTAGAATTTTGGCATGAAATATATTACTGTAGATATATTTTAAATGTTTTTGTTTTACTCCATTACGAAATCTTTGAACAGGGCAAAAGATCTTAAAGCAAGTTGTTAGAAATCCTTTATGTTGTCAAAGAAAAATTGCACTGGATGGAGTTAAACAGGCAAGGAAGACTTTTTTTCAAGAATAGTATAATAGTGTAAAAAATAAAGAATATTGGAATACAGGAGAGAAATTGAATTGAACTCTGCCAAAACAAAAGATGGGATGGTTTTTAAGCTCTGGGTGTGGGGGAGCTACTGGAAAAGCACTGGGGGATGTTTGGGGGGTTCGGGTGGGGTGGGGGATGAGAGGTAGGGGGCAGAGGGGTGTGAGGGGTGGCAGGAGGGATTGTTTAAAGCAAATAGTCCATTGGCATTGGCAAATTGTCTCTTGTTTAAGTGTGTCTTCTCTCCCACAGAGACTGGGGCACTATCTTTCTTGATGATTACATTTCAAAGGGATCGTTCCCAGGTCCTTGAGAAAGAAATTCCTGGTTTGTAAAACCCAAGAGGCCTAGACAAGATTTATCTACATTTCAAAGGGGCAGAGAAAGAATTTGCAATTACAAGTTTTCTAAAATAAATGTTCTAAGAAAAGGGAGGTCAGCGGCCTACAGTAAGGAAGGAGCCTCTGAAGTTTGTCAAGCTGAGGGGAACATTATGGCCATTTGATCAATGAGGTTTTGGCTTCTAACATATCTGCCAAGGCAAAAATCGTCCCTGGCTCTGAGTTTTGAAGCAAGTTCCTGCTCATACACAGAAGCCACGGTGAAAAAGAGAGCAAGCCACCTGAAGGGAACATTCAAAGTAGTGTCCAGTGGCTTGGGCAGAGTGGGGAGCTTCTGTGCTGGGAAGACAGGGGCCACCATGGCCCAGAAATTGGGTTTGTAATGATTTTGTTTCTGAGCCACAGAAGGTTTTAATCTTGCCTCTCTATGTTATGTACACAAAGAAAGCATTTTTCTATCTTCTAATTAATTTAACTTTGAGACCAGAGTGTTTGGGGCTGAGAAAAAGCATAGCTGTTAGTTCCCACCCGTAGCACCCTTTTCTCTGCCCATAACTTCCCTGCTATCCCTTCCGCAGTTTGTATATATCACCCTCCTGTCTTGGGATTGCTCTTATAAAATCCTGCTTTCTACTAGAAAGCTCTTACACTGCGGGTATAGTTTCATTATTTTAGTTTTTGTTGAGATGACCTTGAAGTGCCTATAGAGAGAGCTAAAAAATTAGTAAATATTTTAAATGGTTTATTCTGGTATTCTTTTATTCTTTTGAAGCCTTGATCTTTATCCTTCATTTATAAATTTTTGTGTCTGATCTTACTCAACAGAATAGTGAATCTCCCTGATTTCTGGTAATCTCCCCTTATCTTGAGCATCTGATAGGCATGTAATTGCTCATTGTCTTCATCTGGTGCCCCAAAGAACAGAGGTTATGCAATTTGGGGATATAATTTACTGTTTCACGATTCTTCATTTCCGCCCAGATGCTGGCCCTTGTCTAAATTCAGAACTTGTCTAAATGCAGATCAATGGGCATTATGGGGCTTGTTTAAATACGAACAAAGTCTAAAAATCTAATACTGTGATAATTCTTTTCCTTATATTCTGAGGACAAACTGAAGGTTTGTGCTGAATGATGTATTGCGTGGTTAGCAAACACTGATTTTTTTCCCCCTTCGTTTTTCAAGGCACTGGTTGTTAGCTGTTTGTTCAGTGTCTTTTGTTTCAAAGCTTTTGTTCTAAGTTCTTTGAAATTAATACATAAGAGTAAATATCTAATCAGTTGCTTGATTTGCTGATATTAAAAAAGTTTCCATAGCACTTTGTTATTCAGAAGACAACTCAAAACATTTATAGAGAATTAGTGACCGATACATTTTTTTTTTTAACCAGTCCATTGCATTAATTACAACAATTGTTTTGGCAGCCTTCTCAAAAATAAGAAAACTCATTCAAAATGCTTTTTTCCCCCCCTGTAAGAAACTGGAGAATTACGTAAGGATTGGTTGGAATAGATTAATTTCACTGAGGTCTTGCTTTTGAACAAATACGTGGCAGAATTTAGGATCGGTTAACATCACTTTAGTGCCTACCAAGTAACAAGTGATATAGTGTTTTACTTATGGTATTTCATTTAATGCCTTCTGTAATGCCTCTGTAAGCGTGGATATTATCTCTACTTGATAGATAAATTAAGTTTGAGAGGTTAAGCAAGTTTTCTCACATTTCCACAGCTAGAATATTTTAGATGTTTATTAAAAAACTATCATGTATCAAGGAAGCTTCTGCTATTCCAGATTAGAGATCTACAAAATGCATTATTTATCTAGTGTAAGTCTACCTGCTCCAACAGGAAGGGCACTAGAGTAATGACCAAGAGCTCATAGTCGAAACAGTATGGGTGTCCACCCTTCCTCTGAAACGGACTGGTTGTGGGGTGGCTGGAAGGGCTTTACAGGCCTACGGGTCTCTGCCAGGTGATTTACTATCAGCAGCTGCTTTTGAGTGCCCCGCTCCCCCGGCTGGACTGTTTCCAAGGAAACATGCAAAGATGTTGGGAATTTGGAGATAATTTCTGATCCTCATTGACAAGAAAAGGAAGTCAAAACTTGGAGTTATCTACTCTGCTCAGATACTGTTTCCTACTGCTCTAACTCCAGATGAATGGAGTTTTAGGGCAGTTGGTCAGTGGGGCTTCCATAGGCCCCCCCCACCCCATGTACTGAAGGGGGGAGCATTTTGATTCATGGCCCATTATTACCTGAGTCTTTGCTTTCTATATCATGTTTGTATCATCCAGGTTGTTGGCGTGTGGGCTGGAATTTGAACGATTTTTATCTGATGTAGGCTTGTGGATCTTCTCTCTATTAGCAACATGTCTTGTTTCCCACCAGCGCCAGTCCTCAAGGGACCCTACTTTGTTCATTGCAGCCTTAGCCCCCACTTAGCAAGGTAGCATAGTGGCTACAGGTATAGACGCAGACACCTGACTGCCGGGGCTCAAATCCCAGGCCCCCATGGGACTTCATTCAGGTCATTTAAACTTCTAGTCTCTCCCTTCCTTGCCAACAAAATGAGGGTGGTACAGTAATGGTACCTCCCAGGGCGACTACTGTAGGGTCTAAATCAGATAATACATATTAAGTGCTAAAGAGCAGGTTTTTGTGAAAGCGTAGGGCAGAGAGATAGGAGTTACTCAACATTGGTACAATGAGGAAAGCATCATAAGCAGGATGGGGAGAATTTTAATTGGTGGCATTTGGGTTTTGGGGGAAGATGCCCGTGGTAGAGGAAACCACGGAGGCAAAAGCATGAGGCAGTCTGTGTTAAGGGAATGAGGCCTTCTGCTAGGGCCCTGCTGGAGAGTGGTGAATGCTTAGGGTATGAGGATTAGGGTATAACTGGCCTACTTCATGGGTGCTGGGTGCAGAAACCTCCAGAGCCAGGTGCTCCAGACTCCTCCCTACTTCTCTGTACTCTGCTGTCCGCCCTTTCTGCATTACTAGGGCTTTTCTTCCTGCCCATCATTTCTTTTGCCTTCCTCATTTTAGCTTGCTTTTTGGGCTCATGCATCTTGACTTCATCTCTTTGGATCCTGTCAGCTTTAACACCTGATGCCAACTGCGTAGCCTCTGGGCATTGATAATTACATTCCCTGGAGGAATCTGCTTGGTAATCCTATCTTTTCTCATCAGGACAAGGCATAGGCCACTGCCAGCCTGTGGATTGATTGCTTTGGGTCAGGTACCATCGTTTTATCTGATGAGCTATGCCTAGAGGTGGCAGGATCATGTGATAGAAAATATAACCTCTAAACCTCAAGAACAGTTTCCCCTAGAGTTGCTACGGGCTTGACAAAATGCCGAGGCTTGCTCTGGCTAATATACTTGGGGAAGTCATCAGGCCTACAGGCAGTCATTTGAATAAGTCACAGAGCCATGTGACTTGAAGTCATGAAAATGGTTAGCACCACTAAAAAAATAAATTTAAAAATGTGTACATGACCTTTTAGGACTTGCTACTTTTAATGGGTGAGAAGAGACAGAGGTTTTAAGCCAGAGGCTAAGGTGGTATAACAAAGGTGTCCACTGTCCCTGAACAGTGGTGGGAGAAGACACGGTAGGTTCTGGCTATCTCTGCAGCACAAGCTGGACATGCTGTGGACTTTGACCAGCAAGATACAGAAGAAGGAGAGAAGCCAGCAGATCTATTTCTTGCCCTTCCTTTCCATCAAGGACTATTTCAAGAAACAGTAGTTTCACAGGCTCTGTGGAGACAACTGGCGAGATTGAGTAACCAGCTGTGTTTGCTGTAAGTTGTGACCCGTGCGGGACACATCCCCATGTTTTTGCTCTCTCTCATTTCCTCCATTACTTCTCTTTTTCTCTTATTTTTTGCTTCCCTGGGTTTCCTCTCTTCATTCCCCCAAGCATTAGCTAATCAGTTTTCAATTTATACTTCATTAAGTGTACTGACCATTGCTCACGGCACACTGGCCACCCAAAGCCACCACAGTTGGTGCTTCTCAAGGTGTGGTCCTTGGATCAACAGTATCAGATCATTTAGGGATCCATTAGAAATGTAACCTCTTAGGTAAGAGCCTTGCTCTACATACTGAGTCAACAATTCTAGTTGATTTTGATGCACACTAATGTTTGAGAATCACTGCTCTGGTCTAGAGGTAGACAGACTGTTGTCCGCAGGCCAGCTACTTGTTTATATGGATAAAGTTTTATTGAAACACAGCCCCACTTATTTGTTTACTTACAACTGCTGTTGTGTCACAGGCAGAGTTGAGTGGTTGAGACAGTCTAAAATACTTAGTGTGTAGCCCTTTAAGCGATGGTTTACCCACATTGTTCCCGTCCAACTCTACTTTTTTCCCTCACAGTGAGTTATATCCTTGTCAAGTGGTTTTTCCTTCCCAAACTTGTTTGTGCTAGCTATTCTTGGTATTGCAATCATTTAACCTAATTGCATCTCTGTATCAACCTTTGTTGTGAATTCCATCAAGAAATAGGGATTTGGAATTTTGTCTTCATGAAGAGGAGGTTGAATGTTTTGAAGAGCCGTGGGGTGAGAAGCTAGAATGTATTGGTGTGAGAGCTGATATGTATAATACAACCATAAAGTACTAGAAGGAAATAGTAACGATCCAGAAGGATTTTGCGTTCATTTTGTATTTAGACTTAGACTCCGTTTTAAAAAAGCTGGAACTGGAAATTGCAGAGAGTAAACTAGGGATATAGTTCAGGAAAGGATGGTGTTTTAGAACATCTTGAGAAGCACCATAAGCTTAGCCCCATAATAAAAGGCTGGTAAATACATAAATAACATATTTTAAATAAAAGTGTATATTTTTAATGATTTTTGTAATATAAGCTTTAAATAATTTTCTTGATCAAGCAGTCAGGATACTGACGGAGGCAGGTAAGAGGGCGTCTTTAAGGCCCATGGAGGCAGTCTTCACATGTCGTGCCCTCAGCCAACTACAGTTCCATTTTCGTCCTTTGTGAGGGTAGGAGCGGGCTTTCTCAAATGTGTTCTTTGAACTCCTGCAACAGAATCACCTTATTGAAGTCTAGATGTTTAGAAGGAGCCCCTGGAATCTTAATTTTAATGCCTCCCCGTGACTCATATACATGCAAAAGAACCAGTGCTGCAGAATAATCACCTATTTAATTATTTCTGTTCAAGTCACTAAATACAACGCAGCCCCAACTCAGAGGATTCTGTGAGATCACTTACTGCTTACTTTCTCCCAATTTCACCCATGAAAAACGTGTTATTGGGTTATTTGTGGCCCTCTTTAAATTCCTTTGGTGGGAAATAGGCAGGTTTTAGTCTGGCTCCTGTTTACAAAAGCCTCACTGGACAGTGGTTTTAAGTCGTTTGGAGGAGTCCCGGAGTTGCACCACTGAAACCCGCAAGCTGTGCAAGCCTAGAGTAGAAAATGGGATATGGACGCATGCGCGGAATGTATCTTCAAGTTTGCTTTAAACAGATGTGAGTTTGGAAAGTGGGCGCCAGACTCCGCGCAGGAATTCCAGCGTCAGTGACTGAGAGCTGCGGAGATGGTGGCGAGGTGGGGGAGCCGGGTTCCTGACTCCATCGCTCAGGAGAGCTCTGGGACAGTCCTGGGACCACGCTGCCTCCTCTTGCAGGGGCAGAGTAGGAAGGGGCCGCTTGAAAAGCCCAGGTTCCTGGGACTGGGACTTTGGGGTCTGGGGCCTGACTGATGTGTGAGAAAGCAAAAGCAACATGGAGCGTGATGTGTGTGTGTGTGTGTGTGTGTGTGTGTGAAAGAGAAAGAGAAGGGGGCAGACTATGAGAGGAGGAAACGGGGAAACCACCTCCCATGGGAAGGGCTCCCTGAAGATTCCCATGAAGCTCCCGAGGGAGGAAGAGGGAGCCTCACAAGGGTGCTGGGGCCCGAGGGCTCCTCGTCTTGTTTCCTGCTACAGCAGTTCTCAGCCACAGAGGCTCTCCTGTTCGTTGCCTGCTTGTTTCCCCACGTCCCAGCTCTGCCCTGTGGGTGGGGAGGAGAGGCACCGGGAGAGCTTGCAGAGGCAGACAACAGCTTCTCCCTAAGCAGGACTGTAGGCTTGCTTCCTACCCTGGAGGGCGAGAGTCCTGGTCCCTTGGAGTTTTTAACCCTGGGCTGGGGTGGATCAACCCACTCAGCAAATCCACAGGAACTTTGGGAAAGAAAAAATAAGTTGCATTTCAATTGCATCTTCCAGGTGGCTGGTTGGCATGCCAATTACATGCCAGGTACATGCTGGTCCCTAAGATAATGGCTGCGTAAAGACAGTCACAGAGCCCCTGAAGTACTAAGTCCCCCAAAATTTGCTGGGGGAGGGGCTTTTGGAGGCATTTGGCGATGTTACTGCCACCTGCATTTTTAACCAAATCGCTTGAAGACAAACCGGAAGAGAAAACTTCCTTGTAGCCATTGGGCCCCCAATCTGTTGCTCAGATCACCTCTCAGGGCACATACAGGCTGCAGGTCCATTGTCTGCTGGAGACCGTCTTTAGCTAAAGGTCAAACAAAATTTTCTCAGACACCCCAGGGAGAAGCGGTTAAAAACCCAAACCGTTGTCCTATGATGTCAAAGATAGTATTTGGAGCACGTAGGGGCTGACATCATTTCCCTGAACTTAACGCCATATAAATTGCCGTCTTATATTATGTCACATGCTAAGTGATCTTATCTTTTACTGTAATCCAAGGATGAAAATTACACAAAAGTATTCACCTACCTACAAATCAGGCAAACTGGCCTGCATTTTTCCTGTTCGTTGTTCCAGATCAACTTTCTACTCTTCCTCCTTCCTCTCTGAGGGTCTGTCTCGGGGTTCCTTGTCTCCTGGCTTCTGGATACAGGAGGACAGAGGGGAATCTGGGTGGGATCGGGGTGTTTTTCCTCAGTTTCTATCCTGATGGGCTCCCTCTGCTGGCCGCTTCCCAACTAAGGACCCTGCTCCTGTGGGGGCCTGGCCTCACAGCCCAGGGATGGTACCTCCTGACTGTTCTAATGGGATTCCCTGTTAGCTCTTGTGATCTCTTACACCTTTGTACACATTTATTAAGTTTTCCTCAGACTACCTAGTCTGAATCCTGTCTGCTTCTTGCCAAGGCCCTGACTGATACCCTGTTTTGCCATTTAGCACATAAAAATATAATGCATATTTAAAGTATTTTCTTCATGAGAAAACGGCTGCTGGAATCATTGGTTTACCTCTCTATTTCTTTCAACCTCATGTTAGGATTTGGGAAACTCTGTTTCTCTCAAACTCTCCAACTTAATTTTGAATTGAGGCACAACCTCGGTGTTGCAGAGGGATAACTTTGGAGGGGCTGGGGGTAAGGAGCAGAGAGAATGAGGCCCAGGACACTTCACTGCAGCTTCTGCCAGAATACCTCCCTTTTCATCTGTTTTCTAGGTTGGACGTTTTTGTAAGAATAAGTTTGTACATTTGATAAAAGGATTCTGCTGTTTAAAATGTGTGAAAATCAGTAGGCTAAGGCATAGAATATTCCATTCCCTTTAGAGTATAAATCAGTGATCTGAAAGAGCTAATACCTTATTGGCCATTACCAATTAGTCAGATCCTTCCAAGTAGGGGTTGGAGGTTTCTAGAGCTGGGATGAAGATCTTGGTCCTTGTGTTTGTAGAGACTCAAGGAAGATAACATGGTAGGAAAGAAGAAAAGACAGGGCCGAGTTCCCCATGTGAGGACAAAAAGGTCCTGTACCCATTTTCTCCTGACTCTTAGTTTGGCCAACCTATCTGAAGATGAGGGGCGGCATCACAGGGCAGAGAATGGCCCAAGAGGAAGCAATGCCTGGTGACTGGCATTCAGGTGTTGGTTATGAAGAAGGTGCATGTGTGGAGAGGGCTAAGCACCATCCGATTATTGTTCATGGCTGAGATCTGGGAATCCTGCCGTAGGCTTCCTTCTTCCTCAGTTCCACATCCATTCTGTCACCAGGCGTAGCGATGGTGTCATGTAGCGATTCTCCGTGTGAATTCATCTCAATACTGTTGCTTTTCTCCATGTCACTTCTTCTGTCTTGGGCTTTCTTCTTGTTTGTCACTGGGCTCAGTCCTTCAAGATTCATCTTAAAGGTTACCCCTTCAGACAAGTGTTCTCTAATCTTCTAGTCTAAACCAGTCCCTTGTTGTGATCTCTTACCATATTCTTTACCTTTCCTTTGTAGATTTTTTAAGATTTTCATTTTTATTTGTCAGGAAGAGAGAGAGGTAAGCAGAGGGAGAAGCAGGCTTCCCACGGAGCGGGGAGCCCGATGTGGGACTCAATCCCAGGACCCTGGGATCACGACCTGAGCCGAAGGCAGATGCTTAACCGACTGAGCCACCCAGGCATCCCTTCTTTTCTATGTCTTGACATAAGTTTTAATGATACACTTATTTGTGGTCATGGGTTTAGTGTGGGACCCTCTTAATACTTTTACTTTAGTGAGGAAGCATGACTCTGGTTACTCTTGTATTCTTGGCATATAGACCAGTGCTTGGCATAGAGTAGGTGCTCAGCAAATATTTTTGAGAGAGAAAGAGAGAACAAGCACATGTTCCTGAGCAGGGGAGGGAAGTGCAGAGGGAGTAGGTGAGAGAGCATCTTCAGCAGGCTCCA
The DNA here is from genome assembly GCF_922984935.1 of Meles meles. Taxonomy (NCBI): domain Eukaryota; kingdom Metazoa; phylum Chordata; class Mammalia; order Carnivora; family Mustelidae; genus Meles; species Meles meles. The sequence continues at coordinate 81,291,423 of NC_060077.1, read as the reverse complement.
TGCTCATTGTGGACCCCAGTGCAGGGTTTGATCTCAGACCCTGAGATCATGACCTGAGCTGAAATCAAGAGTTGGACACTTGACGGACTGAGCCAACTCAGTAAATATTTCTTAAGTGGGTGGGTTAATCCTAGCCCTTCACCCCTTTAGGGAAGCTTCCAGACTCCCAGTTCTGTCACTTCTCTCTACTGTATCACTTGAATTGTTCCCCTCCCTGCCATCTGCACTGTCATGACTCTGGTTTATGTCCCTGCTTCCTCTCCAGTCATAGCTCCTGGTTTCTCTTCTCGAGGTATATTGAACTGATTTCTAAATCTTTGGCTCCTTTTTCTTTGCTTCTGAACTTGTGCGTAGGCTGTTTTTAAAACCTGAAATCCTTGCTTCATTGTTTTTCTCCCTTCCCTTTTTGTTTCTTCCTTCCCTCCTTTTCATGGCTGACCCTTGTTCTTCATCCAGGGTTCTAAAAGATGTCACTTCCTTGGGCCCCTGTCGCCATGCCTGGGCTTCACTGTTCCTCTGTGGCTTTTAGAATTCCCTATATATTTCCATCACAGCACTTTTGTACTGTCTTCCCGTATCTAGTTGACTTGTCTCTCTTACTACACAGTGAAATCTCAGAGGAACCACGTTGGCCTTACGCAGTGCTGAGGACAGGGGAAGTTCTTTGTTCGTTCTTGTTAAATGAATGAGTGGAAGGGTGATTTTGGTGACCAGGGCGTTGGGTGTTGTTTTAGAGATAATAGAAGTAGACAAGCTGTAACTGTCAATGGAGATATTTGTTGGTTGGTTTGTTTATTATCTCATTCCATTTCTCCCTCATGCTTTTTCAAGTAGGTATCCCAACCTTGCGGTTTCTTCCCCCAGGCAAAGTTTAAAGGAAGGGTGGGTGGGGGGGGGTAGAAAGAAAGAACTACTTGGAACTCAGGGCTAATCTTGTTATTTGTTATTTTTGTTTGTTTGTTAGTTTGTTTGGTTTTTTGTTTTTAACCAAAGCTTTTTGAAGAAAGGATGCTTGCATATCTTAAAGAGGGAATGTAAAGAGGGCATTTTCAGAGGAAGAGAGATCAGAATGGAGAGATTGTTCTAAAATGGGCAAATGGGAAATATCTCTGAGTCCTTGGGGTAGAACAAGGCTGTGCGGAAACAGCGAGACCTCAAGGGAGAGGACTGTCTAGTATGTCTAGGAAGTGAGCCTGTAAGGACATTAGCATCTCCAGAGACCATGGAAGTGCTTTTTGTGGGACTGTGTACTCAGGGGTTGGGCAACGAAATGAAATAAACAAATAAAACATATATGTTACGTATATTATTAAAGACTTTTTCTTTTAACAAAATTCTTTTAGGGCTTAATGTTATGGTGTACATCCTTATTTTTAGTTGTGATATCTGTCTACTGGAACGCCTTTCCCAGGGTTCTGGGTGTGGTCTTAAGTAGGTCACAGAATAGGTGTGGGATTTTTTATTCCTTTGTTTGTTTGTTTTTTTTTTTTTTTTTGTCATAGACATCGCTGATACAGTAGATTTGCCCTGTTTTCTAGAAGGAGAAATTACAGATGGGAGGTGTTCAAACATAAAAGAAAGGCCATAAAATAAAGTGACTGGAAATAAAAATATCCAGGCTTTTGTAAATTGTTTCCTTACTTTTTTGCTTTTAGATAATTAGACTTCTTTGGCCTATTTCACTAGTTCACTCACTTATTCATAACAGTTATTTTATGTCTCCTAGTGCTGGGCTAAAAGCTGGGGTCTCCTAGCTGGAGAGAGCAGGGGCATAGCACGTTTGAGACCAGGCATGGATGTTTTAGTTCCAAACCATGTTTTCAAAATGGACTTTCATATATTCTTCTTCGTCTAAAGGGGTTTATTTCATCCAGAGCGCATGCACTAAACCAGGGCCCTGCTTTTTGGTGACACGTATACATCTGGATAATCCTACTTCTTATGTAGCAACATCAGCAACGTAGCAATCATCATTCCCATGAGAGCAAACTCTTCTGATCCAACTTTAAATACTCTCCTCTCTCCTCACTCTCCTCAGACAGGAGTGAGTATGGGTATGCCTCCATTATCTCTCTTCCTTGAGATAGCATCTTCCATGCTGAGGAAAGTGATGAACTGTGTATATTTAATCTTCCAGTTATTGAAATAGATTTATAGATTGTCAGATTTACATTATGGATAATGAATCGCCCACTGGCAACTGATAGCATTTAGTTTTTTGGAGAATTGTTAAAAATAATCCACAAAAGCTCATTGAGAGATCCAGATATGGAAGTTTCTGGCTTTTAAATGGGGCAGTTACAGAGGATACTTAAAATACCATCTGATGTTAACTTTGCACAGACCCTAAAATCCAAACTACCTGATCCATGTGGAATAGATTTGAAGATAAGGGTTCATTTTGGCCTTATAATAAATCCGTATCTTCAATGTCTCTAAAAATTGGTTACCCACTTTACAATCAGGCAACTAGAATGTTAAGCAGAGGGATGAGAGCAGTCCTTAAAACGTGAAGAACTGAACTGAATTTGGCTTTACTTGGAAATCTCTGGCTTGATTAGAACCTTTGCCCCTAGTGTCAAGTCAGACCCTAAAGGCATTAACTTTAAACTTTGTTAAGACCATCATCATTTTCCTTTTTTATTTATTCCCTTACAAACTCTGTCAAGTAAAAACAGAAACAACAAGCAAGCCGACAGACCCAACAACACCAATAAAATCAAGACCGTGCTGGCTCTAGGGTCCTTCTGTTCTGATAACGAGAACATTATACACCATATAGCATACACATCGAATAGTGTTAATATTGTTGTCTTTAGTTAGAACATTATATAGAAGATCAGAATCACTAAGGACTAGATTTATTTTTTTTTTTCTTATTAATTCCTTTTGAAAATAGGCTCAGTCAGGGGCACCTGGGAGACGCAGTCAGTTAAGTGTCCTGGTTTTGGCTCAGGTCATGACTTCTCAGGGTCATGACACTGAGCCCTGTGTCGGGCTCCACGCTCAGTATGGAGTGTCCTTAAGTCTCTCCCTCTCCTTCAGCCTTTCCCCACGGTGCACTCTCACTCTGTCTCTCTAAAATAAATAAATAAACCTTTAAAAAATATAAATATAAATTAGAAAATATAAATAAAATAGACTTAATACAAATAAATCGATACTATTCATGCCTGCTTTTCTTACCTCTTGGAGAGCCACCCTTCTACTGCAGTGGGAGATAGTTGCTGGTGGCTTCAGTGTCAGATTAAAATAACCCAGTACCTTATTCTTATTTATGAATCACAGTAATAATATAATTTAAAATATTTCTTTTCCTTTGGGGGAAGACTAATGTACTGTAACATTAAGCCTAAAAGCACTGCTCAAAATCTAAGAGTGTTGATTCATTGTTTTCTTTTTTTTTTTTTTTTTCCTTTTTTTCAAGCTTAAACTCCTGTAATTCTCCTATAACCGGTCTTCCCAGTGGGCAAATATAACCTCCAAATGGTATAAAATTCTGCAACTCATCTCTCCATTTGGAAACCAGCTAAATCTGCATATATTCTCTTCATGGGAGAATTTACCTTGCCTTCCAGGAAGGCTCCATGGTGATTTGAAAGCGTTATCTTTCAGTCTTTAGAACTCTGAGGTCTGGCTTCTTCCTCCAGGACCTACAGATAGTACATACCCTACAGCTGCCCTGCCAAGAACCTCTTCAGTTCTCAGCATTCATCAGATGGGTTTTAGTGTTAAAGCTTTCGCATTTGTTGATCTAACACTTGGAATATTTATCTTTTAGCCAGGAAATATTTGCCAGTCTGTTTTAAAGTTTCCAACCGAGATAAGAGACCATTTTTATTTCAGTATGTTACATAAAAGTGTCCTGAACTAGTTTTTTTTTCTTTCTTTCTTTCTTTCTTTCTTTTTTTTTTCAGTTGGAAACTCCATGGAAATAAATATGCTTGAGAGTTAAGGAGTGTCAGGCCGGAGCCTAGATTAAGTGTGTGTGGGCTGTTGAGGCTGATTGTCCACATTCTGCCTTAGCCAGAGTTATGGGGTTGGGTGAGTAGATTGCAGAGTTTGGGATAAAAATGGATTGAGCACTTGGCAGCTCCATTCAATTCAAGATGTGAAGTATGCTCAAACACTCCTAAAGAAAATTTGACCACTTTGCGTGGGGTTTATCTCTGATCCCTGGGATTGTAAACCCCCATCAGAAGACCCAAGTTAATGATCGCGTGTCTCAACTCTTCCTCCATGTGGAGCTTGCATGTTTCCTTTTAGGGCAGCCTTCCCCCACCCAACCCTTCTCCTCTGACTCCACAGAACCCTCGGCGCACCCCTCTTCTGTGACACCTTTCACATGATGCCTAGCTTAGCTGTTCGATTGCTCGTTCCCCATCACTGGAACATCAACATTTTGGGGATGTTATAGTCTTGTTTACCTCATCTATAAAGCCCAAGAACCTCTATCGTGGTTTAAAACAAATGCTGGTTGTTAAAGTGATAAATGCATGAATAAAGTTGAAGAGGTACCATGTTTGAAGTTGAATTGGCGGCCAGGGCTGCCCATGAGATGGAGGGGAAATAGTTCTAAGACTTGTGTGCATTCATGGAGGAGCACAGGCAGATCTGGTTGTTACCCAACTCCTCTTATCTCTGTTCTTTCTGATCAGATAGGACCTGTCTGGGTCATGCTTATTGGCAGGCAGAAGCTGATAATGACTCTGGAACGTCTCTTACCTAGAAGCTCTTAGCTGTTTTTATAATGCAGCTATCAGAACTCCCACTGGCTCATCTTGGCAATAAAACACGGCCCTGCAGAGATTGTGTTTTCCTAGGAGGTGATCTTACTTTGTAGAGACCCAGCTGTGCTACTCAGGATCTATGTGGCCTTGACCACAATGCTTATGTCTCTGAGTCTCTATCTTTAATAAAATGTGGCCTGATCTATGAAATTCAAGGTGTTGTGAGGGTTAAGTGAGGTTTACTATGAATCACATCAGTTACATTGTCCTGCACATGGGGATGTCTCCAGACGAAGCTGCTTTCCCTTGTGTTGCCCCTCCTCTCACACGCTCATTCTCTGTGATGGCCCGCATTTCTTTGCTGAATTGTATGTTCCTTGGGAGACAAGAGCTCCTGAAAGGCAGGCTCCTTCCCTGGAGTGACTGCAACAAAGCTATTGTGTTTCTTTCTGTCTGGGCCCCTTCTTCTGAATCCTCATGTTTCTGAAGAGTTAGGCTCAGGACAGAGGTCACCAACTTCATCAGACTCACCCATGATCCTAGATGATAACAATGGCCTTTGAATCAAGGTGGCTCATTGGACTTGGGATTCAGGGGTAGGCGGGTGGGTGAAGGTGCCATCATAAGCAGAATCTGGTGCTTCATAGCAGGGGAGGAACAACACAGACATTCAGAGGTTTGGAGTGATTTTCTGCGATCAGGCCAGTGGGCAGATGACACTCATGTTTAAGCAGACAGTGCCCTGGTCCGAAACTCCAGGAAGTCTGAGTAGTCTACATGCAGAGTAGAAACCCATGTCCCCTCATGTACATTGATATCCCATGAAATCTGTTGCTTCTGTGTGAGAGCATCGAAGGGGGCTTTGGCTTCTTAGAGGAATTACAGCAAGTTAGTTTGACAGGTTAATTAAGACAAATCATGGAAGGAAGCAAAAAAGGTGTTCCAGATAGCCAGTCAGGGCAGGAGGATCTGGAGTTAGTGCCTGGTACCTATCTAATTAGGATGGCGAAGCCTTATAGGAAGAGACTTGACTCCATGGATTGGCTTTTTCCTTTCTATACCACTGAGTCTAAACCAGTCCGTTTAACATAATAAATGCGAAATAAGTATTTGGTGGTTGAAGCTGTGAATTAATGCTAGAGAAATAAGCAGAGAGTATCAGGAAGAGCTTGAAACTTAGCTAGGACTGATTAGCAATATGGTTTTCATTGTGTGAGGCCAGCAGGGGTAAGGGATATTCTGGATCTAAATGAAGGCAAGAATTCAGATTTGGAGAAGTAAGATAGAGGAACAGTTACTACAACGGAGAACAAGACTGAATCTTACATATGGTATATTAGGTATGATTCTGGTTAAGAGTAGGTTCAGAGTAGGTTAAGCACCTTAAGAATAGGTTCAGAATTGAACCAAGCAAGAAGTTTGGTTTCTGCCAAATCTTAGGCAGAGTAATGTTGTATACATTTAAAATAAAGTCAGTGATTTCACATGTGAAATAGTTTTCTGAGTTTTTGAGCCAGATGCATTAAAGTAGAAAAGAAATATACTTTGTATTTAAAAGACCATGTACATCTATTGATCACAAGATGCTGTACTAAGAACATTACATATATTAATTGACTTAATCCTTGCAACTCTATGGAACAGATTCTGTTATAATTCCATGTTACAATGAGAAAACTCAGGCCAAGAGAGCTTAAATAACTTTGTAAAGGTCTTAAAGGCTTATCAGTGGCCATGTTGGGATTCAAATCCAACAAGTGTGGCTTCTTCATACACTCTTGGGACCCTTTACTTTCTGTGGAGAAATGACACACCATCATCCTTGGAATTAGGAATTTATAATCGTGCCTTTGAAATATAATTCCTCTGTGAGTTGGGGATTCTAAATTAAGCAAATAATTTGACAACTGTTTATTTTGGCTATTTGACACAAACAATAATTGATCACTTTGTACCAAGAAGACCTTGTGAAGTCAACAAGCCCAGGGATATATTGAACTCGTAAACCCATAACATTTATATTTGACTTATTTGATAAAGGAACTAATAAAAAATAATGCCATCAGTTGCTCTCTGTATTGCAAGTAATATTAAACCTTTATGGCATTCTTTGAAGGATCAATTTTGGCAACCAGGGAACTCTCCCAAGCTTTAATTACTGTTGAATTTTAAAACAGGAAAAAAATTATGTGGTTACATAGACTATCATAAGGATAAAAGACATTTACACTAATTTGATCTTTTGCAGTAATTTATTTTAGAATTCTCAGTGGTAACATTCATCTTCAGTAACTTATTTGAGGTGATATGAGATTCCGAAAGTATTTTTAGAATTTTATTGTAATCCAGTGTGAATTATCTATCTTTATTTGAATGTATAAAATAGGCACTTTTACAAAGTGGCAAAAAGCATTCCTGATAGCCTAGACATTAAAGCAAAATGGTTGGCATTTGCTGGGTTTATTTTATTAATTTTCATTCTTTTTTGATGACTTTGAAAGTAAACCTCTTATTGTAATTTAGATTTTCATATACAAGTCCAGGATCGAAATTAGTGTTAATGAAAACGAAACCATGTCCTAATTGTGACATCATTTATTTCTGCAATGGCATCACTTCTACATTTGAATTTTATGCCATGCAAATATCACCTGAAAAGGAAAAGGAGTTAGCCATGGATTTATCACTTAGATAATAACGGGAACATGGAGATCATTTAGGGCTAATATTTCCCATGTATAATAATTACAGTAACTGGTTGATGGATAGATCCTAATAGTGTTGGGCTGAAAATCCAGACTGAAGTCATTTTAGGCATCTTTAGAATTTGGAGTGATTGGGAGAATTGGTGGGCCAGGGGAAGTGTCACCCACAAATTAGCCCTTCATGACAGCAGTTAGCGTTGGCTTTGCATGCCGAATAACTCCATGTACTCTCATTTTTTTTTTTTTTTCAAGTTATGTATGTTGAAATGTTACTCACTGTGAAAAAGATTCCTAATGAGAACTTTAGGTATAATTCATGCAGGCTTGTGTCTGGGCAGAATGAATCTGGTCACAAATAGTGAATGATGGATTTTTTTGTACCAGGTGTTGGGAAGGCTTTTGTATTAAGACAAACTCCTGTCAATAGAGGAGTCTCTGGGAATAGTGTAGTTACAATAAAGTGATTGGTACAAGGTCTAACCTCTACATGGTTCTGTGGGATTTAACCTCCTACCCCCCCCCAACTCTTTTCTCCCTTTCATTGCATTAATTACCTTGGAAGGTACAAGGTGAGCTTTACCTTCTTTAGTAATATAGGTTGTAAAATATCTGACCGTCACCTGTTTTGGAGAGGCATGGCTTCATCCTGGAGAGACCGAAGCATAGGGTTCAAATCAGAGGAGCCTCTGACACCTAAAACCTCTCACTTCGGGCCGGCAGTGGTATCTGAGTGTTGTTCTGAACATAGGGGTTATAGTGAGACAAGACAAGCTTCAAAGCCATTGGTGGGGTTTTATTGCTCTTTGACTACTTAAAACTATAACAGTTATAGTTTACAAGTAGGATTATATATTATAAAGCACAGTTTAAAAAATTGAAGTTACAGATATCTTGATTACTGAAAACATTATATATACGTGGTTTAAATAATTTGCAGTAAGGGTGCTTGCTTTGTGGTCGTGTATAATCTTTAGAATCTGGAAACACTGAAGACTCATGTCTCCAAATCACTGATGGCAATCAGAGATGTAGGGAAGAAAGCTAATAATCTGATCTTAATTTGTGCTTTCATCGTTGCTCTCACAATTATGTAGGGCTACAAGGTGCAATTTCCTTTCCAGACTAAAATCATCTGGCCATCTTCCAAATTTTGAGGGCTTACTGTTTATTCACTCAAGAAGCAGAGTGGACTTAGAATACTTTCTTAGGAAAAATCCTGGTTTTGCCTGTGGGTACTTCCTTGTCCATCCATGCCAGTGGGAAGCCCAATGGGATTCTTCAGTGACTCTCTATGAACGTTGATCTTACCCTTTTATTGTTTGTCTACACTGTCTGATCTACCCTCAGTCACCAGCTTAGAAATGCTTCACCGAGCTGTTGGCAAATATGTAACCTTAAATTGCCAAGAGTTTATCAAAGTCAAGTGGAGAGTGATAATATTTGTTTGTATTCATTCAGTCTCAGGGGTGCCGAGTTGGGTTGTGATCATTGTTTCATGATGTAGAGTAACAGCCTTTAAGGATATTTTTTTAGAGGACATACATTTAGTACCTCCATGACTTGGGCTCAAAATGATTTCAGAAAGTTTCACATATAGTCATACAGTTGCTTTGACTGAATTTCATTTTGGTGTTCTATCTCAGTCTTCCAGGATACTGCTGGAAAGCCTGACTACTGGAACGGCTGTTGAACTTGCTATAGAACTATTATTAGGTCTGGTTCTAAGATTTGAAGTCAGATAAATCGGGCTAGAGACCCAGCTCTAGCACTTTAGACTCTTTTAAAAAGTGAACATTTAAGTTTTTGCATACCTATTCCTCCTACTTCTGGAAATCATAACCATTTCAAATGTGAATTGTATCTAATCAAGTATCCATTGAGCAATTCTACCCTTAGTTTATGTGGCTGGAGTGGAGCCGATTCTACTTTTCCCATGTGTGGAGGGGCCCGGTCAATCAGAATATCTCAGCTACCTTACCATAATAATTGAATTTAAGGATGGGGATGTGACTCACTTAAAGCTAATTTTAGTACTTCTAGAAGAACAAGAGGCACTGGATTTCTTTCTTTTTTTTTGAGTCGTGAGGTTTTGCTATTTGGGCTGCTAGTGGCCATTTTGTCCCTGTGAATGAAGATCCTTCTTCAGAACCAAGGCATTCATTCTTCAGCGTCTGGGAGCACTGGCTAACAGTTGCCTTTCAGCTGAGTCCTTCTCTGGGACTTATCCTCCACTGAAGGACCTGCCTTGTCCAAAGTTATGCCCCCTTCCCTCTTGGTTGGTGTGGGATGTAAAGGCCCAGGCCCTGTGCTTCAACATGGGATAACTCTGAAGGGCTGTCCCAGCTCCAGAGCTTCTTTGGGGACCTACAAGGAGACTCTATTGAAACAACCACACGGCTTAGCTCCTCCCTCTTCTCATCCACTTCCCTTACTCCTTCATGAGTAAGAGCACACACCAGTCAGTCTCCCACACACAAGTCGCTGTCTCACTCTGTATACCATGACAGCTGACCTACGACACCACTCATTCATTTGCGTATTTGTTCATCTATTTACTTATCTATCCATTTATCCAGCATCCATCATTCACCATGTATTTATTCATGCACCAAAGGCTTATTGTTTTTTTTTAAAGATTTGTTTGTTTATTTATTTGAGAGACAGAGGGAACAAGAGCATGGGGGGTAGGGGCAGAGGGCGAGGGAGAAATTGAATCCTCAAGCAGATTCCCTGCTGAGAACGGAGCCCAATGTGGGGCTCAATCCTATGACCCTGAGATTATGACTTGAGCTGAAATCAAGAGTTGGATGCTTAATTGAACCACGCAGGTGCCCCAAAGACTCATTGGTTTCTCATATGTGCCAGGAGTAGTGGAAGATTTGGGACATGTTTTAGGATTAGCTAGCTAGTCATGTCGTAGAGAGAAAGGGAAAAAAGAAGGAAAAAAGGAGGAAAGGAAGAAAGAAGAAATAATAAAAGAGCCGAAAATATCTAAGGTGTGAGGTATTGCAAACATTTATTAAAATCCTGTTTAAGCATCCACTGTGTGTCTTGAAAATAAGAAACTATATTTGCTCTGTAATTGCTCAAATCATACATCTTTTACCTTGATTAGCAATTTCAATCAACCAAGACATTACTGAGCATTTTCAAATAAAAAGCTGCATATTTCTCAACCAGAAGACCTCTATTCAACCTTTTTATGTTTTAAACACTTTTGGTTTGTTAGCATTGGGGGTGTCATTTCTTTTCTTTTCTTTTTTTTTTTTCCTTTCCTTTTCTTTCTTATTTTAAAGGTTTTGTTTATTTATTTGACAGTGAGAGAGAGTACAGCAGGGGGAGGACAGGCAGAGGGAGAAGGAGACGCAGGCTCCCTGCTAAGCAGGGAGTCTGATGCAGGGCTGGATCCCAGCACCCTGAGATCATGACCCTAGCTGAAGGCAGACGGTTAACAGACTGAGCCACCCAGGCACCCTGGTGGCATCATTTCTTATAAAAACAGTAATTTCTCTAAAATGCAGAGCTCTACAGATGTGAATAAAAGGAGATGTTTAAGGTGTTTTCTGGTCTTTTAGATTTTTTAAATCTGATTTTAGTTTTGTGCCCTTTGATTTTTAAACTTCCTTCCCTTTTGGTTTTCTGTTCATCTACATCTAGATTAAACTACTCGATTTTGACATGAAATTCAAAAATAGATTTTTGAACGTAGCTGCTAAAAAATAGCCTTGGTCAGATGTCTGAAAAGCTTAAGCTTACGTAAGCTCAGAAGAGCAATAGGCTGTTTTCTCGAGAGCCACCTCTGAGGGTTAGTGTTGGCTGACATAAGCCTGTTGATACAAGGTGGAGCAACTTGAACTAGTGGAGGCAAAGTGTGCTTCTGTCTCGAGGATTTTGTGAATTTCCGTTCTATAATGCAAGATAGTCCTCTGCAGCATTTCCACATCAGCCATCTCAATCTATTGCCTTTGTTTGATTTCTGGGTTGGCAGACCCATGTAGTCCCTGTGGGATCTTGCCTTCTGTTTCTTCTGCGGGTTCTCCTTCTGCCAAACAAATTTTCTTGCTGCATCACAAAAGCTAAAGCCAGTCAAAAGAGGCTTTATCACCATATTTGGACAGAAATACAATATCAGAAATTACAGTGGCTGCTTTTGCTTCTAATGGCTGCCAACGGCTGTTGCCCCTCTGGCCATCTGGTGGCATGCTTTTCTTTCCTCTTCCTTTATGGACCACGTGGTAGTTTCTGTCTCCCTTTTTCTCTCTCTCTATTCATTTTGCCCACCGCTCTCATCCACTTAAGTCTTATTAAGGACATTGTCAGAGTCAATCACTATTGTGTGCAAAGTATTTGAAAGTCCTTAGAAAGAGAAGGGACATAAGCCTCTTATGCCAAATAAACATTCTAAGGCCACACTGGAATCATTTGGGAAGGAAAAAAAAAAAAGCACAAGATTGCCCTTTCTGTGACAAGTTGCTATTTATCTAGATAATGAGATGCACTCTCAATAAATCATGTATATTAATTTAGTGTGAATTTACTTGGCTCTATGGAGTTATCCTTTTGAGATCCAAATATAATAACATTACAAATATACTTTTTAAGGTTCTAGAATCAGAACCAAACATGTACGTGTTAACTGCACATCTTCCTATATAACATGTTGATATTAGTGGCTTGTCTGACTCACGTTGGGCTTTGCGCACGGCTACCCCTGCCTTTGCTCCAGAGAGTGTCACCATCAGCCAACAACCACACCACTCTATGGGCCTTGAGAACAGGAAGTGAGGAAGGAGCCTATAGCTACTGAAATTTACAAAAAGAATTTTAAGTAGGCAGATTTTAATTACCCCAGAATAGAACTTGGCCGGCACACCAAATTGTTCTTCCTCCTACTCATTTTGGAATTTCTGAAAAGGAAAAAAAAAAAAAAAAAGACACACTAAATTGGTGCACATATTTATATTCAAAAATATACCTGGCTCTAGTCCATTGCACTTGATATCAGAAGTTAACAACTTTAATTTTCAACTCTAGATCAGTCGTTAGATTGCATACAGAGAGGTCGCATATGGCTAATTCATCTGTAAGTGAAAACTCTTACCATACCTGGCCGGTCAGTCTGGATAGATTATCTATCTGTCCATCTATCATCTGTGAAATTACCATAATATCAGGTTAGGCAGAGAATCCTGGGTGGAGTGGGTTCTTTTTGTGTTCTTGCCCATTCCTCTGAAATAGTGTTTCTTAAAGTGCAATCTATGTACCACCTGCTTTGAGTTTCCAGTAAGAAATTCACATGCCCGGGCTTCACCTACACCTGCTGAAACAGAAATCCTGGAGAGCTAGGTCTGGGAACGTGCATTTAAATGCACTCCCAAAGTAATTCAGGAGTACATTATATTTTGAGGCCCACTGCTCTAAGACACACAAAGGACTTTTCCCATAGGACCCAGTATAGATCTGTAAATTGAATTATATAAAAAATAATTTTGCTTATTAAAAATAGTTTGAAAAGCCTAAAGCACTGTAGAGTCATCCCGTTCCAGCTGCCCTTCAAGCCCAGGCACCCTCTTGAGTGAGATGGGTAAAGCAGCTCTTTCTCTTTCTCTCTCTTTCCTTTCTCTCTCTTTATACCTTCATTCTCTGAGATTTTCACATGTACCATGGCACAAAGGTACTTATTTGTTGAGATTTGCTTTCAGCTGTTCCAGGGAATGGCCTTGGTTCCATTTCTAGCAGCTCAAGAGGTGGGAGAGGAGGAAGACTAAGGGCTTGAGAGTAAAGACAGACTTGGGTCCACATTTCATCTCTCCTGTTTTCCTTCTGAGTCTTCTCGGGTCATTGAAAGAATGCCTTTTGAGTCCTGTGTTCCTCATCCCTAAACAAGGGGAAATGATACCAACTTCGAAGGGTTGGTTATGAGGATCAAATAAAATAATATATCCAGAGAGTTCAGTACAGTTTGACAGAGCTCAGTAAATCGTAACCAAGCCTGGGACAGAGGTGTTTCACTAGGACAGAGGGGAGCAGAGACCCCTCCTTGGGTTTGATAAGGACGTTCATCAAGACAGTCATATGCCACTCAACACGGAATCTTGTCTGCCGCGTCCCCAGCCTGTGCCAGCCCCCGCACACCTGGAGCTGGACCAGGTCTGTGCCCCACCTAGAACCCCCCAGTCCCTTTTTCTTGTTCTGTGGGCTCCTGTGCCCATCGTCCAGCTTCCACGTGCTACGATTCGAATGACTCACACCTGTGACTTTCTTTGGGGCCCTGCCCTTGGTGTCATGGGGTTGCTTTGCCTGTACACCCGGAGAGAAGAAAGTGCCTAGGCGTTTCTGTCGCCACCTCCCTCCCTCAGCCAGTGGTCGGTGTGTGAGCGGAAGCCCATCTCTTTTGCCTGGAGGTGGGATCCACTGTGGGGTACAATTCACACTCCTGAATTCTCTGCAGGAGCAGGCTGAGGCTAGGACTTGGTTTCTCTCCCTCGCTCCCCTCTCCCTTACTGAGTTTCCTGGGAGCATTCCTTAAGAGATCACTTGCACACAAGCTCTCATCTCAGTGTCTGCTTTTGGGGTTCCTTAGTAAGGCACATCCACATACCCAGGCTTGGACTTTGCAGAATGTTCCCTGTTCTCTGCAGCCCTGAGGTCACACATAAACTGGTTTCCTCCTTTAGGTTTGAGTGTTCAGAATAGGGATAGGCAGGGTTCAGGTAGTAAATATTTTGGGCTTTGCAAGCTGTATACGGGTCTCCGATGCTCTGCTGACCCCTGGTTTAGGACAGATTGCCCTTTGCCTTCACTTCTGAGTCGCCTGTGTGTTTTTATACTAATGCCTGCCTGTCCCTCACTAGCTTTTCATTGCTAATGATGGCTGGCCCAGAATGAATGGTATACCCTTCAGTATATTTCTGGAAATTTCTGGAAATAAACTGAAAATATGAGGCTCAGCATTCCTGCTAACACCTGGATCATGTGCCTGATCTCCAGATAGTTGTTTATTTGTAAGTTACCAGTGTTTGTATTTTAATGGTCCACAGCCGTGTTAATATCAGAAAGACAGAATTTAGATCTATGAATCCTGTGGAAAGCAAGCAGTACTGACACCCAGAAGAGTCATTAGTATTTTGTAGTCTTTGCTTTATTGTTTTGCCTCAAACGAGCAACCTTCAGTGGATTGTTGACATTAATCCTGCTCTGATACCAGTTTATTTACTAAGTGACAGAAATTCAGCATTAGCAGAGGTGAGAAAGGCTTATTTACATTCAATATTACTTGACATCTTTGTAATTTTCCCTTTTCATGACAAAGGGAGAATATTTACATTAAAAACACATCAGTAACCTTAGTAATCTCCTTGAGCAGACAGGGGTACATAAAATCAGGAAGCGAGCTAAGAATGATGGGAACTCAAATGCTGTAAAGCCTGTTTCAGATAAATCTTAAAGCAGTAAGATTAGAGAAAACCGTGCAACCATAATTAGACCGGGCAGGTCAGGAGACACAAGGTGGTCTCCAGCTTTATCTTCATGAGGGAAATCACTGTTTGAAGACCGGAAAGAAAGCATTACCTGCATCTGAGATTCAGACCATGGCAATGAAAGAGTTAAGGATGTCAAGCCAGTCCATCCAGAGTAGTTGTAATATATCTGAAAGTAAAGTTTTTCTAAAAAACGGAATTTCTATGTAGTATAAATTTAAATTTTGTCATTAAATAATTCTTTTTGCTCTAAATAAAATCAATATTGGATTGCAACACCCACAGCGTAGAATGCATTAGAACATTGGGATATAATTTGTACTGGAGACATATTCACAACCCTTTCAACTTGTCTTGCAAGTGACAAAACAGAAATAGTGGGGTTTGTGCATATGTCCAAGAAGCTTCTAGGGTTGCCACATCCTAACTTTATTTCTCCTAAGAGCGGGTTTGGGACATGGGCACCCTGGTAGCAGCATCATGGTGTGAGATGTCTCCTGGCAAGGAGGCCTGTGGGGCAGAACTCAGACGCTTTAAGGGTATCAGGTATCATCGACGCTGATTGAAACTTACTCAGTGCTCTGCCCCTGTTCTCTCTGGGAACGGACATATTAAATCTGTCCCAAAGTTCTGAGGAGCTATCCTGAAACCCCCCAAAGCTTTTTAGAGTAAGCTTTGTCAAAAGCATCTCCCTTAGTAAATTTCAGTTGCCCTTTTCTTTTAAAACTTGGCAATAAAAATAAGAGTCCCAGAGAAGTGTAGATTAAAGTAAAGAGGGAAATAAGATGGGCAGAATCCTTACTCTAGGCTGATGTCTTTTAATAAGGAACTTAAGACTTTTTTCCTGGGAAGTTATCTTGACATTGTTTGGGGAATTACATCTTGGACTACGCGAATACACGTTGCCCTGACTGTGTACGCAGGTAAACTATGATATCACGTAATATGTTATAGTTTTCTGACGTCTGCTGAGTCCCTGGCCCTCTGGCACATGGTGGGGGGCATGCAGGACCTACCTGGCCACACTTGCCAGGACATCTCAAGGGTCAGCTCTCAAGCCCGAGATGACACGGAGCTGGCGGGTTCCTCTCAGTGATGCTGGAATACGAAAGGGCATTCTCTACAGCCTGGTGAGAGGCTCTGGGTGAAAAGTTGAAGGTTAATCACAGAACAAGCTGACACAGAGTGAAGCCTGGGAGCAGGGTCCCGGCTTCACAGAATAGTCCTTTCATGTCTGGTTAGAAATTCGCTTAAAAAAAAAAATCGCTAAATAAGTGTATCTCAGAAGTATTCATGCGGTAGGATCAGATGGGGTAGGACAGATGGGGTTGAAGTTGATTTTCATTTCCCCGATCTGGAAGTAAGAATTCCCTTTGCGATTCATATTCAGCTCTCTAGCTTTCTTTTTCTCTATTCGGGGGATCATGGCTTTCTTTTCTGTCAGAACACTTAAGATTTTTCATCCTAGTACCAAATATGATTGATTTTAACTATTGGCATCTCTGAACCTTACTCTTTATCTTTCCTTTCTGTATCTTCTATGGGTATTTTTTATAGCTTTTCATTGTTACATGGTGAGAAGTTTGATTAGTCTTGTTGGTTGGGCGCTTTCGGCAAAGGTGAAGATGACGGACACTCGCCTCAGCCTGCTGGCGCTGCTCACACGTGTTCCTGACTCTGACAATTTGAACTTGGTGGTTGAGACTTTCCCCTTGTGAACTCAGTATTTATCTGTGGCTCCCAGGTGACCTGAAGAGGTGACACGGGAAAATCTGTACGTGAACAGTTAATTTGGCCGTATTTCGCAGCTGGGGAAGAAGAGCATCGTGCGTACGAACAACCTCTAAGCCATGGGGCTCCATCTGTCCTTTGTGTCTTGAGCACAGGAGGGTCGGGGGCGGGGGGGACAGTGAGAATCCAATGTTTGTTCTTGTGTAAAGCCACAGAGCTCCCCCTTTCCACATCCGTCTTATTTTCCCACATCCTGGTACAAACAGACAAAAGTTGTTATTACAGAAGGTGAAGTGGATAGCTTTAATACATCACATCCACTAGGATGACGGCGTAATTGCTACTTTTATGTTCATTTTACAGTGAATAGTAATTAGCCTTTGGCCCATTACAGTGTGTGAACATAGAATTACCCACATGCTCTTGCCATGTCTCGTTCACTTAAACTATGTGCCTAAATCTTTATCAGAAAAAAACTCCTTACTCATCTCCCAGCTGGTGCACTACTTCAGATACGTTCATTTAGGAAAGACACACCCTTGAGGATGACAGTCTCGCAGTTTTCCCTCAGGGCAGGACAAGGAGTTTTAAAGATGCTTTTAGTTACTGTCGTTGGTATAGGTCACATAGCTTTTTGGAAATAAATGCTCACCACTTCCTGTAAAGACCAAGTTCTCTTTTACTTTTTTTCGTGGCATTATTCGTTTGGCTATTAGCTGATTTATGAAGATAATTCGATAACTGTGTTACAAAATCAATGTGTGTGCTCAGTCCTTGAGAATAGGCAGGTCGATGATGAATAACCTTTGCTGATTTGTAGCAAAAAATTTCCCTCTGGAGGAAATGGGACCTGAGGTGAAATAATCAAGATTGTCACCAAATAAAGCAAAGAGGAAAGCTTGCCTCTTTGTAAAGTAAAAGTAATATCTATTTGCACGTTCTAGAAATGAGTCAAAGATTCTGGGGTAAGCTAGAACCTTAGGAACAAACTTGGAGAACAATTGGTTGAACCCTGTCAGTTACAGAAGAGAAACTGCAGGCTTAAAATGTAAAGTAGCTTGCCTCTTGTTGGAGGAAACACTTCTTTCTTATAATATGTTAAGTGGCTCCAGCATCCAAAAAAAAAAAAAGGTTTGCTGATGCTTTAAAATTTTCATATCTGAGGTAGAAGAGAAACAAGTAGCTTAGTTCTTGGCTTAAAAAAAAAAATTCCTGGGGCGCCTGGGTGGCTCCGTGGGTTAAGCCTCTGCCTTTGGCTCAGGTCATGGTCTCAGTGTCCTGGGATCAAGCGCCACATCAGGGTCTCTGCTCAGCGGGGAGCCTGCTTCCCCCCCGCCCCTCTGCCTGCCTCTCGGCCTACTTGTGATCTCTGTCAAATAAATAAAATCTTAAAAAAAAGAAAATTCTTGCATGGAATTCTGCCATTGCTTTACTTCTACACATATGGTGCTGCTTTTGTTACCAAGAGGGAGGAATCGGTCACTATTCGGGAGCCCCAGCCACTGGCTAGTTTTTAGGTTCTGAGTCCAAAGACATAGGTAGGTGTATTGGTTTCCAAGGGCTGCTGCAATACATTACCAAAAACTCAGTGGCTTAAACAGCACAGATTTATTATCTTACAGAGCTGGAGGTCAGAAGTCAGCAATCAGTTACAACTGCTCTAAAATCAAGGCACCTGCAGGGCCGTGTTCGGTCTGAAGCCTGGAGGCAGCATCTGTTTCCTTGTGTTTTGCAGCTTCTAGAGGCTTCCTGCATTCTCTGGCTTGTGGCCCTTCTTCCTCCATCTTCAAAGCACTTCGTTTTGTCCTCCTCCCATCTCCGGGTCATTTACTTAATCCCATCTGCAAAGTCTCTTTCATCATTGGGGAAGGTATCCATAGGTTTCAGGGATTGGAAGGTGGACATCTTTGCGGGAAGGCGGGTGGGGGGGGGAGGCGGCGGATGCATTATTCTGCTCACTATAGTAGGGCCGCTGGAAAGGAGCAAGGCCTCCAGGACAACGGACAGTGTGGCACGTCTGTCGAGACCGTGGCAGCCGTCGCTTTAGCCGCTGTTTCCTCGGTTATGTGTCAGGAAGGCTAGCGGGTTATACTCGAAGCCTAACTGGTCTCTGCAGGTCCCAGCTGCTGTGTCCCGTTGGTGCAACTTGTCACCTGCTGTCTCTGACTGAGCAGGTCGGGGGGCTTGGGAAGCTGAAAACCAAGTACTGTAAGAGGCGTTTGAGAGGTCCCGCCTGGTGCGATGGTCACAGCGGTTTAGAAGCTGTAGGGAGCTTCCAGCTGAAGCCCTGCTATCTGGGCTAGCTAACATGTATAAGGCTTATACTTGAGAGGAAATAAACATCATCTTTAAAAAACCTCATCTTAAAATCTTTGCCTTATTTTTTTGACCTGCGAATTGAAACTCAACTGTTTCACGACAGAAACATCAGGAAGGACAACGAGGAAATAAAGTGTCTATACACAGTCTGCTAATTACATTTGTGGTTCATTAATATCTTGTTTATGAAAAAAAATCCGTGTGAGACCTTCAGGGTCTTTTCTAACTCAGGGGGCTGTATAAAATTATCTCAATTTAAATAGCATCTTAGAAGGTTTAGCGTCCCTTGGTAAAGATAAAACATCTCATTATTATCAATTAAAGGACTCCTGAAGTCTTTGAAAAGAGGACTTGTTTGCTTAAAACACGTGAAGGTCATGCTCACCCTGTAATAGTCAATGAGGAGTAGTCATTTGTTATTTTTAAACAGGCTGTCATTTAGCCATTATGAAGATGAATAACATTTGTTATTACCTAATAATCTTCCTGTTGATTACAGAGAAAAGACACTTGCAGACACCTTATGTGCCTTTCTTAGTTGCTAGATTATTAATGCCTTTTGATTAAATTCTGTAAACACAAATTAAGGTCTTTGTTCTCTAAATTTTGAGCCTGGCATCCAGGCTGCTTAACCATGCCTTGGTCCGTGGTATTTTGACTTGCATATGTTATTTGCCTACTGTTGGTGCAATGTTGCAAAAACAAAGTTCATTTTTTTAATATCAAACAGATTGTCAATGGATCATATGCTGCCTCTATTAAGGTTAGTTTTTGGATGTCTGCCTTCTTGAAGAGAGTTAATGAAGCTATAAGTTACCTGTGTGCCTTCATTTGGAGTCAGGCCTAATTATCTGGATCTTGGCCACATTATTGTCCGAGCCTATTTCTAAAGCAGATGGAGTCACTCAGGAATGACTTCATTTGTATTAATTTGTTGCACTGTCTTCTGCTATTCATCTCAGAAGAACTGTACAGCCTTTGTCACTGAGAGCAGGGGACGACAAAAGAATTTTAGTCGGAAATTAAGAGAGAGATCTACTCCTTCCATGTACGGATACTGATGTTCCAACCGAGAGGAAGTTGAGTAGTAGCTACGGGGCAGTGGAATGGTGTGAGACGGTGACTGAGCTCCCGAAGATTCAGGAGCTCTCATTTTTTAGAATAAGTCGGATGACAGACATATTGATCCAGCACTTTAAAAGGGAAACTCTCTGGAGCTTTTTTTTGCTGTTGTCAGTCTCTCACCCGGCTCTGGAGAGCCTTAGAGGGCGATCTCTGAGAGAAATCTCCACGTTGGCTGACTCTGAGCTTCTTGTAGCTTGTTGGAAAGAACAATCACTTTGTTAGTGATGGATCAGATACCTGATCTCCTGGTGAGGAGCTGAAGGGTGGTCACAGTTCTGCCTTGGATCCCCACTGTGGCCATCTCCAAGGAAAATAGCAAGGACTAAACTCCATGTTCATGTTCATGTTCATAAGCTTTCTGTGGAGATAGGTTGGGTTTGGTTTCAAAGATAAGAGAATTTGGCTTTTTTGTTGGCAAGTGATAGTGGAGGTTTCTTTTGCTACTCTTTTGGCAACGATTAAAAATCATCCCTAGCTTTGTCAAAGAACAAAATTTGACTGAGTAAATTTAAAGATCCAACTGGCTTTTTAAGCAGCCAGTTGTCATGAATTGGACAGCATCCCCTAGCAAGCAGAAAGGACCCCAGAGGAGCTGTATGAAGGGGAAAGTTTTTATAGGCAGAAGGGGTAAGGAAAAAGCAGATTACTTCATCTTCCTCTGGGGGATGGAAAGGGTCTATGTGACAGATTACCTCATTGGTGCTGACCAGACAATTCCAGACTGGTTAAGACAACATTTCTGGGAAAGGTTGTAGGTTGGGTATTAAACCTTGGTTTGGTGACGTGGGTTTAGCACAAGTAACTCCATTACAGGCCTGTTTCTGCTTTTTTAACACCTTTCATGTGGTCAGCAGGATACGTCAGTTTAGTATTAAAAACCCTTAGATAAAGAGTAACAACTTTATTCAATATCTAAATTGCTATTGGCAAATACATGAACTCTAATGATTCCACTAACTTACCCTAATTATGAAATGTGCAATTAGAATGTGTCTACATTGATATCAAAGTATCCAAATGAAAAGAAAATAGATGATCTTATCATCAACGTAATGACAAGTATTCATTGATCTGAAGAACCCAAAATACAGAGGCCATTTCTTCAAAAGAATTTTTTATTTGTCCTTGAGAGAAATTACTTCTAGATAGTAACTTTTAGACATTTCTGAGATTATAATATATTTTAAGTTTTCATTAGAATTTCCTAAACTATGAGTTAAATGAGACAGAATGCATAATCCTGGCTTTTGCTTCATGTATTAATTTGCTAGGGCCTCTGTAACAAAATGCCACCAAATGGGAACCTTAAAACAACAGAAGTCTTTCTGGCTCATCATTTTGGAGGCTGGAAATTCAAGATCAAGGCATTGGCAGGAAAAAACTTGGACACAGGCATTACAAGATTTCTTGCCTTCCGTGCCCACAGTTCTTGGTCACACCGTTTCGAAGAATGAAGAGGTAGACCAGACAAAGAATGGTGGGCAGCAACACAAAGTTTATCGAGCGATAGTAAAATTTAGGAAAGTTTATTGAGCAATAGTACAAAGCTGCCGTAGAGGGAGGGGACCCAAGTAGGGTGCCACCAGAGTTTCAAAGTCTAGGGGTTTTTATGGGCTGTTTTAATCTGACTTACCCGCCCTGTGCCTGTCACCCAGTCAGTGTTTTGTCACCTACCAATCGCAGGGAAACAGTGGAGGCCTCCTTCTAGGGTGGTGTAAAATCCCTTTAAGTGTGGTTTCCTCTAGGGGTGGAGGGGTTTGTCCCTGCCTGCCTTTCTTCCAACTGTCTTTCATCACGGAGACAGACCTGCATTCAGGGAGAACAGGACGTCAAGGTGAAGTCAGTGATCTGGGTGGTTGCTTCCACCAGCCAAGGAAAGCCAAATGTTGTCAGCAAACCCTCAGAAGCGAGGGACAGATGTGAAACAGATTCTGCCTCACAAAGCTCGGAAGGAGCCAAACCTGCCAACACCTTGATCTCTGATTCCTGGTCTCTAGAACAGGGGGCCGGTTCCCACTGGTTGTTTGTGGGACTTTGCTGTGGCAGTCGGAGCAAACGGAGGCAGCTATTCCTACCATCCCGAGCCTGGTTCCTCAGGAGATGTCTGTCCACACAACAGACGTAGCGCCTCTCAGCCCTCACACATCAGTGTCCCTCCTCCCACATTTCCTAATTATTTCCCTCCTATGAAAGGTAAGCTCTTTGAAAGGGGACCTTGTCTCCCTGTGTACCTCTTGCCTCCCAACTCTGGTACACACTGGGCACTGAATAAATAAATCATTTTATGATTATTACCTGTATTGTATCTCCAGTGATGTAAAAGAAGACAGTAACAAATGAGTGAGATAGCACAGGAATCAATTTGTAACATTTGTTAAATATATCAAAAATATTTTTATTTTATAAAAAAGTTTTTTTTTAAACTCTTAAGTCCTAAAATCTTGGAATATCACTTTGAATTTTAATTTTAATTTTTTTTTCCAAAAGAATAACAACTAGCAACAACTAGTAACATAATTTAATTGGTAAAGGAATTGCATTTAAGTAGAATTTATTACAAAAATGTAAAACAAACCAAATTGCTTCATCCATTCAAAACATCTTTTATTTGGGCTCTCTAAAAGAAGATAATTTAATTTGAAAAGATCAGATGTATTGATTGAAATATGATTTCTATGGTACTTAATGGAAAATTGAGGCAAATGAAAAGGGAATTTATCTTTTGTATCTGTTAATATCTGACTGGAGGATTGTGCAAGGTTAGTTTTAGGCAGAACATAATAGGATTTTTAAGCCTGATACATATCCCCGAAGTATATTCATTCAGATCCTCTGGCTAAGATGTCAAGATCTCTGACAACCAGTATTATGTTGGCAGTTACAAAGTTTTGTAGAAATCTCTAATAGTTCGTTGCCAAGTGTGCTCTGCACTAAAAAGCTTCTTGAAGAAAACTTCCATTGACAGTTTCTGCCCCTTTTATTTATTTATTTTTCAAAGATTTTATTTATTTATTTGACACAGAGAGAGAGAGATCACAAGTAGGCAGAGCAGCAGGGAGAGACAGAGGGGGAAGCAGGCTCCCCGCTGAGCAGAGAGCCTGATGTGGGATTCGATCCCAGGACTCTGAGATCATGACCTGAGCCAAAGGCAGATGCTCAACCCACTGAGCCACCCAGGCAATCCTCTGCCCCTTTTAACCGAGAAGTTCCTTGTTAAGGTTTTAAATTAAATCTACACATAACAATTTGGATACTATCATTTTTAATGTCTTTGTATTGAGGTATACCATCATTCACACACACACACACACACATATACACGTGGTGTGTGTGATGTGGTTTGGAGTGTTGGAACTCGGAGCTGACAGCCAAGAATGAATTCTTGAGGTGTCTTTGGTGTAAAAAGGTGATGTTATTAAAGCACAGGGATGGGACCTCTGGGCAGAAAGGGCTGCACTGGCGTTGTGAAGAGTGGCTGATTCTATAGTTTGAAGTTGGGGGAGGTAAAGACAAAGGGAGATTTCCAAAAGGACTTTCATGTGTGAAAGAAAACTCACAGGATCCTGGAAGCCTCGCTGTTCTCCAGCTAAGGTTGCTTTTCCCTCTAGCAAAGCATCAACAGTAAGATAGTTGGGAGCTCTGGAGGAATGTTACACTCTGCCTGCCTCAAGTTCTTGGTCAATGGGCTGCAGGTTATAAGGAAATTTAACTTTATCTACATTTCCTTCTGCCTTTGTTTCCCATGTCTGTCTGTCTGTGTCTCTCTCTCTCACATACACACACACAGATTACAATAAGCATACAACTCCACTGATTTTCACCAAGTTAACACGCCAGTGTAACCAGCACCGAAACAGGAAATAACATTATTGTTGGAAGGGCCAGTTCAAGTGTTTTGACCATTTTTCTTTTTTCTCTTTCTTTCTTTCCTCCTTTCTTCCTTTTTTTTTTTTTTTTTTTGTAAGAATTTATTTACTTATTTGAAAGAGAGAGAGCAAAGAGAGAGCGCGTGCACACCAGGTGGGGCTGGAGCAGGGAAGAGGGAGAAGCAGACTCTCTACTGAGCCAGGATCCCCAAGGAGGGCTCCATTTCCCAACCCTGTGATCACAACCTGAGCCAAAGGCAGAGGCTTAACCAGGTGCTCCTATTTTGGCCATTTTTCTATTGACGTGTTTGCTTTCTTCCTTATACATCCCGTATGATCCCTTAGGTTGGACCTAGAGTTTATGCATGTTTTGTCCCATTCAGTGGCTTGTTTTTTTCACACTTTTCCTTGTGTCTTTTGTTAGTAGGCATCTTTCCTTTTAGTGTAGTGCAATGTCATAGTCTTTTACCTTAGCACTTTTTGTGTCCTGTTTACGAAATCTTTAACTACCCCAAGATAATGAAATATCTTCCTGTGTTTGCTTCTAAAAACTTTCACTGCTTTACCTTTCCTATTTAGATCTGTGGTTCATCTGGACCGATATGTAGCACAAGGTATAGTCAGAGTGTTATCTGTGACTATGTTTAGGGATTTTAATATAGGTAATTTTATTTTTCTTTAAGTTTTTCAGTATTTTTTACAATAAAATTATATTAGTTCTGTAATTTTAAAAGGGTAAATTAATTACCTTTCATTACATTATGCTGGGTAACAAAAATCTTGAAATCTCAGTGAATTTTGATAGCAGATACTTGTCCCCCCCCCCCCCCCCCCCCCCCACTGATGCTGGTGATTGCCAGTTAGCTACTATGGGTCTTATTCGGTCTGTGGTTATAGAAGTTGAATTCTGTTCCATGATTCTCTCCATTCTAAGACTCGGACTAAAGAAGCAGGCTCTCTCTATTTCAGTGGTACAAGAGCAAATAGTCTGGCAGAAATCTTCATTGCCTCTACAAGTTTCCACTTGAGGGTGATATAGGGCATGTCTGCTCATATTCGGCTTTGTTAGAAAATCACAAAACAGAGCAGATCACATGATGGAGGCCGAAGGCAATGGCACAGAAAAAAATTGCTGTAAGGAGAGAATGAAAAATGCCAAATATTATAATTTGCCACAGAGGCTAATTTACAATGCCTTAAATCTCATATCATTTCTTCCTTACACAGAGTTCCTCTGCAGGACATTCAAAGCCTTTCATAATGTGGCCCTAATCGACACCCCAGTCTCAGAGCCCTCTGCTCTGCTATACAGCCTTGGTCTTGTAACCTTGGACTTCTCACAATTCCGTGAACACAACTTGCATTTGTAATCCTGTGTGTTCCTACTCACTCTGTGTACCCTTCCCCCAACCAATTTTATGGGCCAGTGTTAGAAGGTTACTTGAAGTTTCCTGAATGAATCACTATCATCCAAGACTGAGTTCAATTACTTCCCCTGCCTGAGATGTTCTTTATTCTTTCTTTCCTTGCCTCCTGAAATTCTACTTCTCCTTCTAGGACTTATGTGAAGTCATCTTGTGTTCCCATTGTCAGAATTAATCATTCCCTTTTCTTGCCCAATTATGGCTCTGATTGCAGCCTACATTAATTTCTAGGTATCTGTTCACAGAGTGGTCTCCCCCAAGGGGCTATATGAGCTCTTCAGTTGACATTTTATTCCCTTTGGCATTCCTTCTAGAGCAAAGAGGAAGTAGTGCCTGACACATAGAAGGCATTCAACCGGAGTTTGTAGAATTGAGTCACACACCGATATGGCCATAGAATAATATTTAGAAAATATCATGTGAGTTTTAGGGGGCGCCTAGGTGGGTTAAAACCTCTGCCTACGGCTCAGGTCATGACCTCAGGGTCCTGGGATCAAGCCCTGCATTGGGCTCTGTGTTCAGCAGGGAGCTTGCTTCCCCCCCTCTCTCTGCCTGCCTCTCTGCCTACTTGTGATCTCTGTCTGTCAAATAAATAATAAATAAAATCTTAAAAAAAAAAGAAAATATGATGTGAGTTTTAGAAAGAATCCCAGAGTTGTTACCAATGAACACTTGGTAACTTCTAAGAAAAGTTGCTGACCAGTGAAGCAAAGAACAAGTCAAGAATCAAGTACGGTTTGCCCTTCAAGAACCAATGACTGACAACAATAAAGCTACAAGTGATTTATTATCTTCTTGAGGTGCATACATTTCTTTTGCTCAGGGTGTGTATTTTATACCTCGTAACAGCCTTCTAGAGAGTTTGAAAAAATGTTCTTTGACTTTTATGCTCCCCAGGTCACTCTGGTGACTGTACCTGGTGGAGAGGAATACAAATAAGCTATAAAGGCCTGCCTCTCATGCTCTCGGGGTTCACTTTTTTTTTTTTTTCTTTATAAAAACATACATCTTACTTGCTGGTAGTATGAATTATTTTCTGTGGGGAATTCAACTTTAAACTAATATCTTATTATTTTTAGAAATATGGTCTCATGCTTAGGAATAAAGTCTGTCTTACCCTTCTATACTTTTTAAGAATGCTTTTTCCATGGGTTTGCTAGGAGGACGTTTTTGCTAGTTTTTGATGACTGACACCAACCTGTATTGTATCTTGCACTATTTTAAATGCCTGGGTTGTTTTTGTTTGTTTGTTTAAGATTTTATTTATTTAGAGAGAGAGCATGGGAGGGAGGGGCAGAGGGAGAAGCTGACTCCCTGCTGAGCAGGGAGCCCCATGCAGGACAAGATCCCAGGACTTTGGGATCATGACCATTGCTGAAGGCAGACACTTAACTGACTGAGCCACCCCGGCATCCCTTAAATGTCTGTTTTATCCACTGTTCTTCTGAGAGTGGTGTTTCTCAAAGGCTGGTCCTTGGACTGGCTACTGGTCTTTGAACTGTTTGTTACCAACCGGTCCCAAGTAAGAGAAAGAGCTTGCGCTAGAGTGTAAATTTACTGTGTCTCCACTCCATTTATTTTAGCTGACTTTTTGTTTGTTTTTCATAGCAAGACTTTATCGATGAAGGAAGCAGTCATTGATTTACATTCTGGCACAGGCTCCTTTTCTCACTGGGGACTGGCATCCTGAGGAGCACTGCTGTAGAAAGCCTGCCTCTCTCTACGTGTCCTATGCCCCTTGTCAGTGCTTACTGAATTTGGAGTGGACTCATGGGCCATTCAGTGCAACATCGGACTCTCTTCCTCCCTTTTTTCTCACTCTTTCCCCCTCTATTTCTCTCTTTGTAGTCGGAACTAAAAGGCGCAGCCAAATCTAGATGTAGATGTCTGTTTCTGGTGGATGTTACTGAAGGTGTTAGTCGGAGTCAGTGTCAGTCAAGAAGAAGCCACAGCAAATCAAAGTTTTAGGCAGCAGAAGCTGTGAGTATGGTGAGAAATACAGAGAAAAAGCAGTGGATGGGTATAGTGGAGCTGAAGGGCCATACGATGGGGAGAGGATTCACATACATGCTCCTTGCTGAACAAGTCCTCCTGTTCCCATTCCCAGCCCAAGCCCCACCCCCCAGGGATTCTGATTGCAACAGGTCTTTGGAGGAGTCTGTAAATCGGCATTTTAATCAGTGCCCCAGGGTATTTCCAATTTTGGGAACTTCAAAAGAAGAACTCTGGCTGTTTTGTGAGATGACCTGTACTCATCATTCCAGCTTCAGTCCTAGCCAAACTATAGACATCCAGACTAAACATCATATCACACCTGTCTCTCACCTCCATGTTTTCTCGTATGTTGTTCTTCTTGCGTGGAGTTCCTCTTCCTTTTTCTCGCTCTGGTAAGAGCCTCCCAATTCTTACAAACATAACTCGTACACCAGGTCCTTTTGCACCTTCACCCTTCTATCCCTATCCAAGTTTTGCCACTCTGCTTGGGTCATTGCTGCATTATTTTGGCCCTTGACCAATTTCTCCATTCTCCCTTAGAGAAAATCTCCCTGCCTGTTCCTCATTTCCCATTCTGTCTCTTCCTAACTTTACCAAATCCCGGATCCCAAATTCCAAGAGTCTGTTGTCTGCCCTTACTGTCTGGGTTTCTCAGGAACATTTTGGTGCTGGTCATGAACACCCTCTCTTTTTGCATGTGACATTTTATTATGAAAAATGCCAAAATTATGAGAAATGGAACAAATAAATAGTGAATGCCCCATACACTGTGCACTTAGATCCAATAACTTTAATACATTTTGCTGTATTGCCTTTATGTTAACATTTTTTAAAAGATTTTATTTATTATTTATTTGACAGAGAGAGAGAGATCACAAGTAGGCAGAGAGGCAGGCAGAGAGAGAGGCGGAAGCGGGCTCCCCACTGAGCAGAGAGCCTAATGTGGGGCTTGATTCCAGGACACTGAGATCATGACCTGGGCCAAAGGCAGAGGCTTTAACCCACTGAAGCCACCCAGGCGCCCCACAAATATATTTTTATTTTTTAATTTTTACTGAATGATTTGGAAGTTGTAGATACTGTGTTACTTTACCTAGGAATACTTCAGAATGCATTTCCAAAATAGGGGGTCATTTCCTACATAACTCTTACTTTTTGGATATACTTTTCCCATGTTTTCCTCATTTTTCTCCTGTATCAGTGGCCATCTTCCTCAGTCACCTTTACTAGATTTTCTTCCTTTTCCTGAGCCTCTGTATGTGGTTTCACTCCAAGGCTCAGGCCTTTGCTCTTCATTTCTCTAAAATTTCTTTTTAGTTCATCTTATTCCATCCTGTGACATACATTTGCCTGTCTGTCTGTCTGTCCATTTCTACTGAAGTATAGTTGACACACAATGTTACTAAATTGGCACTTGGTTTCAGGTGCTCAACACAGTGATTCCGCATCTCTGCCATGACATTTAAATACCATCTGTAGGCTTCAAAATTTGAATTTCCAGTCCAGTCTTCTCATGCTTGAACCCTAGATATGTTTATATAACTGTTATTCAACATCCATATTTTGATATAAAATGGGCATCTCAAATTTATCATGACTAAGCACAAATCATTTGTTTTCCTCTTATTCAAGTCTTCCCCTGTGCAGTGAAGAATCCAACGATTGCCCAAGGAGAGGTCAGGCCTTTGCTACCAGTTTCTGGGAGGTTATCTCTAAGCCCTTGGCATGTTATGCCTGATAGGAGTATGTAGGAGTGTTTGCTTATGGACTTTGGGTCAAGATAGTCTAATGATACAATTTAGGGTGGGGGCTAGCCACAGCAAGAACACCGACAGTGTAGTATCGGGAGGTTGGGGGGAGTTTGGATCATGCAGCATCACTAGATCTCTGGAGGAACTAGGGACTGTGATCCCCCACTTGGGCAGTCAGTTAGCCTACGTGATGGAGCTTCAGTTAAAACTCCAAATATGAGGCTCCATGAACTGCGTTGGTTGGCAATACTCTGTGTATATTTCTACACATGGATACCGACACATGAATGCTGTCTTGACTCCACAAGAGATGCTCCCTGGTATCTTAAACTTCTTAGACTTCACCCTGTATGTGTTTTCCCTTGACCAATTCTGATCTGTATCCCTTCCCTCTGATAAACCGTAACTATGAGCGTAACAACCTTCAATGAGTTCTATGAGTCCTCCTAGTGAACTATAGAACTGCAAGGTGGACTTGGGGTCTCCTGAACTTGCAGCTGGTATCAGAGGGAAGGTGG
Source organism: Meles meles (assembly GCF_922984935.1). Classification (NCBI taxonomy): domain Eukaryota; kingdom Metazoa; phylum Chordata; class Mammalia; order Carnivora; family Mustelidae; genus Meles; species Meles meles. The sequence goes on along the minus strand of NC_060077.1, from coordinate 81,261,778 downwards.
TCTTATGTGTGGGCCATTGCCTCTGACTTTTCAATTGGCTGAACTTTCTCATCCCCCTCATCAGTTATTATGTGTGTAGTCTCGGGACACTACTTAAATTCACTCTGCTTTCTTCTCTATAGCTGTAAAGTCAGTGTAATTGTACTCATAGGGTTATTATTAAATGGTTCAAATATTGAATACAGGAGCCCAAATAAATTAGTAAATGTAAATTTCGTAGACCAGTACATGGGGCCACTGTGGTATTTGTATTAGAGTTATGCTCGTTCTGTCGTGGCCACTCTAATCAAAGCCACCATTATCCCTCATTTAGATCACAGCAGAGCCTCAACTGCTCCATCTCCTTCCCCTTTCCAAACCTATGGGTTTTTCTTTACATGTTGTCTAGAGTGAGCTTTCTTAAGAAAGTCATTTTTTTTTAAATGCCCAAATGGCCTTATATCAGACCTAGAATAAAGTCCAAAGTTTGTATTAGTTCCACTGGCTCCTCAGTCCCTGCCCATCTCTCCAGGGTTACGTGTTACTGCTCTTTCCCTCGCTCAGGATGCTGCGCTGCGCCTGGGGCCTTTGCCTCCAACCCTCTTCTTCCAGGTCTGCACAGAACTCGATTCTTCCCATCATCAGAGGCCCACTCAGGGATTGTCTGTTGATGGGTTTCTGCTCCTCACTTTAAGCTAGAATCCCCTCTCCTCGGCACTCAGAATTAATCTTTCTTTCTTCCTTTCTTCATTTCTCTCTCTCTCTCTCTCTTTCTTTCTTTTCTTTTTCAGCATCCTCATCAGTTTCTGAATGTAAATAGTCTATTTTAAAAATTGTTTATTATCTCTTTTGCCCACTGGGATATCCATTTTGTGAAGGTGTAGAATTTAGCTGCTTTTTTGGCATGTAATACTAGGAGCATCCAAGATGCCCCGTAACTATTTGTTGCCTGAATAGTTAAATGATAGATCAGGAATCAGGCAGGTGGTTTGTATCCAGCAAGGTAATTCTAGCCCAGGCACAGGGCACATAGTAGGACTCAGTATCTCTTGACTGCAGGGAGTAGAAGCCTGATGCTCTTTTTAGAAGGATAAAAACAATTTCAGTTGTTCCCAGAATTTACTCTTAAGCTTTCTTTTCCTGGCAGGCTAAAATGGGATTCCGACTCTTTTACAGTCTTTGGGGGGAAAAAAAGGGACTCGAGCTCTTATGAAATATTGTAGTTCTGCTCTTCAAGTGCCCCGTCTTCCTTCTGCCCTGAATGAAATATTTAGATTAGTAAATCATCGCGGCTCTGCAGAGCTCTAAAAATTATCATCAAAAGTGAAAAAAAATCATGAAAAATGAAATCTATTCACCTACCGTTTTATAGAATTTCAGTTTCAACATAAAAAGAACTGTGCAAATTACGTATTCTTTTATTTGTCTCAGCACATGTGTGTGCATGCGCGTATATGTGTGATGTGCATATCTATGAGATTTGATGGTGCATCCGCTGTGTAGCTAACAATGTACCTGATCTAAGGAATTACGTGAGGGCAGTAAGGAGAAGGCTAAATCTGCCCCTCTTAGATCGCAGCTTCTTCTATGCCCCGTGTTGAGGCCAGAATGACTCTGGGCATTGTTTATTGTGAGGAGAACCAGCCACCTTAGCAGGAATATCAAGGAAAAGTTTTTGGTTTGGGAAGGAGGCATTACTTTTAGGGAAAGGTCTGTGGCTTCCTATTTGCAACCAGAACCTTCCGGTAGTTACAATCATGGCATTTGCTTTCATTCCAGTAAGTGGATTTATTCAGAGAAAAGGGGATGGGAGGGAGTTGGAGGAGGAGAATTTTGATGCAGAAGTGAAGCTTGAAGATGTCTGGAAAATGGGAAGTAAGGAGCGCTGGTGAAACCATGACTGCTACAATTCTCATTCTGCAGGTGTCTGACTCTCGTAGGTTAATTTGTAGTGCTGTTAGAAGCTGTTTCCGTAGTTGGAGCAATGATCTGTGACGTGGAGTCATGAGACCTGGATTCTTTTTCTGGTTTACTAACATTGTCACTTAAGAAGAGTCTTTTAAGTTCTTGAGGCGCTTTTTTTCATATGAATTATGAGGTGTTAATATTTTCCCACCCACCTCACTGGATTGCAAACAAGTGCAAGCAAGGAGATCTGTGTGGACGTATTGTGTGAACTGTAAAGTACTACAAAGAACTATGATATAAGGTATTCCAAAGCATTTTCATCTTCTTAGTGCCAGACTCAGCAGTCTAAGCAGAAAAGATATAAGCAGTTAGCAGAGTATCTGGGATCCAGAAAAGCATCCACAGAATGTTAGCTGGCATGATGATGATGATGATGACGACAAGGATGATTACAGGATCCTTTCATTAGCCGCAGACCCTCCCTCCACTGGTGCATTATGATACAAAACAAGAGTTAAACAAGAAGACAGCAGGGAATTCTGTCTGTGAAAGCATAATTCAAATAAGCACCTGCAGAGACTGTAGTATTTTCTCTATTTGAATTCCTTTCCATTCACCTTCTACAAGCATTCATCGTCTAGCACCATCATGAAGACAAACAAAGTGTCTTGCCCTCAAGAGGCTTAAAATCCAGTAGTGGAGACAGACAAGTCAGTAAATAAATGTCATCAGACTTTAGAGTGCGGTGATCGGTGTGTGGGCAAGCCACAGATGACACACTTCGGATTATATGTGATTTGCTTATTTCATTGTAAGGGAAATTACACTTAAATTTGCCTTCTGTATATAGAATTTGTCTATATTTCAGGACTCCTGGTTTATTTTAAGCTTCTATCATTTTCAGGACAGTTTAGCGCTGACACTCAGATTGAAAGTCAAAGGTTTAATTGATTAGATCATTAAGATAATCAGAATAGACTCTTTCTGAGGCAAAAGATCTAATCTAGCCTCAAAGGAAGCTCAAGCAAGATAGGGAATGTAGTGGTTCACAGTACCAAGAAATCCCAGACTGCCCAGACTTCAGGCAGAGCTAGCTCCTAGGGCTTCCCCAGTTTTCTCTTCCTTTTCTTTCTTTTGTTTACTTTTTCTATCAGCTTTGGTTCCTTCTGTGTGTTGTCTTTGTTCCATCCTCCTGAAGACGGTTCTCCTTTGTGTACCCAGGAAAGATATCCCTCAGTAGGCCTACATTCCCATCCTTCTCCTTTTATCAATCACAGTGGAAAGAAAACTTTTACCTTCTAGTTTTGTGATTCATTCCTAGAGGGAGTGTGATTTGTCTTCCTTTAGTCATGGGCTAACTTAGGAACAAGAGCCGTTTCCAGGGGACCATAGCACATGCTTGACTAGGTCAGAGTCAAATGCACTTCCCCATTGCCCAGCGGGTGGGGATGGGGATGTTAACTGTGACTGCTCATTAGAGCAACTCGGAAAAGGATAATATTCCAAATAGAACAACTCTGTTCTGCAAAGGAGGCAATATTGCATCAAAGCAACAGTATGTGCTTCTCACAAGTAGAAATGGAATGCAAGGGTTTCTGTGCCATATTAGCACCACGTTCATACTACAATGGATATTTGTTAGACTGCCGACCCTGCCCTTGCTTCTTCTAGGAGCATCGTCACTCTTCTTAGGGAACTCCTCCTCCCTCACTCCAGCCCTATAGTTAGCAGAGACCTGCATTTTCCCACAGATTCCACCCATTAGGCCACAGCTGATTGGTTTCATGCTTGGCACCTGACTTAAGTCAGGCCAGAACTCTTTCCTAGGTTTCTGTATATGGGCCTAGTGAGGGCATATTAGTTACTCAGTGATGGCACGTTTAACAAAATATCAAAGGGAAATGCCTTCCTTTCTTCCTTCTTCCCTAAGATTTTATTTATTTATTTATTTATTTATTTATTTATTTATTTATTTATTTATTTATTTGATAGAGAGGGCATAAGCAGAGGGAATGGGAGAGGGTGAAGCATGCGGGGCTTGATCCCAGGACTCTGGGATGCTTAACCGACTGGGCCACCTAGGCGACCTGCAAAATGCGTTCCTGTGTTTCCTGCTCTGTGGAGGAAATTGGTCCATAGTTGGTTCATAGTCTGAATAAAGCTGATACACAGAAAAGCATGGATCAGTCAGTTAGTGGTAGAGATTAAGTGACCACTAGATTCCTGATTTTTACCACAACAAGCCATTGCTACTCCCAGGACTGTGACTCCAAAACAAGTTCAATGACTCTGTCAAATAGAAACAGAACGTGAGCCACAGATGTGAACCACGTCTCTTGGTCGACATATTAAGAAAGGACAAAAACAGGTGAATTTAATTTGCACAGTATGTTTTATTTAACCCAATGTAACAAAATGTTATTTCAAATTGTAATCACTATAAAATATAATTGATATACTCTACATTCCTTTTTTCATACTAAGTTTTCAAAATTTGGTGTGCAGTTTACCCTCGTGGGACATCTCAGGCCAGACGTGTCACCTTTCGGGTGCTCAGCTGCCACATGTGGGGCATGGCTATGCTAGCCCAGTGGACAGCAGAACCCTAGAAACATAGAACCACAGGGTGGGGGACAAGGAAATAATCCACACTCCACACTGGGGATGCTTCCTGAGACCCTCAAACCAGATACTTAACATTTTCTGACATCCTATCAATTGTCTGTAAAGGAATTCTTTATCTTTGGGATTAAAAACAGTTGATTCTCTCTCCAGTCTTACAACTATTTCAGAGTTAAGATCTTTTTGTTGTTGCTTTGTTACTTATACTGCTTTACATTTTTGTCGGCACTTACTTAAATTTTTCCCCACTGACCTGGTGTCATTTTAGAAAATGATAAAAATGATCATAACTACATGAGAGATTTTCTTTTTACAAGTGAAAAATACACTGAGGCTAATATTTCTTCTTTTCCACAGGCGAAGATTTAATTGAAGGTATCTTTATAAATAACAGTTTAACCTTTTAATTGTTTTTTATGTATGCTAAATATAATTGGTTTCTTGTAGCCTCTCATTAAAATGTGGAGCTGCCGTTAAGGAAAGTAATAAAAATTGTTTTTCTTCTCTTCGTATCTTATTGAAAAGATAATCATTGTTTATGTTATTTTATGCCATGATGGGCATGGTATTGTAAATGATGGCTTATAGTATTTCTATACCTTGAAAAGGATCTACTGTAACTTTATAGTCAAATTCACTCATTTTTTCTTATCATAATACATAATTCCTTGAAACAGAGTTTAGGAGAGATATAATGACAGTTTTAGTTCAATCAACTATTCATTAAGAGAAAAAAAAAAAAACAGGTAAGCTCCCTGAAGAAATGTCTTTCTCTGTCGTTTACTTCTGTATACCAACTGCCTAGAACAATGCCGAACCCAAAAAGACTTTCAATAAATACTTGTTGAATGAATGCAGTAGTTACCATAAGTGAAGGGCTCAATGAAAAATTCAAAGGGCAAACAAAATATCAGTTTTGAGAACACACTCTGTACTAGGCTCTGTGTAAAGTTTGTGATATATATTACAGATGTAAATCTTAGAAAATTCCTGTGAAACAGGTATTATCCTATTTTACAGATAAGAAAACAGGTATTATCCTATTTTACAGATAAGAAAACTGAGAAACAAAGAGAAGTTAATATTTCCCAAGTTCACATAATTAAATGGCAGGGTTGAGATTGACTTCAGAGTTGTCTGATCCCAAAGCTTAATCATGCATTAGTTTCCTAGGGCTACTATAGAAAGTACCATGAACTAGGGGGGCTAAAAACAACAGAATTGTATTCTTTCATAGTCCTGGGGACTAGAAATTTGAAATTAAGGCCCATGCTCCATTGGAAACATGGAGAGGAAGATCCTTCTTTATCTCATCTAGCTTCCAGTATTTGCCCCAATCCTTGACATGCCTTGGCTTCATTAGGATGGATGAGGGAGTGCATCCTTCCCATCTCTGCATCCACTGTGCTTGGTGTTCTTCACTTCACATGTGGTGTATGTCTGTCTTTTTCTTATGGACACCAGTCATATTGGATTGAGCATGACCTCATCTTACTAATTACATCTGCAATAACTATATTTTGAAATAAGCTCTCACTTTGAGGTCCCTGAGTTTAAGCCTTCAGTATCTCTCTTTTGGGGAACAGAATTCTACCAAACAGTCACCATATTTGATATTTGATATTTGTCAAATACAGATATTTATGAACCACGTAGAAAGCCCAAGGCACTGGGCTTGCTTGCTGATCTAGGAATCAAAAAGGCATAACACAGTCTTCCTTTAATCTGGTTGGGAGGACAGGATGTATTTCCATAAAAATAAATGTCAATGATGGGTGGTTTTAGACATGGTGAGTTGGAGGTGATGACGGTACCTATGAGAAGAAAGTCTTGCAGAAGTTCAGAGATAAAACTCTAGATCTTACAGGGAAAGACAGGGCTGGAAACTGAGAATGGGGGTTATGTGCACAGAAGGGAGAGAAACTGTGGGAATTGGTGGAAATGCTGATGATCATAGCCAGTAGGAAAAGAGAAGTGGTCCTCTATCAGGAGAATCAGAGCAAAAGTCACTCCCAAAGGAGAGGGGCCACTGCACAGGTAAGTCCCATCAGGGCAAATGCCGTGAGAAAGCAAAAGAGAACAAGGAGGAGGAAGGACCACTGCATATTAGGATGAGAATGCTTGGGGGAACTCGTGAGTACACGGTTTCAGTGGAGCGGTGGAGCCAGGAACTTGGCTGAAGTGTGCATTGAGGTTGATGTGGATGGAGAAGTAAGTAGACTTTGAAGGCCGCTAGCTGGTGATGGTGAGGGAGTCGGGCTTCCTCGTGGGGGACTGCTGCATGATTTCTGGGCTCTGTGAAGTGCCAACTGACCTTTTACAATATCAGCTATGAGTTGACTGATGAATGTGTCAAGTGTTTCCTGAGTGCCAGTTACATGCCAGGCATTCTTCTCGTCAGTGGGGCTATGGCAGAGAATAAGGAAGGCAAGATCTGGGCCATAGTAGCACTTCTATTCTGGTGGAGGAGATGGACAGTGAACGAGCAGCTGAGTACATAGGCAATATAATTTTCCAACCTGGTAAGAACTGTGAAGAAAAATAAAACAGTGTGAAGTTTGAGAGCAACAGTGGAAATGAGGGAGACGTAATGAGCTAAGATTAAAATTTTCCAATTAGGACTTAATGCAACATAGACATTTAGTTCTGGTTCTGCTATTCCTGTTGGTAATATGGAAAATACTGGCCAAATGCAGAAGACTGATTGTGTGATGTTGGCTAGTTTATTTAAATTTTTTTCTGTGTCTCAAAGAGGAATGAAAAGACTAGGAACTAAACTCTGAGTCCCTTCTCACTCTGCTGTCCCTGGGTCATAGTCTTGCAACTCTTCATCCCAATTGGTGTCAACCTTAAGAGTGGTCCATGTGTCTTGCTTTCACGTCCTCGTCCGGAAGTATTATGAAACTGTAGACATTGACATTTTGTGATGAACTAAAACAGTTGCCATACTTTAAATATAAATGATGGTCATTTTAAGTATATAAGAATACAGGAGGAGAAGGAGAGTTGAATTTTAATACTACCTGTAGATTACAAGTTGTGGCATAATGTAATGAAAGTATAAAAATCTGAAGGGAGGTAACTCCTTTTAAAAGATATTTGTTGAGGGGCAGCCTGGGTGGCTCAGTTGGTTAAGCCTCTGCCTTCTGCTCAGGTCATGATCCCAGGGTCCTGGGATGAACCCTGCATGGGGTTCCCTGCTCAGTGGGGAGCCTGTTTCTCCCTTTCCTTCAGCCCATGGCTCTCTCGCCCCACCAGCTTATATTCTAAAATAAATAAAATCTTTAAAAAAAATAAAAGAAATTTGTTGAATGTTTTTCAGTGGTTTAAGAAAGGTTGATAACATTGACTCGAAAGCAATGGCAGGCTCTGTTACGATTCTTAAAGGGATGTCTGTTTACTAAGTATGCAGGGGATACCCCTTTAAAACTCATTATTATGGGCTATCTTTGTCTAAGAAAAGAATCACAGTGTCATTTCATTTCAAATATCTATGGTTTTCTGATTCTGGAGAATTATTCTGTAATCAGGAACACTTGCTGTTTTGAGAAACCTGGCCGGCGAACACTTTGAGAAAAATAAAGTCATTACCAGGTGTTTGTGTCTACAGGGTGATAAATGACACCCAAATATTCCGTTTCGCATCGCCTCACGTTTTCAAGTTCTGATAGAAATTGAAGGCTTGAAAATACCATCTCCTGTATAGATGGTGATGGAGGGAGGTGAGAAGGACAGCTGCTCAGTACTGGTGAATTCAGAGCCAGATGGGGCGCGGGGCACCTCCGCTCCCGTTCCCCGAATCCTTCAAAAGAACATACTCTCAGATGACAGTGCCAAGAAAATAAGGTCAACATGCATCTAAATAAATTACAGAGGCCCTCCCTGTGCGGTAGGCAACCAGGCCCGGAGGAGCCCTGCCGGGGTCTGAGTTAGCACCAAATGTGCCGGCTCTGTGGGAGGTCTGCTCTCCCGTCTTTGCTGTGGTGCGAAGGGGAGGGTGGCTGCTGCTGTCCTCCCACTGCCATCTTTTCTGACAAGATTCAGAGTGACGGTGGCCTGCGGCTTCATCAATTGAGCAAGGCATAGTAAATTGGCAGCTACTCTAATGGCAAGAATGTTTACTTCTCTGCCTGACTCCTTTTGGAAATGAACAAGAGAGTATGATAATGTGGGCCTCATTCTCTGACTTAAATGGTCAAATGCATCTTCTCTATTGACCCGTTGATGATGTTGGTTATGCCTCCCTTGATTGCCTGGGACTCCGGCAATAGGCATCATAAAAACAGATAAAACACATAGCCGTGACTGCAGACACTCATTCCCAGTGCTGAGGCTTAACAGTCCGAAGTACCAAACAGATCGCTTTTGACTTTGTAGGAAGGTTTTATGTGTAATCATGACAGATGTTCGGGGAGATTATCCTTTTCCATCTCCACCCTGCTTCCCTGCAACTAGTGCATGTGTGACTTGCTCTCCAGTAGCCTCCCTTTTATAAATAGACGAAGCTCGGGGCCATGGACAGTACGGAGTCAACATTGTACTTATCAAGCGTTTGTTTTCCCAGCAGAAGATGCTCCTTTCTTTTAGGCCGGTTATCAGCTGCCCTGCAAGTCCTCTTCGGCTTTTTTTATGCCAAGAGTTGCCTGACTTCAGAGCTACTCTATGTCATAATGAAACTTGAAGAATTTGTCCCCTATAACAATCGCATTTTGGATGGTAAAGATATTTTTTATGTGTATTTACTTTGTCGCTAATCTCCCTTTAGGGGCTTAAAACTGACAGGCATAATAAAATGCTCCTTGCTGTTTCACTTCAAATTTAGGGATTGGTTGCACCGCATGCCTTCTCTAGACTTATTTGGTTATCTCGAGCACTTTCCCCCCCAAGTTCTCAATACCGAGTGATGGTTGAAGAGCTTTCTGTTTGATATGGGCATTTATCAGTCAGATTGTGACACCTTATGACACTATCTAATGTCAGATGAACTTCTCTGAGATTGGAAACAAGGAGCCAGGGCATAAGAATCTCTCTGAAAAATTTTTCAAAGCAGGGAGCTCTAGATCTGTAGGGGCTGGTAAGTAATGTCTTTAATCTTCTTCTATTTTGTATTATTTCTCATTCATTTCAAGAGCGTCACTATTTCCTGGCATTTTCTCATTATGTGCTTGTATTTTCCAAGTCAGTGAAAAGGTATGCTTAGGCTTTATCTGGAAGCCACACACATTGCATTTAGGAAGCAAAACAACAACAACAAACTGGGCCATTGAAAAAGAAGGGAAGGTTTCAGAGTCTCAGTGTAGACCTTAGGGTACATAGGAAGCTAATTAAAGAATATCTCATTGCCTTTGTGGGCAGTCACTCGAAACATAATGCCCAACACAACAAGGAGGCTGGGGGAGAACCCTCACTGATGGTCTGAGTCCCATCTCCCATGAAGCACCTTGGTTGCCACTCAAGTGCTGTACTGTACGAGTTCCTAAAGCATGAGTGGGCTTAGAAATCCTTAGCTTGGAAATTTACAGTTGTACAGGACAAGAAAATCATCCAGGTCAGCCTTTGTCATTTCACTTGCAGAAGGCATAAAGCCTGAAGAACTGAAGGATCTGTACAAAGTTGCAAACCAAATTAACAACTAGAAACTAGACCTCAGACTTCCTTAATTATTTCTTCCTCTAGATAGCAAAAGAAATGATTCCCAGAAGATTTTCTTGATTGTTTGTTTGTTTGTTTTTGGAGGTTTCAGTCCCATGCCATCCTACCTTTGACATTTTCTGAACTGGTAAGATGGGTGAAACAAGAGATCCATACAAATCCGTTTTCATTAGTCATTTATTTCTCCGTGAAGTACCTTTCTTTTTTTCTTTCCTTTTTTTTTGTTCCAGTTATCTGTCTCACAAATTGTCATGGTTCTAATTCTGTGTATAATCAAGGCATCAGTTTTAAATTGAGTTCTGAGACTTCTGTAGTAGAGCCTATACTCTAAGAAGATACTATTGTTTTTGGACTTTGGGAGACAAAGAAGGATTAGATGCTACCTACTCTGTCCTCAAGAAGCTTATAATTAATTTTGAGAAATGAGAAATCTATGGGAAGACAAAATTAAGCCATAATCTAAGATGACATACCACACACTGTTGGATTTCTGGAAGCCTGGGAAGGCTTTGTCGGGGAGACGATTCAGGTAGATTGTAGAGAAAATGCGTGATCTGATTGATTATGGTTAGTTGTTACACAGCTTAGTTGTGAATGGGCTGGTAGCTACTCTTTTGGGTTATTTGTGTATTGCACTGAGCCCCATCACAGTCAGTGTTTGCAGATGGATCATCAAGGGCCAGCTCAGGTCTTTCTACCACTTTCCAAAGAACGGGAGGCTATATGAGAAGTCCCTATTCTGTGTGTTTCCAGCTTCTACTTCTTTTTTTTTAACATTTAATTCTATTTTTTTTCAGTGTTCCAAAATTCATTGTTTATACACCACACCCAGTGTTCCATGCAATACGTGCCTTCCTTAATACCCACACCCAATCCCCCACTCCCCTCTAAAATCCTCAGTTTGTCTCTCAGAGTCCACACTCTCTCATGGTTTATCTCCCCCTCCGATTTCCCCCAACTCACTTCAACTTCCACTTCTAGTGACTGAGGCTGAAGTCACAAACAGCATTGCATCTGGGGGCAGAGGAGCCGAGAGGAGCTTATTAGCTTTAGGATCTGAGTGTGAAGGCAAATTTCTCCTTGCCAACAGTTAGCAGAAGAAAACATTTTGATCCCTTAATTATGAAATTAATAATATGTCTGTTTCTTAAAATGTTCCTCCTGTGACCCTATCAGCTCTCACTAGTCAGGCATCTAAGAGACATGCCAAAACTCAAAGAACAGAGGGACGCATTTAGTGTCGTAGGGCTTATTTATAAATCAGTAACTGGGAACTTCAGCTTTCATAACAAACCGGTAAAAAGTTATCCTATTTGGGAATTCTAATAAAATATTCACCTGGGTGGTGTCAAAAAATTTCTAGGGGAAAATGCAGAGAACTTGAATACCAAATGTGATAGCTTCCTGACTTTCTACTGGCATTAGTTTGTCAGCAGAATGAAGCTTCCTAGCTAGTGCTTTTCACTAAGAAGCCTGGAATAGATTAGAGGTTGTTTTTTCTATCCTGAGGTTTTTTTTTTCTTTTTTTTCAATTGCTCTCCTGAGAGAAAATTGAGTGTATGACAGGGAAGACAAGCACGAAACCTTTCATAATCCAGGCTTGTGTTCTCAAGAGATTATCTTTGATATATGAGGCTACTCATTGAGTCTTTCCTGGAGTTTATTTATTTGACCACGTTCCCCCAGCCTTAAATGCCTCCATTAATCAATACTGAGCTTTTCTACCCTGAGTCTGCAGAGCTCATCAAGATGAGAAATTTTTAATTTAAAAAAATAAAAAAAAATTCCCAGGTATATACATAATCCTTGGAGAAATAGCAGATCTATCCCTGGCTGATAACATACCCACTGACAGCTGAGTTTTATTTTTGTCCCTGTCTTAGGGTTATTGATGGGATTGAGGCAAGAAGGAAAGGGTTTACTCAGAAACTTATTCATTTAAAGAAGTGAGGGTACTTCAGGAATTTAAGGCAAGGGCCCATTCTTCGTTCATTGTCTCACTCATTCAGTGAGCTTCTGGTATGTTCCACGAGTGTGGTTGGCTCTTGGGCTGTCATGTGAGCAAGACTGCCCCTGTTCCCAAGGGGCTAATGGTAGAGGAGGCTGAGACACATTCTGATGGAGCTTGATACAAGTGACAGTGAGGATAAGTTAGGGATATCAAACTCCGTGTGTAAGGAAAGACTTTGTGGTTATGAAAAGTAAGGCAGGCAGAGCCCAAGAAGCCTCCTAACGGATCCATCTGACTGTGAAACAGATCGTAGCCCACACACAGTACCTGTCCTGGATCAGCTAGGTTTGGAGAAGTGCAGGTAGGTTTCGAGGATGAAGCAGAAGGCAAGGGGACCAGAAGGAAAGGCCGGAAGCACTCTTCTTGGTCATGAGAAGGTCCTTTTTTATGCCACCCTTTCTTTCTCTGTGTAGTTTGATTTTTATTTTGTCTTCAAAGTAAGATGACTTTTAGATTAGTGAACACAGCATACATTTTGATGTTGTAGCACTATAGAAGAAAATGTCATTCATTCGTTTATTCAGTATTTACTAGGCACCTACCACGCATCCACCATGGGGATTTACCGTGAGGAAGAAGACAGACACCGTTTGGTAGTAGGGAGGTATTTTGATTCTTAAAACAATGCTAGATGATAATATATATGTATATGTGTATTCCTAAATGTATGTTTCTGACTGTGACTGTTTTTTGATGTGTCAGCTTACTTAGCTAGGCTAAACTCTGGGGACAGAAGAGAGGGCAGCAGTCTTTTGGGAACATACGTATACCCTCTTTCAATTATTCGATGACACATGGATCTAGATGTTTCTGTGAAGAGGTATTGCAGATGTCATGAAAGTTCCTAAAGAGTTGACCTGAAACGATGGAGAGTATCCTTGGTAGGCTAGACCTAATCAGATAAGCCTTTAAAAGGAGCTGGGTTCTTCCCGGAAAAAGAGATTCCCAACAGCAGCTGGGACCATAGTTGTTCTCCCTTTGCTGGATCTGTCCTCCCTGCCTGCCTGTGACAGCCCCTCGGGCCTGTGCCTCTGGGGTTCCAGCTTGCTTGTGTTCTTATCTTCCTGCCTGCCTGCCCACACATCTCAGAAATGCTTTGCCAGCCTCTACAGCAGTGTAAGCTGATTCCTTATAATAAATCTCTCTCTCCCTCTCTATGTATATACATACCTGTACATATGTGTATTTCTATGTGTATCTGTATATGCGTAGGTGTGTGTCTCTCCTATTGGTTCTGTTTATGTGGTTGACATAGTGACTGATACACTGAGATTTTAAAATAATACTATAACCTCATTTAACATGCTTTTTATGCTCAGAACAGTTATCATTGCTTGTGAAATTAAGAAGGTATTATTTAGAAATCTGTGCAGAAATCACCCAGATATATTTCACGAGGTCTGGTTGGCCCCTAGTTCATCTTTGCCTAGCATCCTAGGTTAGACTGCGAAAGGCATCTGGCCACAGAGTGAATTGCCTGTGTGATTACACTGCTCGTGCTTGCAGCTTTCCTGGCTCTGTTCTGGAATGGTGGTCTTTCCAGCTGGCAGGATGGGAAAGCAGCACCATGCCAAGCTCTGCTGGAACATTTTAAAACAACATTGCATATAACGTAATTAAGTAGGGATGACTGAAGACTTAATGCTTTCGCTAGCTAGAGTCAAGTCGAAGTTGAACCCAGAAACTTCATCTTTGTATTTTTAAAGAGGAGAAAATAAAATTTTATGGGAAACTTTGGACTCTTTGTTGTAATTCTTTTAATTTCATCAAACTACAGAAAATTCTTCAAACTCACTTGAACGGATTTTTATGACCTTGTTCATTATTCATTGTGAGAGAACTGTGTATTTTTAAAAAAGATAAAATATAAGGAACTACCCATAGTAGTAGTAGGCACCCATGACCACGTTTTTGCATTTTTTCCCCTCTGCTTCTCTGAACCATCCTTTCCCTGCTCTGTTGTGTCACAGGTGGCTGAACCCTGCAAACTCTGTCACTGGTTGCCTTGCCAAATGCCTCTGCCAATTTCAGCCAAAGGACGGCCCTAATGGGCAGGTGGAAGGAAGGAGAAACTTAGCCTATTTCTTGCCATTCTTCTCTACCAGAGGGTCAGGACCTCTGGCAGCGGTTCTAGAAAGCCCTGTCCTGTGTAGTGTTCTCACAGGAAAACCCTGCTTTTATTCTAGCTCTTCTAGAATGATGCTGCTCCAAATATCTGATAACAACTTTTTTTTTTAAGAATTTCTTTCTACCTTATGTGTGGTAGTGACTTCCTGGTCTTTGATTATTTTTCTCTAGTTGTCCTTTCAGTTCATTCAATACTTAATTAATTAGTTTCCACAAATGAAATTCTTCTATTAAACAGCCTGACAGAGGTATCCATTTCTTGGCAGTCTTCTGGTAAATCCACTTACTTTATTAATATGTTGTAAATGCTTTTCCATGGCCATATGTTCTAAGACTACATCATATTTTTTTTATCATCTTTATTGAGGAATAATTTACATAGAGGAACATTCACCAATTTTAAGTGTACAACTTGATGAGTTTTGACGGACATATAACCACCACCACACTTCCGAGATAAACATTTCCATTACTCTCCAAAGTCCCTTGTGCTTTTTGTACAGTCAGCTCTTTTCTCCCCATTCCAGCCTCTTGCAACCACTGACCTGCTTTCCATCATTATAGTTTTACTTTTTTAGAAAAGATTTCACCTACATGGAATCCTACAAGGTGTCTGTTGTCTTTTGCGTCTGACTTTCATTTTGCCTACTGAGTTTGAGATTAATCAACGGTGTTGTATGTATCGGTAGTATTCCTTTTAATTGTTAAATGGTATTCCGCTGTATAAATAGATCAGTTTGCTTTTGATTCCCCAGTTGTGGGATATTTGACTTATTCCCAGTTTTTTGCTTTATTATGAGTAAAGCTTCTATGAACACTAGAGTACAAGTCTTTTTGTAGACACGTGTTTCATTTATTTTTGGTAAGTAGTTAGGGGCAGGATCTTTGGGTCTTATAGTGATTACATGTTTAACATTATAAGAAACGAGCACTATTTTCCCAAGTGTCTATACCATTTTGCATTCCCACCGGTTTATGAGTACTCGTTGTTTCACTTCCTTGCCATTACTTAGTATTATCAGTCTCTGTAAGTTGTTCTTTTGGTAGGTAAGTAGTGGTGTATTGTTGAGCTTTTGTTTTCACTTTCCGAGTAGCTACTGATCTCTACCTGTGCTTATTTTCATTTGTCTATGTCTTTGGTGAAGTAGCTGTTAAAATATTTGACTCCCTTTTAATAGAGCTGCTTGTTTTCTGATTGAACTGTCATAGTCACTGTTGTATTTCATGTACAACTCTTTTATTTTGTGTGTGTTTGTGTGTGTGTGTGTGTGTGTGTGTGTGTGTGTGTGACATTTATTTTCTCCCACTCTGTAGCTTCCATTTGTATTTTCTTAACATTGACTTTGAAGAGCAACATTTAAAAATTTTGACCTAAATCATATTTTAATGGTTATATAGTAGTCCATCTTAGGAATTTGCCATAATGCGTATGAGTTTCCACAGCTTTACTGCTATCACTACACTGTTTTGCTCCTTGTCTTCATATCTTCTGTGAGTTAATTGTCATCTTATTTGGGAAAGTGCTATAATGATTCAGGATTGTCATTTTTTATCTGATAAAGAATAAGTATTTTGAACTCAGTGGGCTTCTTTATATTTGAATTTTTCATTGGGGGCATAGAAAAAAAAAAACAACTAGTGCCTAAATCATACTAGTTAATTTTTTCCTAAGGTAAAATGCATTCTCTTTCTTTCTCCTTGCCTTTTAAAGCTGAGATCTTGGGAATTTTGTTTAAAAATGTTAAATAATGTGACTATCTTTAAAAAAATTTTTTGAGTATGTTAAAATCTTATTAATACTTCAGGATATATATCTAGCTAGAAGAACCTGTAAGCAAGTGTACCAAAACAACTACCATTTGCTAATTCTTAGGTTCCAAATTTCTGCAAAAGAAACTTGAAAATTTTATTTTTGAAATGATCATATTGTACACTCTACATATATACCATTTTATTCAAAAAAATTCAGGCCCAAGATATATATCTCCTATTACCACCATTAATTTCTGTCTAATTTCTAAGGGGACTATATGAAATAAAATGAAAATCTTTTGATGAATCTTAACTGTGTTTACTTAAATCAACACAGCTTATATTTCAACAGCAAAGTTGCTTTAATACATTCCTGGTTTACAGTATCATTTTTATGATTTTCATAAGTCAGTAATCCTAACACAAGATTAGTCATTCAAGTCATTTGGGTTAGTAGTTAGTTTTAGACTCAATTTCTGTAACATTTCTCATGGTATAGAGTTTTAGATTTCTACTGTCCCTTGACTGTGATATTACAGTAACATTTAGATTCATGTAGTGGATGTGCCTAAATCTTAACAATCACCCCAAAATGTCCCTTGGCAGGAAGAAATAGTAACCTACATATTGGTTTGAAGTTATTGAATTACAGAAGTAGTATGATTCCTTTCCTGGTTATGGAGTGAAACAGGTGCAAAAACCCCACTTGTGGGCATAATGATGGAGCAGGTTATATTAACCTTTTCAATGAGACATTTGGGACAGGCAGTTAATCTATGAAGCCATCAACTGGAAAAAGACATCAAATCCTTACTGCTCTATTGAAGAACTGTCTGAAATGATATATATGTATATATATTTGGGTGGTAAGAAGAAGTAAGACTCCTTTTGAAAATTAAAACAGTAGTTCTTAACCTTGTTTGTGAAAAGTGGCCCTAAAAGATTTTTCCTAGTTGATGAGAGTGTTTGCTTTACTGCGTCTGATGTAGTTGGATAAAATTTCTAAGTTATGTCCTCAACTACAGGAGAGTGGAGCCACGCTGGGAATCTGCAGACCTGGCTGCCTTATAATATTATTTATAAAGGTTGGTATTTGAGACCAATAATGGGAAAACTTAGGTGGGCAGGGAGCTTTGCAGTGGATCAAATGGAAGTCCTGATTTTCGTGCTGCTTATTCATGATTTCAAGACCTCTAGATCGTATTGACCTGAGAGAACATTCCATATCAAAAGAGATGGGCCTGTACTAAGTGTTTTTTTTCTAAAGATTAGAGCAGCTATTGTGTCATGATGGAAATTAAAGTAAGCTGGAGAGAGTGTTCTCATTGTGATTATAAAGACTGAGAAAAAGCTTTTTAATGGGGAAGGAAAAATGACTATTGCTTTAGAGGGACAGAAAATACTTTTCTGGAGTTAAAAGAGGAAGGATCAATCAAGAAAGCTCTAGTGGTACTCTGAAAGACAGTTGGAGGGGAGTGTTGAAAATCCCAAAACGAAAAGTGCTACACTGTTCAGAAAACTAAATTAAAAGTTGACTAAAAGTTTTGATGGGACCGTGGATTCTGGTCTGCATTTTTCCATGTCCTCAATATGTACATACAGTATTACATACTCCTCCAATTGGTTGGATGGCGGTACAAAGCAGAAGTAGGGGACAGATAGTTGATCCAGATTGTTTTAAGTTAGAGATGTTCAGGTAGAGCCAAAGAATACTTTCCGTGGATCCATTCATCTTCATGCAGATTTTTTTCCCCCAAGTAAAAGGAAGATTCAGGACTGTTTTCTTGTATCTGAAAGCTGACTGTTGGATCGGTCAATGAAATGTTACCACCGTCTGCTCATTTACTGAGCTTAGAAGTTGGCTTGCTTGAGCTTCAAGGCATATGGAACCAGCAGGATTCCCAGAAGAACCCTTACAGGTTTGTACTGGCACACCTCAAAGCAAAAGTCGAATATGGGATTACTGTGAGTTGAGAAGTGTAACATCTGGGGATATTAAATGGACAGTTTTTAATTGGCAAGCTCAGCATTCAAATGAAATTGTAATACTGTTTGCCAAATTTGGTTCATGAATGTTGACACTTATATTCAGATATTGGGGCCCAAGTGATTTTGTACAGTAACTGTCTCCCAAATTATTTTAAGTTATAATAATGTAGCTGCTTTTCGAAGCTGGTGATTTCTGTGTTCTAAAACATTTAGATGATCTCTAGGACAGACTTGCATGACTCTACATCTGTGTCTTATCTATATTGGGAAATGATTATGTAAGAAAAATTATGACTGGAATGTGCTAGGATCTGTGCTAGGTTCTCTCTCTCTCTCTCTTTAGAACCTATAGCCAGTTTGGGGGTCTTGGTAGAATATCTGGGTAGACTGATTGTCTCTTATAAATTCCATTGTTTGGTCTAAAGTCCCCTGAAAAAACTGGTAGCTTTTGGCACTGTCGAAGGTATGTCATTGATACAAACTTGTTTTTCTTTTCTCTCTTTATTTCCTTGTTTCCCCTCCTTGACTGGCCTAGATTCACACCAAATGCGAAAATGTATTAATAAAGTGATAAGGTATTATTAACAAACGGAGACTTAATATTTAAAGTAAATTGGTATGAGCATGGAAAGATGAATACATATGAAACCCTAACATCTATACCTACTTTGCTAAAGTTTTGGTATTTTCCAGTTAAGGTAAAATCGCTTAGAGTGTCCATAGTATTGCAGAATATTCTTTTAGCTGGTTCTTTCATTTATTGCCTCAACAATTTATTTTTATTTTATTAATTTATTTTAAAGATTTTATTTATTTATTTCACAGAGAGATCACAAGTAGGTAGAGAAGCAAGCAGAGAGAGAGGGAAGCAGGCTCCCTGCTGAGCAGAGAGCCCAATGCAGGGCTCAGTCCCAGGACCCTGAGATCATGACCTGAGCTGAAGGCAGAGGCTTAACCCACTGATTTATTTTTAAAAAATAACTTCTAGCTTTCCTACATTTTTTTACATGTTAATCTAATGTCATTAACATGTGAGTTTAGAAAACACGGACCCATTCAGCCCAATATTGATGTTTTGGCAATATTGAAAGTCACAGGATATCAGAAGACACATAGATACGGAGATGTGACAAACTTCCTTCTGTGACCCTTTTGTATTCTGAGAGCCTAGAACATAAGAAGGAACTGTTTGAAAGGAGACTACAGAAGGCAGTGTAATAATATAGATCATGAATTTTTCATGAAGGTTACGTTTTCTTGCCCCAGGTTGTACCAGATATCGCTTCAGTGGTGTAGTGGAGTTCAAGTAGACACCTGGGTTCTAAGCTTCTGGAAGGCAAATATTATTTGTGTTAGTTTTATGTTGTCTGGTAGTGTAAGGGACCAAAGTTATTGAGGGTGATTGGATCTTAGTATACTAGTACTTGCCACATAGAGGTGTGTTTTTGAGTGGTGTATGAGTTTCTGTTGCTTTTAAACTCTTTTACCCAGAATTAACCTTGACACGGAGCAGCTCTTCAGAGGGAGTGAATTCTCAGTACTGATTCTACCAGAGATTGTGCTTTATTGATATTTATTCCTGTTTTCAGTAGAATAAGAATCAAAGTTATATTCTTGCCCATTTTCAGAATCCCCATTGACATCAACAAGAACAGTTATTGGTGGATACAGAATGTTCCACGTTATAAGCCAACAAACACAAAAACATGTTTTGTTATTTAGCTCAGTAAAATGTATTTCCTCCTTTTTTTCTTTTACCTAACTTACCCCTCCCTTGAAATGTATTCTAGTTATTTTTTTTTTTTTTTTTAAGAAAAATCTGTGTTGGGGCCTATCCACTAAAAGGGCTTTAATTTTTTTTTGACAGAACAAGTTTTTGAAGCAAAATTAGTGTGTTAGAGCTTCATGTCAAGACAGTAAATGAACCTTTTAATATTGCTAATAGCTGTCATTATAAGAAAAACATAGGACACTGTAGGTTGGAGTGTCTTGGATTTACACGAAAGCCTATTCCGCTTCAAAGACAAAGAAATGCTGTAGTTATAACAATATGAATACAGTCAAAATGCAGTGCATCACGGTCTGCCTTTTAATTTATTATGAGACCTCTTCTGCCACAGCCTTCATCAGACTGCACCTTTTCCATGTCTGCATCATGTAAGAATGGTGCCATTTTTTCTTTGACAGACAGCGAAATGTCACGGGTAAATCATTACCCTCATCCCCTCAAATAACTCAGATCTTGCCTGTCAAAATGCAGGAAGGAATTCACATGATTACAAATAAGCTTATCATCACCAATCTCAGGAAACAGTGGATACTGCCAGACTGACAAGGAGACCAAGCTCATTTCAAACTAGGAGAGGAATTGGCTTTTACCAGGCTGAACATCTCCCATGGGCACAGCAATAACCCTCCACATTCCACGTTGTACCCCTGGTACCTTTTGTTTTTCTTTTAGTGATCATAGAGATGAGCTGAGACCTCTACAGTTTCCAAACAACCCTTCCTTATGACGAAACATGCGTCTTTGTTAGAAATCTTGGCACTCCTGTTGCTTCCAGAAGTGAGCAGAGTTATTTGGACCTCCTGGGTTGTTCTCTAGCCAACCAGTGACCCAGCCCTAGTCATTCACTGTCTTTATTCCTAAGCCATAGAACAAAAGCAGACACCGGCAGTGCTGTATCCAGTTCCTGGTACTATGTGCTAATTCTCTTCGAGCCAGAACGGTGCTAACCGTGCCAAGCACATAGCTCTTCTTTGGTTTGCCTTTGCATAATTCCTTCTGTTAAAGATTCAAGTGACTCTTGGAGCGGATTTATATACCTGTTTGGAATAGTCGCTGACTTTTCCATTGGTGAATGTGCCCTTACATCTGTACAGGAAGCCAAGAGCAATTAGTATTCCAGTTGAGATCAGATTATAGCAAATGATACAAGCATATGGCCAAATACTCCTTTTATGCCAGAGTCTACTTACTAGTTTTCACTTCTGGAATCAATAAAGAAATCAATTCTGTCAAAAAAGAAAATTCAATAAGAAAATCCTTTACTATATAACTGTAATTATAGATGAGAAATTTCTTTTGTAAAAGGAAAAAAGAGCATAAATATAGTAACTCCCTTATAGATCATTCAACAGAACATGAAATAGCTATGCAAACAAAAATGACTGTATTTTCATTATTCCTTACACAGAAATTCACAAGGGAGGGACTTTAACATCTTTTTGTTCCTGACTAAATCATTGTGATATGCCGTCACAGTAGTTTATATACAGAAAAGGAAAAGTATTATAAATGTGTTGGGTAAAGCAGTAATTTAAAAACTAGATGCTCTTCTTTCAACACATTGATTCAATCATTAAAGCTCCCATCTGTGAGCAGGTTTAGGAAATATTGAACTGAGCACCCCCCCCCGCCCCGACCCGTGTCTTTGGCACCATAGAAACCACGTTCTCACTGTCCAGATTACCTGTTTAGTGACCTGATTATCAACATCCACATCGTGTGAATTCTGCTTGAATATACCCAGGGTATTGTTGACTTTGTATGAAAAATGGAGACTTGTTTGCTGGAGAGCGGGTTTGTATTTGATTAATTTTATCATTCTTCCAAGGCTGTTTTGCTCTTGATGCACAACCTGAAATTCTAACACTGTACTCTCATTGGAATCCAGGTCATGAATGTGAAAAGTAATTATTTCATTTATACAATAATTAATTGATAGGATTTAGTATGTTAAATAAACTGTTGCATTTTTATAACACTAAGGCCGTCGTGTCTTTAACCTTAGCATTCTTGCTCAAGTAGGAGAATGAATTAGCCCGTTTCCCAGCACCTGCTTCACCCCGTGTAGACTTTCAATGCATGGACATTCCACGGATTGCCAAAAATGCTTTTTTCAGGGAGGAGGGAAGCGTGGTCATGATGAAGCATGGAAACAGATGCTCACTCTTACAGATGCATTTGGGAAAAATTTTTTTAAAGAAAATCTTAAGTCAAAGTCTCATTATGAATAAGGTATTAACAAAAATGAAGTAAATGACAAAAATTAAGCATAGGATCAGATATTTTTCGTGTCTTAAAAATCACATTATTGTATGATAAAACCTACTAGGCTAGCTGGGTTAATTTACTCATGCTTCACTCACACGTGTTCTCTTTGTGGGAGGGGGTCCAGCTGGGATTATTGTTAACACATCTAATTTCCCGAACAGGGAATTTTGACATAGGATTCATGTTGGGGGGGGGGCGGTGCTGGTGAATTTATTAAATTGTGTGGTTCATGATATTTTTTGCTGGTGACGAAGTCCTTAGAGCTCATGTCCCATAGGTTTAAGATCTCTGCTCGTCACCAATAAAGGATGATGATAATGACAGTGATAAACCACATTTTGTTCATGAAGTCACTAACCCCTAGTCAGCGCCCAGATCTGGAAGTTAACCCTTTCTGAAAGATTTCATTGTATTCTCTCAAGTTACATGTATTTTTAAATTCCCACTCATTCAGGGGCTTCTCTGGTCTCCGTGTCCTGAGCTAGAAACCAGGAAGTCATTGTTGCTGGATTTTGCTTTATCACTTTCAGCCAGTCATGTTGTGTGGATTCAGCATCATACATAGCTCTCGAAATTTTCAATTTCTTTATGTCTTCAAACATCCCCATAATTTCTCACTGAGATGATAGTATTTGCTTCTAAATGGATTGCTGCATACAATCCAAGACAAGTGATTTTTCTAATGTACAAATCGGATTAAATAACACCCCTTGCTGCTTAAAACCTCTGTGCCTTCCATCTGTTCTCTCACAGAGAAGTTGTTACCATGGCACAGATATAAAACTCTTGTGATGTAATGTATGACAGCGAATGAAGAGCATTTTGATTTCATTTTCTCTCTGTTATGACTTCCTATAACAAATTTCTGGCAATAGAACGGCCTGTCTTTCACTGTACCATACCTTCTAAGTGACAATTCGGTATGGATGCAGATGAAAGAATTTGTCACATGGGAAATAGCCACATAGGCAATTTGGACCAGATTGTTCCGTCATGGCTTTCCAGAAGAAGTCTTGTTTATTTGAGATCTTACGGGGGTAGTTTGACAATAGAAGGAGAAAGTGTTCTAAGCAGAGGAAAGAGCATATACCACTTTTAATACTATTACCTAGCAAATGTCTATCTTCCACACTAAGTTATAATTTCTTCAAGTTAAGGACAGTCTCATATTTAATGTTCAGTATTTATATTCATGGAGTCTTGACTATTTGTGGTAGATATGCCTTTACTACTCCGTATATTCATACCTTTGCAATGTGACTTTGCAGTACTTCCTATTATACGTCGTCTCTTCCCTCTCTCCTTGACATTGGGCTGGTTTTGTGACTTCCTTTGACCAACAGACTGTATCAGGAGTGATGTGTCAGCTTGGCATCCAGGCCTCAGGAGACTTTGCAAGCTCATTTCTCTGCAGTTCCTACCCAGCTTCCTAGTAAATAAATAAGCCAGGGCTGGCTTGCTGGAGGTGAGAGATGATCGGAAATGAATCTTCCCACTTGAAGCCGTGCTAAACCAGTCAGCCTTCTTTGGATCTGGTTGCTGATTGTAGGCATATGAACAAGCCCAGCCTAAGTTAGAAGAAGCAGCCCAGCTCAAATTGCCAACACACAGAATCATTAGCTAAATAAATTAGTGACTTTAAAAAAAAAGATTTTATTTATTTATTTGACAGAGAGAGGGATATCAAGAGAGAGAACACAAGGAGGAGTAGTGGGAGAGGGAGAAGCAGGCTTCCTGCCCAACAGGGAGCCCAGTGCAGGGCTTGATCCCAGGATCCTGGGATCATGACCTGAGCCAAAGGCAGAACCTTAACAACTGAGCCACCCAGTGCCCCTAAATTATTACCTTTTTAAAGCCACATGGATTTGGGGTAGTTTGTAAGACATTCAAAGCTACCTTGTGCATCATTTAAACTTATAAAGCAAAATCAATATTGAGAAATAAATACTATGTTTAAATGTACCTGATAAAACTGAATTGACTGAATTAATTATTACCTTAGTACCATCCTGGATTTAAAACTACAAATTTACAACTTGAAGATGGGAGATTAGTTGGTTATTTGGAAGTCAGTCTGTCTGTCTCTCTCTTTTTCCCTTTGGAAGAACATTTCATACTCTGCCTCTCTTTTTATGCTCAGTATTAGCCAATAGTAGCTGAGTAATAAGGGCTTGATAAAACTTGATCAGGTATTTTGACAATATTAAACATCTAGAACCATTTTGAAGAAAACAATTTCAGTACAGGAAACCTAATGTTATTAAATTCAAAAGTCTGAGCAAAAACCTTGTTACCTAGTAACCTGTGTATCTTCATCTTCTCTTGATTCACTCTTAATTAATTAACAACCATGTAAGTAAACAAGTATCTGTTATAAGCTGGCATAGTCTTAGATTCTACCACATTGGAAGTGAAGATAAGTGTCCTTCTTTTGCAAGCTTATAATTTATTTTGGGTGTCAGACCTATGACCTTGAATTACAAATTTGAAATATGACCTTGAGCCTTGAATTATAAACTGTAATTCCAGGCAGAATAGGTAAGGGCATAATAAAAGAGGTAAAAGTGAAGTGAAGAGGAAAATTATTAATCTGACTGAAGAAACTGAGAAATCTTTATGGAATAGTCAGTTTCTAACCCACACTTTGAATGATTAATGACATTTCCATAGGGAGAGAAGGTTGAAAAAGACATTCTGTGCTGGCATGACAAAACAAACGAAAACTTGGAGGCTTTTGAGTATGTGATGCACATAAGCAATTGGGATGATGAGACCTAAGGTCGAGGGGCTGAGGGGTGATGGAAGGTCATTTGTTATATGGTGACCTACTTCATAATTTTAAGAAGTAAATGTCAGATAAATTAGAGATAACAATGTAACTACCTTTTGGGGAAAAAAATACTTTGAGGGGAGAAAAGTAGAGCATTGCCGTACCTAGAGGGGAATGTAGGGGAAAAAAATCTAATTAAAATGATATTTTTTAACAGCATGTTTGTAGACTGAAAACAATGATCCAGTAGATGAGGAAAGACTTAGGCTTGTGGAAGAGAATCTATAGAAGAGAAGTTCATGGATGGCTGACAGAGGGTGCGATTTGAAGTACAAGTTGAGGGATTTTCTCTTCTGAGGAGATGGGAGCAGTTCTTCCATCAATATGGGTGGGAAATCAGTTGACGTCTACAGAGAAGATTAGTAGATTTGTCATGGGGAGAAGTTATGTGGTAGAATTTTAGAGAAATGTGGATCAACTGATATTTAGATTCAGAGAAATCAGATCAATTGATATTCTGGAGTCTTTGCTCCTTGGTGGGGTGACTGTTCTTTCCTGCAGTACTCAGTGGTGAAGTATTCTGGGGGGGGGAGTTAGTTACTCCAGTCGCATATGGGCTATGATAAGCCTTTTAATAATACCCGTCCTGCAGTTCACAATGGCTTCTCATTCTCACTGCCTTAATTTGGGCCTTGTCTCTAGTCTCCACCAACCTACTTCTACCTTCCATACTGAGACCAGAGTGATTTTTATAAAGCATTGCTTTTCAGTCATTTTACTGTTGAAAATTTCATTTGAAGTGCTCAGTCCCCATAAGATCAAACTCAGGTCCCATAGCATGATGCCTAAGGCCATTCATTCTCTGCCATTTGCCTTCTCTATCTCATCTCCTACTTTTTCACCACTGTGACTTATGCAAAAATCAGAACTGGTGTACTTATAGTTCCCCCAACATCTCATGTTGTCTTACGCTTCTGTGCCCATGCCATATGCTTGCCTCTGTCAATAATGGCCGGTATCCTTTTGTCCGTACATTGAACTCATCTGGAATCACCCCAAATGTTATCTCTTCTGGGAAGTCTTTTTTGTCTGGTTTAGCACAGTCAAGCAATTTCCCTTTGTGCTCCCATAGCGCCTTTCTCAGTTGTGTTACAGTAATTGATTATGTGGCTCCAGAAGGCTGAGGTTTGGCTTTCTTCCATCTGTACATCTCTGTATCTGACATAGTGCTCAGAAAATAACTGTTTGATCAATTCATAAGCTGTTGAATGAGAGAAATTGAGGTTTTGGTGTTTCTAGTGCGGGCAATGGAATATATACACAGAGATGCCATTAGACATGATAATGAATACACATGAGATTCAAGTTTGGGGAGTGGGAAGAAGAATGATAGAAGTGACTAAACAAATAAATTAGGGGTTTGAGTAGCCAACACAGATGGAAAAGATGGGAAGATATTCCATATTGGTAGCTGAAGGGCACATAAGCATGATGCTCAAGGAAGTCATGATAGTACTATGTCTTTGTCTCTTTTCACTAGTCTTAAGCTTTTAAGTTTTCACTGTACAGTGTGCAAACTGTATAGCTAGCTTAGTATTATTTTTGCACTATGTACTCAGAGATGGGTATGTGTCTCATCTCAGAAATATATGGGCATGTATGTATAATTAACATGAGATCTGCTTGAGGAGTGGAGTGTACCCATGTTCATGGGCAATCATTTGCATTTTTTTTAAAGATTTTATTTATTTATCTTAGACATAGAGAGAGTGAGCATGAGTGGGAGAGGAGCGGAGGGGGAGGGACAAGCAGACTCTGTGCTGACTGTGGAGCCTGATATGGGGCTTAATCCTGTGACTCTGAGATCAGGACCTGAACTGAAATCAAGAGTCAGATGCCCAACTGACTGAGCCACCCAGGTGCCCCAGTCATTTGCATTCTTGAGGATGTTTATGCTTATCTTATTCTGCATCTGAAATCCAGCCTTACCCTTACATAGATGAGGCTCCAAGTAACTGCCTGGTTTTATTAATTTATGGTAAACTTGACTCTGTTTTTATGAGTGTATCCATGTCTCGCCTTCATTATCAGAATAATGGGATTTAGAAGGCTAGGAACAGCAATAAGACCTAAGGGGAAGGGACCAAAGTGACTACCTGGCTTATTTCTTATCTAGACTTTAAACTTGATGAGTCAAGTTGTTCCTGTGGTTTACTTCCAGTCTGATTCGGCCTGATGAACACAATGGTGCTAGGGATTAAAGACATGAATGGTAACAGACACAGTTAATATGCTTGTGTGCCTTTGCACAACCCCCATGAGCATTTGCAGCAAGAGAGTTGATAGGAGAGTTCGGGACTCTAATGATCGCCATAAGTGGGCAGAGTAAGGCACACACATGCATAGAGGACTAGAATTTGGGAAGCAGACGTTCCTGGGAACCTCCAACTATGGAAATAGCTGAAAATTTGCTAGATAATGTTCCACATGGAGGAAACACGGTTCTCATTCTGGAAAAAGGATAGGCAGAGACTCATGTTGGCAGGGATGGAAGCTCATTTTCTGTGCCAGAACAGACTCTGTAAGAGCAGCTGCATGTCTGCTGGGTAACCTCCCAGATGGAATAAGGAAGAGTCTAGTGCGGAAGGGATGCGGATTTGTTTTCCAGGGAGGGCTCACACCAGAACCAGCAACCTTTCCTTGTGTGTATATTTGGATCTGCTGACTCGGATGCCTTCACTGACCTTGTGTTTCCTGTTTTCCTAAGTTTTGGCCAAGGATGAGAAGGGGACATGTTTGTCAGCTTCCATTAGAGAATCCAAATTTGGGTATCCACAAGGTCCACCACAGGGGGCTTTTGTTATTAGGGGTTTTTTTCTTGACGTTTTATCACCAATTTAGTTATTATAATTCACAGTTCAAAGAGGACTTTAGGAGAACCAAAATTTGTGATTTCTGCTGCTGAGGAAGCCCAGTTCCTAGAGGTAGAGGGAACTGTGAAAGCTTTCTTGGCCACTAAATATGATTATTTACATGTGCACAGAAAATTGTTGCTTTGATTTTGAAAGGAGATCTCTGGGAACTCAAGAAGAAACAAGACCAATGGGGAAAAAATGATTATTGAAATGATTATTGAATGAAATGATTATTACAGAAACTGTAAGAAAGCAAAAACAGGTCAGGAGACATTCAGATTCAGAAGATGGGACTCTTCCTACTCTAATGATTTAAGATTTATAAAGCCAAGCTGAAGGGGTAAGGTAACATCTGAGTGACCAAGGACATTGGGGGAAGCAGGCTCAGATCCTGGTGTAGCTGAACAAGAGGCTGAACTAGCATTGTGTATGTTACCATTAAAACAGGAAACGTTCATGTCCTAGTGAGTTTTGAAGCTGAGGAAAGCAGCGTTTGGGAGAGCAGCTGGAGGGGAGTATCATGCATTTTTCTTGTGGTTCCTTAGGGGGCAGACTGAGGAAGAAATGAGTGGAATTCCAAATTCTAAAGTCCAGGGAAAGGGATTCAACCCAAATGTGGATATAATGTGGAGACTTTACTTTGGTAATTGGAAATTACAAGCTGAAAACATTCTGAATAAGAGTTGTGGTTATATATGGACATTGGGGAGGGTATGTGCTACGGCGAGTGCTGTGAATTGTGTAAGACTGATGATTCACAGACCTGTACCCCTGAAGCAAAGAATACATTATATGTTGATTTAAAAAAAAAAGAGTTGGGGTTATGGGAATGGTAGAACGGGTCTGACTTTGTACTCTGGTAGAAAACTTCTGAAAGAAGAGCCAAGATTGGAATCGCAGAGAATATCAGGGCCTAGAATTGAGAGGCTTGAATGCTTTCATGTGGCTTGTGCTGTTCACAGGAAAGGGAAAGCTCAGAACAGAGACTTCCCAGGTCTACACTGGATTCCAGGACTGAAGGAGAAGCCTCATTGGCAGAATGTCATCAGTCAAGGAATTGCACATGATCTCATGCCCACACACGGAAGTGCTCTGTGTTGGTGACAATCATCTCTCCCCACCAGCATTGTCACCAGACATAAATGTGAGACTTCCTGGTCTAGACTTTAAAAGAATAGAACTATCCTCAAATTGCAGGCTGCTATACTGATCATGTTTAGTTCTGAGATTGCATGTGTTTCCAAATCTTATGGGTGTTATTTATATGTATTTTGACAGCTCCTGGGAACTCTGAACAGATTGTGTTCAATTCGGAGGAGTCCGTCTTAACTTTCAGTGGAAGTGTTCAGGACTGCGATTGCTCCTGACTGCTGTTGCTTGAGAAGAGACCCGGACCCCATCCAGGAACTCGGGTAAGACCCCTCAAGCTGAGATGGAGCCACGTAGGAGAAAATTCAGTCATAGATGTTGTGGAGATACCTGCTTTGTGTCTTTTATGCCCTAATAGTCAAGATCCTTCTCTCCTAGAACTTATGGTCTAGTAGAATGTGACAAAGAATAAATATGGCAAAAAGAAATGTGTGTTGGAGTTAAAAAAAAAAAAAAGAGCAGGGTAAGGGGGATTAGGACACTAAGGTGAAGGTCTGGTGCAATTTCCAGTGTTGAACTGAGCCTTGTGAATAGGTTTCATTTAGAAAATGACATTTAAGCAATGACTCGAATGACTGAGGGGTTAGCCTTCTGGGGGAGGTCTGATAGAGAGGGTGAGCCTTCTGGACAGAGTTGCGTAGTGTGTTAGAGGAATAGGAGAAGCCATCACGGCAGGGAGAGAGGAGTAGCAGGAGGGAGGGGGGAGATCTGAGACTTTCAGCAACTGTAAGGATTGGGATTTTAGTTTAGCGAAGTGGGGAGACACATGGGGGTTCTGAGTGAGGGGATGACATGATTCACATATTTTATAAGAATTATTCTGGAGTTCGTAGAGTTTGTATGTAAGGGAGCAAGGGTAGAAAAAGGGAGGCTCTGTCTAGTATGGTAGCAATGGAGTGGGTAGCAGTGGGCTTGGTGAGAGGTGGCTGGAGTTTGGACATATACTGAAGGCAGATTTTTGAAATGCATCGAAGGCAGAGTAATAGGATTTGCTGATGGATTGACTTGCAAAGTGACCAAAAGACGGGAACAAAGTTTTTTGGTGTGAGCAACGGTAAGGAAGGAACGACTGTCTCCTGAGGTGGGAAAGGATGTGGGTGCGGTAGGTTTGGAGTAAGAGGAACATTAGCAATTCACAAACGAAAATGCTAATGTTAGATGCTTTTGGTCATTTCCGACACTCATGTCGGTGTGAACCAATCAAAGATTTATTTTGTTGAACATTAGTGTCTTTGTAGAACAGAAAAGAGGAGTGACCAGATACTTTTGTTTCAATATAGTTCATTTGAGACCTTGTGTGCTTCTAGTCTAAGTGTACACTCATTATCTTAAAAATTAGATAGATTAATGTATTTATATATTCTGCAATTATATAAAATTAAATTTTCTCATACAGAATATTTTAATGCATTAGGTTTCTAATCCTAGAAAAGAGGAGAGGATTTGCAGTATTCTAGGATGGGGAATATTGGCGTATTTTGTAGAGATGATGTTGTAGCTCTAGGACTGAGGTGTTTTCTGTCAGCCACACTGTAACTTTGCTAAATAAACTTGATTCAGTTAAAAATTGAGGTAGAAATAAACAGAAGAAATTTGGTATGGTGGCCCTGTAAGCTTGTGGGCAGCCCGGAAAGCAGATTAATCATGTTATTTCAAGAGACATTTCTAAAGATCTTGGGACTCACCTGCCCATCTTGTTGGATCCAGGATCAGGGAGGTATTACAGTAGGAAGCTTGCGCAATGCTGAAAAGGCTTTTAAGAGGTGACACTCATCTCGTCCCTTTAGAACAGGAAGCCCTCCAGCTTATATTTTAAGCCCATTCAGCTGAGTCAAACATGCCCAGTATGAAGGCGTGTGAATGCAGACTGGACCTTAGGAGAAGGAGAGCCCCGGACTCCTTCTCCTTCATTACACTTCCCTAATAACTTCCCTGATAACACCGAAGAATCAAATCTGGGCTATAACACAAATGAGTGGAGCTTTCTATGGGACGAGCAAAGATGGTACAAGCCCTGGGATCACTATGAAATGGGGTTTTGGCAGTTGAAATAGAGTCTCTTAAAGTCCCGTACAGTTGGTATGGCAAAATGTCTTGGGCCACTTCCTGCTGGGTGGAGTTGCTCTCACTATTGGAAGGCTCATCCGGCAGCCGAAGTAAGAGACCAGGGCAAGGAGGCTTGTTTCAATGGAGACCTCTCTCTGTGGTTTCTCTTACTCTCAGCTGCCAGGGCAGGTAAACAGACTCCAGCACGTTCCTGCCATCATTTCCAGGCATCATAGTCACAGATTCCAGACTTCCCTCTACTTCCAAGGACACTCTAATAAACAATTGTCAGACCTTTAATATTAGTCAGAAGTTTTGGTACTGTAATAGAGTAAAGGATTAGGAAGCTAATGCATTGGGGCATCTGGGTGGCTCAGTGGGTTAAAGCCTCTGCCTTCAGCTCAGGTCATGATCCCAGGATCCTGGGATCGAGCACTGCATCAGGTTCTCTGCTCGGTGGGGAGCCTGCTTCCTCCTCTCTCTCTCTCTCTCTGCTGCCTCTCTGCCTACTTGTGATCTCTGTCTGTCAAATAAGTAAATAAAATCTTTAAAAAATATCTAATGCATTAAAATAGTTTGTATGAGAAAATTTAAGTTTAAATAATTGTAGAATGTATAAATAGGCTAATCTATCTAATTTTTTAAGATAATGAGTGTACACGTAGACTAACAACACACAAATCTCAAATGAAGTATATTAGAACAGAAGTATCTTTGGTGTTAAAGCAGATGTAATGTCTCATTAAGCTCATAGTGGCCGAATAGGTTTCTTCTTAAGCCTTTTTTTTTTTTCTCATATCAGCATTTTGGAGGCAATAATACACATAATGATAGCCACAGGACTCTTGCTATCAAGATTTGAAGGAACACAGTTGAAAGACCTCCCACGTGGCTTTGAAATGGTAACATTAAATACATTTGAATGCTATACAAGTAATTAGCCGTAGGTAATTAAATATGGTTTACTTGATGACTACAGCCATATTACGTGGAAGATTCGAACTCTCTGTAAATAAAAGTATGATTATTTTCATTTCAAAGACCAAAGCTGGAAGTAGGACCCCACGGGAGGTCTGTCACCCACTAGCTCGCACATGTGACTGTGTAAAAATATCTTTCGGAGGGCAAAGATCTATGGCGTTCTTTAAAGAAGAACATAGGGACTCAATAACTAATTAGCTTATGTCTCTCTGTTCCTGTAATTGCAAACCATGCTGGAATCAACTTTCTGAAAGTGTGAAATAGCTATTACTGTACACGGCTTGCTTCTACCACCAAACTCTATTTTTACACTTGGGATGTTTCCTTTCTATGGACTTAGTTTAGCCAAAGGTTTATATAAGAATTCTCTCTTATGTCCAAAATATAAATATAACATCCTTCTCTAGGATGAAACTAACACCTTTAAGAAGAATACAAAGAAAAGGTTCAGGTTGATGAGCCGAATGTTAGACATCAAGTCCTCTAGACTCTTCTTTTTATCTTCAAAACAAACCCGTGCCAGTTCTCATTCTGGAATAGGCATCTCACAATTTACTTCAATTTTTTTTAACCTGCAAAATGGCACAGTAGACATCTACATATACAGTATCATCAACTCAGACTCATTGGAAAGATTCATGCAAGTGAATTGATAGAGAGTCTGGCTTTATCGTAAGTAACATTTTTAAATAGACAACTGGGTAGAAGTAACATAGCAACATAAAGATAGACTTGTATTTTCATCAAACTTTACCACAACTAGTTGAAAAGTGGAAAAGAAAAAATCCACATAATCCAACCAGGTAGTTTGATTTACTATCAGATTTTTTTTTAAAAGATTTTATTTATTTATTCGATAGAGAGAGATCACAAGTAGGCAGAGGCAGGCAGAGAGAGAGGAGGAAGCAGGCTCCCTGCTGCGCAGAGAGCCCGATACGGGGCTCGATCCCAGGACCCTGAGATCATGACCTGAGCCGAAGGCAGAGGCTTTAACCCACTGAGCCACCCAGGTGCCCCTACTATCAGATATTTTTTAATAAATTGTCAATGGCACTGATTATAGCAATAGGGTCTTGTCTTTTTTTTTTTTTTTTAAGATTTATTGTCAGAGAGAAAGAGAGAAAGAACACAAGCAGCGGGAGCAGCAGGCAGAGCAGGCAGAGGAAGAAGCAGGC
Organism: Meles meles; assembly: GCF_922984935.1. Taxonomy (NCBI): domain Eukaryota; kingdom Metazoa; phylum Chordata; class Mammalia; order Carnivora; family Mustelidae; genus Meles; species Meles meles. Next base: position 81,228,645 of record NC_060077.1, on the reverse strand, counting down.
TCCCCACTGAGCAAAGGAGCCCCATACGGGACTCGATCCCAGAAACCTGGGATCATGACCTGAGCCAAAGGTAGATGCATACATAATTGACTGAGCCACCCAGGTGTCTCAGGGTCTTGTCTTTCCCTGCTGTGTTCACTGTTGACTGACAGTGTGTAAAAGTGAGGCCACATTTGACATGTAGTCACCATCACAGAAACTTTTAGACCTAATCATTTTGGATGACTACACCTAGATGACTCCCTCTCATTCTTCAGGCCTTAAATATTGTGTCCTCAGTCAGGTCTTTGTTGATACCTCTCCATCTAAAGAAGCCTTCTCTTTTAGCACTTTCTTAAAATCATTTTATTTTGCTTTATTTTATTTTATAGATTTTATTTATTTATTTTAGAGGAAAACAGAGAGAGAGTGCGCACACACGAAGGAGAGGGGCAGAGGGAGACACAGAGAGAGAGAAACCCAAGGAGACTCCACACTGAATACGGAGCCTGATGCGGGACTTGATCTCATGACCTTGAGATCAGACCCGAGCTGAAACCAAGTGACTACACCACCCAGTTGCCCCTGCTTTATTCCTTTAGAACACTTAGGATTTTTAATAATCATGTTTTTAAGATGTTTGTGGGTAATTGTCTGTTTTTCTCCTCCAGGATGGCTGTTCCATGAGGACCTTGCTTATCTTATCTGTCTATCTAGCTCAATGCTGGGCACACGGAAGAACTCAGGAAATAATTGCTAACTGTTTGGAATAATGAACAAAGAAGATAGAGTACTGCCAAGGTCAGTCAAATATGGTCATATATATTTGGTCAATTATATGTTGGTACAATGGGGAAATGCAAAGAATGGTATGTTCTCTAATAACTGTGTTTTTAGTTAGAGAAGTCAGGCACTTGAAGCACGTATAGTTGTTTAAGTACCATCTATAAACTAGGGGTACGGAAAAATAACTATCTTTCCAAGCCTGATTTCTATTTTGAGAACTTATTCAGCGAGTAGAAACAAAGCAATTTGGTGTCACTCCCACTGAGTTAGATTTAATTTCAGGTGGCTGACATACTGACAAAGTGTTCAGTGGTTATATTAGTATACTGGTCTGATGACAGGTATTAAGTCACAGTGACCCAGGGTAAGACGCCCATCACCCATTATTTGATCTCTCCTGGTCACAGAAAACACTCTTTGTTTCTGTCTGGAGAGGTTCCTCCAAGTGTTGTCTTCTTCCATGTAATTGAGCCTTGCTTCTCCATCCCATGTCTCTATTCTGGCTCAGAGAAATAGGGAAAGGCAGGATGGAAGCCTTGTGATTTTGAATGGCTTGAAATAGGAACCATTTATTTGCTCCCAGTTCTGCTGGTCAGCAGTTGGGGCAAGGTGGAGAGAGTTTCCTCACTGCCCCACATGGTGTTGGCTGGACTCATGGATGTATTTGTGGGTGTTAGGCGGATAGGCTGGGACTGGCCTGTTCTGAACCACTTCCCACACATGTCTGACAGTTGCGTGGGACTGTCACCCAACCCATCTTAGTTTTCATCCATGTGATCTCACCATATGGCAGAGGAGTCCCCCCAAAAGATAAGACCTAACGCACAAGCACTTAACTAGCTTCTGTTTGCATTGCATTTGCTGATGTGCCGTTGGCCAAAGAAAGACACACAGCCAATCCCAGAATCAGTAAAGGGGAGAGGATTACACAAGGGAGTGGACACCAGAAGTGAGTCATTAAAGGGAACAAGCCTCATGATGTTTGCAGGCATCAATAGACTAGGAACTATATCCTTGACAAACATTGTTATGTTCTCAAATATGATTAAGAAAAACCAGCCCAGAGATCACATAATTAGAATGAAGAGGTACAGGATCCTGGTTTTGTGTTAATGCTTTCATGTCTGAGGCAGTGTTCCCTAAGAGTTCATTGTTAGAAGCGTCAGTATGAAATCCAAGGCAGAATAAAAGGCCTCGTTAAGCAAATCCTTACTCTAAAAAAGTGGTGCCACCAAATATTGAGAACAACTCGCATTCATTCTGAGGAACAAAGAACACATCAGGAATTAAACAAGCGTTTGCAGCTACTTAGAAAATCATTAGTTTAGCAAATCTTTCTTATGTAATTGGTATTTGAGGCAGCTTAGTGGAAAGGGATGTTATTTTGCTTTTATTAAGCATCAAATATTTAATGCATTCACATAACACATTTTGAGAAAAATCACCCTTATCCAATAGGCAATCTTGAGTGCGCCATGCTATCAAACTTTATTGCTCCTTTTGCAGTCATGAGGGACAGTTCATGGTTTTAATGAAACAGGAAATATTTTGATTAGCCGAGCAATTTTTATTGAAACATTTATAGTATTCTAAAATGATTAAGGAACAATAATTAATGCAATATTCATTTCTTATTGTAAAATAAAGTTGGTTATAATCATCAGGCAGTGGAAGATAAAATGTGTTGCTTTAAAGTCATGAGAGAGAATACAGGGAATGTCCAAAGCCACTTCCCCAATGGGTTTGCTGCTCAGACTCAGTGTCCAGTGTTCTCTAGGAGCACAAACATCACACAAAACCCAGGTGTTTTCTGGATGTTACTGGAAGTCCATGGATGAGCCTAATTTTGTGAAATGAAGTGAGACAAAACACTTCACGGCAGAAAGCAAGGAGCTTGCCGAGTGTATCTTTCATTGATTGATGAAACTGAATTAGATGACAAGACAACAATGTTCAATCTAATCTAACCATCCCCCAAATCATTATTCCAGCCGTATCTTAGCATAGGAAAGAGAAGAACAGCTCATGTTTAATGTATTTGCCGTGTGCCAAGAACTGCTCTGATTTCTTCATACGTATTATTTCCCAAGACACTGGAAAACTCCGGGTCTGCCAAATGACACACGATATTGTTGACTAAGTGACAAAAAAGTTCTTAGACTTTCTCTGCCATATTGTATGTAGGACAGTAAAGAAATGGAAACTGAAAGAGGGGTTGATTTTTATATTACTTTCCCCCTGAAATCCTCTGTTATTTGTTGTTTATTAGAACATTTATTAGTACTAATAAACAATATTAGTTTATTAGTAGATTTTGGATTTCCTGAATCCACTGTACGTACCAGATTTTATGAATGACCTAGGTGCGCCAGTGAGAGATCTAGAAACTCATTTCTAAGGCCTGAGAACCCAACAAAGGAAGCAGTTATACTTAGTCATGATTAGACCCCCAGGAGAATGGTTCTCTTCTCTAGAGCAGCTATAGAGAATTTTATAATACTGGTCTGCTACATAGTTATCTTTACATGAGGGGATCAGAGGATGAAATATACTCTTAACCTTTCTACTCTGCTTCTTTATGGTCATCGTCAAAATTACTTCTATGTTCAATGTTCAGCATCGTAACAGATTCCCTTTTGAACACTATATGCTATACTCTTGGTAAAAATGAACACTTGCATAGTTTGCAGTTCGGGGCTATGGCCATCGTGCCGGTATGAATATTCTAGTGTATGTTTCTGGAAGAGTACACATTTTGGTAGGTTCTGTGCTCTTATGTCTAAAATATAAATATGTGCAAATAGTCAATTTTGGTAGACACGACCGATTTTCTAAAATGATTAAATCAACTGTGTTCCACCATCATGTATGAGAGTTTGGTTGTTTAATATCTTCACCAACATTTACAAAGTTTCTCTCTTTCTCATTTAACCACTCTCTTGTGTGAGTGATTGCATTATGGTTTTAATTTGCTTTTCCCTCATGGCCAGTGGAATAATCACCTTTTCATATGTTTATTGACTTTTTGTGCACACTGGTTAGAATTTTTTTTTTTTTAAAGATTTTATTTATTTATTTGACAGACAGCACAAGTAGGCAGAGAGGCAGGCAGAGAGAGAGAGGAGGAAGCAGGCTCCCTGCTGAGCAGAGAGCCCGATGTGGGGCTGGATCCCAGGACCCTGGGATCATGACCTGAGCCGAAGCCAGAGGCTTTAACCCACTGAGCCACCCAGGCGCCCCCTGGTTAGAATTTTTAAAGAGCACTTTTATTTACATAAAGGGGAGGTACTTGGGGGGTAATTTTTTCTGATAGCCTCAGCCAGAAAGTCATTTATTCATAGTTGGTAAATGCACGAAGCCAGCAGGATTAGGTCCTGGGACTGGCCAGCTGAGGGTCTGCAGTATTCCATTTACTTGGTGTTTGTAAAAGAGTTGTCTTGTTTGGTTTCTTTAGGGTAAGAGTATATCCTGAACATTTTCTGCAACTTTTCCCCCTATAGTAGTACAGGTCTATTTAATTTTATCTAATGATTGAATAGTAGTCAGTATTTCATTTCACAGGATTTATCCAACCAGCCCTTCTTGGTGGACATTCAGGTTTTTTTTTTTTTTTAACTATCACTAAGAATGCTTCAAGTGGTATCATTGTGAATTTGCATGATTTCTGTGAGTAATTAATTCCACCTAAAAGTGGAATCTCTGGTCCAAAGGCGGTTCATATTTAAAATTTTCAATTAATGCCGACCAGATGTCCTCCAAAAAGTTGGCATGAATGTAATGAAGTTAAGAATTCTCTGTTCCTCGTAACCACACTAATACTGGCCGAACAGCTGAGTGAGAGATGATATATGTTTTCTTGAATTTACTTACGTCTTGTATATTTTTCTTCTATAAATTGCCTGTTCATGTTCTTTGCTCAGGGTTACATAGTTCAGCTTTTTCAGGGGCCACGTAGTTGAAGTAGATAAAGGAACAGGGCAGGTGTAAGACAATGGGGAGTGAGGGGCGTTAGAGAACCGCCTCACGCTCATGTTACAGAGGAGTCCTGGTTATCTTTTTGCTCATTCATTGCAGATGCTTTCCTTTTGTCTGTTACTTTGTCACATCTTCCACGATGTTTTGAATCTTTCAGAAGAGCCATCTTTTGGTTGTATGCTGAATAAAACAGACATCAATTATTTACTTTCAGATACTGTGACACAGAATGATCTTTTCTTCAGTTCCAGTTTGATTTATATTGTTATTATTTTTCTCTGTCCTGTAAGGTTTAATTCATTTTTAGTCTTTTTTTGGTTAATAATTAAAGGTTAGCTATGAAGAGTTCAACTACTCTCTGCCTAGGACATAAAAAAAAAAATTCCGAAACAACCTGAGGGTTTTGAAGGGTCAGGGGTGGGAGGTTGGGGGAACAGGTGGTGGGTAATGGGGAGGGCACGTTTTGCATGGAGCACTGGGTGTTGTGCAAAAAGAATGAATACTGTTACGCTGAAAAAATAAATAAAATGGAAAAAAAAAAAATTCCGAAAAGGAGAATCAAATAATTCTTAAAAGTAGGATGCGGCTAAAACCATATTAGAGGAAACTTCATAGCCTGAAATATTTTAAGCAGGCAAGGTTGAAGTCTTTGACCTATGTCCACAAATGCAAATGGCATCATTTTAGTAAATTTCCATTAATCTTGGCCTTAGGTATTTGGAACTTTTAGTAATGATGACAGAATTTGAATAGAACTTCTTTATACTTCACAAATCCTTTATAGATTATGAGTCTAACTTATATAAACAAAGAATATATATTTATTTAAAAATCTTGTTAGAAAACTTGTTTTAAGCCCCTTCTGACAATTTGACCCTGCTTGTTAAATATGAATAATTTGTACACTAATTACCAATAACTTCTGTGGATTGGAAAGATCAGTTAGCACTTGGTTAATGTAGTTTAAATCTGTGTGTGTGTATATATATAGATACACATTCATATATATATGAATTCTTATAAAAAACGAGGGCAGTTTATTTTTATATGATAGTTAAAGTGAATGTGTTTCTTCCCTTTATTTAGTTTCTATTCTCTTCCTTAGAAAGCAATTACTGTTAACCCTTGGTTGTATATACTTCTAGGATGTTCTCTATACACTTATGTTTATAGAAACACAACTTTTAAATTATAGATGGTGGGCATACAGGTGGTTTTAAAATATGTAAATTGAATTCTTTTGTGGATGTTTTTATTTAACATTTATCTTTATGATCTTTGCCCATTTGTACAGGTATGGTCTCCTCATTTCTGTTACTGTTTTCATAGTATTCCACACATATGCACAATAATTATTGGAAAACTTTAGTGCATTCTTAAAGTCATACTTTGACAGTAGTGTAACGACCATTTTTAAAGACATAACTTTGTGCTCATGTGAATATTTCTGGAGGAGAGATCCCTGGAAATGTAATTCCTTGGTCGGGGGTGTGTATATTTTATTTGGATTGATGATACTAAATTATTCTCCAAGAAGCTCTGTCTGTTCATATGTTCACCCTCTCCAAATGTAAATGTCTTATTTCCCATAAAATATTCAGCAGTAACGTTTGCTAATTTTATCATTTTTACAGTAGGATAGGTGAAAAATTGTATTTTATTTGACTTTTGCCCAACTGAGAATGAGGTCGAGCATTTTTTCCTTTGTTTATCATCCAGTTTTGTGTACTCTGCAAATCATCTATGCAAAGCATTTACTTGGACTTTTCTTTTCTCGAGTAAAATAATTTTAGGTTTGCTTTACATATATGTAAATATAGTTCTACATTTCTACTGGGAATTTTGCTTTTTCTGAAACCCAAAACACAATACAGATGACATGGATTATGACTCTTCCGCTTCTCCTCCTAATGTTTATATTTACAGGCTGTCTTCTAGTTGCTTCATAAACAAGCACATTAATTTTTAGATCATCGAGCTATATCTTTGACAGGAATTCATTTCATGGTCACTACCCTGCATTCTGGTTCTTCCAAAGGTCAAGCCATTTCAATCGTCTCCCCCACTGTTGAGGGACAAACAAATGTATTTCATCAAATGTGTTGAAAAAGTAAAATCTATTCTTACTTTGCTTTTCAAGAGTGATATTAAATGTTTCAACAAAAATCTTTCACAAAACATGGCATGGAATTACTTCTCTGAATTCTTTGTTTGAGTACATGGTATGGATATTTCATTCCCTTTAAAACAGATACTACTAAATTATTAAAGAGGAAATGTACCTAAGCCTTTTAAAAAAAGATTTATCATTTATTTATTTGACAGAGAGAGAGACACAATGGGAGAGGGAACACAAGCAGGGGGAATGGGAGAGGGAGAAGCAGGTTTCCTGCAGAACAGGAAGCCTGATGTGGGGCTCGATCTCAGGACCCTGGGGTCATGACCTGAGCTGAAGGCAGATGCTTAATGACTGAGTCTTAGGTACAGGCGCCCCGTACCTAAGACTTTTAGAAGAAAGAATTGTCATGTGAGGGTGTGGACATGGAAAAGAAGGTACGAGTAGAGAGAATTTCAGAAACCGGTTTTGGTCCTGTTGTGGCACTACCCAGTGATGTGCTGGCTCACTTCTATTTGTGATTTTTGGGGGTTGTGTTTGATAATGTTAGTGGTTTCTTTTGTCTTTCACCTCCGCGTCACACAGTACAATTTTACACCAGTGTTTTCTTAGCGTGCTGGTATTCAGAATAAAAATATTCTGTGGCAGTCAGTGAAAGGACGGTCGCTTACCCTCATGAAAAGACACGTGGGCAGTGGTCCAGGGGCGAATCTGATGCATGCGTGCACCACCATTACTAACCACGCAACATTTTGGACTCTCTATTGAAAATAGCATTTTTACAGAGAACTGGAGATGATATCAAACCTTTCCAACTGGCAGTCAAATTTATAGAAATTTAAAGCTTAATTCAGCAGTGAAATTTGTCAGTCAGAATGACTGACATCCTAACAACTCCAAACCTACATCCTGATTTATTATTTGAAGGCCAACCATTTCTTGTCATTTTAAAGCTGACTTGATATAAACTTTTAAACCTCATTAATATAAAAATATAAATATAAAAAAGTAAAAATGTTCTCTTTTGAAATTGACAGTTCAGATTTGAAAATGTGTCTTAAACATTTTAAAAGAAAGCAGCCTCCCACTGACATTCTATCATCTATCATCTTGTGATCTCTAGCTATTCTTGCTGGGGGGGCCTGCGTGCCACTGTTGGGTCTTGCCAGCACACATAGAAATCAAAGTCCCGGGTGGAATTACCAGATCTAGAGATGATTATGTTAGCCATTAAATTTAAAGGACTCAGGGATGCCTGGGCAGTTAAGCGTCTGACTCTTGGTTTTGGCTCAACTTATGATCTCAGGATCCTGGGATCAGGCCCCATGTCAGGCTGTGCACTCAGTGGGGAGGCTGCTTGAGATTCTCTCTCTCCCTCTCTTCTGCCCCTCCCACTTGTGCACTCTCCCTCTCTCAAATAAATAAAGAAATCTTTAAAAAATTGTAAAGGACTCAATTTTCAAAAATCGGAAAATCTCTACTGTGCAGATAAGTGTACTGCATTGAAATTTTTATTTTTATAGTTGAGGCTAATACAATAGACAGTAACAAAAGATGCCCCTAAATGCACAATATAATGTGAATACAGCAGGCTCCATCCTCTTGTTTTTAAGAAAGGCCTACATTGATAAAATGTATGTATTTTACACCCATATTACCTATTACCAAGAAAAATGATGTGTATCTACTCAGTATTTATGTATAAATCAGGAACCCTAAAGTCTTGAGTATGTCTCTTTAAGAAACTATATCTCAAGGCATTTTTTCAAGTACTGATGACCTTTGGGAAAAGCAGAATAAATGCTATAATAAGAAACTATTGTGAATTAATAGATCTGTCAATATACGACATCTTTGAAAGGAAATGCAGTTTACTTCACTTTCAAGAGAGACAACATGGTAGAAGGTCAGGGTATCTGACAGATTGTTAGGAGATGTAAATTCTTATCCCGGCACTCGTACCTGCAGTTCGTGTCATTTTAGGAAAGTAAACTTTGAGGGCCAAGTTTCCCTAATTTGTAAGATGAGGCACTGGATGGTACTTGATGTCTCTTCTGTCTCTTCTGTCTCTAATGGTCTGATCCAAGAGACCCACATTCATCATAGGGAATTCTCCAGTGCAAAAGCTACTAGCTGGAAGCAGTCAAAGCACTTTGGGGAGCAACTGTGATATTCCCCCTCATTTATTTATTTATCAAATAGTATTAGTTAATGTATTCCAGATACACTTGAGGCATTGGGAATAGAAAATGAATCAAATACAGTTGTTGGCCCCAAGAAATATGCAGTCTATGAGGAGTCATCCCTGTAACAAAAGTGTGTTTCAGATACACGACGTAAGGTGCACATGGGGTACGCATGGGGGAGGGAGAATCGGTGCACCATTTGGTTGGATGAAGGGGGAATGGATGGGAAAAACTTTGAAGTGGAAGGAAGAACTGAATAATCTCTTGGAGATTGCTAGAGGTGGATGGTGGATGGCATGGAGTAGGCGAGAGTAGGGAACCCAAGATTGCACTGAAACAGACATTTACTTAGGAAAAATGACAGTTCTAGGCTCAAAGAGAACCTAAGCATTTGTGAATTAAATTCCACTCCGTATATGGACGTGAAGGAGTCATGATTATTAATACGGTGATGGCCTCTGAGGTGTAGGAAGGTGTTCATGACACAGAGCAGAGCAGTAAGTTGTCCTTTTAGGGAATTGTAGAAAGGGAACTTTGTAAATTCGTATTAAACTGCTTCTATTTATTTATTTTTCTTTTTTGTAGGTAATAGATTAAAACATAACACAGAAAGGTATTCCAGTTCCATCTATTATTTAAACTAAAGAATGAAGAAAACAGATTGCTTGTTGCAGAGCTGTACCTTTGTACCTACCTATACATACACACCAAAAAGTATGCTTTACTAAATAATAATCCCAATCAATGGAACAGATTATGATTAGCCCGTTAATGTTTGTTATTTAACACCCTAGTAAAAAGCGGACACTAGGGCTACCGTGAGCTGGTCATTAACCACTGTAATTTGTTAGGGTTATTGTTGTTGTATCATGAGCATATATAATGGCCTAACAGTTTTATTTGCTGTGTACGTTGTGTTTACCGTACCTTACCAAGACCTATCCCTGCAGGGACTGTGCTCCCACAAAGATATTTGAAGTAATAATGGACCCATTGTTCTTTTTTATTGGTGTCGATCATTGTGATGAGGGGATATCTGAATGTGGCATAGACCTTAGTGACAAGGCTGCAACATGTCCTTGGGCATGTTCAGAGCTGGGCAGCTCTGGACTTCATGTGATATACACATGTTTTGTCTTCCAGATTAGACTGAGCTCTTCTGAGGGTAATAACCTCATCATACTGATTTTTTAAATATTATTACTATGTATGCAGCCTTCTCTTCCCCTTTTCTTCTCAGACCTGATGAAAGGCTTCAGGTTCCTATAAGATGACATATGCCAGTGTTTGCTAAAGAAATAGCATAAATACACAGCATGTGATAACTCTGTGTAAAACAAATTAGTATTTTATATTCTTGACATTGCAATATGAGTTTTATTAATTAGCAGACTAGCTTGGAGCTAGCCAACCTTGAATTTGAATCTGGTTCTGCCCTGTGAAGGATGGTAAAGTAGAAGCACGTGCTTATTCACAGGCCTCTTTCTATTCCATGCCTGATATCAAACATTTTATCTCATTGGGTCCTTACAACAACCAGGAAAAGTCTGCTAAATAATCCCTTTTACAGGTGGAAGAAGGCACAGACATGTTAATTCCCCAAGTTCCAACAGATAGTAATTACTGCAGCTGGGATGTGTTCATACACATTTTCCCAAAGCTTGTACACTGCTGCTTTCTTGAAATTTCTGTGTGCCCTTGGAAGACTTACTAGCATCTCAAGCCTCCATTTTCCCAATTCTAAAAATGGGGGGGGGGGGGGGATGACAGTTAATTTTTGCATATCAAATATTCTAGGCTACAATGCCAATCTTTTTTGGTCAAACACCAGTGTAGATGTGGTGATGAAGGTATTGTTAAGATGTGATTAACATTTCCATCAATCTACTCTGAGTAAAGCAGATTACCCTCCATAATGTGGGTGGGCCTCACATAGTTAGTTGAAGGCCTTGAAAGACCGATGTCACTGGAAGCAGAAGAAATTTTGCTTCCAGACCTCAACATAGAACTTCTACCTGAGTTTCTAGCCTTAATACTCAAAACATCAGACTCTAGAAGCTTGCTGGATTTTCCAGCTTTCTGGTCTTCCCTTCAGATTTCAGATTTACTGGTCATGTAAACCAATTTGTTAAAATGAATCTCTGTTTCTTTCTCCGTCTCTGTATACATACATACATGTGTACATTTGTTTTATTGATTTTATTTTTATATTTTTTATATTTTTGTATTTATTTATATTTATTTTATCGATTTTGTTTCTCTGGAGAACACTAAAACAGAGGTGAATAATATTTATTTCATGGCTATAAAAATAAATATTGGATGAGGTAATTCATGTAAAAACACCTAGCATTCCCAACCACTCATTATGAGTTTTGTTATGTTTCTTTTCTATTTTTCATCTCTTTCCCTACTGTCTTCTTTCATGCTTATTTTTATTTTTTCTTTCTTTTGCCTTTTCCTTGTAATAGAACAGTTTCTTTATGGCATAAAAATAATATCTTTTTAAGTTTACTAACTGTATCAGCACAAATATTCTATTAAAAGTAGAGTGATAGTGCATGACCATTACTGCCTACAGTGGCATTTACATGTTTGCTTTCACAAGTGAGTAATGATAATTCATATATGCCACATGGCTGTGAGTAATTGCTCCCTTCTGAAGATAAAGGTTAGAATGGTCTGTAGCTGTCATAAGTTATTCACTGTATGTGTACAGTTTCGAAATATATTTTCCAGACTGTTGTTCTCTCTCTATTTTCATTTAGATATTCCTCATTTTTATGCAATGCAGACTTTGCATTGGAAACGCATTTTATTGTTGATTTCTTCCTTGGATAAGTGGTATGGTGAATTTGACACTCAATTCGCTTTTCCTTCCATAACAAATTAGAAAATGCTGGGAGTTGTGAGGTCTCAATTTAGGGACTGAGAATGTGTGTAGGGGTATAAGATGAGAGAGAACAAGAGAGACAAAGGAAGGAGGGAGAGAGATTTGAGAGGGCAGCATGAAGGCTCTTTTATCACTGAAACGATTACCAGTGTCTTAATTACTGATACATGAAATTTAATTTACAAGAAAGAAGGTTTGCTTCCTAATACTCTAGGGAAGGCAGCTCATGGACTGGATTCCCACTAAGATGTCAAAGGGAAGCTCCTTCAGGGAAGGGACCGTGTCTTGATCGCTGCTGTAGATTCAACTGCTAGCACATAGATGCGTAATAAATATTCTGATTGGATGAATGATGCTAGAATCGATTCTGGAGTCTGAGTGTGATGCGTTCGGTGGAAATGTGGGTGTACCAGAAACCAGGAGGCAGAGGTGAGTCAGTGGACAGTGCACAAGAGGGCAAAGGAAACAGAGAAGCTTTGTAGTAGAATAAAACAAAACTTAACACATTGTATCATTCTTTCACAAACAGATCAGGATGTCACAGCTGAACTGAAAACAACCCCTGTGGACAGCCCAGGGGGCAGGCAGCCTGTTAGGATGGCGGACCTCCAGTGACTATGCACTGTGGCTTTCCCTGGCTGAGATCTTGCTCTCTCCAGTGAACCCGACCTCTCTGCCATTCCTGAGGTGGTATCTGTTGTGCTCACTGCTGCAGTGCTCTCCTGAAGGAGTTAATGCAGCTTCCAGAAGGGGCCTGATTTAGAACCTGGCGACAGCTTAGCCATTGAAAGAAATATGGCTCATTGCATGCCAGGTGATATAAATTAAACTTAATGTTATATGTGATGAAATGTCCTTTTAGATATTATGTGTAATTTTGAGTATTAGGAAGTCTCAGTAGGCTACTTTTTTTAGAAATCAGTCTACAAGATTTCCCCTTATATTCTTTCTTTTAAAACCACCAGGAAAAGGTTATATGAATAGTCATATTTTTAGCATAGCAGGTAGACTAAACATATAAAAAGTTATTAATAATAGACTGTGAAAATATCTATCAAAAAAATAACAGCCAAAAGGTTAGCATATATTATATAAAAAGCTCACACTTCTTTGGTTAAAAAACAAACATTGAAACTCTCCTAAGAGTTTGCTTAAGCAGAGATATAATTAGTTAGCATGTATTTCAAAAAATATCCCGCTAAGCTATAAAAAAATTAAATTTAATACATCTATGACATTACCTCATATTCTGGCTATGCAAACCTGGAAAAATTACTTAATCTCTCTGCTTCAAGTTTTTCATCTGTTAAATGGGGTAAAAATATGACACAGGGATACTATGGGCATTTCATGTATTTTTGTGCATGTATTAACCATACATGAAAACTGCTGACCCAGTGGCTGGCTCAGAATAAGGCTCAGTAAACTTAGTTCTCATTATTATTCCAACATTTAGAAAAGTGATCATATAAGCTAAAAAACGTGCTGTGAGAAGTGCATATGTTCATACTGTAGCTAGCGGTATAAATGGAAATAAGCTTTTTGGAAATCAATATGAAAACATGGTTTAAGAATTGTAAACTTTATATTCTTCACACAGTAATTCCAATTAAAGCTTATTTATCCTAAGGAAAAACAAAAGATTCAGAGAAACTCGAAAATAACTCTGTGTACAATATCCGTATCCTCAACACTACTCCAGTGCTTAAAAATATCTCTGTGAAGAACTATTAGGTAGTCATTAGAAATAATAATGACAAAGATTACTTAGCCAACCAAGCAACATTAGTATGATGAAGCAAATAATGCAAATAAAATAAAAAGTTGTCCCTGTAACAAAGACAGTTTTCTGATGTTTCATTATCAGTACGAGTCTGTGGTCCCCACTCTGCCCTCCCAGTGCACCCCCCCCTCCCCGGCCCTTTTGGCTCTGGAATACAGAGCAGAGCAAATAACTCCTCAAGAAGGAAAAGGAAGTAACATGGAGGACATGTCTTGTGAGTGTGGTTAAGTTGGAGATAGGGGGTTAAGGGAAGTGAAATAATGAGGCCATCCTATCATTGCCTGCCTGCTTCCCCCTGGGCTAAAATCTTGAAGGGATTGGGTGTTACCAGATAATAGTGACCAGGAAGCCAAAAGCAAAGAGCCTTTTGTGTCCTCCTTTCCATGTGGAACGTGGAGTGGGGGAAAAGGAGAAGTCTGCCATGCCCAGTGACCTTGCAGCAACACCATGCAGACCCAGCGGGATGGGAGTGGTGACGCGGTAAGCTTGCACAGAGACACAGTTTGTGAGTTAGAGCCTCCATCGGCTCCCATGGCCATGGAACGGGCTCCAGAGTGAGAGAATGTTCAGTATGTGCAGTGGGAGAATAAGAGAAGAGCTAAAGTGAGAGCCTTCATGAAAGTATTTGCCTTGAGGTGGAGATGATCTTGACACAGAATCCATGGGAGGTTCACTTCAACTGGGAGCTACTTAAAAAGCTGTGACTAAAACCCAGAAGGGTGAGATGAAGGTGGTGTCAAAAATAGGAGGAAGTTTCCACCCTCAGTCTGAGGCGAAAGAACAAATCACAAATGCACCACTACTTGCTTAGTGGACACGAGTGTGAAGGGCATTGGGTAAGCAGAATAATGGCGCGCCTAAGCATGTCCGCATCCTACACCCTGGAAACTGTAAATTCACTACCTTTGTTGGCAGAGGAAGGCATTGCAGGGTGACTAAGTTAAGGATCTTGAGATGGAATTTATCCTGGTGAGCCCAACATAATCACAAGGGTCTTTCTTAATGAAGGTCAGACGTCGGCAGGCATCCAGGAGGAGTTGTGATGATGGAAGCAGATTTCAGAGTGATATGGTCCTGAGCCACAGAATTGTGGGTAGCCTCTAGGAGCTGGAAAGGGCAAGGAAACAGGTTCTCCCCCAATGCCTCCAGAAGGAATACGGCCTTGCCAAAAACCTTGATTTTAGGACTTCTGCCCTCCTGAACTGTACAGTAATACAGTTGCATTGTTTGAAGTCAATGAGTTTGTAGTAATTTGTTACAGCAGCAGCAGGAAATTAATATAGAACCCAAGAAGAAACTGGGCCAGCCTTTTCTCAGCGGGGACCAACAGTGATCGCTAAGATACCATGTGGACTCCAAGTCCAGAGTGCCCTGTGGATGGATGAGCTCACCAGCGGCTGCCATATTGGGGAGCAGGGGGTGGTGGAGGGGTGTGCGAGGGGAATCTCGAACTCAGCTTTTACCTAAAAGATACTGACTGACTAGGTATAGACTTTTCATAATTGTCAAGTTTACATGTTTCTTCCTTCTACTTATTTGGAGGAGGTTCGCAGTATAGTAGATCAGTCCATCATGAAACTGAGTCAGAGTAGGTGGTTACACTCCTATGACTCTCTGCTGTGATCACGGGTCATAACGTAGCACTGAGCAGCTTTGCATCACATGCTAGGACCTCCCACGCACTTCCCATGCTTTACTCAATTGAATGCTCAGAACAATGCTCTAGGGAAGGTACTATTACTGCCTTCGTTGTCACAGAAGCAGAAACTGAGGGATAAAGAAGTTAAATAATTTGCCAAAGGTCTTGTGGGTTTTAAGCTGCTGAGTCAAAATCTGAACGCAAACAAGCCTGAAAGAAAATAACAGGAAAATGAAAGTAGTTTGATCTATTCTGTTGGCAAGATTGTGAATTTGTTCTTTTTTGGTTTTTTTTGTTTATGGCAAAATAAAGCCATGATCACACTTAAAAAAAAATATATTGGCAATTTCCAATCCGTGGACAAGTTGTACTCTGAAATTCCCAGCCAGCAGAGTTGGAAAAGCATGTGGTTTGTAGGCAAGCAACTGCTATGTTTCAGTCCCTGCTCCAGCCCCCTATTAGAGACGGTGCATCGGGCCATGTACTGGAGTTCTCCGAGTCTCAGTTTTCTCATTGATGAAGTGAGGGTAGGAGTACCTGTATTAGAGGCCTTTTTGAGGAATAGTGCCTACAATGTAGTCACTCAACAAAGGCACTTTCCTTTCCCCAACAAAAGCTTTATTTTGATAGTTATCAGTACGAACACTAGCAACCTGGTTTCCTACTTAAAACAATAAACTTCCAGAAGGTTAAAACTGCAAATCAGTCAGCAAATCTGTGTCACTTACAGTTGACCAGAGGTGTTATACTAGGAGTGCTCTCTCAGCTGTATATCCCCGTCGGTCCTAGTATTGCTTCCATGGGAAACGAAATCTCAGTTACAAGTTCATGGGACAAGGCTATGTGCTGTCGGGCCCCAGGCGTAAGTGAGCTCTGCCCTCTGCCCTCCTTTGCTACCCCAAGCTTTGACAATGAGCTCTCCGTTAATAATGTTGAAAAGTACAGCTGGTGGGGAGTAGGGAGTGAGAATTAGCCTTAAGGAATGGGGTAGGACAGAGCTTTTCCCAAAAAGAGGTTGGGTAGGTATCCCTGGGCAGTTTTACTCAATTCTCTGTAGCTGCTCTAGAGAAGAGAACCATTCTCCTGGGGGTCTAATCATGACTAAGTATCACGGCTTCCTTTGTTGAGTTCTCGGGTCTTAGAAATGACTTTCTGGATCTCTCTTTGGTGCACCTAGGTCATTCATAAAATCTGGCACGTACAGTGGATTCTCGGGCACGTGCTGTAATAAAAAAAAAAAAAATCTTTCGCCGAGCTTATAGTCAGGCGCTACCTCTGCACTTATCCGTGAGAACCCATGCGATGTCTTAGCAAACATCCCTGTGTAGCAACCTGAGTAGAATCATTTAATCAGGACATTATTTACCATTGGGTATTTTGTGTACTTTGTACCCAAAAGCGGCTCCATTTTAAGTAATGTAAAAAGTGTGTTTGGTTAAGAGGATAGGGAAAAAATTTTTTAAAAAGAAATCATGGAGAGAATAAACAGACGCATTCAGCCATAAGGCCTGGAATGCAACTGAGCAAAAATTAAAAGACACGAGAGAGGGAAGAAGCGTACTGTTAGTTGCGATGGAGAAGAGATAGAGGGTTGATGGAGGGCTAATCAATCATGCTATCTCAAGCAGTCTTCTGGCAATGGATTCCGATATTTCTGCCCTAAGGTCATTGCCATGAATTCATAGAAGACAGAAGGTAAACAGAGCATTTCTGTTGCACTTAAACAACAGCCACAAGAATGTTTTCACTCCCCTGCCTCCAACTGATCCATAAAGATCTGTTACTTTTCAAAAAGCTTAGTTTGGCATCATTAAGTGAGTTTTTCTTTTTCCTTCTGTTTTTTTTTTTTTTTAAACTAGAGAACCAAGTCCCTGTATTTGTACTGTTTCCTCTATCATTGTGACTATGTTCCTTCAACTGAACCACCTATTCATGTGAATCCATAAAGCATAGAACGAAGACTGTCCCACTTTTCATGCTTCTCATCTTCAGTGAAGACATGACAAAAGTAATGAAGATAAGACAAATGCAAAATAACACTAGCAAGCAAGCACATCCGTGCCCTCAACCATGTTTTGCTCAAGGCATCATTTTGGACTATTGCGTTAGTAAATTCTGGACAGCTGACATTTGGGTTGATTACATAATAGTTTGGGGAACATGGCTAAGGAATGATAGCATTAGAATTTAGTGGGTTTAACACACTAAAGTAATCATCAGTAGGAGTCTGAGTTGTGGATGAAACTTGCTCTGTGTATCCAGGTCGGGAACGTTGGAGGGAAAGGAGTGATCTCATATCAAGAAGATTAGCACCTAGAGGTTAAATGAAAAATTTCAGTGAGTCCTGGATTAACACTAAGCCTCAGAGTTAACAGCTTGATATAATGCAGCAATTTTCCACCTATATCACATAGCCCATACCAAACTCCATCGCTGACAAGTAAGCCCAGGGTATCTTCAGGCCACATTTAGATCCTCACAAGAACCTTTGCCTTCGTAGACCTGCCTTGTTTGGGGTAAGTAAGAGGACGGCCCCAAGAAACTAGGGCTGGAGACACTGCAGGGAAAATTCCCAAGAACACTGGGCTTATTTATTCCTCTTTTCTAGCTTGTCAGTCACAAGACCATTTTTGTATTGCAAATATTTTGTAAATGATATAATAATTTGGGGAGAAGTTACTTGCAGAGCACTGTACGTGTATTTTAGTTCACTAAGAAATGATAACTAAAAAAAGGGAAGAGAGTATGTCGGGACCACAGCCCTGAATTTCTCTGCCTCAAAGAATGATGTCCCTGAGCACGTGAAAACAAAGGCTGGAGGTCAGTGTGCGCAACTTGAAAGCATCTGGTAGGAAGGCAGAAACCCCCTGGCTGCTTGATCTGCAGGGCGTCCGACATCCGGGTATTTGCAAGTGCTGCTTATCGTCTGGCTCCTTTTATTCCCCCAGATATTTTATGGTTTTTGAATATATTCACTGGGGCACGTTCACAGAAGGTATAGGCAGCAACAGGTAAATATGAATATTGCCTCCAGGCCTTTTTATCTTAAAGGGAGGAGATTAATGGTACTGTCCTTAGAGTCTGGGGCGGAAACACTCTGAGGGCGTCTTCATCTTCTTCTTCTTCTTCCTTAACCACTTTTGTGATCCTTCTGGGCTCAGGAGCTCTCTTACTAACTACTGAGGACGTCACATTTGTTGAGTGGAGAAAATCAAAATAGAAAGACTGCAGATAGCCTCACAGCTGTTTTAAAAGGCTTCCTCATTTCACAGAGCCACACAGGCACTGAAGATGGAATATTTTTCTCAATCAAGGCTTTTACTGACCTTGCCTTCCATGACGTTTTCATTTATGTTAGAAATAAAGAGAAAGGAGAATTGACAAAAAGATCTTCAGAGATATTGAGGAAATAAGGACCAAGATATAACAACAACAAAGCTTTTACATTTGCATGTCATGACAGAATGAGAAGGATTTCCAGAATGTTCCTGGGTTGCTTGTGAAACACTTTGTGCCAGGCTCCACGCTGATTCCTGGTAGAACTCTCCAGAGCTCCAGGCAGACAGGTGGAGATCACAGAAGAGTTGCCTGGAAAAGTCTGCGGTAGGGACCTGGATGCTAGGAGGGAGCTGCGAAACAGTGGCATCAGACAGGAAGTGTTCTGACTGCTTCTTCCAAAGTGAAGAGTGATGGAGAAGATTAATTTGAGGGCTAAAGCAGTGTGAAGGGATCCATTCGAGGGAACTTAAGTAAAAAATCATTCTGCATTTCTCATGCTTGCCGCTATCGCTTTTATCTCCTTGATGGTGTCTTTGTCCCACAGGACGGAATATTTTCTCTTTAATAATGATAACAATAAAAGGTAGGCAGTGAATGATATGGACCCTGAAAACTCCACATAAGAAACTTCTTAAAAGCTCCCCTGTGATCAAGAAAGGGGCTCAGATCACACCAAAGTGTTTCGTTGGGAAAACAAGTTAGGAGAAAATAGAAGAGTTCCATATGTTGCTTCCGTTAGAGTTTTCTTGGAATTTGTTGGAGGGCCCGTTCTGATTAGGCTTGATGGCAGGCCCGATGATGTGGGAAGCAAGTATAAGGAGAATGGAGGCCTAGAAGGCACAGAGGTGGCATTAATAAACGTAAGAAAGACTGTTAGAATTGTGCAGGCCTGTGAAAACTTTTATTTGTATGGTATGTATTTTAACATCTGTTATTCAAAGACACATTTAGGAATTAAGATTTACAGCACTCAGGAAAGCACCTCTAAAATATCCATACGGATAGATTAAATTCCAAAGTTCTACAGTGCAGTGCTCCGATCATTAATGTTACCTGCTGAGGAAAATTTCATTCCTTTAGTGGGAAGATGAGTGAGAGCTGTTGCTCCCATTTCCCTAACTGCTCTCGAAGCGCGATGTACCAAGCGCGGACTTTGTCATTGCCTTTATTACGCCAACTCTCTGGGCCCTTAGTTTTCTGGAACCTCACCACACTAGCCTATTTTCCTGTCCCTGTACTTCTAGGAATATCTTAGAGCCACATATCAAAATGGAAGTATCTGTGTCTCAGTTTTCCTCTGGTGCCAATGCGATACCAACGTGGGCATCAGGCGTACCATCTAGATGGAGAATTTACAGAGGAAATTTTGGGGAACTTGTTCCATGATTTTTGGATCCCTCAACCAGATTTCAGGATATAAAAATCGGTCAGCGTGGAAAGAGGAAAGGATTTGGGAAGAGATTTCCTTGTATAGTCGGTGCTCTGATACGATGCCCCCTCCCCCAGTCTGAGGAGGGGGTTCCCATGGGACCTCTGTGTTCTCTGTGGTTTGGAGACACGCAAGGCTGGGCTGTCACTCTATGCCTGCAGGGAAGAGGTGGCTGTGTAGGTTCCCCTGCTCTCCTGCTGTCTATTGAGGCAACAAAGGGAGGGGGTATTTTTCATGGACCAGACATAGATGAAGAGAAAGATGGATGGTTTTGCCTTCTGTCTGGTAACATAGTACAAGTAGGAGAACAAAGGACCCCCAATAACGAGAATCTGGAAATAAATGCTGGATCCTTTGGGACTGAGGAAGGAGTCATAAATTGGCTTTCCACATCTGCCTGGGTCCAGTGAACTGAAGTCAGAGATGCCAGGCAGGGGAATATCCAGGGAACCAGCGTTGGGGCTGCGGATCCCAGTTCACCTGTGAGGCCAGGGTTGCGCGCCTGTGTTTCGTGGTATTTCTAGGGACTTTGTAGTTTTCCCTACTCCTTCTGCCATCAGCTCATAGTTATAAGAAACAAACTAGCAAACTAGGATGGGTTGAGGGCAGGAGTGAGTCACAAGGCAGAGAAGTCAAGAAGAAGGGCTCTCCTTTGTATCCTAGGCTTCTAGCCTGAGAAAGGGGTCAGTTGCTAAAAGATTGTGGCTTTTAATTAGTTTTTATTTATTTTTGTTTTTATTTTTAATAAGACTAATCATTCTAATTTCTGATTTAGATTGTGTTTGCAGCAGATCTTAGTGCTGCCTACTACCTAAGACTGAACAGAAAGACCACAAACCTGCTGGGACTTGCTTCCCAGGGCAGCAGCAGATCACCCGCATTGAGTAAAGTCTGAAAGGATGGTGGGAGATAAATACAAAGTTGTTCAGGACTTGTGTCGCCCACGTATCTAAAGACCTGTATTGAAATTTCTCTGGTTGTTTTACTGCTCATGCTTTTGGAATACTGCTTCAGGAGACATCGGTCGGCAGAGTTACAAGGAATCAAGCTGGGCCAACGCTGTGAGGCGCCATATTAGAGCATGAGGCTAACGAAAATAATCAGCGGTACTGATCTTGTCTTTGTTTAAAATTCGGATACTTTATTCATCATAGACTTATTTGCATTACTTTTGATTTTTTAAAAATCTGTAAAATATAATTGATCTTGAATCAAGATTTTAGTCCCCACCCTGTTAACATTTTGTGCCTGAGATGAGTGTCGTTAGTCTCCCCCTAGCCTTGGCCTTGTTTGGAGCAAGTAAGTTTTCCAGGGGAAGAAAACCTGGGCTCTGTTCTTTGTAGTAACGATCTTTTTCTCTCCTCTCCTCCCACGTTATCATTTGCTGCCAGATTTCTTTTTGTTTGTTTGTTTTATTTTGTTTTGTTTTTCTTTTTTTCCCCCAGACTCCTCTGGAGATTGGAAGTGTCTTCACTTTCCAGTCCCTCCACAGATGTCTGTCTGGGCATCCGCCCCAGTAAGTGACACCTGTATTGCTGCTTGGTATAATGTTACAGTTATAAATGTGGTCAAAAGGTAATGGAAGTTTTTCTTTAATAATAGAAGTAATCTAACCTATGTTCTAAAGCAAGGATTGGCAAGCTTCTTTTGTAAGAGGCCGGAGAAGAAACATTTAGGCTTTGGAGGTCGTATTGTCTCATTTGCAACTTTTCAGCTCTGCCCTTGTAGCACCAAAGCAGCCACAGGTAGTGCTTCAGTGAACTGGAATGACTATTCCAATAAAACTTTATTTACAAAAACAAGTCAGGGAAACTTGGCCCATAGGTCCTGGTTTGAAAACCCCTGTTCTAAGCTATGTTGCTACTACCCCACTCCTCTTTTTTTCCCCCTTGGAGGTAATTCTAAAAGGAATGAGAAAATTTTGGATAATTGCTTTCAGAGATCTTGATGCCATTAAGATATTTTTTACTGTGTGAGCATTGACTTAGTTTGGTTTTCAAAAGTTAAATCTATTTTTGGGGCACCTGGGTGTTTCAGTGGATTAAGCCGCTGCCTTCGGCTCGGGTCATGATCTCAGGGTCCTGGGATCGAGCCCCGCATCGGGCTCTCTGCTCAGCGGGGAGCCTGCTTCCCCCTCTCTCTCTGCCTGCCTCTCTGCCTACTTGTGATCTCTCTGTCAAATAAATAAATAAAATCTTTAAAAAAAAAAAAGTTAAATCTATTTTTTATCAGTTAGTAAATGGGCAACTGATTTTTATAATTAATAGCTACCCTTTATTGAGGATCACCCTGGGCAAGACTATATATATATATATATATATATACACACACACACACACACACACACAGATACATGTGCATATATATAGATAGATGATGTAAATTAATCCAAAAACTGGGCAATTGTTATTACCCCCATTTTATGGATGAGATAACAAGGGTCAGAAATCAAGCAACTTGTCTAAGGCCACAGAGTCAGTTGTTTGGTAGCTGAGACACAAGGCAGGTCTCAAATTCATAGCATCTGAGGCCCTGAGCCTGTGCGCTGCAGTCTTCTGGTTGTAACAAATACCCAGGGCAGCTTCCCTAGAATCCGTTCAGGACAAGCCTGGAAGAAGAAAACAAGGAAGTCCTAGTCCTCACTGCTGCAAAACCACCAGAAACGGGATTAGCAAGTGGGGCCAGTTATTTTGATAACCTCACGCTGGAGGTTGACTGAGAATGGGCTTTGATTCTATGAAGCTGAGGGAGCTCAAATTGGAAACTTTTTCTAGCCTGTTGAAGTCGGTATCTCATTTTCTCCGTAACTGGGAAAGGAAGTGACCCCAAACCTTTGCTGTGTAGTGTTTCCTGGGGTGGTTGTCTCATACCTTTTCTGATCACTTTAACTCTTTTGATGGCAAATGACCTCAATATACTTTTGGGGCTTAGGTCAACGCTGACAAGGTTAAGCATTATTGGAGTGACAAGAAGTAAGGGAAGCTAAAGGAATAGGTATTTGATCTCTGGATTTGGAAAAAGAGTGTGTGTGTGTGTGTGTGTGTGTGTGTGTGTGTGTGTGTGTGTGTGTTTGAATGCAGTCTCCTGTTCTTTGATAAATATTCTGCTTTCCTTGAATATACAGACTGTCCTTTTGGAATTAGTTATTATAAGTTTTTTACTTTTCAAAATATTTGATATAGTCACCTCTAAACTTAATTATTTTAATGTAATGCTTTATGATTTAGTGAACTATTAATTATAAGGATGATACATAAGGATTATAGGGATAAGTTTCAGCTTCAGTTGAAATAAATGACCACACTGACCAGCTTTGCTCTCTCTGTGTCCAGTATGAGGAATCCAGCAGGGAACAGAGTATATATGTTCCTGACCTTGGGGAATATCCCTAAATGCAGGCATTAGTCACAATTTCTTAGGGTCAACTGCTTGTTTTATGTTTATAGTAAAAGGGAGTAGAGTTTTCACTTTTTAACGGGTTGCCATGATATTAAAGTGCTCTTTGCAGAAATTCTAAAGATTCAGGAAAATGAATTTGTGAGAGTAATGGGGGTATGAGCTCTGAGGTATAAAAATTTTGACCAAATATAAGCTCCTCAATAAAATGAAAACCTAGAGCTGGAATACGTAGGAGAATACGTAGGAGAGCTGGAAAAGGCAGGAGGGTGACCTTTCTAGCTAGTTGGCTCTGTGATACGCTGTCTAAACCTTTAAAGCTCTCCAGTGGTGGGCAAAATTCTGCAAAAATGGATCATTGATTGTATCAAAATGAATATCTTAAAATGTTCATTTTTATACTTAAATGTTATAGGGCTACTCCATTAAACACAAGGCAAAACACCATCTCATAATTAGTTTAGCAGCAGCCAGGATATTTGTGACCAAGTTTGGCTCAACTTGTGTGAACATTTCAAAGCCTTTTCTTTTTCTTTTTTTTTTTTTAAAGAATTTAAACACTTTGTTTTGATCCTATCTTTTCATCTCTGGAGCCTAACTCATTCTGTATACATTTTCCCTTAATAGTCTTTCAACTGGTAGCAAAAGAGTTTCCAGCAAAGCCCGAGGAAATTAAAGATGCTACCAAAGAAATATCTCAATGTTTGGCAAATTATTTCCAGCATTTTCTGGTTTGAAATACTTGCCTTTTCTTTGCTTTCTCACTAGAGATTGATGAGAACAGATAGGAAGCATGAGAGAGTTGGTAGAACCCCATGGTAACAATCCTTTCTTTACTCTCTCAGGAAAAAGATTTTGTGGATTAGTGGGAATTGGTCAAATTTAATTTTTTTGTTTTATTTCTTACATTCATGGCAGAATGCTCATAATAGTCTAACAAAGTATTCTTCGTATGTATTCGCTCATCTCTAAAGGGTAGGAGACTCCATCAGACTCTGCCTTTGTAGTGTGCCAAGTCTTCTGCCCCAAGCGTCTTCTTCCTCTTCTGATACTTGAAATTCACACAAAAGGGTTCTCGCATGTCTCGGGGTGACCAGTTACCTCACTTACTTTAGCTGTGTTCCCTGGACGAATCAGTCAACTTCCCTTGATGGCGATCATTACCAAATCTAAGTCAATTCCTCTGTCAGCTCAATAAGCTGTCTTAAGACCTGACGCCAGTGAGAATAGAAAAGGCATTGGTGGCGCAGATGCTTCTAGACCAAGTGAGCAGCTGATAGGGCCGGTGTGGGTGAAGCTCCATTGACAGAGTCCTCAGAGCAAAGGAGTTGGTCATTTGAAGAGTGTGAGGCAAGTTTGTATGTTTCTGTGCGTGCGCGCGTGCATGTGTGTATTTTAACTTGTGTATATTTTGTTTACATTACAAAAGTGCCTTCGGGAGGCTCCTTTCATCCATCAGTACCAGGCTTAAAGTGTTTGCATGTCACAGAGGACTTGTAAGCCTCCAGGCTTAGGAACTGTGACAAGGGACAAGCTAGACTCTCTGCCTTTGCTCATCATTTGTGATCTTGATGACTGTTTTCTGAGGTGGCAGCCCTGGGAATGTGGCATGGCTCCTTTTTGTCTTGATCACTCAGGCTTCCATGTTAAGAATTATGAGCACAAAGATTAAAAGCTCACAACCTAACCTTTGGGATTGTAGGCCCAAATCTGGGAATTAACCCATCAGGGAGCATGTAGGAGCCCACAAAGGGAGGAAGATGGGAAGATCAATAAACAGTTTCTGAAATGAGGCAATATAAAGAGGTCTTTGTTTGTTGGTTTGTTTGTTTTTTTCTTGGTTCAAAAAAGGCTATGTTGGGATCATGGGTTTATTCTGGGGCCAGAGTCCCCTGTAAACTTTATAGAGGCCAGTATGAACCCACTATGGCAGGAACAGATGAACCTGGAACTTCAAATTCTCCCCTCTTTCCTCCTCCTTTTGGACTGTCCTCTGTTGCTAAGCTTCTTCTTAACCCTATAACACCTTTTTGCCCTTCCCTCTCTCCCCTGAATATCTTCCTCATTCACTCACGCAAGAACTGACGTTAGTAGAACTAATATGTAGCAGGCAGTGTTCTAGATGTTGGGGAAAAATACATAACCTCAAAAAGCCCAACAATATATTTTTGGTCCTCGGGAGCTAGCAGGGTATCTTCAGCTCTGACCACCCTTCCACTTACCCTACCGTTCTCAGTATTTTTCTTGAGCACTAAGTTTGTTGAAAAAGGAATCCATACCCGCTGTCTATACTTCTTTGGCTGGTATGTCTTTCCCCAATTCAACCCATTTAGTTCCAGTGTAACTGTCGTCACTAAAGTCACTAGTGACTAACTAGACGCCAAATCTAGGGGTCATTTTTTGGCTAATTCCCACTTCACCACTGCACTTGGCACTGTTGACTACTCTTTCCTCCTGAAACTCTGCTTTGTCTGGCATCTCCTCTCTCATCACGAATTCTTACTGTTTTTATTTGTTTTCCTACCTGCCCTTTTATTGTTCATGCACTTCAGGGTTATGTTGCTGTTCTTTGATACACAAATCTCTCCTAGGAGATCTCATTGACTTGAAGTCCATATAAAGATGATTTGTATTTCAATAATTACCATTTATTGAGTTTGTACTCAATTCTAGGTTTCTTATATTAATTATAATATAATTATAATATATAATATATAATATAATTATAATATATAATATAATATAATATGCAGCTCTACATCTGTTCATATATACAGAATTAATTCTTTCAGAAGCACTGAAAGTGCACTTATATTCTTGCCCATTTCAAAATTAAGGAAACGGAATCTTGGAGATACTGAGTAACTGGTTCGAAGTTACATAGCCAGTGAGTGACGGAGATGGAATTGGGGATCATCTCGTATTTGCAAAGTCCATCCTCTTTCCATAGTGCTATGTTGTGTCTCTATGTTCTCGACATGAACATCTACTTCTGTGTTTTTGATTGCCCGCCGATGTTCACTCCATTCGTGAAATAACCCTTTATGGGGTGCCCTCGTGTGCCAGGCACTGGGCTAGGCATGTAACATGGCAGAGACCCACTTCCCCTTAGGGGATTTCATTTCCGCAAGGAACTCAACTACAGTCTGTTCAACAACAAAATTGTCTTTCTCCTTCGGAAGCCAGATCCATATGTCTGCTCTATTTCCTGTGTCAGTAGCTCCTCAGTCCTGGCTCCATATCACCCTCCCCTGTGAAACTCGTAAAAAATGCCCTTGCCTGGCTTTCACTCCAGTCCTACCATTTCATGCTTCTAGGGGTGGCTCAGGGGCATCAGTGTTTTTATAAAACTCTCCCAGGAAATTTTACGTATAGACAGGTTAGAGAACCATTTTCCCACCTCAGAACATGGCATTACCTGATCTCTTGGAGTTCCTCTATGAACTTCTTTGTAACCCCTTCCCCATAATCAGTCAATCCCAGCATTCCACAGATATCATTTCTCAAGTGACTCTTTTTTTTTTTTTTTTAAGATTTTATTTATTTGACAGACAGAGACAGTGAAAGAGGGAACACAAGCCGGGCTAGTGGGAGAGGGTTCTAGAAGCAGGCTTCCTATGGAGCAGGGAGCCTGATGTGGGACTTGATCCCCAGGACCCTGGAATCATGACCTGAGCCAAAGGCAGATGCGTAATGACTGAGCCACCCAGACTCTCTCTGAAGTGACTCTTGGAGACCTCACTTTGTTTTTCTTTCATTGACATTAACTGTATTTCAGGTATTCATCATTTTCCCTAGATACTGGAATAGCTTTTAAAAAAAATCTTTCTGCCCAGCCTCTTGAGTAGATCCATACTCCCACCAGAGTGATATTTTGAGAACTCCTATTTAATGATGCCATTACCCAGCTCAAAACCTTCAATGGTACCTCTTAGCTGTAGGATAGTTCCAAGTCCTGTGCCGGGGCATATAAAGCCTTCAACAGTGTATCCGCTTCTGTTACATTTTTGCAGCCTGGGTCTGTTTCTGGCCTCAATTCCTTCTACTTCAGTGGCAAGATTTGCTTATTTAATGAGTAACTGTATGATGGGTTTAGGATATAGCCACGGTTTTTTTGCTTACGCAGTTGGACAAGATGGTATGCAGTTGTCAACACAAATGACAAATATGGGATTGCTTTCGGCAGCATCTTGAATTATCTAGCTTGTTAAGTGAGAGGTTTTCCTTTATAGCCAGAGGATAGTATTATTTTCAGTTTTATAACTCATTGATGTTTTCTGTGATGAACTCGGGTTCCAATGGAGACAAGGCGAAAAGAACAATTATCCCTCCTACTTGCTACGAAGAGGACAGGCTTTGTAACTACATCTGGATTAGTCATTCACTTCTTTGAGACTAGAGTAAAAGAAACACTGCATTTTGGACATGAAAAAAAAAATAAGTATCTGCCTTCGCCCATGGGCTGCATGCTCTTTGAAGATGGTGCTTGTGCCAGTACATGGTGGCTCTTCCTCCCAGAAACAGTGCCCAGCACAAAGGGGTGTCCAGAAGTATTTTGACTACCCCTCTGATTGGCATTAATATAAAACATTCCAAAAGAAATGGCTGTTGCCCCTTACTTCTTCATAATTATGCTGATGCCTCTAAAGGAGACTAATTGTGTCTTTGAGATTCTGCCTGAGTGACTTGTACAGAATTTCCAGCTCTGGCTCCATTTGCCCTGTTCACAACAGTGGAAGGAAGATGATGAATGGAAGGAGGGCACCCATTGATTTTAGACAGCTTAATAAATGTATATTTTATATCATTTAAGAATAAGTCTTAAGTCCGTGGACTACCGTAATATGCTCTAAGCACTTGAATATTGATTCAGTGGGCGTAGAATCACCGCTCTAGTAATGACTTAACTCTGTGGTTCAGAGGAAGACATCCAGAAACATGACATATTCATTCAGTTGTAAGGTATCCTATAAAGGAGGGAAGCAGTTCCTTCTAATGCCAACTAAAGAATTGGTTTGTACTCTGATGCAAGTGATCAGATAACCTTTCTTATTAACTTTGCTTGCCCAACTCAGGAAGTTATTAATGGACATAAAATGATCCAGTCCTTTTAAAAATCCAACCACTCTACTTCTCGCATGACCTCTTGCTGCAGAGAATTCCATATAGCCAGCTAATGAAGTATGGTCTATTATTAGATCTAAATTTATCTGCCTACTAATTTCATTGAGTGTCTCTTCTCTCATAAAAGAGGGTAAAAGGGAAAAACTCATTCATTTTCATTGTGTCCTTTATTCTTTGGAATCCCTTAGGTCAGTTCCTTCCTTTTCTTTTTAAAAATGTGTTGGTTTGCACTTTGGAGAAGGGGGTTTATTAGGGTGCTTTAAAAAAAAGTTGGAATAAGGATTCCTGGGTGGCTCAGTGGGTTGAGTGTCTGCCTTTGGCTCGGGTCATGATCCCAGGATCCCAGGATAGAGTCCTGCATCTGGCTTCCTGCTCAGCAGGGAATCTGCTTCTCCCTCTGCCTCCTGCTCCCCTGCTTTTTCTCTCTCTCTCTCTCTGACAAATAAATAGATAAAATATTTTTTAAATAAATTTAAAAGTTGGGATATAATGACAAAGCTCTTTCCCATATTTACTTCCGGAAAAAACTAACCATTCTGGAAAAAAACAACAATGTGTGTTCATTCAGATATTTTTCTGGGAGGCATGAACAGTTATTGTGGAGGATCAACATGCCTGGTGCCTGGTTTTTAACTGTCTTGGACATTGTCTCTTCTGTCTTCTGGCAGATTGTCAAATACCATTGGGGCTCTCTGGTGATGTTGCATTGCTCATCCCATGTCTTTTATTTCCCTAGTAAAATTCTGGCTGCCTATAGACACTATGATGTTCCTCCTGTTTCTACGTTTGTGAACAGGTAGAAAGGTCTATGGCTCTGTACAGGGAAAGGCGGCAAAGGAGGACTTGTGACTGAAACATACTTGAGTTTTAACCGCAGTGTGTGGATCCTCCTTGATGAGGAAGCCAGTTTAAAAAAAAAAAAAAAAAAGAACTGGCTATTTTGTTAACCTTCCCAGGTATGGGGAAGCCAAGATTATATGGGATCCTTTAGTGGCATATTATTGCTTGATGTTTTTAAAAAATAGTTTTTATAAGATGAGACAGCCCCTCTTTCCCCAAGTATTTTATTCTTGTTCAGTCCTCTGTAAAGGCACAGAGATGCTGGAGTATAGGAAAGACTGGATCACTGATTATTCTGTTAATAAGTCCTTCATCCCTAGAAAATGCTAGGCTTTCTAGAGATTATATTGCTATGAACTCCAGAAAGCCGTAATTGAGCAGAAGGCATATAGGATTTAAGAAAATAGTTCATTTTGCTGAAGTCACAATTTCTTTGTATTACCAACACAGGGAACTTACCTTTTTTCCTCTACCCATTTCGGAAATTGTCACCTGTATAATATTGACCGTTAGTGATGTGTCCTACTGCTGTTGCTTAAAGGACATTTCATTGCTCTGCTCCAGTGGGGTCCTTTCTCAGGACCAGGGCAAATAGCCAGTTCGGATCAATGCTAAGCTTCCAGAGTAGATGCTGCTGGAGACCAGAGAAATCTAGCTCCAGAGACAGAACTGCTGCTATCAACAGCCTTTTCAGAACTACCGAGAAAAGATCAGGATCCATCTGTAATCTTCAGCATGGATGTTGAGGCAGGGAATGGATGTCCTACCATAACAGAGAGCACATAGGATGAGACCAACATGGATCCTGGGATTAGGCGCCAGCTCAGGCCCGTCAAGACGGTATTCATGATGGCAGCTTCCCAGATGTCTTGAAGATTTGCTGCAGGTACCTCCTGAGCTTAATGTCCCCAGCTTTCTGACGTTTTAGTAAAGTTGCCTACCTGAAATTCCTAGAAAGATTTCTGGAACTTCATTAAACTCTGACTGATTAAGTATTTGTTACTGGAAACAAGGTATTACTGTAACAATGACCTGAAATGTTTGGCAGTTACTTAGCAGTTGAACAACAAATAGCAATGAGACTCATAAGGAAACCTAAGAGATGGGACGTATTTTTGAAATCCTATCACCTACCTGGTATTGACAGGTGGGCTTTGCACCTTCTCAGCCGTAGCTCTAGGAGAAGAGTCTGGAAAACAGAACCACAGCAGTACGCGCTTGCACCTGTGTACAAGTTGGACTGTTGGGTGTTAGCTGCTCTGGCAGTGTATTTGGGAAAGATACTCTAGTGTGCAGGCAGACACAAAAAGAGAGCTGCCAGAGGTTCAGGGCCTTGAGTTTTGGAAAAAGCTACTGTTTCTGGAAATGTTTTAAAAGGCTTTGAGTGACAGAGGTCCAGCCAAATTTAGCTGAATGAAGTGTTTCGGAGGAGGTCAGGTTAAGGACATGGTACTTCCTCTCACCATTTCGTGTGAGACCTCAGGGGAGCCCCTGTTGCGCTGAGAGTTTTGGTTGTAGTTACCCGCATGTGGAATTGGCTAGAAGCAAAAGTATTAGAAGCCTATTGTTAATGACAGAACTATTTTAACAAAGAATCCATGAGTCTTTACTAGTAAGACCTTTGTCTTCAACACTTAAAACACCTGTTGGGCTGCCATTCTTCCGTGAACAGGAGACAGATTTCAAAGGCTATAAATAGACCTCAAGCAGGGCATGTTCCTGTCCCCATCTCCCCCATACTTGAGGTGTTGCCAAGTAGGGTAATGAATAAGGAGGAGCCTCCCAGAAGATGAGCCAGAAGCCACTAAGAGCGATGGCCCAGGTCGCTTCTTCTAGAAAGTGGAACCCATGCTTACCTGTATTAGGAACCTCTCTGTCCCCTGGTGGGGTGCGGAGATGTCACAGGGTCCGCCAGAGGGATGTAAAAATCGCTATGAAGCAAGTTGCAAAGTGATTGGTCTGTGTTCACATTCTTCTCCTTTGGATGAATTCTGTCCTTGCTCCAGGACTGTATACTGTGAGAATACAGAGAGAGCCTAAACTTTCCATTTTTAACCCAGTGATTGCCAGGTCTAGACAAGCCACACCTAGACTACATTGGAGGACCATACAAATTGTCCTAACTTCCTGGACTCTAAGCTAGATGCAATGACTAGTTGGGTTTTCTCCCTTCGGGAGGTGGGTGAGTGAGTTCTCTAAGTGGGAAATAAGAGGAAAATGGGAATTTTCTGTATGGGTAGACGGTGGCAGGAACAATTTGATATGTCAGCACACATTTCCTCTTCATGGGCAGTGAGAAAAACGATTGCCAAGTTGCCTTGCACATAGTTAAGAGGCAGGAGACTGAGTTCTGCATAATGAAATGAGCTTCAAACACCCTCTAGCGTTTCTCCTGCAGCCACAGTGGTTAGTGGTGTCGTGAGATAGAGGGAGGGAGTCCCAGTCACTGCCAGAATTCCAGAGGAAGACTTATAGTGTTAAGCTACTGAGAGTACCCATGTTGACGCATATACCATCCAATTCAAGCTACTTGCTGCCTGGACATACCCAATTATGTCTTTCTATCCTGCTGAAAATATACAATTTGAGCTAAGGGTTTGCCACTTTGGGTACATCTAATTTCCTTGCTGTTCTAGTTGTATTACAGTGATAAAACATGCACATCTTTGGATGAATATTATCATTTTCATTTTCTCATTATTTTAATAAAATAATAGAGTGAAAATTAGTAGAAATTTGGAGCGATTGTTCAAACCACTATTGAGACAGAATGCAGCCCAGGTTGTTGGCTGGCAAGGAAGGCTAAATGAAAAATCACTACAGCAGACATTTCACCCCATGAAAGGCACTTAAAAGCTATTAGTATAAGATGGCAAATTGTGGCACGTCTGGGTGGGTTAGCCAATTGAACCTCTGACTCTTGATTTCGACTCAAGTCATGATCTTAGGGTCCTGGGGTTGAGCCCTGAGTTGGGTTCCACACTGAGCAAGAAGTCGGCTTGAGATTCTTTCTCTCCTTCTCACTCTGCCCCTCCCCTGCTCATATTCTTGCTCTCTCCTTCTCTCTCCCTCTCTACAATAAATAAATCTTGGGGCACCTGGGTGGCTCAGTGGGTTAAAGCCTCTGCCTTCGGCTCAGGTCGTGATCCCAGGGTCCAGGGATGGAGCCTGCATTGGGCTCTCTGTTTGGCGGCAAGTCTGTTTCCCCGCCCCCCCCCCCCCCCCCCCCGCCTGCCTCTCTGCCTACTTGAGATCTCTGTTTGTCAAATAAAATAAATAAATAAATAAATAAATACACTGCTTTGTTAAAAAAATAAATCTTAAAAAGATATTAAATGGCGACTTTACTCAACAACAAGGGCTACTTCTAAAATCAATCATATATTAATTGTAGTGCAGAGAATGAAATCAGTAATTTTCTTCAAGGTACTTTATCACTTTTAGGAAGGCTTGGTTTATCCGCGCCACCCCCGCACCCTCCTCCCCAGGCATTGTTATACGTAGAAACTTGAGTTGTGTAGACCCACACTGTCCAATAGAACGTTCTGCAAAGATCGAAATGTTCTGTGTCTGTGCCATGCAGTGTCATAGTCACTGACCACATGTGGCCACTGAACAGTGGAAATGTGGCCAGGGCAACTGCAGAACTAAACTTTTTAATTTATTTAATTCATAATAATTTATATCAAAAGAGTTTCCTGTGACTAGAGGCCACTGACCTGCACAGCACAGGTATAGAGCCTACCTGCCTGTTGAGTCTGCTGCACGAACTGGGGGAAAAAAACTTGTAAAATACATGTAACTTCTTCTTGAGCCTTATTTCTTACTCGAGAAGTACACATGACACCAGGCCAACTTTGACAGCCATTTGACAAAATTGTGTTAAGAATAAAGACAAGAAAACACAAACGAAGATTTTTTCCCCCCATAAAACAGAAAGGGGTAGATCAACTCACCCAAACCTCAAACATAGTCTATGGAACAACAAGAAACTTATCTTTACTCTTAAAAATTTGATAATGAAGGAATAATAATTTAGAATCCTAAGAAAAACCTCAGTTGGGGAAGGAATATAACGTGACCCAGGTAAACACAGACAAATCATCTGGTTATGGACTAATCAATCCGTTTTGTGGAGCGCATTACAGCTTCTCCTTTAACAGGAATCTGCAGAGCGCCCTCCCGTGATGATGGGAACATTAAGTACCGCAGATGCTCTGACTGTTTAAAGAGTTGCTGGCCGTATTGATGGACGCCCTCCTTCAGCTTCCTTTCCCCCACACGGGGCCATTTGGAATATATTATGTTGGAACCAACCGGAAAGAAGAGAGTCGCATCGGTCACTGCTGCCGTTCAGCTACTTCATAGGCACCTGAGACTCAGCCTTTAAGAGGCAAAGTAGCAACCCAGTTCTAAGTTCCCTGGAGTTTCTTTTCTAATAAGTTCGTAAAAGAGGCAAGAATATCCATATTCTTAAGGGGTAGAGGAGTATTACACATAGGAAAAGGGAAGAAGCAGAATCTAGCGTTTTATTCCCAACAATCTTCTTCCCTGTGAACAGGAGTCTGGCAGATGGAAAACCAGGAGAAACAATTTCCTTTCCCTACCATTGTTTTCCCTCCTGCCTGAAAAATCTCTAACATGTTTTTCAGCTAATGGGGAAAGCAAATTTGCCTTCTGCTGTGAGTGGGCCTTTCTGTATTCGACTTGGCTCTCATGTTCGTTCCACTTACTCTGATCATTCAGGGGTATCTGCCTCTTTTCTCCACCTCTGGGAACTCTTTGCATAAAGATGACCTCTTCCTGAACTGTGAAAGACCTATCAGAAGAACATTCTTTTGGTAAAATACTCTTTTTGTAGGTCTTTAATATTTGATTGAGATGCATGCACATTTCTTTGGGAAAATAAAATAATTGGTGAATTAGTTATCACATTTAAAATTTAATTTAGGGCTTTTAAGAGAACATCACAAGGTGTTAAAATAAAACTCAAATATCATCAAGGAGCTCTGAACCATAAAAATAGAACATCAAGTTCATTTGTGTCTAACCTCCTTTTACAGATGGTGAAAACTAAAACTCAGAACGGGGAACACCCAAGGCTTAGTGTAAAAAAGGGATGCTTGTAAAATCTGTTTCAGAAAACAAGCACCGTATTCCTTATTTTCAGCCTTTATTGTGGAAACTGAGGACCGTTCTTGCTGGGTCTTTACTTTTACACTTCTGTGTGGACTAACGTTATCTCCTATCTGAGTGTGTGATGAATACTCATTTCTTGCTATCTCAGTCCCTTTGGCTGAAATTTGTTCCTAAGCTACGCAGTAAGGGTACAATTAAAAACAAACAAATAAATTTTTAAAAAAAGCAAATTACTGACATAAGGCTCATATCCATTTATTTTCTCAATCAATAGATTAAGGTCCTAACTATTCATTTAGACAAATCACTTGCCTGTGGGAAGCCTATTTAGTGCTCTTTGTTTTAGTGCATTCAGAGCAATAGGATATGATAACAAAGTCTTTTCTCAATGTCTGGAGTTCAAAGAATTTTCAGAATTGCCCAACTCTGAGTGGATTGTTGTGTATTGCTGAACCTCAAGGAGTTCTGTTTTCATGTGGTAGAACCCTCAGCATATTGAAAGCAAGACCTGGGAATGGTGAAAGTGTCATGTTAACAAATCAAAAAAAAAAAAAAAAAAAAAAGAAAAGAAAAGAAAAGTGAATGAATGGTCCCATCTAGGAATCTCAGAAAGCAGATTTACAGAATCCATTTAAATACTCAAATAATAAAGCAGGAAGCTAGATGGCCAAGTCGGGTTCTGAGCTGTGAAATTGTCACATACATTTTCTTCCAGTGTTATAGGAATGGGCCTGGCAGACAGTCTCAGGACTTCAGTGAATGCCAATAGCCCAGATACCCGCAGAGCGACACCTCAAAGTGCCAAGAGAAAATCCATCCATCCAGCAATAGCTGTATCTGTTTGCAAATTAATTTACTTGAAAAAATTCCCATTCCCCAGAAAACAAATTCAGAGGACACATACCCTGCTGATAATCCAAGTAAAGTGTGTTATACAGATGGGAGATTAATACGGCCAAATGTTTGATGGCACTTGCTTTAAAAAAAAAAAAAGTGTGTTCTTCTTACTAATAAAAAGTAGCTGTGAAAAGGAAAAACTAACAGCCGATGGTTGCTCTAGTATAGGAAGGATTGTGTTGGCCGGTCACAGCTCCTGATTTTGGGTGTGCGTGGTGTGTGTGTGTGCTGGGACAGACGTACGGCAGTAAGGAATGGAAATAGTGCTAGTTTAGAGTAGATGAAGGCCATTGTTAAGTAGCCGTTCTTCACAGTCTTCCCGATTAAAAAACATGCACTTTTTTTTTAAAAAAAGCACACGTGTTTAAAAAAGATTATTTATTTTAGAGAAAGAGTGAGAGAGAGAGAGAGAAAAGGGGCGGTTAAGGAGAGGGAGAAAGAATCCTTAAGCAGACTCCCTGCTGAGACTCCCCGCTGTGTGCAGAGCGCAACACTGGGCTCAGTCCCAGGACTCTAAGATCGTAACCTGAGCCAAAATCAAGAGTCGGGTGCCTAACTGACTAAGCCACCCAGGTTTCCCCAAAACATACATATTTTTAGCTACTTAAAGTGTGTTTGAGTCAGTACATTTTCTCTCTTTTCATGAAAGTACCCAGTTTGACCTTCAAATCAGTCATTGCTTAGAGCTTATTACTCTAATGTGGTTTAACGTCTTCTAAAACCTAACTGAGGAAAGTCTGTTGGGATGCCAGAGAGCTTGGGGGGTTGAGCCGGGAACTGCAGGAATAGACAGCCAGGGGCCGGTAGCCTGTGTATGCAGGATTCCAGGGAGCCAGAAAGTGAGAAGGGAACATTGAAAATAAGGTGGGAAGAAATCAAAGGAAACCGCATCCTCTTAACCAACATGGCATGAACGCTTTTCCTGAGTGTCGCCCGTGCCTCACGTTAATAAATTGCTAATGCCCAATCAAGTAGTTAATGCCGACAGCTCTATGAAAAGAATAAATTCATAAAATGCAGGTGATGGGGCTAAAAAATTATGTAGCAAGTGGGATATTCTTTTTATAAAAGAGGTAGGTCTAACTTAATTGGAGCCAAAGTTAGTTTTAAACTAATGATATTTCACATAGTTCAGGCAAATTTGATTTTTAGAATAAGTTTTAATAAAGGGCGTTTCATTACTTTCAAGTGCAGACACTAACTAGAACTGGGTTTGGTATTAGCATATCAAATGCCTATCGAGGGTAAAATCACCTCTCTGGACTCAGGCAGGCCCCTAACTTGGGCTGCTGCTGGCGGTGCTCCTCTCCCGCCCATGTTTCTCACCGCTCACATCCTCAGCAGGAAAGTGGGTGCTTGGGGGGGCCCCATGGACTGATCTCGCCGTGGCTGCTTCACATTCAGTGAGGTCAGGCGCCTAAGTTCATTTGTCACGCCTCTTATCGAATAGCCACATGTGTCCAAGCACCAGCTTTCCGGACCCCATCTCCCACCTGTCTCTGCGTTCTGAACCCCTTTTGCATTTGACCTCTGAACATCCCCTATATCCTCAGTCTCTGCTCTGATTGCTTCCTTCACCTTCATGTTTTAGTGGGACCCTGGCTCTTCCCTGGTGCTTTAGTCATGAAATCCTGTCAAGGGGTAGCTATTTTCTCCCTCAGAAAGATTGTCCCTGGGTCAGAGGATGAGGGAGGAGCCCTCTGTGGTTCCCATGGACATCCCCAGACCAGGTGTTCTCCGTGCAAACATCCAGGGTTAATTTCAACGTATGTATTATCCTTCCTTAATACATCTACGGCGGCCTTCAAACCCCCTTTCTGCAGTCCTTCACCCACCTCATGTCCTTGCTTCCTTCTTTATCCGGCTCATACTCAATGCTCAGTCATTCTGATCACTCTCTTGCATAAACTGTCATCTCCCCTGCCCTACCCTCACCTTGTTGTACCTGTTTGGCCAACTTCCTTGGCTACTGCTCATGTCCTATTCTGCCCCTGCGCACGCGCGGTCAGGCATCACTGGAGAAAGTCATGGGCCTTGGTGAGCCAGAATGCTGCCTGGTGTCAGTGCTGTGTTTTGTTCAACGTGTTTACTCTTTTACTCTGCTGACGACTATGCCCTATTTTCCCCTCTTTTCTCCCACGTTCACTCTGTAACAATGCATTCACACTCTGCTTTCTCTGCCAATCCTCTGAGTAACTGGTCCTGTTCCCAGTTCAGGCTACTCAAAGGTATCAGTCCAGCAATTCTCATTTCTCTCTCCTGCATCAGGAATTCCCC
The DNA here is from genome assembly GCF_922984935.1 of Meles meles. NCBI lineage: Eukaryota > Metazoa > Chordata > Mammalia > Carnivora > Mustelidae > Meles > Meles meles. Next base: position 81,190,907 of record NC_060077.1, on the reverse strand, counting down.
CCTCCTAATTGAATAATTGCCATCAGCCTACAACATGCTGTTATGTCCCCTCTCTTAAGGCAAATTTTAACATCTTCCCTTAACTCAACATTCCTCTCTTACAACTTACCCCATTTCATGGTTTCCTTTTATTATTATTAATTTTTTAAGTAAGCTTGAGGCCCAGTGTGGGACTTGAACTCATGACCCCAAGATCAGGAGTTGCATACTCTACCATCTCAGCCAGCCAATCACCCCTCTCTTTGTCCTTTTATGGCAAAACTCTTTGGATGAGATTTCTACACTTGGCTGACTCCAATTTCTTTCTTTTTCTCTTGAAACCATTCCAATCAGGCCGTCATTTTCCCACCTCACTGAGAGCACTCTTACCAAGGATTGACCCCGGAAGATCAGTAGGATGGTGTTCACATTGCTAAATCCAGTACTTGGTTCTTGGTCTCCACTGACTTGACCTCAGAAGCATTTGACACAGTGCATTATTCTCTCTCTCTCTTTTTAAAATATTTTATTTATTTATTTATTTATTTATTTATTTATTTATTTATCAGGGGGACAGAGAGATCTAGAGCACAAGCAGGCAGAGGCCGAGAGAGACGCAGGCTCCCCGCTGAGCAAGGAGCCCAATGGGGGACTTGATCCCAGGACCCTGGGATCATGACCTGAGCCAAAGGCAGAAGCTTAGCCAACTGAGCCACCCAGGCATACCGTCTCTCTCTCTTTTTTTAAGATTTTATTTATTTATTTGAAAGAGAGTGTGTGTGTATGAGGTGGGGGAGGGGGAGGGGCAGGGAGAGAGGGAGAGGGACAAGCAGATTCCCTGCTGCATACAGAGCCTGATACAGGAAGGCTCAATCCAAGGACCCTGAGATCATGACCTGAGCTGAAGTTAGACACTTAACCGACTGAGCCACCTGGGTGCCCTGCATTATTCTCTTCTAGAAAAACTTCCTTCCCCGACTTCCAAAAAACCCTCTGAATATTTTTTTCATATTCTTCAGCTGTTCCTTCTCTTTCTATCTCTCTTTTTTTCCTGTCTTCTCCTGTCCTGATCTCTAATGATGGAGTCCCACTAGATTTAATCTGTAGACACATTTTTCCTGTATTTCTAGGTACCAGATCAATTTAAGATGTCTCACAGGAATTTTAAATTTAATCTCTTGAAGCTGGGCTTCTGATATTTCTTCTTTTCCCTCACCCTAACCTCCTTCTTTCACAGGCTCAGTTCACGACAGCTTTATTTTTGCCATGTGCTCAGGCCAGAAGTCTCGGAGTCACCTCTGCCTTCTTTTTCTCTCACACTCGTTATTGAGTCCATCAGCACATGATACTGGCTCTGTCTTCTAAGTACATCTAGTGAGCACTTGCCCACATTCATGACTACATTATCACTCACCCAGAGATCACAACTGCCTCCTAACTGATTTCCCCACCCCTCAGAGCAGGCAGAGCAGTTCTGTCCCTCCCCTCATGGAATCCCTCCAAGGCAGGAATAAGCTGAATGGTGACATCAGGATCCTACCACATGGCCTGGCCCAGCCTTTGATCTCTGTCCTTCTCTCCCCTTTCTCCATTCATTCGCCTCTAGCTGTCCGGGCCTCCTTGCTGTTCCTCTCTGTGGGCCAAGAACCTGGCAATGAATGGCTCAGAGTAAGCACTTAACTAAGTAAATATCAACTGAATCAATCCTAGAGAGAGATACTGAGAGACATTGTTGCTTACCCAAATTCCCACCACAAAGATATTAGAGTTTTGCTGGCCCCAGGCCCGTGCTTTTTCTATGCTGTGAGTGATGCCACTGGTACTTTTGGAGGATGGCTCTGATGTGGTCACATTAAAATAACTACCAAAAATAAGTTTTCAGCTTTTAAGGATTCTTTATGAAACATTCTTTCTTGAGTTTACATATAAACCATCAAAGGGCAGAAATTTCAGATACTTTTCTTCTCTATGAAAATGTGTGTTGACCATTTCAACCCTTTAAGACATAGGTGGCTAATTTGTTTGTATTTCTCATAGGGTAGCCTTGAACTTTATCTTACCCCCTTACAAATACCGCCGCCAATTATCTTGTTTGTTACAACTTTTTTCCTTAGAGAAAGAATATAGGTTTTTCCACCATTATTGAACTTCTTATAGATTTTGGTTCAAAGAAAACCTTTTGAACTCATAATAGGTTTTGAATTCATGAATCCTGAAATGAATTTATGGCTTCTGGATAACTTGTCCTAGAGATGGAGAAAGGAAAGGATGATCATAACACAGACAAACATGTTAACCACAGTTTCAATGAACAAGTAAGCCTGGATTCTTCCAACTGCTGCCAGCTCAGGAAAGATGAGTCAGAGGGCTGCTTTCTAGCTCTCGGATTCACAAATTCTTGGAATTCAAGGACACAGGGCTTTTTTTTTTTATAGTTAAAGAGGTTAGAGCCCAGAAGAGGGACACACGTCACACAATATGAGTGTGTCTGGGGAAGACATGATGCATTTTCTTTCGGATCTAATTTTCCTTTCTTCTTTTCAACGTCCTCCCCTTCTGCAATGACTTCCCAACAAAAGCAGTTTCCTTGGAGAGGCTGCTTCAGCTTTCTAGCTGTGTTGTGATCCAGCGCACGACAGGGGCCACTTTCCTCTCCCAGCTGGTAATTTTGTCGGGAGACCTGGTGTGAAAAGCGTTCCTCCGTGCCAAGCCCCCCACTGCTGAAGGACCCAGCCTCTGAGATAAACGACCGGTTGTTTTGTTCTCCTGGAGAGCTTGTTGCTTCGTACAGCATCTTTCTTTAGAGAAGAGACTCTCTGTTGTTGTTTGCAACAATACCAAAACATGCTCCGGGGCCAATGAGGAAATTGGTGGGGAAACAATTTATTATTTTAAATGGTAACTTGAAGAGGGATAATTGGCCTTTTTCTGATCTTTCTCAAGGAAACTGCATTTCCATTTCTCCTCCAGACTAATTCAAGATAAATGAATCTGCAAGTTTAATGCAACTCATTCCCTCTGGAAGCTTCCTGGCTTTAAAGATGCCTGTTCTCCGAGAATTACAGACTTCAGAGTTCTAGAGGGCATAACCAATAAAAATGATGGCAGCATGGTGGCTAGAGTTTGAGGCTCAAAATACAGATTCCTAAACCACACAGCGGCTTGTGGGGCACTTTCCAGACCTCATGTCTGAGACGGTTATGTAGAGTAGGACTACCGGATACAGAATCCTCAGTGAGGCTTCCTCTCTCCTTATGCTGGGAGCTGAGTCAAACAGGTGGAATGAGTAGCTCCATTTTTCACTTTGTGTTTAATTGAATTCGATGATCAGTTTACTGCTTGATTTCGAATCTTGTAAACACAGGCTGTTTAACCAAAGAGTATTTTGACTATTTGGCATTGACCTTTGTAGCCTATAAGTAGAAGTAGAAGAAAATGGAAAGAAGGAAGAAAACTAGAAAGATCCAATGTACATTAAAGGGAAACACATTTTATAAATGAAAAGTAAGCCCTTTTCGGGGGAAGCTATTTCTCCATGGCTTAGCTAAAGTCTTAATATTATCCGAGTCAGTATCTCCTGTCATGGTGTCAAGGTTAGGGGCATCAGAATCACGAGGGGGTGGAGACATACTAAGGTGCACTTAGGCGGGTCCCACCGGTAAGTTTTTGGGTGTATTAGGTCTGGGATGGAGGCTGAGGGTGTGCGTTTCTGGCAAGTTCCCAGGAGATGCTATTGCTGCCTGTCCTGTGACCATGCTTTGAGAACCACTGATTTAATCCATTGTGCAAAGTTTCTCCCTGCTGGGATATTTATCATAAATTGCCTTTGAAGGATAATATAAACTCTTTGATAAACTCTTTAAGACACATTGAAGTCAATCTTTTCAAGAACTTATGTGCTATATTTTAAAATCACAGTTCATATTTAATTAAAAAATAGATTTCAAAGGATATTTTAGAGATTGAAGTGGGAGACAGCATGGAATAAGACAATGTTTCCCAGGCTTGAGTAATATAGGGACCCATTTAAGTTTTTTGTATAATAATGCTAGTTTGTATTTTAAGAAACTGGGTGGAAGCTCATTATGTTTATCTAGCTTATAAATTTATAATTTATAAGTAAATTAACATTTGTATCTATAGTGTTAGAAAATAAAAGTCGACTGAATAAATGTGAAGATCTAGTTGGCTTTAGTCAATGATTCCTGAATCAGGCAGCATCTCACCTAGCAGACAGAAAGGAGCTCTGAGGAGTTGTACAAAAAGGGAAGACTTCTATAGGGAAGAACAGGTTGTTTCAGGCAAGGTCATTGTCCTTTAGGGGATGAAAGAGGTCTGGCAGGCAGATTACCTCACTAATGCTTACCAGGAAATTCCAAAGTGACCCATTAGGATTACATTCCTGAGAGGGGCTGAAACTGCATTTAGGTAAGGTATTAAGTCTTGGTTTGCTGACCTGGGGCTTAGCACAGTTGACTCCTTGGGCCTGTTGTTTCTTTTGAACAGTATGTAGATATTAATATATAAATGCATATGTCAATTATATAGCTTCTAAAACAAGCATAAATGTACATAATACCGTAAAATTGTAATTCGAATTCAAGTTGAACTCAAAATATAAGAACAAATTGAAACTAACAACTTTAACTTAATGTGATTAATGATACTTTTTTAAAGAAATTAAAGTGATATTTGCATCGTGACTATGTCAGGATCCTTCTTCAACATGTCATACCGCAGTGACTGTGTGGGAAGACCCACATTTTTCATCCTTTTAAATTTAAGCTCCTGAAAAATGTTCATTCAGTTAGTATAATATGTCTGATTTGGCCTTTCCATGATTTATTACATCATTTACTTACCAAGTCTACCTGTCTTTTGTTTTTTGGTTGTTTTTTTTTCTTCTTTTTCGAAGCTCTCAACAATTAGAATATTAATAGTATAGTATTTTCTATTTACCAGTGTAAGCATTCTGTTGTCCAAAGGTATTTGTTTTGTGAGTACCTGTCCTATGTTTTGAAGTGTTGTTGTAGGTAGAGGAGAAAAAAAAATCAGAAAAGAAACTTCCCCTCCAGGAGTTATGGAGAGGGGCCAGAGTGCGGGGGGAAGAGGTGAAAGACCAGGCTGGAAAAGTAGATCATATGGAGTCTCACGAAGTGAGGCAAGGAGTTTTGACTTTCTTTGAATGGCAGTAGTAATAAATCACTGGAGGGTTTTGTGTAGGATTACTTTTTAAAAAAATTTGGCTACTACACAGAGCATGAGCTGTAAAGGTGTGATGTGGATCCTGAAACTGTGGCCAGGCTTCATTTTAACTTTTTCATCCAGGTAATCTGTGATATGCTGGACATGAATATATTGGATGTGTATGGAGAACGTACATTGTCCACGTTTTTATTATTAAAAAATATGAAAAGATCGTAGAGAATTCTAAAGCCCCTCAGGATAGCCTCAAGTTCTGTGAAACACACTATTTTAGAAGAGCCTTTATAGGCTTTCAAGTCAGACTGGTCAACACCGGTCGGGCCACTTAAGCAAGATGGTTAACCTTGTGGGGTCTCTTTCCTCCGAAATGGGGCCAATAATGTTTCTAACTCAGGGCTGTTGTGGGATGTGTGCGTGTATGTGGGGGGCAGTTGGGTGCATAGAAGCTTTGCCCAGGGATTTGAAATAGTCAATTTACATATATTTACATGCATTTAAATAAAGGTGTCAAGAGAAAAATGTAACACAAAATAAAAGCAGATTAAAATCAAGAGGACCAGGGCAGTTATAATTACCATAGGTGAGAAAAGAAAACCAGGAACCTGAGACTGGGTCAGGATGAAGGTGCCTTTCCCTCAGTCTTGGCTTCCTCCTACTTGTGCTTTTAAAGCATGCTATTAAATAGAAAACTCTCACTAAGGGGAAAGATAAGGGGAGAGAAAAGGCTTTGCAATTCTCTTAGAGAAATCAGTTCACTTTTGTGTAATTATTCTTGCTTTGTAGAAAGGAAAATTTTCATTCAAGAGACTAATCCATTGTTTTAATTTCTGTATCAAACTCCTGGTCAGCCCCACACTTGTGCTACTGGCAGTGGGCCGCTGAATTCTACCTCTCAGTGGAAAAATGACGGTGGTAGTTCCGTGACCATTTGTTACAGTCTACATGCTGCCTTCCTTCCATTTCCTTTTAGATTATGCCACAATTCAAATGACTATAATGCCATTCTCTTAAGAATGCTTAAAAGAGGTGTTTCTGAAAAGCCTTGTGAGATGGGAGCACCCTGGTCAATTTTTAGAAATAAAAAATGGGAGATGGAGGAAGAGAGGAAGTGAAATTGAAAGAATATTCTAGGGCCTCCTGGGTGGCTCAGTTAGTCAAACATCTGACTCTTGATTTTGGCTCAGGTCATGATCTCAGGATTGTGGGATGGAGCCCCGTGTTTCTGCGCTCAGCAGGGAGTCTGCATAAGACTCTCTTGGTCTCTCTGCCTCTCCCCCTGCTCTCCTCTCTGTCTCTCAAATAAATAAATAAAATCTTAAAAAAAGAAAGAATATTTTATATTCTCTTAATGCTCTGCATTTTTGCTAAAAAAGTTTTAATAAAAAAATTTGTTGTAAATATTGTTGCAGAATATGTATTTACAGAGAGAAAAACAAAGAAATCTTATTTTATCCAAACACCACCAGGCCTGCACAATTGCTTCACTGTCCTTGCAATTACTTTTGTGATGACAATGAATAAACTTAACTCTTCCACCAAATATGCTTAAGGATAATTTCACACCCCAGTGCAATGCAGCTGCTTCTGCCATGGCCAGAGTTTAACAGCTCAGAGCAAGAGCACATGGGAGCATCAGAAAGGAAGCATAACAGACTATTTCAATTTAAAACCATGGCATCAAGAAACCTGTGTGTTATCTTCACATTCAGACTTTTTCCCCCCACTGAACAATTCCAAAGGGACAAGAAGTCCTAGTTGTGGTATATTTAGCAAAATGTTTCTAATAACTTCCTAAATGAGTAGGGCTTTTCAAGTTCATGGTACATTTTGCTTGGAGTCTTTTTCTCTTTTAATTTTTAAATTCAGGTATGTTTGGAGCATGTTTCCATTTCATTTACACTTAGCCTACCAAGCTGTAGTATTCGAAGGGTTTTTTGATGTTGGCGAAGTCCTATACATTTTTTATAAGCCATGTTAAGCGTTTCTCTTTGAACCATAAAGTTGCATTTTTGCCATCTCTAAGTGGAAATAAGTCTGTAAAAATAACATAAGTAGGGTTCCTAAATGCAAAAATCACTAAGAGGAGGAAGAAAATGTATCTCAGTATCTTTTATCACCCAATAAGAGGATACTCATCTACAGAGAGCCAGAAGATGCCCCATTCTTGAATAACCTCCAGAAACAAATGGAATTTATGAAAGGCTGTTATATCATTGAAGCAAACAACCAGTCACCTGATGGTTCTATCAAAAGATCAATGCAAAGTTAAAAAAAAAATGGGGTGGAGGGGTTGGTAAATGGTTATCCAATGTCATCCAACATTTCTCTGCCCCAGCTTTGTTGAGGGACTCTTTCACTTCTTTTTGCATAAGAGGTTGAATTTCAGGGACTTCTTCAGTGGTCTAGTCCCTTTTTCTTCTCTTTCATTCTATTCAAGGGACTATCCACTATTTCTTACTGTTGCATTTAAAACCTAGGGTAACCTAAACAACAGCTTATTCTCAGTATTTTCAAGGCACAAGGTTCTACCCAAAGTAGTATAGACCCAAAGCTGTGAATTAAAAGGTTAAAAATGTTAACTGATGAACATACCGATTTTACACTGGAGAAAGTGAACCTGCCTGCTCTAATCTAGGACAGGCCTTGACAAGTGAAAACCCAGAGAGTTGCCCCTGTTGTGGGCATGGGACAAGACAGGAAAGCTGGAGGGCAGAATGGGACCTATGTACAACCTGGAGGCCCTTTCAGGAGTGGTAAAATCTGGTTTTTATTTTTGGCACTGCAGTTTGTTTTTCAGAACTGTTCTTTAGAAAATCAGATCCCAGAGTCATGGTTCTGCTTGAAGAAAAGGGCAAATATAGGAAGGGCAAAAGTCTTCCTTGTCAAGCGACTTCTATCTCCTGCCCTTCGACAATGGCTCCTTAGCCAATTCCAGCATTCCTAGGGTGTTGGCTTGACCGCCACTATGACCAATGGCAACTCTCTCATTTTATAGGTGAGGAGATCTGAGGTAACAGAAAAGTAGCAATATTTTATTCATGTGATAGTAATTAATATTTTTTGGCAGAAACTAAGTTATTTTCCAATGCACTATGCCAGCGGTTGACAACCTCTTTTTCTGTAAAGGGCCAGATAGGAAACATTTAGACCATGGGCCATATGGTCTCTGTGGGAACCACTCATTTCTGCTTGGGTAGTGAGAAAGCAGATGTAGACAATACATAAACAAATGGGTTGGCTGTGTTCCAATAAAATGTTATTCATGGAAACTGAAATTTGAATTTCATGTAATTTTCATGTCTTATAAAACATATTCTTACATTCCTTCTTTTTTTTTCCTAAACTGTTCAAAAAGGCAAAGATCATTCTTAGCTCCTAGAACTGTCAGAACTAGGCGTCAGGCTGTGTTTGCTGACCTCTGTACTACACCAGCTCTTTATCCAACTTAAATGGATGTTTCATGCACTACCTTAAAATAGTTTAGACCTTCTTAGGAGTCCATAGAAGTGTCATTTTTCCCCCACTGATGTTTCCTACTCAACCACTCTGCTGCCCTGATCTATATATTCTTTGCGTCTTCTCCCCCAGCCACATCTTATTTATCTACAGTTTTATTTATTTATCTATAGTTTTACCTGAGGGTTCAGAGCCATTTACTGAAAAGTCAGGATTCCCCTGACTGTTTTGCCAGTGAGTTTGTGAATACATACACCCGATCAAGATCAGAGCTACACTAGGTTGGATTTCCTGTCTGTAACTAACACTCCCAACGTCAGGGACTGTGTTCGGTGAGACCCAGCTTCCTGCTCTTTCAACGCTCATGATGCTGTGAAAGGGTATACTCTGCCTCATCTTCTCAGCTGTTGTCATCCTGAGCTGGATTTTTCTATAAAAGGATGAGGGTCAACAACAACAGAAGTGGCAACACTTGTAATAAGACTAATAAAATGAAAACTAACATTTATTTAGCAACCATGATGAGACACAATATTACATGATAGGTAAGGATGTAGAATCTTCCCTAGACCTCCTGGAATCATCCCAGCTCTGCCACTTACTAGCTGTTTGATATTAGGCAAGTTGCTGCTGCCTCTGTTTCCTCATTTGTAAAATGGTGATGATGCTGGCAGTGTATCCTTATAAAGTTATAAAACCAAATGACTTAATATACGTAAAACTCTTTAAACAGTGCCCAAATAAATGGTAAGCACTATGTAAATATAAGGTGGTATTATTGTTATTATTAGCTAGATATAATTTCAGGTTCACTCTTCTCAAATTCCCTCCCACTTCTTCTATTTCTTCACCCTAGAGTTAGGCTTCAACTTCAGACAATAAAATCTAGACATTGCCTGTGTCTACAATGAAAATAATACTTAAGAATTATTGAAAACATCATAAAAATCAGGCATTAATCTAAAGTCTTTCTATGCATTGAATAATTTAATTTTTGTAATAATCCCAAGATAGATCCTATTAAGATGTATTTAAAGATGAAGGAACTGAGACATGGACAAATCATTGTAGCTAGCCCAAGGTCACATACCTGGTAAATGATAGAGTCATTACTGAAAGCAAAATAATTAAGAGTCAAACCTGAATAGATGTAGGTTGAAAGTTCACATGATCATGTAACTGAAGTCCAAGTGTCAGGTGAATGTGGGCTTTCGTAGTTCTTGGAATATTAAATCTAAGAGGAATCTCTTGAAACCTGGGAGAGTAAATTTTAGAGAATGACAAGAAAGTGCTGCTTTATATTGTAGACGGAAAAGCCACAGAATTTATTACTTCAAGAGGCTGTAGAGGCTTCAGGAAGAAAGAATAGAGATATCTGGGATTCTTCACCTAATCATGTCAGATTACTCTTTGGGGGGAAGGCAGTAATATATCTCCCGTACTCCCAAATGCTACTTGTTACTTCTGTAGGTTAAAGAATGACACTTTAAGTAAAATATGAGACTGATTTAGAATAGTCATTTTATACTATTTTTGCCTCAGTAAGTTTCATGTTTTCTTTTTTTTTTTTTTTTAAACTTTCTCCCCCTTGGTTCCACTCTATCAAATGAGAAGTTGTCAGAGCAACAGGAGGCGGAAAGACACCTGGGATATTGGATCCCAGCTTAGCAGACGCTGGTGTATTAATCCTCAGTTGGGAGTCTCTGTTCCCATGTCACCCCCAGCTCTGCTTGGCAAGGGCCAGCCTCTGAAGATTGACAATTAACTTGGGGTCAGAATTGTTTTGGGAGCATCTAAAAGAATTTGAACACCCCAGTGGGACAGCTTCAGGCATCTTAAACAATCATGGGTTTGAAATCTAGGGGCACATTAACGTGCTATTTGGCTCAAAATGTTTCCCATTATATTTTCTTGCAGTTCAGAAAGACTGCAACTTCAAAAGACATTAATTAATTGCTGACAGTTTTCCCAGCATGCAGTAGGAATAAATGAACAAGCAAAACTAAACAATTTTGGCTAAAAAAATTGTGTTGAAAAATACTTTTTTTTCACCTTTACAGATAAAGCATTTCATTATAGAGTTTTCAAATAATCCCAAGGGTTTACACATATTTTGGCCTATAAAAATATAATTTTCTTATTTTTCTCTTGTGCCCAATTATTATTTCACTTACCCTTAATGTCAGGCAAAGATAATGTCTTGATATGGTAATTGGTTGTGAGTTACTCACTTCAGTGAGTTATCGTGCTACAGACTTGTTTTCATTTTGTGGTTCATACTTTAATGAATGATATCACTAAGGCTAGAGCCTCCAAATCAACTTTGAATTATCCACAGTCCACCAGATTACACTGGCAGGTTGAGTCTTCCTCAGGAATACAGATCCAACATCCCATAATCATTTACCTTGCTGGGAGCCTGCTCGTTACAATAATTTTTAAAGACAGACTCCATGCCTCTTCTTTTTGAAAACCTTCTTTAAGTCCTCAAGGTAGAATGAATTACTCCTTTATCTGTACTTTAATGGGATATCTTGAAAAAAATAAAACAAAGATATAAGCAGGTATTGGAAGTACGAAGAGGTTTGAATCTCAGCTCTGCTGCTTACCATGAGCAGGTGATTTCACGTCTCTGAATCTCAAAACTTATGTGTAAGATACGACATTGTGAGGTTTTTATAAAGATGAAGTTAGCTATCATAGGTTAGTGTATTATAGGTGATCAACAAATAGTTTTTCCCCCCAATATCCACTACAACCGCTGCCAGCTAGGATATAATTGATCACGATTGCATGTATGATTGTGTGTATGTATGTGTGTGTTGTGGAGCTCCTTGAAGACAGGGGCCTTCTAGTACGTAGTAAGTGTTAATAAACACTTGCTGAGCAGAATAGACCCAAGTCCTATGTCTTTCATTTAATAGCATTATTAACACTATGGTCTCAAGAAAATCATTATCTTTTCATTTAAATGGATAAGTTGAATGACTTTATTAATTTTTTATTATTTTTCTTTATTATTTTGTTTCCTCCAAGGCTTGGTTGGGAAAATCAGTATGTGTGAAATTATCTGAGCTTTATCTATTAAAATAATCAGTTAAAGTGAAAACAATGAATAAAAACATTGAAAACAACAAAAGTATTGGGTTTGGTTTTTTAAAGTCATATGTTTGGCCTTATAGGAACTATATACATATGTATGTGTGCAACTGTAAAACTGAGTTTTTTAAGGATAGGTATTTCATTTTGAAAAAGATGAGTCTTAATGTTAAAATTATTACTCAAAGTGCTAAGAGCCCAGATCCATTAATATTAGAAACGAGTGGTAAAATCTAATGTCAGGAGCTAATGGCTCCATAATATAAGGGACATATTTTAATTAAAAGTAAAACCCGCAGACTCTTTGTGATGGGTACTTTAATGGTTGCCGACCAGGAATGAAAGGAGGAATGAGTGAAGAGAGCCCCTTTTGGCAAAACAGAACCTCTCCATTCGTAGCCAGTTTACTTCAATAGGGAAAAGCGAATTTTATGTGTACTTTAAAGAGACCCGCAAACTGCCTGTCATCCTGAAGACCTGGGTCTTTTTCCTGTGACTTTCTATCCCCCCTCCACACACACTTTTTTTTTTTTTTTTTTTGGTAGATCCACAAAGAACCATAGTCTCTTGAAGGCCAGTGTCATTTTCTGTGCTGTTAGGTCTGGTGCAGACTGCGCATTCCATGAGCTTCTAAAAAAGTCATTGCTTCTCTTGTGTGTCTTTCAGTCCCTTCGTCTTTACTGCATGAACAACATATGTCCACTCATGCCTGTATTTTATTAAACCAGCCTCTCTCTCTCTCTCTAATTGTCCAAAAATACCACATAGAAGACTGCATTCCCATATGATTTCAGATTTTTAGGCAGAGAGAAACCAATTAGCGTGTCTTGTAGGGAAGAGCATCTTATAATAATTTATCATCTGTTATGCATTTTGGGAAATTTTTATTTTGATAACATTTTACACTTGCAGAAAAGTTGCAAGAATAGTACGAGGAATTGCCATATACCTTTACCCTAGATTCAGCAGCAACTGTCATTTTTTGTTCTGTGTCTATATGTAGATATATAGCCAATTATGTATCTATATTTACATCTATCCAGCTATCAGTTATGTATAGCAAATTGCCGTTATTTGTAGTAGTCATGTCCTATAAAGTCACAGTGAACACTGAGTGAGTGAATCTGGAACCATTGCTCTTAGAGGATATATGGGATTAGGTTCCTGTGAGTCTCGGGTCACAAGCTTTTTTTTTTTTTTTTAGCAAGTGATCAATACATAACTTTGTTTTATGTGTGCTTTTGTTTAAAGACACCTTATTTAATATATAAGTAATAAATAATATTATTAAGACATTTCATGTATTAACAAGATAATATAATTGATAGTGTCGATTCATTAGTATTGAACCTGTGACCAACAGCATTATCACTCATGCCTGAAGGAAGCTTATTTAATGCATGTATTTTTCTGGAAGGCACATTACAGTTTTCTTGAGCTTAGGAACACTAGACAGCACTTCTGCTGTACAGTGGAGGGTCATTTTAAATATCAAAATCACTAAACACACAGAAGTGCAAAAAATCCATGCCACTAAAATAGACCGTAGAAAGGACACTTGTTTACAAGATGAGAGCTGAAAGACGGCCCAGGGTGTCTGTTTCTGCCTCAGCTGGGAACATACAAGTCAAGAGACTCAAATTTTGTGCTGCCTTGTCTCTGTCTGCAAATGATCACTAAAGCACTGTATTGCTTTTAGGGTTATAAATACATTTAATGAGTAGGGGAATTCACAAATACAGATTATTGGGTGCATATGTATTTGACCCATGTATATATGTAAACACAGCCCTTTCCAAACCATAGGAGAGCAAATTGGATATGTAGCTGCTTAACCATAAATAAGTATGTTTTTTCCTAGGAGCAAAGACATTCTCTTTCATAACCACAGTACAATGATAAAACTCGGGAAATACAATAGAAATATAATATAATCTATATTCCATATTAGATCTCATCAACTGCCCCAGTCAAGTCCTGTATAGCTATTTCCTGTGTCCTGCTGGTCTAGAATTCAGTACAGGATCATGCATTTCCTTCACTTCTTGTATCTCTAGTCTTTATGTGGAGCAGTTCCTTATTGTTTCCTTGTTTCTTTTGACCTTGATATTTCTAAATAGCACTGACAAATTATTTTGTAGACTGTTTCTCAGTTTTGGATTTGTCTGGTGCTTCTTTATAATGAGATTGATGTGCTGCATTTTTTTTTTTTTTTTAAGATTTTATTTATTTATTTATTTATTTATTTTCTTACTTACTTACTTGGCAGAGAGAGAGAAAGAGAGCACAAGTAAGCAGAGCAGCAGGCAGAGGGAGAGGGAGAAGCAGACTCCCCACTCAATCTCAGGACCCTGGGATCATGACCTGAGCCGATCGCAGACACTTAACCGACTGAGCCACACAGGCACCCCTATGTGATGTGTGTTTAGTAGGACTACCAAAAGCGTCTTGTGTCTCCTCAATGTATCATATCAGTTGTGTGCTGTTGGGGTCTATCACATGGTTAAGGTGGTCTTTGCCAAGTTTACCATATTTTCCTTTGAAATGAATGAGCAGTTTGAGAGGGACTTATTTTGAGACTGATACAAATACACTGCTTTTCATGAATTTTTTGTCTACTAGTTTAAGTATCCTTCTATATGTATGAGTTCTACTGTGAGGAAGAACTTCCCTGTCATTCCCCATCTACTTATGTACTCTGATATATTTATATCAAATAAACTAATGGAATCTTATTTGATCCAGAATCTTGTTTGATCTATACATATATGTATAGATTTTATTTATTTCTGTATATTTATTTACATGTTCGTGCTCATATTTCTAATTCCAGTCCAGCATGCAGAGTGCATTCTAGTCTTTCCTCTTTCCTTATTTGTAACTTCCTTCTCCAAAGCTAGGTTTGAGTATATGGCATACAGTTTTAAAATTGCTAATTCAGGGGTGCCTGGGTGGCTCAGTGGGTTAAGCCGCTGCCTTCGGCTCAGGTCATGATCTCAGGGTCCTGGGATCGAGCCCCGCATCGGGCTCTCTGCTCAGCAGGAGGCCTTCTTCCTCCTCTCTCTCTCTGCCTGCCTCTCTGCCTACTTGTGATCTCTCTCTGTCAAATAAATAAATAAAATCTTAAAAAAAAAAAAAAAAAAAAAAAAAAAAAAATAAAATTGCTAATTCATACCACTATGAAAAAAAGCAAACCTACAAACTAGAATCAATATCCATTTATAATGTTTTAGAGTGAAATGTTCACATCTCAAGTGCACGATTCAATAACATTTTAATGAACATACAAATAAATACCCCTTGTTCTTTCTGAAGGCAAGTCAGCCATTCTTTCTATTATTGTTATCCTGTGTATAATGTATCATCTCTTTTCTGGATGTCTGCAGTTGACTATGATAAGCCTTAGTATGGTTTTTTTTTTTGTATTTATTTTGCTGGTGCTTTACTGATTTTCTCAAACTGTGTAATAATGATTTTCTCAAACTGTAATAATAATAATAAAATATATAAAAATATATACATATATGTATATATAAATAAATATATTTAGATATATAAAGGTTTTGGTCTCTTTTCTTTAAAAATTTCAAATATGGTACTGTTGAGTCTCCATTGTTTGGTAGATTTCTCTCTCTGCTGAAATTCTCCATCTTTTTGTTTTGAACATATTTATAGTGACATAAAATAAAATAACCTCTTTATATTATGACACCTATATGTTTCAGTTGATTCCTGATGACTGATACCGCAGTACTTCCCTCGGAATCAGATTTTTTGGTGTTTTTCTTATTTAGGAATTTTTATTTATAAACAGAACGTGGTGAATAATACCATTCCAAAGACTAAATTCTACTGCCATCCCCTGGAGGGTGTTTGTGGTTGTCTTATCAAGAATTAACCTGTCTAGACTCAAACTTGATGTGCTAGGTCCCTTACGGCTGGCAGCAGCTAAAATCTCTGATAGTCTGTCACTTTCTCTTAGACAGTTAGGAGTCAGCTTTTTATATATCAGGGGCCAGCAAAGGGTTTGGGCAGATTTTTAAAAATGCAGAATTTTGGACTTTCCCATACTCTCTCCTTTCCACAGTTTCCTTTAACATAGTCTATGTAATATGGCAGCCCCAAAGCTAAGCCAGTAAGACTTAGGCTTTTGCCTAAGGTCCAGACATCCCACACTTTGTAGCATGAGGACTTGCCTCCCATGAAAAGTTGCATAAATGCAAACCTACCAAGTGCATTTTCCTAGTTCAGAGGTTGACCCTTCCAGTTTCTTTCTGCTTTTGACCGCTTGTTTTCTCAGTTATGTCCAGTGTTTATAATTTTATCTGCAGTTTTCATCCGTTATAAGCTACTCTTCATCACTGGAAGCATAACTCCATTAACTTTTAATGAAGGAATATTTGTTGTTTTCTTCTAATTCTAAAAATAAACTTTCCTTATAGAAAAATTGGACAATATGGAAAAAAAGAAAAAAATTATTTGTAATACATTTACCCAGAAATAACCATTATTAACATTTTGAAATACATTATTATAGTTGTATCTTTCCTGTTTTCTCATACCCATATACTCACACACTCGAAATTGGTATATATCTACCGCTTTGTATCCTGATTTTTTTCATTTATCACATCATGGACATTTCTGTTTGATTACATACATTTTGTAATGACATTTTAATTATTAAGTAATATCTTCTAATATGGATGTACATCATTTATTTAAATATTAGTGTTGATCACTTAGATTGATGCCAGTTTTCATTCTGTTAAATAGGTCTGTGAAACATGTGCATCAATGTTTTATGGTATCTTGGATTATTTTATTAAGATTGATTTCCAGAAATAAGGGTAGTCCATCAAAAGTATAAATATTTAAGGATTCTTGATTGTACTTGATGTTTTAGAGAAAGTTGTTTTAACTAATTTATGCTTCAGTTGGTTATGTATGAGAGTTCTGCCTTACCACGACTTCTGTACATGCATGCATTATTATAAACAATCTCTAGTTTCACATGGGAAAAGTGATAACTCACTGTAGGTTTAACTTGCACTACTAGTGAGATTAAACATTAAACACATTTATTAACTACATGTAATTACTTTCTGAACTGTTTATCTACTTTACCTTCTTTTTTTTTTCTATTTGGGTGCTGTCCCCTTCTTACAGATTTGTTAGAGCTCTTTATGTCTTACTTATTAACATCAACTACCTGCCAGACACTGACTGATTGGACAAGATCATGTACAGTTTCTGCTGCTTGAATCTTAAACATTACGGGTCATATGAAATTTTGCCTACATTCATTAACTTTGGTCAAAGATTTTTTTTAAATCAAAGTAGTCCATGGATTTGGTAAAAATCAGGTAAAATAGAAATACTAGTTCTACTTGCCTCCTTGCTCCGAGATCCATTCTTAAAAGGCAGCTTCTTCTGGTGCTTAGTTCTGTAGTTCAAGAAAACATGTGTGTTTTTCTCCTCCCTTCATTTAGAAGCACTAGACAATATTTAGTAACCACTGATGTGGAAGGTAAAGATGTAAATCATTTGTATTGCCTTCTTTCCTTTTTCTCTCGGTTTCATATTTATAGTACTTTTAGTTTTGTACTAGTTCTTTTTGTTACTTAAGATGACTTAAGTCTGTATTTTTTGATTCATCAAATTTTAAAAATACGATCTTATTTTGCATCCCGAAGATATTATCTCTTCTCCTTTTCTTCACCATTTCTGTGTTATGTCAACATGAAATGAATTTTATTTTTCCTACACTTGAATGTTTAAAACTATGCCACATTTCATTTGTTTCATATTTTTATTTATATATATATTTTTAAAATTTCACTTGTATCTTGGAGGACTTCCAGATTCTTAATTACAACTGCATAGTATTTTATTGAATGGCTATTTCATAAGTGCCATATATATAAACATTTATATTTTTCTAGTCTTTTGTTATTATAAGGTTGAAATATCTGAAAATCACCAATTTTGGATAAAGATAATGAAATATTCATATTTTCACAAATATCAATCTAATACCAAAAAATGCTGTCTTCAGAATGTATTCCTAGAAGTGTAATTTTGATAAACTTTGCTAAATTTTTTCCCTATACCATTTGTATGTGGACTTCTACTTTCTCCTACCATTGCTAACATTTTTTGCTCTGATTTTGCAGTTCTGCCAATTTGAAATATAAAAAATGACATCTAATTTTAGTTATAATACATTTTTATTACTATGAATGAAATTGAGCATCATTTCAGATTTTAAAGGCCATTTTTATTTCTTTATTTTGCTGAGCTGCATTAATGTCTTTTTAAAAAAATTCATTTATTAATTTATTTGTCAGAGAGAGAGAGAGAGCACTAGCAGGCAGGAGGGGAAGAGGGAGAAGCCAGCTCCCGGCTGAGCAGGGAGCCTGATGTGGGACTTGATCCCAGGACCCTAGGATCATGATCTGAGCTGAAGGCAAACACTTAACTGACTTAACTGACCCAAGCATCCCGTGGATTAATGTCTTTTGAACTCTTTTTACCAAGATATATTTGACATATAACATGATGCTAATTAAGTTACACATGTTGATTTTTTTTTTATTTTATTTATTTTTTCAGTGTAACAGTATTCATTCTTTTTGCACAACACCCAGTGCTCCATGCAAAACGTGCCCTCCCCATTACCCACCACCTGTTCCCCCAACCTCCCACCCCTGACCCTTCAAAACCCTCAGGTTGCCCCAACCTCCCACCCCTGACCCTTCAAAACCCTCAGGTTGTTTTTCAGAGTACATAGTCTCTTATGGTTCGCCTCCCCTCCCCAATGTCCATAGCCCGCTCCCCCTCTCCCAATCCCACCTCCCCCCAGCAACCCCCAGTTTGTTTTGTGTGATTAAGAGTCATTTATGGTTTGTCTCCCTCCCAATCCCATCTTGTTTCATTTACTCTTCTCCTATCCCCCTACCCCCCCATGTTGCTTCTCCATGTCCTCATATCAGGGAGATCATATGATAGTTGTCTTTCTCCGGTTGACTTATTTCACTAAGCATGATACGCTCTAGTTCCATCCACGTCGTCGCAAATGGCATGATTTCATTTCTTTTGATGGCTGCATAGTATTCCATTGTGTATATATACCACATCTTCTTTATCCATTCATCTGTTGATGGACATCTAGGTTCTTTCCATAGTCTGGCTATTGTAGACATTGCTGCTATAAACATTCGGGTACACGTGCCCCTTCGGATCACTATGTTTGTATCTTTAGGGTAAATACCCAGTAGTGCAATTGCTGGGTCATAGGGTAGTTCTATTTTCAACATTTTGAGGAACCTCCATGCTGTTTTCCAGAGTGGTTGCACCAGCTTGCATTCCCACCAACAGTGGAGGAGGGTTCCCCTTTCTCCACATCCTCGCCAGCATCTGTCATTTCCTGACTTGTTAATTTTAGCCATTCTGACTGGTGTGAGGTGATATCTCATTGTGGTTTTGATTTGTATTTCCCTGATGCCGAGTGACATGGAGCACTTTTTCATGTGTCTGTTGGCCATCTGGATGTCTTCTTTGCAGAAATGTCTGTTCATGTCCTCTGCCCATTTCTTGATTGGATTGTTTGTTCTTTGGGTGTTGAGTTTGCTAAGTTCCTTATAGATTTTGGATACTAGCCCTTTATCTGATATGTCGTTTGCAAATATCTTCTCCCATTCTGTCAGTTGTCTTTTGGTTTTGTTAACTGTTTCCTTTGCTGTGCAAAAGCTTTTGATCTTGATGAAATCCCAATAGTTCATTTTTGCCCTTGCTTCCCTTGCCTTTGCCGTTGTTCCTAGGAAGATGTTGCTACGGCTGAGGTCGAAGAGGTTGCTGCCTGCATTCTCCTCAAGGATTTTGATGGATTCCTTTCTCACATTGAGGTCCTTCATCCATTTGGAGTCTATTTTCGTGTGTGGTGTAAGGAAGTGGTCCAATTTCATTTTTCTGCATGTGGCTGTCCAATTTTCCCAGCACCATTTATTGAAGAGGCTGTCTTTTTTCCATTGGACATCCTTTCCTGCTTTGTCGAAGATTAGTTGACCATAGAGTTGAGGGTCGATTTCTGGGCTCTCTATTCTGTTCCACTGATCTATGTGTCTGTTTTTGTGCCAGTACCATGCTGTCTTGATGATGACGGCTTTGTAATAGAGCTTGAAGTCCGGAATTGTGATGCCACCAACTTTGGCTTTGTTCTTCAATATTCCTTTGGCTATTCGAGGTCTTTTCTGGTTCCATATAAATTTTAGGATTATTTGTTCCATTTCTTTGAAAAAAATGGATGGTATTTTGATAGGGATTGCATTAAATGTGTAGATTGCTTTAGGTAGCATAGACATTTTCACAATATTTATTCTTCCAATCCAGGAGCATGGAACATTTTTCCATTTCTTTGTGTCTTCCTCAATTTCTTTCATGAGTACTTTATAATTTTCTGTGTATAGATTCTTAGTCTCTTTGGTTAGGTTTATTCCTAGGTATCTTATAGTTTTGGGTACAATTGTAAATGGGATTGACTCCTTAATTTCTCTTTCTTCAGTCTTGTTGTTGGTGTACAGAAATGCAACTGATTTCTGTGCATTGATTTTATATCCTGACACTTTACTGAATTCCTGGACAAGTTCTAGCAGTTTTGGAGTGGAGTCTTTTGGGTTTTCCACATATAGTATCATATCATCTGCGAAGAGTGATAGTTTGACTTCTTCTTTACCGATTTGGATGCCTTTAATTTCTTTTTGTTGTCTGATTGCTGAGGCTAGGACTTCTAGTACTATGTTGAATAGCAGTGGTGATAATGGACATCCCTGCCGTGTTCCTGACCTTAACGGAAAAGCTTTCAGTTTTTCTCCATTGAGAATGATATTTGCGGTGGGTTTTTCATAGATGGCTTTGATAATATTGAGGTATGTGCCCTCTATCCCCACACTTTGAAGAGTTTTGATCAGGAAGGGATGCTGTACTTTGTCAAATGCTTTTTCAGCATCTATTGAGAGTATCATATGGCTCTTGTTCTTTCTTTTATAATGTGTTCTATCACATTGATTGATTTGCGGATGTTGAACCAACCCTGCAGCCCTGGAATAAATCCCACTTGATCGTGGTGAATAATCCTTTTAATGTACTGTTGAATCCTATTGGCTAGTATTTTGGCGAGAATTTTTGCATCTGTGTTCATCAAGGATATTGGTCTGTAGTTCTCTTTTTTGGTGGGATCCTTGTCTGGTTTTGGGATCAAGGTGATGCTGGCCTCATAAAATGAGTTTGGAAGTTTTCCTTCCGTTTCTATTTTTTGGAACAGTTTCAAGAGAATAGGAATGAGTTCTTCTTTAAATGTTTGGTAGAATTCCCCTGGGAAGCCGTCTGGCCCTGGGCTTTTGTTTGTTTGGAGATTTTTGATGACTGTTTCAATCTCCTTACTGGTTATGGGCCTGTTCAGGTTTTCTATTTCTTCCTGGTTCAGTTGTGGTAGTTTATATGTCTCTAGGAATGCATCCATTTCTTCCAGATTGGCCAATTTGTTGGCGTAGAGTTGCTGATAGTATGTTCTTATAATTGTCTGTATTTCTTTGGTGTTAGTTGTGATCTCTCCTCTTTCATTCATGATTTTATTGATTTGGGTCCTTTCTCTCTTCTTTTTGATGAGTCTGGCCAGGGGTTTATCAATCTTATTGATTCTTTCAAAGAACCAGCTCCTAGTTTCATTGATTTTTTCTATTGTTTTTTTGGTTTCTATTTCATTGATTTCTGCTCTGATCTTTATGATTTCTCTTCTCCTGCTGGGTTTAGGGTTTCTTTCTTGTTCTTTCTCCAGCTCCTTTACGTGTAGGGTTAGGTTGTGTACTTGAGACCTTTCTTGTTTCTTGAGAAAGGCTTGTACTGCTATATATTTTCCTCTCAGGACTGCCTTTGCTGTGTCCCACAGATTTTGAACCGTTGTGTTTTCATTATCATTTGTTTCCATGAATTTTTTCAATTCTTCTTTAATTTCCTGGTTAACCCATTCATTCTTTAGAAGGATGCTGTTTAGTCTCCATGTATTTGGGTTCTTTCCAGCTTTCCTCTTGTGATTGAGTTCTAGCTTCAGAGCATTGTGGTCTGAAAATATGCAGGGAATAATCCTAATCTTTTGATACCGGTTGAGACCTGATTTGTGACCCAGGATGTGATCTATTCTGGAGAAGGTTCCATGTGCACTAGAGAAGAATGTGTATTCTGTTGCTTTGGGATGAAATGTTCTGAATATATCTGTGATGTCCATCTGGTCCATTGTGTCATTTAAGGCCTTTATTTCCTTGTTGATCTTTTGCTTGGATGATCTGTCCATTTCAGTGAGGGGAGTGTTCAAGTCCCCTACTATTATTGTATTATTATTGATGTGTTTCTTTGATTTTGTTATTAATTGGTTGATATAGTTGGCTGCTCCCACGTTAGGGGCATAGATATTTAAAATTGTTAGATCTTCTTGTTGGACAGACCCTTTGAGTAGGATATAGTGTCCTTCCTCATCTCTTATTATAGTCTTTGGCTTAAAATCTAATTGATCTGATGTAAGGATTGCCACCCCAGCTTTCTTCTGATGCCCATTAGCATGGTAAATTGTTTTCCACCCCCTGACTTTAAATCTGGAGGTGTCTTCGCGTCTAAAATGAGTTTCTTGTAGGCAACATACTGATGGGTTTTGTTTTTTTATCCATTCTGAAACCCTGTGTCTTTTGATTGGGGCATTTAGCCCATTAACATTCAGGGTAACTATTGAGAGATATGAATTTAGTGCCATTATTAGCCTGTAAGGTGACTGTTACTGTATATTGTCTCTGTACCTTTCTGATCTACTACTTTTAGGCTCTCTCTTTGCTTAGAGGACCCCTTTCAATATTTCCTGTAGAGCTGGTTTGGTGTTTACAAATTCTTTCAGTTTTTGTTTGTCCTGGAAGCTTTTTATCTCTCCTTCTATTTTCAATGATAGCCTAGCTGGATAGAGTATTCTTGGCTGCATGTTTTTCTCGTTGAGTGCTCTGAATATATCATGCCAGCTCTTTCTGGCCTGCCAGGTGTCTGTGGATAAGTCTGCCGCCAATCTAATATTTTTACCATTGTATGTTACAGACTTCTTTTCTCGGGCTGCTTTCAGGATTTTCTCTTTGTCACTAAGACTTGTAAATTTTACTATTAGGTGACGGGGTGTGGACCTATTCTTGTTGACTTTGAGGGGGGTTCTCTGCATCTCCTGGATTTTAATGCTTGTTCCCTTTGCCATATTAGGGAAATTCTCTCCAATGATTCTCTCCAATAGACCTTCTGCTCCCCTCTCTGTTTCTTCTTCTTCTGGAATCCCAATTATTCTAATGTTGTTTCGTCTTATGGTGTCACTTATCTCTCGAATTCTCCCCTCATGGTCCAGTAGCTGTTTGTCCCTCTTTTGCTCGGCTTCCTTATTCTCTGTCATTTGGTCTTCTATATCACTAATTCTTTCTTCTGCCTCATTTATCCTAGCAGTGAGAGCCTCCATTTTTGATTGCACCTCATTAATAGCTTTTTTGATTTCAACTTGGTTAGATTTTAGTTCTTTAATTTCTCCAGAAAGGGCTTTAATATCTCCAGAGAGGGTTTCTCTAATATCTTCCATGCCTTTTTCGAGCCCGGCTAGAATGTTCAGAATCGTCATTCTGAACTCTTGATCTGACATATTACCCATGTCTGTGTTGATTAGGTCCCTAGCCTTCGGTACTGTCTCTTGTTCTTTTGTTTGTGGTGATTTTTTCCGCCTTGTCATTTTGTCCAGATGAGAGAATATGAAGGAGCAAATAAACTACTAAAAGGGTGGCAAAGACCCCGGAAAAATGCGCTGTAACCAAATCAGAAGAGACCCCAAATTGTGGGGGGGAGAAAGGGGATAAAAACAGCTTCTGAAAAAAAAAGAAAAAAAAAAAAGAAAGAAAAAAATTTAAAAAATAAAACAAATAAAAAATATAAAAAAGAAAGAAAAAATATATATATTTAGATGAACTAGTCAAAAAATGTTAAAAAAGAAAAGGGTAAAAGTTTAAAAAAAATTTAGCAGAAGAAGAAAAAAGAAAAAAGAAAAAAAAATTGAAAAAAGAAAAAAAAATTGAAGTAGCCGCAAGACTAAAGAATCATGGGGAGAAAGCCATGAGTTCCGTGCTTTGCTTTCTCCTCCTCTGGAATTGCTCTGCTGTCTTAGGAATTGAATCTGCTTTCTCCTTGATAGATGAACTTTGTCCTGGCTGGATATTTTGTTGATCTTCTGGGGGAGGGGCCTGTTGTAGTGACTCTCAAGTGTCTTTGCCCGAGGCGGGATTGCACCGCCCTTACCGGCGGCCGGACTAAGTAATCGGCTCGGGTTCGCTTTTGGGAGCTTCTGTTCCCTGAATGCTTTCCGTAGAGTTCCGGAGGACGGGAATGAAAATGGCGGCCTCCCAGTCTCCGGCCCGGAGGAGCCGAGAGCCTGGGGCCCCACTCCTCAGTGCGCCCCCAGAGGATAGCACCCAATCACTCCCGTATCCCCAGCCTCTAGCCGCGCTCCGAGCTCACCCAGCCTGCGACCAGTTTAAGGTAACCCCGAGCTGAGAGTTCAGTCCTCGGCTCTGTCTCTCCAGCCAGCTTCTCCGTTCTAATACCTGCGAGCTCTCCGACACTCCGACACCCCCGATCCTTCTGTGACCCTGCGGGGCCTGGGGCCACGCTGGCCCCGCGTGGGCTTCACCCCGGTTTAGCCCCTGGAGCAATGTCCCTCAGTGGAACAGACTTTTAAAAGTCCTGATTTTGTGCTCCGTTCCTCCGCCGCTTGCCGGGAGCCGGCCCCTCCCCCCGCGGTCTATCTTCCCGTCGTTTTAGATTCACTTCTCCGCCAGTCCTACCTTTCAGAAAGTGGTTGATTTTCTGTTTCTAGAGTTGCTGTTCTTCTTCTCTTCGCTCTCCCGTTGGATTTGTAGGTGTTTGCAATGTTTAGATAAGCTATCGAGCTGATCTCCTGCTACCTGATGTAGTCTCAGGCTGCTACTTCTCCGCCATCTTGACTCCTCGCCTACACATGTTGATTTGATATAATAATATATTATGATGTGGTTGCCTTTGTAAAGATAGATAGCACCTCGGTCACATCATGTAATTATCATTTCTTTTTTGTGGTGGGAATAATTAAGATATAGTCTTTAAGCATTAAGTTTGAATATCATACAGTATTGTCTGTAATCGCTGTACTTTGCATTGGATCTCTAGAAGTTAGTCACTACTGTTTACACATTTGTACCCTTAAACAGTATCTTTCTTATTCCCCTAATCCCAAGCCCCTGTAACTACTATTTTACTCTGTTTTTATGAGTTTGGCTTTTTTAGAATCCATACGTAAGTGATATCATACATATTCATCTGACTTATTTCATTTAGTGTAATGTCCGCAAGGTCCATACATGTTTTGGCAAATGGCCGGATTTCCTTCTTTTTCATGGCTGAATACCATTCCATTGTGTATCTATATCACACCTTCTTTACCCATTTATCTATTGATGGACTCTTTGGTTGGTTCCTTATATTAGCCATTGTGAATAATGCTGCCACAAACATCGCAGGGCAGATCTCCCTTTGATATCCTATTTTCATTTCCTTTGATTTATACCCAGAATTGGAATTGCTGGATTGTGTGGTAGATCTATTTTTACTTTTTTGAGAAACCTCCATATTGTTTTCCAGGCATTGCTGTACCAGTGGTATTTTGTAGCCAGTGAACTGACCAAACATCAGATGTCAGATTGCCTCATTGTCCTCTAAAGGCAGTTAGTTTATTCTATAAAGAAGCTTTTAGGATCTTCTTTTTATTCTTAGTGTTTTGCAGTTTCATGTACCAGTTGTGGTTCCTTTTGGATTTGTTTGGTGACCCTTTTTCTTATTTATCTTCAATCTGATGATGTGTCCTCCTTTAGCTCTAGGAAATTATTTTCTGTTATTATTTTGATGTATATCCCTCTTGACTCTCTTGTTCTTTCCTTCTACATAATGGAAAATTTAGATGGTTTTATTCCTTTTATGCTCTGTATTCTGGGAGATGCCCTCATCCTTACTTTCCAGTCACTCTTCAGTGGTATCATAGTATGTTTAATCTCTGAGATCATCATTTCAGATTGTTCTTTGTTCATAGCTTTATGTTTTTGTTTTATAAATATAATACTTCCTCTGATCACTCTGGTTACATTCAGTGTTCTCAAAAGCCTTTCCTATTTTCTTAACCTTTCAAAATGCCACTGAAAATTTTTGTTTAATTTGTCCTTTCTCTTGTATGCTTCTGGTTTTCATCACATACCTGGCATTTTGTTCCTATTTCTCCATTCACACTTAAGAAAGATAAGGTTTTCTAAGCTACTAGGAGAGTAAGATGATTCTGTAGATATTTTCTCTATGGAGCTCTGTGCAGGGTTCCTTTGATAGGTAGAGCTATATGATCTAGGAAATAGACTACAGATCTCATTCCACAACCTAAAGTCAACAGCAATAGCATTTTATTGAGCAAGAAGAGAAATAGGGGAAATGATGCTTGCCATGAATGTGACCTTTGTCCAACATTGATTTTGCTTCCTTTAGAGTAGCCTTTGGAGTTTTGCCTGGGGCGATAATGCTGGCTGCTTAAGGTCTGCATTTGACTTTATGGGATGGGGAGTAAGATGGGAGTCCTGACTACTTGAGTTGCTTCATATATAACTCATTAATTATTGCACTGTAAATATAACTATATCACAATATGCACTTACCCATGTCATTCCTTAGATGCATACTCAATTATCCTATGTGTCATAAGGGTGCCTGGAATCTGGCAATGTATGTTCATATAATTGCCTTGAACCCTCTGAGCTCTGTGGCTCATTTATGAATAGGTTCTGTTGATTTTATATTAATTCTCCCTCACTCTTCTAAGTAGCTAGATGTCTTACTTTACCTCACTTTCTCAATTTTTCTCTTTCCTATTAGGGGAAAGGGACTTGTCCCAAAAAGTAAGCATCAATTTCCTTCTCCTTTTTATTTTTGTCTTGGATTTTGGCTTTTCCTTTACAACTCTGGCAGACTGCCTCTACGTAGAAGTTACCTTAATGACCCAATTTCAGTGCTCCTTCCAATTTACATTTGGCTTCATGGAAGACGTAATTAAGTAACAAGGAAACTATGATGAAAATATAACACAGAGGACATTGGGGAATGAGCAAATGGGTTTTAGACTAGGCTACAGATTATTCATCAATATCTGATTCTTACTTGGATCATCAAGACACTTAGACTCAAAGTATCTAGAACTGCAAAATAAGACATGTGTACTAAATAATGATAACAAAAAGAAAAACTACTGACTTTATTTTTGCTAAAGTCCTGCTCTTCCTTACTGCACATAGGCATAATGTGGTCATTTTTTAAAGCGTAGTGCCTTCTCAATGAGTCCCCTGTTTATTTTTTTTCTCCTATTCTCTCTCTCTCTCTGGTTCCTTTTCGGTTACTGGATGTTTCAGTGCTCATGCCCTTAATTGCTTTTCTTGATTTTAGTCCAGTCTTGAAGCTTCCCCCATCTTCCCTCCCTTACCAAAAGTGTCCCACTGGGACTCTTGATAACCGTTTCATTGTATCCCCTCTTAAACATCTTCCTATCCTACGTCTGGATACTGTCTGCTCACTCAGAGGTCAGAAACCCCATAACCAAGCAAGATGTAAAGATTGAAATCCAAGGCAAAAAGTCTGTTAATTCTCAACAATAAGTTCTAGCCATTAGCTGATGGAAACAAAATGCACATCAATTTTCAGACTCATATACTTGGCTCGTGCAGAAGGATGTCATTTGCCACACAGAATGTTGAGCACCGAAGTGGATGTAGAAGAGAAAGCACTGGGCAAGTTGTGATGTTTAATTTAACATTTTAAATGGACAGAGGAGTAGCAATAGCGTAGCATTTCTTGTAAGCAGTGTTGAGAATTTCAGGCTGTGGTGCTGGTGGCTGCCTCTGATGAGAACTATTTGTTAACATGGCTTGTACTGGTGTCAGACAACCAGAGGGCTCCTCTCAGCTGTCAATTTCTCTAATGAAGGAAGAGAAGAACATGCACTAGATTTCTGTATTGACTTTTCAAGAGCTCGTGCAAACCTCCAGGTGCCAACCTATAAATACTTTTGAAAACAGGGTTGGGAGTCTCTTTCATATTGGTGCTTTTAATCTATTCACACCAATATCAACCAAGTAAATAGAGCAGAACTTCAGGAACAAAGCATGCTTTTGACTACTAACAGCCTAAAATTTAACTTTCTCATGCATCTTTATCTGATTTTGTGGGGAGAGGTGGAGAGGGTTTCCATAACTGATAAAAATCTTATCTCTCTGAAATGTTTGATTTATACAGATTCTTTCCATAACAATTATATGATTTTAAAAAAATTAAACTACTCTTCTTTGCCAAGATGATAGCAATCTTTTAGTCCGTCTTATAATTTATCTCTAAAATGCCTGTCTTCATAATATGCCGATCATTAGAGTAATGCATATTTGATGACAATGGGTAATAAATAACATTTCAAAGCCTATTTCTAGGCTTTGATTGATGTACGTATTATTTTGTCTGCTGTGTTTAATGGCCACGTCTTTCTTTTTCTGTTTTTTTTTAGCAGCACCTGCTGAGGAGTAAATGAGAACTGACCTGTTCTGAAATCCTCTTCCAGAAATAAAACTCTCATCCTATTACTTTTGTGGCTGGGGAGACAATTTGGCACACATATTGTCATTCATTTGCAAATGCAAAGTCACCCACTTGAAAGCCTATTCAGTCTGAGGAGGATAGAGTCTATCAAGCAAGATCAAGGGTACTTTTTATAGACTCACAAACATCTCTCTTTATGTACATACATAAAAGGAACTGATAAGAATAGAATTTCTCTCACTGGGAAAAGTCCCTTAAGTAAAAATACCCAGTTCTATGAAATTCATTGATCATAAAGGGGAAGTATTCTTGCAAAAGTGCTGCCAAGTGACCGGGGCTGTATTGATAGAGAACACGGATATGGCTCGCTACTATTGAGAAATTCTCTCGTGTGCTCTCTGGGAAAAACCAGGACAGACAAATTCTTAATGAGCACTTTACCCATTCTTATATCACTTGCAGATAGCCACTTGGCTGTTTGCCCAGGGATATTAGACCCCGGGGGAAGGGACAAGGCTCTGCTTGGGGTCTCAGTCTGCCTGTGCTACTGTGGTCTACATGAAGCCCTAGTGCCAAGCCCCTCCTCACACCCGGACTCTGTTCCCACCAGGCACAAGCCACAGGTCGGTGGGACCACAAGTGAGATTATATGTCAGCGAAGTGGAAAACAGAGTAGTCCTACCAGTTGTCTCAATTTGTAATTTCTTTTCCTTCTAGCAATAACTGTTCACATTTTTCCTTGTAGGACTAGTCTGTGAGTTCAAGCACTGTGCAGTCGTTGGGTTTGTTTCTTCCTTCCCTGCTGACTTACTTTTTTTTTTTCTTGTAATGTAATATATGTCAAGTAAGGGAGCGCTGGCATCTAAGTTCAGGGAAGAAGAATAAAAAGGATAGAAGAGAGAGAAAAAGGATCAAAGCTCATGGAGACAGACTAAGAATTATATATAAATTCAGACTGAGAGCTGGTCACCCATATGTGGAATAAATTCACTCCTTATCTGTTGGTTATCCTTTATTTGCCAACCTTTCCTTAGCCTCAGTCAATTTACATTATTCAACTAATTTCTCAACCAATCAGATTAAACATTTATTTACGATTAATACATGTCTGATACTAGGTACTACAGTGCATTTCAGAAAAGTCCCACATTGTTCTGGTTTTGATGGGCACGTTACCACATTCGATTCTAACCTGGCCACAGAGTTGATTCTCTGCAAATTCGGTGTGTCATGGTAGAAATTCACAACTATCAGACCTATTAATGTTCCTAAAGTGTGTGGTATGAGGAAAAAGAAAGTGACTGGAATAACTAAGCATATAGGCTCAATGGCTTTTTAAATTGGAGGGTTTCAATATTTTCAAAATATGCCCATTGACATAAAATTTACATTTATTGGTCATCAGTGTATACTTAAAAATGAGAGTAAAGATGCACACAGGGCATTTAAGTAATGTGTACCACATATAAACGCACAGGTATACATACATATCCACGCAAATAACATTTATTCATGCATGTGGACACATAAAAATGCAATTTTATGTAATAGCTCTGAAGGAGTGATCATTGAAGTTGCCCCATAGAATTACATAATAAAATGGAAACACACAAAAAATAATTTGTCATGCTATCAGTCTCAAACAGTAATTCGAGCAGGTGCTTTCTTTCCCTCCTAAGAATGTGTTTCTGTTGTTATGCTTAAGGATCATTGTCATGTGCACCAAGATCTTGAGGGGAAGTACTACTTTTCATTACCTTTTGTATCTTACATAATCTTCTAGCTTGGCTCCTGACCTACACTGAGCAAACGATGAAATTTGAATGTGATATATGAACATCTAGGTACATTCGCTTGTATAAAAATTGGCATCTCTCTGGTCGGAAGGAAGGTGCATTTATCAGGACTGTAATACTCCACGCGTTATTAAATGATCTGGGACAAGGCAGGTAGAAGAAGAACCGAATACCACCTAACTTGCAATCATCGTCTGGGATAGTAACTGTCTTAAGTGGTAAAAAATTACTGTCAGTGCTTTCTAGAGCCATTAAGAACTTGCTGCCCCCCGGAGTGCCGTGAGCCATAAAAGCAGAGTGGGGAGAAACACACCCTGGGGTGTCGTAAGCTGTGAAGCACAGATGTGTTCACCCAGAGTATGACAGCCGTTGCTGAGAGAAATCCTGTGTTTAGTGAAAGAAGCAAGAGAAGGAAAAATGCCTTTTCCTATGCAATAAAGATGTAGCAATTTAATCTCTCATTTCTTAAGCACGTGGGACCACTGGACTGGAAAGTGTTGCAAAGATAGATCTTTCTCTGTAGCAGCTCCTTCCAGCATTGCCAAAAGACCCTCTGAAAGTGGCATTTTAAGGCCTCACTGTACATTATGTACAGTCCCTGAATAAAGCAGACCGAGACTTCATCCTTAGCATCAGGGCTTTAAAAAAAGTTATCTGGTTGGTAAATATTGCCAGACGTCAGTTACTTCCCTTTTGTACAGGAAAGGGAAAGAACAGAGCTCCATAGCTTTTATATCTGCACAAAACTTGAGTCAAAAACATTGGGCTTATTTCTTGGCTCTGTGCTTGGCCAAAAGCTAACTTGTGCAATTCCCAATAAAAATGAAGCATGGAGGGATAGCTGGGGGGCTCTGTCGGTTGAGTGTCTGATTCTTGGTTTGGGCTCAGATCATAATATCAGGGTGGTGGGATCAAGCCATTCCCCCTCCCCCCCTGCCCCATTGGGCTCTGCACTCAGCATGGAGTTTACTTAAGACTCTCTCCTTTCTCCCTCCCCCCTGAAATAAATAGGTAAATCTTTAAAAAAATTCATTAAAAAAAAAGGCTGTAGGGGATCATCTCCAAGGCCACCTATGGGTCTGACATTCTAGGTAGATGCTTACTTATCTCTCTTTTAGGTCAAATTCATAGTTGTCAAAGTATAGCCAGACTTGATTAAATTGGGGCTTTACATGCTCAAGCCACTGCTAAATTCTAAAATTTAATGGAAGTTTTAGCATCAGCTGAACACATAATTTGGATCTCCAGCACAGACATTATCTTAAGAAGCTTCTCACTGGGAGGTGTCCGATCTGTTGGTCGTTCACTTAGCAGGATGAGATTGAAGAGGTTTTAGACATAGTTCCTCAAGGCAAAGCTCATGTACGTGATTGTGTTGTTGAAGAATATTCTCAGTTTCTTTTGGATATCTCAAATGAAAACAAAGGGTATTCATTTGGCTCCTAAAAAATGCTTCTTAAAGGTGTTGACATTATAAGTGCGTTGGTACTTTAATCAGAGACAAAGTGAGCAAATTTCACGAGGTAGTCGTGGTGAAAATATCAAATTTTATGGTTTGTCACAGACTAATAAGCAAATAGTATTAAGGCTGTGCAAACTCCTTTTCAATAACTTGAGCAATTATCAAAGATTACACAGGGCCTGTTTAGCAAAAGAACAAAAACTAATAAATATGAACATCAATCTGTGAGCTGTGCCTCATTAATTCTTTATACACCAGTGAAAGTGGAGTGGAGAAAGAAGTATTCATTGTAGAATAACCAGGGACTTGTGGTAGAGATGTTTTTAAAATACCATTTTTCATTAATAATTTAAGAGAATAAATGAAACTGTTATTCAGGAAAGTGAATTGGCGCTGCCTGGATTTGGAACTGCAAATACTGTTGTGTTGTAAAGAAGGAACCTGACCCCCAGACCCTTTTCCCTCAGCTCCTGGAAGGTGATCTCCAGGTTCCTGCAATGCCCTGCCTGATAGAAGAATTGTTTTTGGGTGGGGACTGTGGTCACTGCACAGGCTAACAATGTGATTTATGATGGGGGCTTTGGGCCATGTCACATCAGTTCTGATGTCCAGAGGAACTGGAGATTCAAGGTCTGCCATGTAGGCAGTGTGTGATGAGTCTGGTGGACACCAAAGGCTGGGTTGGCTTTTCTGGCCAGTAGTATTCCATGTGTGTATTGTCACTCATCACAGCTGGGAGGAAGGAATGCTGTCCTTGACTCCCTGGGAAGAGGGTAGCTCAAAATGCCTCATTTGGATCCATCCAGGACTCTGTCTTACATGTCTTTTCCCTTGTTGATTTCCACTAGTATCTTTTCCCTGAAATAAACTGTAACCATGACCAAAACAGACTTCAATCACTTTTGGGAGTTCTTTTAGTGAATCACTAAGTTTGAGGATGGTTTTCAGAAACCCTCAAACTTGTAATCGGTATAGGAAATGAAAGCAGATTTGTGGAGACTATTTCCTTAGATGTTGTAATTTGGCTAACTCTGGGTAACTACCTAAGGTTGTAAATAAAACTAAAGCAACTATATAAATAAGGTAAATGAAATACACACACACAGAGACACACAGACACACACACACACACTTGAGTGTGTGCATACACACAAGATAAAACAAATATTCCATACAAATTTACATATATGCTAGCATATAGGCATTTTTTGTAATTATCATTTTTTTTAAAGATTTTATTTATTTATTTGACAGAGAGAGATCACAAGTAGGCAGAGAGGCAGGCAGAGAGAGAGGAGGAAGTAGGCTCCCCGCGGAGCAGAGAGCCCGATGCGGGGCTCGATCCCAGGACCCCGAGATCATGACCTGAGCCGAAGGCAGCGGCCTAATCCACTGAGCCACCTGCTTGCCCCAAATCACTTCCCCATTTTTTCTGGTAACAGAATTCCTCCTTCCTCATGGTTACACATTCTGTACCCATCCACCTCCCACTCCCAGGGTAGTGACATGGCCCAGCCTTGGTTAATCAGAGTCCTCCCTGAGGCCCTATCTCCCAGAATAGAATGACTGGTTTACCTGACCAACCTAGACCAAAGTCCTCCCTGAGATTTGTCTGCTAGAGCTACTAAGGAAAAAATCTCTCTTTTTATCTAGAGTTACCACGAGAACAAGAGACATACTTGGGATTGCTGATAGCCATTTAAGGATCTCTGCTACATGTAAAGGGGTGCGACTTTTAAGAATGAAGAACCCCATGGGGCACCTGGGTGGCTCAGTGGGTTAAAGCCTCTGCCTTCAGCTCAGGTCATGATCCCAGGGTCCTGGGATCGAGCCCCGCATCGGGGGGTCTCTGCTCAGCAGGGAGCCTGCCTCTCCCCCTCTCTCTGTGCCTGCCTCTCTGCCTACTTGTGATTTCTGTCTGCCAAATAAATAAATAAAATCTTAAAAAAAAAAAAAAGAGAACCCAAGGGGTGCCTGAGTGGCTCAGTCATTAGGTATCTGCCTTCAGCTCAGGTCATGATCCCAGGGTGGATGATGATGCATGATGCAGGGTCCTGGGATGGAGCCCTGTATCGGGCTCCCAGTTCTGTGGGGAGCCTGCTTCTCCCTGCTTGTGTTCCCTCTCTCGCTGTGTCTCCCCTGTCTAATAAATAAATAAAATCTTAAAAAAGAAAAAAGAATGAAGAACTCCATACAGGAAAGAAATGTCAAGAAATAGAAATCCAGTGGTACAATTTGATTTAATTTCTTGAGCCCTACATTCATTGTGTTTCCTAAATATCTGAGCCCATATTATCCTTCTGCTTTTTGCCAGAGTAGATGGAAGGGTTGGTTTTTTTTTAAGATTTTATTTATTTATTAGAAAGAGAAAGAGTGAGAGGGTTGGGGGGAGGGACAAAGGGAAAGGCAGAGACTCTCAAGCAGAGTCCCTGCTAAGCATGGAGTTCCACATGGGCCTTGATCTCACAACCCTGAGCTGAGATCATGACCTGAGCCAAAATCAAGAGTTGGTCGCTTAACCAGCTGAGCCACACAGGTACCCCTATGTTGAAGGTTTTTTGTTTTGTTTTGTCTGTCACAAACTCATGCTAGATACTGTCAGCATTATATATATAAATGTGTGTGTGTGTGGTGTGTGTGCATAATAAAGATTTAGGTTTACAACAAAATTGAGAAGAAGATACAGAAATTCCTTCTATACCTGTACATGCTTAATTTCCCCCACTGTCAACATTCCTCAACCAGAATGGTACATTTGTTATGGAGGATAAGCCTACATTGACACATCAAAGTCATCCAAAGTTCATAGTTTACATGGGGTTCACTCGGTATTGTACATTATGTAGGTTTGGGGAAATACATAGTAACATATAACTATATTATATCACAGAGTATTTTCGCTACCCGAAAAATTCTCAGTGTTCTGACTATTTGTGTCTGACCACCACCAACCCTGCCAACCACTGGTCTTTTTATTGTCTTTGTATTTTTGCCTTTTCTAGAATGTGGCATAGTTAGAATTAAACAATATGTATCCTTTTCAGACTGCTTTCACTTATCAGTTTGCATTTAAGATTCCTGCATGTTTTCTCAGGACTTGATAGCTGAATTTTTTAAGTGCTGAATGATATTCCATTGTCTGGGTATACCACAGTTTATTTATCCATTCACCCACTGAAGAACACCTACATGCTTCTTAGTTTGGGCAATTATGAGTAAAGCTACTATAAACCTGTGCAGGTTTTTATGTCTTAAAGTTTTCAAGTCCTTTGGGTATTTAAATAATAAGCAACACGTTTTCTGGATTGTTTGGTACAAATACCTTTAGCTTGATGAGAAACTGCTAAAGTGACTTTCAGTGGCCATACCATTTTGTATTCAGAGCAACAATGTGTGGGAGTGCCTGTTGCTTCACATCCTCACTACCACTTGATTTTGTCATTTTCAGGATTTTGTTCATTCTAATAGGTGTGTAGTGGTATCTCACTGTTGTTTTAATATGCATTGCTATGATGATACATGAGGTGGAAATTTTTTCATGGTTACTTTCCATCTGTGTATCTTCTTTGGGGAGGTCTCTGTTATGGTCTTTGCCTCATTTTTAATTGGGCAGTTTATTTTCTTACTGTTGAGTTCTAAGTGTTCTTTGCATATTTCAAATACTCTTGAATAGTCCTTTATCAGATGTCTTTTGCAAATATTTTCTTCCAGTCTATGGCTTGTCTTCTCATTCTCTTGACATTGTCTTATGCAGAACAAAAGTTTTCAATTTTAAAGATGTCCAGCTTATCAAGTCTTTCTTTTTTTTTTTTAAGATTCTATTTATTTGACAAAGTGAGAGAGGTCACAAGTAGGCAGCGAGGCAGGCAGAGAGAGAGGGAGAAGCAGGCTTCCCGCCAAGCAGGGAGCCCGATGTGGGCCTCGATCCCATGACCCTGAGATCATGACCTGAACCGAAAGCAGAGGCTTAACCCACTGAGCCACCCAGGTACCCTCTTTCTTTCATGGATCTTATCTTTGGTGTTGTATCAAAAAGTCATCACCACTCCAAAGGTCATGGAGGTTTTCTCCTATGCTAGCTTATAGAAATTTACAGCTTTGCATTTTACATTTAGGTCTATAATTTTGAGTTAATGTTTGTGAGGCAGGCAAGTTCTGCGTTTATTGTTTTCTTTTTTCGCACAGTGGATGGATGTCCAGTTGTTGGTAGCACCATTTGTTAAAGACACTATCTTTTTCAACTATATTGCCTTAACTCCTTTGTCAGAGATCAGCCGGTTATATTGATGGGGTCTGTTTCTGGGCTGTATCTAGTCTATTTTGTTGATTTGTTTGTTCTTTCACCAGTAGCATACTGCCTTGATTCCTAGAGGTTTATAAGTCCTAAAGTTGGGTAGCCTCAGCCCTCCATTGTGGTTCTTCTCCCTCAATATTTTCTTGGCTTTTCTAGGACTTTTATCTCTCTCTGTAAACTTTGAGATCAATTTGCTGGTTCCCTAAAATACCTTGCCAAAATTTTGGTTGGGGTTGCACTGAATCTACAGATTAAGCTGGGAAGAACTGATGTCTTGACAATATTGAGTCTTCTTGTCAATGAATATGGAATGTCTTTCTATTTATTTGTTCTTTGATTTCATCCATTAGTTTTGTCGTTTTCTGCATACATTTTTTGTACATTTTTTTGTTGGATCTAACTACTTCAGTTTGGGGGATGTTGATGTAAATCGTATTGTTTTAAATTTCAAATTACATTTGTTCATTGTATATAAAAAAGCAGTTTGTATTTTGACTTGTATCCCGAAACCTTGCTATAATCATTTATTATTTTCAGGAATTATTTGTTTTTTTTTTTTTGATCAGTTCTTTGAAATTTACTCATAGAAGATTATGACATCTGTGAATAAAACCAGTTTCATGTCT
This sequence comes from Meles meles, assembly GCF_922984935.1. Lineage (NCBI taxonomy): Eukaryota > Metazoa > Chordata > Mammalia > Carnivora > Mustelidae > Meles > Meles meles. The sequence continues at coordinate 81,154,283 of NC_060077.1, read as the reverse complement.
TCCTTCTGAGTCAGTATACCTTTTATTTCCTTTTCTTGCATTACTCTGTTAGCAAGATCTTCCAGTATGAGGTTGAAAGAAGTAGTGAGAGGGAACACTCTTTTATCTTATCTGCTCTTAGTGGGAAAGCTTGGAGTTTCTCTCCCTTAAGCATGTTAGCTATAGGTGTTTTGTAGATAGTCATTACCACGTTGAAAGTTTCCATTTACTTATTGCATAATGACAGTGTTCACCATGAATGAGTACTGGCTTTTGTTAAATATGTTTTCTGCTTGTATTGATGGGGTTGTATGTGTGTATTCACTTACTTTGAGGATGTAAGAAGTAAATAAAGCAAAGCCTTTTCTCTCACTGTAATAGAGGCCATGATGCCACAGAGGTGAACCTCATGGGACTTAAGTGTTATTTTCCCTGTAGTGCTTTCCCATCCAAATATACATGTTCTTACCATGTAAAATTTTTAGGAATTTTCCTAGAACATTTATGGTCATTCTTCATTTCCCTAATTCTCTCTTATAAAGAAATTCTGGGGCTACCTGAGAGTAATGTAAATAATAAATTTTTACAGACATTCTGAGATTTATTTTTTTCCCCTTGAATTATATAGTTTTTGCAGTTTTGTGCAGTCTTGAGAGATGAAAGTGATTTCCACCCCCCTGGAGTTATCAGGAGGTTTGATGGGGTGGCACACTTTGAGTCTTCAGGAATAAATATGATCTTAGAGACAAGGGAATTTGGGCAGAGAGAATTGCATAAATAGAGCCACTGAAAGAGGGGGAAAATGTCAGCCATATTTGGGGCAGTCAGTTATTATGAACTTGGAATGTTAACAGGCAGATGGTAGAAAGGTGGGCTGGACAGCTGAGCTAAGGGCAGGTTATTGTGGACAGTGAATGTCAGACTCAGAAATCTGATTTATTCTGCAGGGGATGTGGATTGTGTGAAACATTTTCAGTACAATGATGACATGATCAAAACTGTACCTTAAGAAGATTAATTTTATGGTGCTTTGTAGAATGAAAGAGACAAAAGACATGAGAGAGAGATGCTTTTGTCATGTCTGATAATATATCTTTTAGATTCATTTTTTAAAGAAAATGTCACATAGCAACCATGAGAACTTTAACTATACTTTGAGGATGTGATTCCCCTGTCAGTAGTGACATTCACTTCCTAATTTCTCTGCTAATAAATGACGGAAGTCAGCTGTAGCTAATAGTGAGAAGAATCACAAAACAGGGTCAACATGAAATTGAACTAATTAAGAAGGCAAAGGCTTCTGAATTTGCATTATCATAATATATTCCGGTTTTTTGTTACCAGTAATAATAAGAGTAGAGAAGGTGGAAGAAAGGGGGGGAGGGAGAGAGGGAGGGAAAGAAAAAAAGAAAGGGAAGGAGTGGGAGAGGGGAGGAAGGGGGGAAGGAGAGTCAAGAAGGGAGGAGAAGAGGGAGAATGAATATATCAAATGAATCCAGTGGTAAAGTTCTTGAACGTTTACTTAGATGAAAATTTTCCATTTTATTTTCTGTTTATCAAAGTAATATTTGGAAGCTATTGCATATCAATGTAAAAATCTGAGGTAGCTGTTAGTTCTCAGCTTTCTGGAGACAAGGTAGGGGTTGTACTTCCTGGCTCCCGTAGGTTAGGTGGGACTATGTGACTGGTTTGGGGAATGAATTCTGAGTGGAAGTTAAGTGTGTTACTTCTGGGCTGGGACATTTGATTGCTGATGTGTGATCCTGGATCCCACAGAGCTGTCTCTCCTTCTGGCACAGATGGGGGCTCTTCCCTCAGCCTGCATTTCTGAGACACTGTGTTTTTTTTACCAAGTTTTGCATCAACAACACATGAGAACAGTGGTCTAATTGCTCCTTTCACAATACTGACTTTTTTCTAGTTTGATAATTTCATAAAGGAACATACATCATCTTGCTACATTAAACTTTTAATTTTTCTTTGCATTTGGAGATCATGAATAAAAATCAGGGACCATAACAAGAATTTCCAACTTTTCAAGTAACTTTTTATTCAAGTAATACTTATGCCTGGTGACCAAATAATACAATTGATTTTATGATGAACATGAGCTATTTCTTGAACCTTACATCCCAACTTAGTTATAACTCTTCAGAAGAAGCTTCTTTTTGCTTCTGTTTTAGATTTTTTTTAGGTCATTTCCATAACTCACATTTTTTTTTATTTCTTTTCAGCATAACAGAATTCATTGTTTTTGCACTACACCCAGTGCTCCATGCAATACGTGCCCTCCTTAATACCCACCACCTGGCTCCCCCAACCTCCCACCCCCCGCCCCTTCAAAACCCTCTGGTGGTTTTTCAGAGTCCATAGTCTCTCATGGTTCACCTCCCCCTCCAATTTCCCTCAACTCCAATCTCCTCAATCTTCACTCATTGATTTGTCAACTTTATCTAGTAATTCCCAGGTATATAAAGTAAGGATTCAGTTCACTTGCACTAGTCCATCCTCCTCTCTCCTTTTTCCAATATGTGATATTTTACATTTTGCTATTATTCTTTGGTTTGGTTTTGTAAGTGCACCTAATCAGCATAAGGCATTCTTTCTTCTTCAAAGGGCCACAGACAGTGTTCCACTTATCTCTTGCTACATAAAAACCATCCCAAAATACAATAGCATAAAATAATAATTTTATTAATCTCACAGACGCTACTGTTAGAAATTCAGACAGGGCAACTTGTTCCTTCTCCAACAATATCTGGGTGAAAAGACTCAACCACTGCACAGTCTCAGCGGGGTGGGTGATCTCACTTGAGCCGTCTCTGGTGATTGCAGGAGTAAAGTGGATAAAGCCGGAGTCACATCTCTGGGGGTTGATGCTCGTTGGTGCCGGGGACCTCCACTTGGACTATGAGCCAGAGCATCTAGACATAGTCTCTCCATGTGGCTTGGGCACATGGCAACTTCAGAACACTTGGACTTCTTACATGGTGGCTCAGGGGTCCAAATGTTAGTGTCCAAAGAGAACAAGGAGAAAGATGTGTGCCCTCTTCTCCATCGTCTTGGCAATTGCTCAGTGCCTCTTCTGCCTTGTTCTCTTGGTTAAGTCACTACAGAGTCACTATGGATGTCACTTCGGATGACCCAGAATCAAGGATAGGAGAAGGGACATAGTTCTTGCCTCTTGACATAAGAAATGTCAAGTACTTTACAAATATTTTTTAAAACTGTCACATGGCCTTATTTCCTTTCATTCTCTACATGTCTAGTATCTGAACCACTGAACCACAGTAAGAGAGTCCATTGGTCTGTCCTTGCTTTTACTTCATCAGATGCTTAAAATAATGTTACATTTTATTTTGCTCTGCATTTTATATTTGCAGCATGAATTTCTTGCATAGCTCCCTTAGTTTTTAAGTTGCATTTTTTTTGTATTTCACAATTTGCCTTGAATTTCTCTTTAATTTTTTTTCTACCAGTATCTCAGTAATACCTTCTAATCACTGATCTTTTTCTTTTTTTACTGGATGCCTTTCTCCTAGAATTCTTTTTTTTTTTTTTTGTTTCTTTGTTGTTGTTGTTTTTTAATTTAATTTTTTGTGTTGTGTGCATGCCAATTTGGACAAGTTATCTCTAGAATGTCACAGTGACATTCTTATTTTTTGTTCTCCTGCCTTGGAGCCATCTACACTTCCATATTCTTGGTTTCTTCTCCTCTTCCTTCTTCTTCTTCTTCTTTTGAATTTCATCTTTTCAAAAAGTTAATAATGTGGTGAATTTTCCGAGTCCTTAGCTGAATGAAAATGTCCACTTTACTTGTAACACTTAATAGTTTGGTTGGATAGATAACAGGTCAAAATGATTTTCTTCTAATAATTTTAAAGGAATTTTTATATTGTTTTCTAGAATCTAGTGCTGGTGAAGAGAATGCTGGTGCTCATCTCATTAACATTCTTTGTCTCAATTTTCTTGAATATTCCCCCCAATTGGAATATATATATTTATTTTTTAGAATTTATTTCTATTCTTGGTTTATTCACTTTCATAAAGAAGTATCTAGATGTAGGGGCACCTGGGTACTTCAGTGGGTTAAGCAGCTGCCTTTGGCTCAGGTCTTGATCCTAGAGTCCTGGGATCCAGCCCCATATCCGGCTCCCCACTCAGTGAAGAGCCTGCTTCCCTCTCTCCCTCTGCCTGCTGCTCTGCCTACTTGTTCTCTCTCTCTCTCTGTCAAATAAATAAATAAAATCTTTTTTTAAAAAAGTAGTATCCAGATGTATATTTGTTTTAATTTGTTGTTTGTGTCATGTAAAGGGGCTTTTCAGTATGGAGGCTGGTATCTCTTAGTTCTAGAAAGTCTTCTGTAACATTTTTGGTGAATTTTCTCTTACTCATTCCTGTCTCCTATGTACAGGATACCTCATAATTAGAACTTGAGCCAGGGGTGGCTCGTCAGTTAAGTGATTAGCTCTTGCTTTCTCTCAGACCATGATCTCAGGGTCATGAGACTGAGCCCCACATAGGCTTTGAGCTCAGAGCAGAGTCAGCTTGGAATTCTTTCCCTTTCCCTCCCTTCTGTTCCTCACTCTGCTTTGTGTTCTCTGTCTCTCAAGTAAATGAATCTTCAGGGGTGCCTGGGTGGCTCAGTTAGTTAAGCCTCCAACTCTTGGTTTCGGCTCAGGTCATGATCTCAGGGTCCTGAGATCGAGCCCGCATGAAGCTTTGCACTTAGTAGGGAGTTGATTGAAGATTCTCTTCCTCTGCCCCTCCCCCTGCTCACTTGCACCCTCTCTCTCTCTAAAATAAATAAATAAATCTTTATAAAAAATTGAGTCAGAATATGTCTTGGCTTTTCTCTCATGCTTTTCATTTCTGTCCCTATTAGGAAATCTCTAAAATCTCAAAAATTCTCTGAAATTTCTGTAAAATTTCTAAAATCTCGAAGATTTCTTTCTCCTTCTCCAGTTGTTCATTTTTCATAGCATCGCATTCTTATTTTACAGTTACAGCTTTTCAAATATTCTTTAGAAAATGAAATTGCATTTTTTCGAGTTTTGTTCTTTGAAATCTATCTGTTTCACTTCAGATTATGTCTCCTCTCCCCTTCCTTCTCCCCTGCCCCCATTCATTTGTTCTTTCTTACACTACTTGCTTTGCTCAAAGGCCTGCTAATCTTTGGATATCCATATATATTTTTAAATGAGTAGAGTTCCTTGTGTTATTACGTCAGCAGATATTCTTTCCAATGAAATTGCTCTTTTGAGCAGAAATTCTGCCTTGGAGCTACATGTGGCGAGAGATGTGGTATCAACTAGCCAACCGCCATTTAAGGGGAACGAATAGGGGTTGGCTGTCAGACCATTGAGCCTCCAAATGTCAGATGGTCATGGCTTTCTGAAGCTCTAGCACTCAAATTGTATGCCTTAAGTTTCTTCAGATATTTCGTTCAATCCCATTGCTTTAGAGTGAACCTCTGACACAAGAGAATAAATAAAGGCCATCTTTGTTCTGTGGGCTGGTAAGGGAAAGGAGACTGAGGGTGCTAATTGATACAGCTGTGCCGTGTATACCATATACAGACTTTCAGTGAACCCCTGCCCTCCCACTCTTTTGGGCTCCATTTGTTACTTTAGAACTTAACCTTACCTGTTGACCCCGAGCTTAATTTCCTACCAGCAGGATTCTGGCTAACAAGGTTTATGCCCATATTCTTGGTGGTGGTCTTGTTGTATTAAGGGCTACAGTATTTTTTGTCATTTTCTTCTGCCCACATTTCCCCCAAATATGTGGAAATTTATAGAAATCTCTCCTTAATTAGTGACCATACCCCTTCTGTTTTCTTAGCAGTTACAGGTGAATTTCCCTAAGTATTTATTTATATACTGATGCATGAATATATTTTTATTTTCTTTTATTTCAGAAGGTCTTCAGAAATTTGAGAATCAAACTTTTGTGCCCAGTCTTCCATCTTAAACCAGAAGCTTATAACTAACATTATTTTAAAACTGCATAAAGGATTTTAATTCCATAAACATTCACAGGAAAGAAATGATCTCCTTTTCTGTTTCCCATGCCAATCTGATTGCGTCTATGAAAGGCAAAGAACAGAAGCCACCTGTTTCACATCAGAGTCTTAATGGCTCACCTGCAGTCACTTGAACTAATGTCATAGTTAAACACATTGTGAAAATGGTTGTCTCCAAAAGCAAGAGTTCCTCATCAGTGGTAACAACGTATACCTCAAGAACTGGGTTGCTGTCATAGACCACATTTGGATTCTGATACCAATATACATATTTCTTAAAGGGACTTTAGCAATGAGGAGATGTATATCTCAGGGGGAAAAATCTACAGATCATAGACATTGAATATAAATATAATGGATGACTGATTCTGTTTAAGGAGATAAAAGGCATTTCCCTTAGGCTGGTGATCCAACGGAATGATTCTTTGCATAGTGTAATATTAAGAGATCCAAAAAAGCCTCAGTTGTTCTACCATGATTTGTTTATAAAGCTGATAAACCTGTAAATGGTGGTTTAAGTTTTATTAGTCATTCATACCACTGTGTGGATAAAGGAACAAAACGAATTTCTATAATGACGTGTAGACATTTCTATAATCATGCAGACATTTCTATAATCATGTGTAGACTTGCAGACATGGAACTCACTATAAGGATGGGAACACTCCTCTTAAAGAAGGAAGAAAGGCTGAGGGTCAGCTGTGAAGGGTACTGGAGGCAAACTCTACCTTTTCAGGTGGCCTGCCTGGGCCTGCATGTGAAATATTCTAACCCAGGGCTGCTGTCTTGATCTACAGAGTATATTCATTTGGGCTTATCAGAGAAACAGGCAGAGGACTTTTTTTTTTTTTAAGATTTTATTTATTTATTTGACAGACAGAGATCACAAGTAGGCAGAGAGGCAGGCAGAGAGAGAGGGGAAAGCAGGCTCCTTGCTGAGCAGAGCCCAGCAGAGCCCGATGTGGGACTCCATCGCAGGACCCTGAGACCATGACCCAAACAGAAGGCAGAGGCTTAACCCACTGAGCCACCCAGGCACCCTGCAGAGGACTTTTGAAAAAAATGACTATCAGAATAAAAAATGACTATCAGAGATTTTCTTATGATGTTCCTAGAATTACTTATTTTAAAAAGTAGTCTTAATGTCTAAATAACATTTCATGTATTGCCCAACTTAAATTCTAAGATGCCTTATTACACTTACCATTGCACTATTAGTGTGTAATGTTAGCAATGATGTTGGAGAGAATTTTACTCATCAGTGAAAACATGCAGTCTCTCTATCTGGGAGACACCTGGCTTGAGGCAAAGAAGTCCCTCACTATAAATTAAAAGAACAACCCATTCACCATCTCTTTTTCTCATCACTGTCCGTTTTATATTTTGTTTCTCAAATATCTTTTTTCTCAAATCTCAAACTCTCCTCCACACCACTTTCATTTTCAGCTGACCATGTTTCCTCCTAATTCACTGAGGAAATGAAGTCAATCAAAAGAAAACTTTCATGATTTCCCACCATCACATCTTCCTACTGAATGACATCTGGCCCACACCCTCTCCACTCTCATGAGTTATCATCCTGGAAGTCAGATAATCCCACTGTAGCCTGCTTGCTCTCCCCCTCCTCCTTCATCATCAGCTTTTCACTCTGGATCATTCCTGACAGCACATGAACCTGCTTTTATTTCTTCTCTCTTTAAACAAACAAACAAACAAATCTTCTTGAATCCACTACACCTGCCAGCTCCCTGCCCATCTCTTGCTCCCTGTGTGAGCTGATGTCACCCGCCGTCTGCACTTCTCTTCTCACTGTCTCTTAAGCCCTCACTACTCAGGATTTTGCCTCCATTTTTGTTCACCAGAATCGCATGTGTCAGCAAGTCCAGTGTCTTCTGTGTTGCTAAATCCAGTGGTCCACCTTCATTTCTCATCTTACTTGAACTTGAAGTAGTATTTGACAGTGTTTGATGACCCGTCCCCCTCCTAGCCCTCTTCTCAGGTTGCTTTCTGGACACCACGCTCTGCTGGTTTTTCTTCTTCCTCACTTGTTGTCTCTCCTGTGTCTCCTTTCTTCTCTCTTATGCAGGCCTTTAATATTAGAGTGCTGCCTTAACTTAGGTTCCCCCGTAAAAGCAAACCCTGAAACAAGGACTTGGCTGCAACTAGTTATTTTTATCAAATGATTCCAAAGAGAAGGGGGGCTGAGAATCATGTATCAGGGAAGGAGGGGAAGTCAAAGGGTGGGTGATTTATGAAGCTGGTCATCACTGTGGTGAACAGCTGGAACTTGATCTTTTTGTGGGCTTTCTGAGAAACTGAAATGAACCTAGTAAAAGTCCAACCAGTGTGCTCATGAAGAAAGTATTTATGTCTCCCACTGGTCAGGGTTTCCCCCCCAGGGATCTGAACTGAACCTCAGAACTTTCTTGTGGAAAGGGCTGAGCAAGCTATCCCAGCCTCTCAGGCAGTGGCCACAAAGATACGCCAGGGAAAGAAGCAGAAGACGCACAGTGCTGCTGAGAGGAAGTCTCTCAGAGTGGGCTGCCCTGTACAGGAGCAGCAATGCCGGGAAAAAAGGCAGGCAGAGAATGTGATTCAGGGCACTCAATATTTTGAACAAATGCAATGGAGCTGGTCCTTGGGTTTTCTCTCTTTTTTATATATGCTCACCTTCATGATGAAACTTAACCACTCTTATGGGTTTCCGTACCACCCCTCCACTAACAACCCCCAAGTTTGTATCTCCCACTCATATTTCCTCTGTGTCCAGCAGCCTGAGGGACAGCCACATATTCAACAGGCTCATCAATCTGAACATGGCCCAAATGGTATTTTGAACCTTCTTGTTTGTACTGGCTCCACCCACTTCAGGAAGAATCTAACCACTTCTTACCATCTCCACCATGGCTATCACTGTGGTTCACATTCCCATTAGGTTTGACCTGGACCACAGCAATTGACTCTTAACTGGTCTTACCGCCTCTTCCCTTGCCTCTCTTTAGGCCCTTCTCGACAGATCTGCCAGAGTGATCCTGTCAAAATGAAATCCCTATCATGTCACTCTCCTGCTCATTTCCTTCTAAAGGTGTCCCACCTCACTCAGAGTAAGAGTGCATGACCTCTCGGGCCACATATGATCTGGACCCAACTGTCTTCTTGGATCTCGTGTCCTCTTTCCCTTTGTTCCACCCACCCAAACTCCCTGTGGTCCCACAAATGCCCCAGGCTTACTGCAGCCTGGAATCGTTGAAATGGGTGTTTATTCTGCCTACAGCTTTTGATCCTCAGATAGCCTCAAGATGAATTCCCTCATTTTCTACTCTTTGCTTCAGCGTCACTTTTCAGTATGGTATCTATACTGATCAACATTTACGATTGCAAAGCTCTTCTCTATTATTCTTTGAACTTTTTTATGTGTTTCACTTTTTCTTCTCTTTTCCATAGTACTTATGACCACTTAACATAGGATATAATTTGTTTTAATTTTGTCTTTTCTTTATTTTCTGTCTCTTCTTGTGAGAATGTACAGTTCATGAGACCAATATCCTTGTACATCTCAGACATCTGTAACAGGGTCTGATTCATGAATGGTCATATTTGATAGGTAAATGAGTTGATGATCTGACATCTACTCTCAAGTTTGCTACAACCCATGTGATTAATCAAGTATGGGTATGGATTCTTTCTGAGCTTGAGCATGTTTTAAAAATCAATATAAAATATGTGAACTGAAACTATTAGAATTTTCCAGCTCTGAAACTTTGTCATTATTGTTTCCTTTTACCAAGCTTGGTAAAAGTTTTCTGAGTTTCCAAAAAGTATGAAAATTAGTGAAAGAATATATTTCTGAATGTTATATTTGGCTTAAAAATCTAAACTTCATTAAATGGAAAAAAGTGAACTACATTATTTTTGATGTATAACTAAGAAATGAAATCTGCCTCTTTAACTGCTGCAAAATAAGTTTTGGATAAAGGTTCAAGGCTGCTTTGCAGAAAACAAAATCTGCTTTGTAAAATGCAATTTTAAAATAATTTAAAATACATTTTTAGATGTTAAGAGCAAATTTGCTAGTATCTTCTATTAGTCTTTCAGCAATAAGCAGTAATGAACGGAGATAAATATATCTTATGTATCAAATTTAGTATGAGAGTAGTGAATGCTTTCCAAAATGCCCAAGAGCAAAGAAAAACATTTTCATGAGTTTTGAGGTGCTTATAAAGTTTACCTGTACCTATATCTGTTTATACATTTTCTCTAGAAATTTTCTTCTCATTATAATTTCCACAAAAATGCTTCTTTTTCAAATCCCAGTTACTTCAACTAAAAAAGCCTGAGCATGGTGAAAGAAAAGCTTTGTGAAATTCAATTGACCTGTTATCCAGTCTGACAATTTCTAATAAGTGAGGACTGTTGTGAGTGTACACACATATTGAGTCACTACAGTAGAAAGGCTTTTCTCTTTTGAAATATATCTAAAGCTATGCCCATACAGTTGTTGTTGAATTTGACTAAAAACCAAAATCCCTGACCGGATTCTCAAGGGAAAAATAAATACCACATTAATGTCAAGAATAATGTCTCTAACCATTATTCTTTATGTAGCTTAGGGATTTTGATTAGTTCGCTTAGGTTTTCAGCCTTGTATCGTTCACTAAGTTATATTGTAGGCCAGACCTAGTTTCTTATTTTACTTTAGCCAATGCCATTGCTGGCAAATAAATTCCTCATTACAAATGTACTAAAGAAAAATGCAGATTCTACAGAACTGTATGTCTGTTAAATATGACTTTTAAAATTATGTACTCATGTATAGGGTGCATAATATTTAATGATACTGCTTTAAGATATATGTCCTGAGTCTTAACATTATTTTAGAGACAAAGAAAAATAGGGACCACGTATCTGAATCGTTGAACACTCACCGTGATAGACTAAAAATGATGATAAAGTTAAAGCGAAATTAAAAACAAATGAATTAATAGAGAATATGAAACAAGAAAATGAATATTGTTAATACTACTCAAGAAGTGGCTTTGGATAATGGAAAAGTTATTTGGATAAGGAGCTAATCAGATTCTGCTGGTTTACAAAATATCCTCTTGTTTAAAGAAAACAAACAGAAACAAAAGTACCTTTGAAAGGTGTGCTGTTTCATAGTATCCTCTTGGAATATTATGGTTACAGTGTGCTGAACGCCATACGAACGATTCCACACTGATAATGAAATTTATAAAGTCTTTATTGGCCTTTAGTGAATATATTAGACACTGGGAGGATATAACTCCAAATATTTCTGTGTCTGCTGAGTTTCTCACAAGGATAGACCTATCTAAGGTTGATATATTTCACATTTGAATATTCCACATAGCGTAGAATGATGCATTTATAGTTCCCTAATGTACCACCTTACTGTTAGAGCAGGATTTACGGATTTCCCAGAATGTGTTAGACCTCAGATCTTTCTCTGTAACACTTCAACCTAATACACTGTGGTAGGGTAGAATTCTAATATCTCTTCATCATAACTGCATATAGGATAATACTAAAGGAAAGAAATAATCTAATGTCTGTAGTGCCTATGAATATTTTTCTAATGGCTTTTAAAACTCAATATACCGTGTTTTATTGGGAACTAATTTTAATGAAATTATGTGAAGCTAGCCTAAATATTTTACAAAACATATATGCTTCTTTGTTGTAAGTATGGAAATAATTAATAATGGGCTTGATGCATTAAGACACTTACTTAATGGGCTTTTAAGATGCTGAAGTATTACAGGCGACATAATGCAGACTAATAGAGCACAGTAAACACACATAAATACACACACAATACACACTTCTGAAACATATTTAGTATTATACTCCAGCAAAACGTAGCTTATCTTTGCCAGATATTGTTGTTCTCTTTGGTTCAGTGTGAGAGTGGATATTCTTTGAATAGGCGTTTTATAGTTTGTTTCTTGTAGAGATCTCCAAGTATAAATTAGTTAATTTTTTGTATAAAAAAAGGGTATCCATATGCTAGCAGAAAATATATTTGTCTTCCTTTGAAAATTAAAAAAAAATCCTATTCATTAAAGTAATTAGAACAATTGAACTAAACCTGATTTTCTCAGTGGATTATAGCTTTTCTTATATGTTGTTGAATTAGAGTAGCCTTGGGGAATTTTTAATCCCCTTCCAGGAAGGCTTGATGTTGGATATTTTCACCCTTCTTACATCACATTTGAAGGTCTGTATGCAGAAGCAGAGTATGGAAGGGTTTTCTTTCGTTCATTCTTTCTTTCTTTTTTTTTTTTTTTGCCTATTCCTCTAATTCTGATGTTTGACCATATTTTCCTGTATTTATAAAAATCTACAGTTGTTCTGATCTCATGCCAGTGCTCTTCCTTCTATATTTGTAGGCTCTGACTCCACGAAAATGTACTACATAATAAAATAGGAGAGATTTAACTGTATAAATGACCACTTTGGGTAAATCCACATCTAGGAAAGAATATTTTTGGCATTAAAATTTTCTAAAATAAACCTTCACTGTGTCTGGATTCTGGTGACTTTTCATTTAAAGAGTGTTTCATGGCTGCCTTGCAACCATCTAATTAGAAGGTCATAAATAAGTTTGATGGAGCTTCTCTCTTTTTTATTTATTTGTTTAGATTTTACTATCCAGATAGTATTCATACTTGAAGGAGAGAAAAAAAAATCTTGACACATATCACATTTTCTTAGTGGAAAGGCAAATATTTGCCTGCTGACCTTTGGTCCTTTCCAACTGCTTATTTATTTCTTGTAGAGGAAAAATGAAGGATCTGTAGTAACTGGCCACTTTCTGTAAACCCTGCCTCCTGGATAACCTACTCTTTTGGCCATGGCATGTTAGTTTAAGGATAGAAACAAACACAAACTAGTGAAGTTTTGTTGTTTAATGAATAGAGAATAATACCTCAATAAGATGCATCTAGACTTACTAGAAACTGGTGCCCAGCAAACCAGGAAGGTCAAGGATCAAGGCTGATGCTTATGTGTCCACATTTTATCTCATTTCTGCTTTTTTCATATCTGTCAATCAGCTGAGTATTTATTATTTATTCATTCACTCATCTATCTACTAAATATTTGTAGACCACCACTATTGCTCTCAATTGGGTGCTAGATGGGGAGTAAGTTATGAATAAGAAAGAATAAAAATATTAAATGATTCACTAATTCACTAAAGAGGTTACACATATTTATAGGCGCATAAACTAGATGAACACATAGATAGGGGATTAGTACTAGTCTGGGTTGCCAGAATTAGGCGGGTAGAAAACAGACCTTAGAAGGTCCTATAAGCCAAGTTAAGGGGTTTAGCTTTTTCCTGGAGGCACATTGCCATCCCTTCGTTATTGATCATGAAAAACCACTTGGTTTCCAATCTTTTTCCTTTTCAAAAACCACACTTTTCTATATTCTCCCTGTCTTAGTTAAAATTCTCAAGAAAAAATGTGATTGGTTACTGATAAACCACTAGATTGAGTCTCGTTCCAATCAGATATGATTGCATAAGTACGGGGAAAGGATAGTTACAAATATTCATGTGGAATATAAAAGGGTACGCAAGTAGCCAGGTCTGCCTCTTTTCTCTTTTCTTTTCTTTTTTTTTCTTTTGTTGTTGTTGGTACAAGTGATTGATAAGAGCCAATTGTTTATTTTCATCGTACCAGTCACAAGCTCTCCCTCTGTCCCCCACTCCTGCCTGCTGTGGAGAGAGTGCCCTCACATGTGGGCTCTCTGCACCACCTCCTCACTCTCCCTTCCTTGGCTGCCCCAAGTCTGCCTCTTTGGCATTAATGTGTGTGAAGGGTGGGTGTAAGAGACTGGATTAGGACTGGGTGGGGCGCCATTGCATACAAGTACCAGACCTTCCCTGAAAACTTCCACAACTTTTTTCTCATCCATTGATGAAACCTTGGAGCTCTTTGCAAAGAGATCATCAGCGTATTTTAGTCCAGTGGTTGGTATCTGAGGGCAATTATTATTATTTTTTTAAAGATTTCTTTATTTATTCGACAGAGAGAAAGAGAGATCACAAGTAGGCAGAAAGGCAGGCAGAGAGAGGGGGAAGCAGGCTCCGCACTGAGCAGAGAGCTCGCGTGGGGCTTGATCCCAGGAGGCAGAGGCTTAACCCACTGAGCCACCTAGGTGCCCTTGAGGGCAATTATTTTAACACATTTCATATGAAATTATTTCGAAGACTAGAAATGATGTTAAAAAAACCTATTCCTAATGTCTCCCATGCACTCAACTAGTCACGGTGAAAACTGCCAGCTTCAGACCCCATCCTTGAAATTCAATAGCCTAATTGCTTATTACAAGTTAGAGTGTAGGGGGACAACTTAAGAATGAAACTTAACAAGGAGAGTAAGCGATTGTTTATAATGGCGCGCGTGCACACACACACACACACACACACCCTAATACTGATGAAAGTTGGATGCTAACTCTGATGTGATCCGCTAATATTTTGCCCCTTAGATTTGCAGCATCATTGAACGGTCTCCACACCTAACATATGGCAAGAAACAAGGCTCATTAAAGGCAGACATTGTTTTTCTTCTCTGTTTATATCCCTAGAACTTTAGATAGTGCCTGATGTCTAGTTACCATTCCACAAATATTTGTTCAGTACATTTTGTATGTTATGTACTGTGTGCAGTGCCAGGATGTAGGAACATACAAAGGGAGATGGTTTCTGCACATGGAGAGATGAAGAATAAGGAAACTATAGTATCTTAAATATTTACTCTCTTTCTGGGACTATGCTAAGTGTTTTAATAAAATTTTATTTGATTCAGATGATAATTTTATGAGTTTTGACACTTAAGAAGAATAGCTCTTCTGGATGAACAACCATGAGAAATAATTTAAATACTTCATTTAAAAAAATAGTTGTTTTCTATTTCTTTCATTTGTGATTTCAAAAGAGAAGGTGGTAGAATCGTCATTTGTTTCTACCAAATTACATATTACTATTATATTTTAAACAGGATATAGTTACTGTGTTTGGAAATCATTTAGAGTTTTACAAAGATAAGAGCATATTAGAAAAAACCTCTAGTATCATTTAATGATACTATATAATTATAGAAATAAGGGAGACAAAATAAATACTAAGTGAACCAGGGCATTTATATACTAGTTTATTACAATGTGAATACATCAACATTTGACAAATTTTATTTAAAAAAAAAACCAAAAAAGTGGTAACGTGTTCTGGAAAAAAATATATTTTTTATAAGCTTTCCTCCCCCCCATCAATTCTAACCTTGCTTGTTTACTTTGTAAAATTCATGCAAAATCTAGATTGCACAGAATTATTATTTTTAAAGGAAGATAATAATTTTTTCAACAAGTTATATTAATGGAAAATGTTTTTTCTTTTATTGCAAAAATACCTTGTGGTAAAGGGATTCTAAGCATTAGCAACATACTAGTTTTGTTTTTTAATGTATAGGAAAAGTGGCAAGAAAGTTGAAATCCAAGTAATTTCACTGAGAAAATTTATTTAAAGCTTTTTCCTTTGATGTAGATATTGTGACATTTTTCCTGTTAGAGAGTAGCTAACTTCCACAGTAGCATCTGATGTTTACAAATGCAGGAGATTTCAGTTAATCACATTTTAAAATTTTAATTACATCCTCCCAGGTATTTAAAATGTTGCCTTCTTCCAGCAACTCTTCCCAATATTTGTTTTAAAAAAAACTTCCTCAGCTCTGTGAATTTTTCAGATTTTATTTTACACTTTTTCTGGACCTTGGGTTTTTAAAAAAGGGTAGTTTATAACGAAGAATTTTAGAGCACACAATTGCAAGAGTAGAGTTGGGATCCACTGTTGCGATAACACAGTGAGTGGGTCCATCAGATTTCTTAGACTGTGTCATGGAGCCTTTGAATATCTCAAAAACATTCCTCTGAAACTATCAGAAGACTATTTGATAGGGTTTTCTTATTTGCTAAGACTCACAAGTTCTATTTTTCTCAGCATGCAGTGTTGGGCACAATGTGCAATGTTGACTGGCCTTTATTTAGATAAGCTGGAAGAGCATTAGTTTTCCTTGGGAAGCCATGCACATGCAAAATTAATTGAGGAAACCAACTGATTTCTCCTTTCTCAGCCGCAATTCCAATGACCCAGGTGTAATACAGTGCAGTTGAGAAAAAACTGAGCCACACAAAGCCCTGAATTAAACAGTTGCTACTCACAGAATGAGGTGTTGATTGTTAAGTCATCATTAAGAAAATTAACAATTTCTAAGTGGAGACAAAAAAAATTTCCTTTTACTGTACACTGTTGCTCAACTAACATCTCCAGGGTTGAAGCAAGCAATTTCAGAATTCTGCATCATTTTCTTCTCAGTGTGAACTTGCTTTTAGGAAAGTTGTTTTCTCAGTAATAACATCGGTCATCCTAACAAGTTGAATAGCAATTTTCAAGCACAAACGTTTTCCAAACAATAGTTGCTTTGCTTTAAAGTGATATGAAGCAATAAATGTCTAAGGAACATGATATTTTGGATGAATTAGGTGAAGTTTTTTTCTCCTTCACGCACAGCTCATGCTTCACTAATCATCAAAAATGATGTTTTGTCAAAAACCATTGAACAATTCATTGAATCTTTGATTGTATTCAAAATAATATTCCCTTTTGTGGAGTTATTCACATTGTTCATTGAGCTTCAAAATTGTTTTTAATCATCTGAAACATGGAAGGTCTATCTGTCTGTAATAATCGCAGCTCTGTGCTTAACCAAGATCCAGATGATAAGATCTGCTATTATCTCCTCCAACCTTGTTTTGTGTGGTTTATTCTAACAGCAGATACTTGAATAATCTACTGCCTGAATCAGAGGTCAAACTTGTTCTTTCATTTCATTGAGTTTGCTCTTTAACTCTGTTTAGTATCATATCACAGCTTTTTCAAGTCCCTGCAGATAGAAGTTAATTTTCCATTCAAAATATTGTTTATGCCGTCATAAACCAGGCGGTGCTTATTGATGGTTAAAGGATAATGCATTTCAAATACATTTAACGTGTGTTGGGGTGGAAAAATTTTCTTTCTTTCCTTCTAGTTTCTTTAGTCTAATAATCAAGTTGCTATAAGATAGATTAACAGGGGAAAGATAAAAATTTAGTAACATGTGTGCCCATGTATGTTTGGGAGAGACCCAGGAGAACTGAGTAACTCCCCCAAATGACCAAAAGCCATCACCTTAAATACCATCTACAGCTAAAGACAACAGATCTTCCGAGTGCGGAGTTGGTTATGGGAGGGTACCAAGAAAAGCACAGTAGACAAGAATAAAGTTGTTATGCAGATTAAGTCCATGCCTTCTTCACGATAATAGTTTCCAGAAATTTCTAGTCATCTTTCTCTGCTTGGTATGGCCAGGGAGAATCCCTTACAAATGGAGAGTCCCATATAAATTACTTTCACAAAAGGGTCGTTTTTATTTGGTTTTCAGAGTTTCTCCTGTGTTTGCTGTTTTTAAAAAATAGCCAGCTTAAAATAATCAGTACGGCAAAGAGGGATTCCTAGAGTGGCAGAATTTGCTCCCCTTTACATTCAATCCATTGTATTTAGATCAGCATCTGTAATTCCTCACAAAGCAGAAAACAATTATTTTGCTGTGACTTACCTGAAGTTCAGCTAACCTCGCCAGTTCAGTCATTTACTAAGACTTTCTGTAACACATGACTCAGTGCCAGAGAATTAAAAACCAAATGTTTCATCCTCAGAAACAACTCATCAACATGTTTCAAGGACAGCCAGGAACCATTGTAGGGGGGGATGGTAATCTTTAAGGTAAGGACATTAGGACACAAAGTAGAATCTGGGTTTGTTTCATTTTGGAGAGAATGACCAAGGAAGTCCTTTGCCAGAAAGCTGGTTGTTTCTCTCTAAAATAACTTGATTTCTGGAGGGGAAAATGAATAGAAAATTACATTGTTCAGAGAGTTGGTTAAAAGGTGAGCCTCAGAACCACTGTGCACTCCAAGGGAATGCTTTTAGTGTTGCTCCCTGAAGTCAACTAATGGATTGAAAAAGGACTGGGAAGAGTGGTCGCCAGAGGAAACCTAATGATGGGCAGCCACGGGCGGAACCAGTGCCATGCACAGACCATTTAAGATGGAGAAGAAGGCGTAAGGTATATCAGAGGCATCAAGAGCCGTGGAAACAGCAGCAGAAGTGCCTTTTCTTTCTCCCGGAGAAAAATGAGTAGAAAAATGTGCAGGAGAATAGAGGGAAGTACGTAAACCCAGTAAAGAGAGATAGATGGAAAAGGATAACGGAATTCTTTTGTCCTATACTCTAGGATATCCCACAAAGGAAACCAAATTTCCAATAAAAAGTGAAATTATTGGATGTTAAGCCATTTTAGAAATAAAATCACACACATGTATTCACACATATACACACATGGCAAGAAGGGCCAAGAGAGGAACTGGAGAAGACAATGAATATAGCAGTGTTGAAACAATGATCAGATAATTTCCTGTATGATTGAGAAATGATGGACAACACGAAGCATCTACTTACACGCTCTATTTGTAATATGTTATAGTTTAAACTATTTGGTTAATGCAGTAACAATGTGTGCAATTTGCAATATTTCTTTTTTAAAAAAAGATTAAAGGGCTCAAATCTGCTTGACGTTTCCAACTTCATAAGGACCCTAGCCAGGTGCAGATTGAGACCTTGCCTCCTGGTTCAGACATTTTCTGTCCAGAGTCAGTGTAGCACCGGAGAAAGACTATAGGCTTTGGAGTCAGGTAGACCTATATTCTGCTATATGTTTGCTGTGTGGCCCGAGGCAAGTTATTTAACCTTTCATGGCTTCACTTCCCTTTCCTATAACATGAGGGTCATAAACTCTGTTTTAGTACATTGTGAGGATTATTATAAATGACACAAAAAATTCAGACATACAAGAAGCTCAAACAAACAAACAAACAAAAAACAGGGAAGCTTCTGTTATTACTGCTGTCGTTTTGGTTATTGTCTTAGTCCATTTGGGCTGCTACAACAAAATTTTGAAGTTTATACACCACAGAAATCCATTTTTTTTTACATTTCTGGAAGCTGGAAGTCCAATATCAGAATACCAGCATGGTTGGGTGAGGGATCCCTCTTCCAGGTTTCAGATTCCTTGTATCCTCACATGACATAAGGTGCTAGGGAGCTCTGTGGGTGTTCCTTTTATAACATCATTAATCCCATTCCTGGAGTCTCCACTTTATGACCTAAGTATCTCCCAGAGGCTCCACTTCCTAATACTGTCACGGTGGTCATTTGGATTTCGACATAGGAATTTTGAGGGGACATAAACATTCAGACCATAACAGCCATTGTTATAATTATTGAGAAGTAGGATTGTTTAATAATGTGGTCACTTAAGTGAGACTCAGAGGAAGTATATGGAATATGAGATAGTCCTTAAATTATGGATAGGATGTAGACTCCTAGAGAAGATGGAGGAAAGAAAAAAAAAATTGAGCTAGAGGTAGAAGCATTGGAAAAGACACCAGAGTCGAGTATGTATGGAAAATGTCAAGCAGTTTGGTTCATTTGGCCATTGGGAGGCATGACCAAAGATCTCTCTCTGAAATGCATTATGTATATTTTACTTCTGTATGGATTCCTGAGCAGTCCATTTGATTGCAGTGCTTATGGTAGGTCTGTGTCTGCATGTTTTATATTCTTGTGGTGATTTTTCATTCTCAGGAATTTGCTGGAATGTATGTAAATGCAGCCTCCTTTGTATTGCCAAGGTCTGTCTGTTTCTTACAAGTCAGAGTGAAAATCTACATCAAAATATCACTTGACTTCAAAGAACAATCATTTTTTCATTTGTTCGTATCAAGGGACAGTGCACATTTGTGAAGGCTTCTACATTTATTTCCAAAATACAGCTCATACCTAGTTGAAAGAGCCGCCCAAATCCTTTGCATGTATTTGCAAAGCTGCAGGTAGGCTTAGAACCTTCCGAAAAGAAGGTCTTTAGATGAGCATGACTTCTGAATTTCAGGTGGAACAGATCCCCCCAAAAGAGACATGGTTTTTCACTACGTGGAGCAAATTGGCTGAAAGCAAATCTTGGAATTGTGATGCTTTTGTAAATAGGCTGAAGCGAAGCAAGGATTTTGAGATTAGATTAATGCCAGCCTTAGCTGGAATAATTTGTGCTCTTGAGCATCTGCAGCTGTGAAATCGCTACAACGTGCCCTAGTTGAGTGTGTTTCTTCTGCCCTGATCCCTGGTACATATTCGCTCAAACAGAGATCCATATGTAGAAATGGGTCACTCGGGGGCATACTGAGCATTTCTGAGACCCTCAAAGGGCTTCAGATTCACACATTAGCAAATGACTTACAACAAGGCCAAGAGAAAACACAGTATTTCCATCTGTGGCATGAAGATTCTTGGCATGTAAGGGGAAATTGCACACATTTCCTTTTTAGCAGCCCTTGAAAATAGAAAAATATAAGCGACATATCTAGTAAAGGCCAATATTTGGTCCATAATTTTTTTCTTGTCAGCTGCTTTCTAGGGGAGTTAAAGATGAGCATATAGGCCCAAGGTCATCTTTTGCCGTTGTCGTAGTTCAGGCTTCTCTAACAGAATACCACAGGGGAGGTCGCTTATAAATAATAGGAATGCATTTCTCTTGGTTCTGGAAGCTGGAAGTTCAACATTGGGGTGGCTGCACGGTCAGGTTCTTGGGAAGGCCCTGCTCCCTAGTTTTCAGATGGCTACCTTCATGCTGTGTCCTCCCACGGTGGAAGGGCTAGGAGAGCTCTCTGAGATCTCTTTAATAAGGTATGACTCCTCTTGCGGGGGCTCTACCCTCACGACCTAGTCATCTCCAAGTCTACACCTTCTAATACCATCACACTGAGGGTTAGGATTTTAACATATGAGTTTTCAGGGGACACCACATGTCAAAAATCTTAGCATACGTTGAAAAGAATACTCCCCCTTTCAAGTCACAAAGGCAGAAGTTACTAATCTATAATGGGAGGGGGAAATGATCTAGATTTTTCTTGACTGAAAACAACCAACTTATGACAGTGAAATGAGTCATCTGTACAATTCTCATATTCATTGTTAGATTTTAAGCTTTTAAGCATCCAGGATTCTGGACCGCACCTGTCTGCCCTAGTGCACGGATTCGTCTCACACACAATAGTGAGTGTGAGATAACATCCGTTATCTCTAAAGTTCAGAAAGCCAAAAATGATTCCAAGATGTGAGAAATCAGAATATTGACTCCTCTTGAAGCGTAGAGGAGCTCAGAAGAGTTTACAAGAGGGGGTTCCCAAGGGGTGCAGGTCAAGTTCTGTTTCTTGACCTGGGTTCTAGTTACATAGGTACATTCTCTTCATAAAATATCCATTAGGCTGTTCCTTTACGATCTGTGCACCATTCTGGTGTTTGTTTTACTTCAGTGAGATAGTTTTTAAAATTGTCATTTCTTCAAACCCTCTCTTGAGAATCCCACCAGCAAACGCTTTCACGGTGAGTCCTGTGGCTGTGAGGACATATCAGTGGCAGTTGGGCGCTGTGACTGAACCTCGCCACATGCCCTTGTTATACTAGAAACTGCCTTTCAAAGGCTCAGCAGCTTCTTCAGTGGAAGTGAGCCAAGTGTGCATGTTACCAGAGCAACTGAGAAGGAGAAAATCCAGAAGTTTCCAGGACCAAATAAAACTCCCACAAGGCAAGTTAGGGGCCCTTGGGGCGTTTCCTTAAAACCAGAATTTTATAATATTTTTGTTAAGATTTCCACTACAAAATAAGAAAAGACCTCTCTATCAGGGGAAACATACAATTCCTTGCTAAACTAATGTAATTATAGTAAGAACATTTTGGGGAGGCATTTTTCATTCAGTGCTATTTGTGGTATCAAAATGAAATGAAAACTTATTTTTAACCTAGAAACATTATACTCAGGGAACCAAAGCTATCCTTTGGAAGCATGGGGCATGATTTTACTTGTGGTCTGCTCATTTCTTTACCTAATGGGACCACTTTCCAGCCATCACTATTCACAAATGCTGAGAGAACTTATGTATAATTCACTGTGTTGCGTACATGTCCAGAGGGTCAAAACCAGATCTCCACTTTACATTATAGGAGGATCCCACGCAGTTTCACAGCATGATACCGATGCCTTCCTACCCACGAGGGCATTTCTCCCCATGGTCAAGATGGCTTGTCTTTTTTTTTTTTTTTTTTTTTTTTTTTTTAGACAGAGAGAAATCACAACTAGGCAGACAGGCAGGCAGAGAGAGAGGAGGAAGCAGGCCCCCCACGGAGCAGAGAGCCCGATGTGGGGCTCGATCCCAGGACCCTGGGATCATGACCTGAGCCGAAGGCAGAGGCTTTAACCCACTGAGCCACCCAGGCACCCCAAGATGGCTTGTCTTTAATACCGGTCACATCTCAGTCCAGGGCTGCCACTCGCTGACCAAAGAAAGAAAGTCACTTCTGTTCTTTGTGTAAGATGCATACCTCCAAGTATCTTTCTGGTTTTTAAATGAGATGATGCCTGCACAACTTGACAGATACCTTCCACACGTTAGGTATCTGGTAAATATCTGTTACAGGAGAAACAGTGCTTGTACTCCTAATGACGGTGATGATGATAGTAATCATAATAGTTCAGTAGTAATAGCTAATGTTTATTTGTGGTACAAAGGCCAGGGCTCTTTCTGCATAGTAGAAATAGTGGTGGCAGTAATTGTAGGCCGATGTAGAATCTTACTCCAACTCCAAATTAGGAATCATTTACCTTAATAGTTTTTCTGTTTTTAGTACATTTTCATTTCTTTTATATGAACACTTATGTGTAAAACAGAACACAATTTCATAATGTCCGGCTTCTTCTCAGACCTTTTTTTGTATGGAGGTCTCTGTTTTCCCATTAATACTGATATAGATGTTAAAATGTTAAGAATGCATTTCTCATTTACTTCTGACTCTAGAACTCCCTCTCCACAGTTATGACACACCTGTTATATGCTGATTGTAATTCTAAGTCATAGTGAATAATGCAGGCAAGGTGTCTGTCCTCATGAGGCTTACATTCCAGTGTGGAAGAAGGGCATTAAATAAACACGTACAGTATTTGCTGATTTGATTTCTTCCAAAGGAGTACACGAGATGGGAAGCAGCAGGTGGCAAGCAGTCCTTCAGACACAGTTGTGACAGGGCACCTCTGAGAGGCTGACTCTTGCACTGAGACGGGGAAAGGGTATTTCAGGGAGAAGGAACAGTAAAGGCAAATGCCTTTAAGCTGGGGATTGCTTGGCATGTCAAAGGAAAAAGAAGTCACCCGGCATGGTGCTGAGTGAAAGAAAGACGGTGAACATTGAAGGAGATGGGGAGAGAGAGGTAGAAGGGACAAGGGGTGATAATATGAGGCTTCTTTTTTTTTAATTTTATTTATTCATTCAACAGAGAAAGAGAGAGATCACAAGTAGGCAGAGAGGCAGGCAGAGAGAGAGAGTGAGAGAGAGAGAGAGGGAAGCAGGCTCCCCGCTGTGCAGAGAGCCCGATGCGGGGCTTGATCCCAGGACCCTGAGATCACGACCTGAGCTGAAGGCATTGGCTTTAACCCACTGAGCCACCCAGGCGCCCCAATAATATGAGGCCTCTAAAAGTGTCACTGTTTTGTGGGTGGAGAGGGACATGCTGACTTAGTCTTGTTTTTGTTTTTTAAGATTTTATTTATTTGAGAGAGAGCATAGGAGGGAGAGAGAAAGAGAATCTGAAGCAGATTCTGCACTGAGCTCGGAATCTGACGTGGGGCTCAGGTTCATGACTGTGAGATCATGACCTGCACCAAAACCGGGTATCAGATACTTAACCAACCAAGCCACCCAGATGCCCCCTGACTTAGTTCCTGAAAATGCCCCTCTGGATCCCCACTGCGGAATGCTGCATAAGGCCCAAGGATGAAGTAGTAGCTCGTGGGAGAGGTGGTAGGTGATTGCAAGAGTTTGGACTCAGCTCAGAGAAGACAGTCTGATTACAAAATATACAGAAGCGATCTACCTTTTCATTAATTTGGGTGAGAGGGTGATGGCAATGCCGGCTTTCCTGACTTTTGGTTAATGACTCTACCAGTAACTCAGTAGGAACTGTAACTGCAAGTGACTAGTAATGCTAACTGGCCCCACAGATGACTTCACAGGTGTTCCTTGTTAATCACAGGAGGGGCATGGATGAATCAGTCCACGTCCTCTCCTCTACTGAAGAGAGAATCTCAGATTTATCCCCTGCTATGGAATGAAAACCATATTGTAAAGAGAAATAAAATGGAAGCTTGAGAAGCAGTAAGTAATAATAACACGCTATCCATTAGTACAGTGCATGGGAGTTTAAAACTCCGTAATGTGAGTTAACTCATTTGATGAACCTAGAATCCCAGGAACTAAATGCTAAAGCAGAGATTACTAGATGTCCCCCCCCCCACCCTTTGTAGATGAGAAAACCAAGACCCTAGGAGGATAAGTACTTTTTCAAGTTTCCACAGCTGGGAAGTGACCGCAGTGGGATATAAACGTTACCTCCTGATTCCTGATAGGAAGAGTATTACCTTGTAGTGATATGTAAACTGCTTCCTGGAGGGTAGGATGCTAAAGGAATTTTCAGAGTGTAGGCCAGGCCTGGCCTTGGATTTTACTTTCTGTCCTGGGCTACTTCTTTTCCCCATGGCCAAATCCAATTCTGTTCAGCCCCTTTTTGCTACCTTTGTTATCGATGAAAAAATTTGGAAATAGAAATATGCGCTCATTATAAAAATGAGTTCTGATGACCTTTTAGTATTTGTTGTGTACGAACTGTAAGCAGCAGTTAAAGATGAAAAGGAATTGGCATTGAGCCTTCTTAATTATTGTTCCTCTCTCAGACCTTTATTATAGCTCTGGCTCTTGCTGACACATCTAAATGAGGTTTACAGAGCCTGGAGCTGTGAATTCAGTGCTCGTTAACGGAGGACTGACAGGACTGTGGAGTTTTCCTTTTTGCCCTTTTAGAAAAGAAATCATCTTGGATATCAGCTTTAGATGTTTTATTTTACGTGTGGATTACCTACTGATTTGGAATTATTGTAAGTGCGTGCTTCTAAAGAAAAGCCTAGAATGAGATCATAGAAGCATGGCAAGAGGGAGAATGGAGGCTGCGCTTGGTTAGGCTTTCTGAATTCTGTAAGTCACAACCATTATGACTAGTATGAGGACTCAATGTGCCATTGTAAATGGTGCTACCCAAGGTGTGTTCAGGGGCAGAGGTTCACGTGTCTGGTGAATTCTGCCT
Organism: Meles meles; assembly: GCF_922984935.1. NCBI lineage: Eukaryota > Metazoa > Chordata > Mammalia > Carnivora > Mustelidae > Meles > Meles meles. Next base: position 81,128,913 of record NC_060077.1, on the reverse strand, counting down.
CCTTGGATACCGTGGCCAATGCTTTTGTTTTCTGGTTGCGGGTACTTAGGACTGGTCTTCTGACCTCTAGGGTCTTCTCATTTTGAGCTCATCTGTACATCACTGCCAGATTTGACATCTAAAAGGAGCAGCCCTGGACATGTAATGTCCCCATAAATCCTGTTGCTGATGCCCTGTTATAGTGGATTATACAGAAGTCACTTTAGTGATTAACAGCTTTCAGTTACTGTGAACAACAATTAAGTCAGCATGTTAACCTCAAAAGGCAAACTACAAATTAGTACATCTGCCTGATCTGTTGTAGTTTGCCTATTTAATGGGCATGAAATTCTCATTTAATAGACTTTTACAAGAACTACCATATCATCCATATTTTGGATAAATCTGGAATTTAGGTTTTCTGACAAAAACAGTATGACTTCTTGTCTCTGTTGTGCGGCTAGAGCACAGAACATGGACATGAATGATGAGGTTTACATCAAGAAACACATAGATAAGGAGGTAAGTTCTAGGGCAAAGCAGATGGGAAAAGATGCCATGACTGAGCTGAAAGTATATGGCAGCAGGTACTTAGCATAATAGACAAACTTGTAAAAATACAATTAATGAAAAATATACACCAAAAATCTTTAGCTTAAGCCATGACTAAGAGAATAAGTACTTTCTGTAATAAGGGACTTGCCATAAAGAAGCAATTATCCCTGCACAAAACCATGTGAAATGAAGTGTGTGGAGGGCCAGAGAAGGATCAATAAGATTCAGATGCTAAAAGAAGAGTAATTTTAGAACATAGTAAATAAAATGATGATTTCCATGCCCACTTCTTACTAACCCTTCTTTTTAATCTGCTCTCTAGTAAAGAAGACTTACAGACAGATGTTGGAACTATATACTGTAGTCATTTTTGTATATACCTGATGTTTATTTGCATTTACTCTGTAGTTCTGATTTTAGCCATTCTCAGCTCTAATCCATATAAAATCCTGAAGATGAATACATAGGGTTACAAATAGATACTGTCTTTATGCCTCTTAGCTTACCACAGTTTATTCCTCTGTGAGTGAGCTAGATGTTACAAAGGCATTCTCAGTTTAACATTCTGTTTCTGTCCTGTATGATTGATCTCATTAGGGGCTCCATATCTCAGGACCTTGCCATGGTCTGGCACACAGCCCATGTTCTCATGCCTTCATATCTTACTTTAACCTGGTGACCAAGAGAATTAGCAAATGGGAAAAATGCTAAAATGGAATATCCAGCTAGAAGAAGCAGTACCAAATGTAATTTTCCTCATTCTGAATCTAGAAGACCTCGTGATGGCACAGGTCATTTGCTGATTTGTTCATTGAGTAAACAGTTATGAGTGTCTCATATACCACTTACTTTGCTTGGTCCTAGAGATATTTAGATGAATAAAATTGAGTTACTGTCTAGATATGTAAGTACATAATATCATACAAGGTGTAATGTCAGAATGAAAAGATGTACAAGATATTCTGATGATAGATTTATCCGGGACAGATTGAGGAGGGGTTAGTAACATCTTCAGGAAGTAAATGACCTTTGAGTGATAAAAGGTTAATTCAGTAAAGTCATCTGATAATGAGGGAAAACAACATGATGACGTATGGATGTCTCAGCCCCCATCCCCTGTGCATGCATGCACACGTTCATAGATACCCAAAACATTGTTCTAAAACTTAGTTGCTTCTCAGAACATTTGCATCAGGATCATCTGTGACAATGTCATACATGCAAAATTGTAGACGTCATTTATACTTTCTAGATCTAAGTCTCTGGGAATCAACCTGGAAATCTGCTCTCAGAACCAGATTCTAGATGGATTTCAGTGCACACTATAAATGGATAAGAACTTAAAATAGTTCATTGTAACTGGTGCTTGTGGAGAATTTCACAAGTGATATGAACATTTTATCTTGGACATTTCACCTATCAGGTATATTGGAAGTATCTTAAGTTTATGAAAGAATAGATTATTCTTCAGTACAAACTGTGGCAATGGACCTGGAAGAGAAAGAATAGATTTCAGGGACATATAGAAAAGAACATTTGTAAGATATATTGCTAGATTGCGTTGGTTAGGAAGAACTAAGGGAGAAGGCATATTCCACATTCTAGGAGAACTCACAGAAGCCGGGTGACACAGATTATAAGGGAAATTTAAGAGGAAATAATGAGATGGAGATGCTTATGGTATATCCAAGTGATTATTAGCAGTGAGCAACTAGATTTCTAAATTTAGGAGAAAGACCTAGATATTTGTAAGTTACAGGCTTATCGATGTCATTGCATTGATGAAATGTTAGAAGGCACACGCGTTAAGGTGGAAGAGGGTCAGTGGAGCTGTTCAGAGTGTTAATGTTCAAGCTGTGCTCTGAAAAACTGGGTGGAGTTAATGGGCACAGCTCCAGGGTCAAAGAGAAGTAGGAGAGAAGGACTTTAGGAGTAGGGAGCTCCAGCCCTGCCCACAACTCCCCTCTCCACAAAAAATAACATTAGCACGTTGACCTAGGTAGGACTAGTTGTTGGACAAATGTGATTTATGACTCGAAATGCCATTTTATTTTTGTCTCTAACTGCCCCTTTAAAATATCAAGTGGGTCTTTCTTCTCTGGCCTCTAATTGAATGATCCTACAGACTGATGACTTTACTTCTTACTTGTAGATAACAAAGAGCTCTTGGTTCACTAAGTCATAAACATAAGCTCACTTAAATAATTAAAATTTTTATTCCTTCCTCTTTTTTAAAACTCCAAACTTGATATAACTTTAAGGTCTCTCTTTTCTTGGCTCTGCCTGTTTCAAGTTGGAAGCTTGTAGTGGGAAAGGGGCTGGAAATCAGCTTCTGTGTATTTCTTTGTTGGCTTCTGAAGCTGGCTGGCCTCTTGAGATTCCCTCTGGGACTGGCAAATGGGAAGGGAAGGATAGGGAAAAAAGTGGAAGGTACTTTGGTGAAGCAGTTCTTAGCAATCTGGCTTCTCACTCTCTAGTTCTAAGACATCAGGACTGGCTTCTTTGTCTGGGGTGACACTTTCATGATACCTTTATCAGTTCCTTCCTGGGACTTTCTAACTGTAATGTTCTTAACCTCCATGGATAAAGCTTCATTCCAGATGAGTCACGTGCCCCTTCTGCCTCAGCCCCTTGGCTCATCTCCAGTTTCTTGTTGATGGACTTTTTTTGGTGGTCCTACTGAGCAGGACTCAGGGCCAACGTGCTCACTCTTTCTCTCCTACATGTCCCATATATGGCTAGTGTGAAACACACTCACCCCTTGCTCACAGCCTCTGCAATTGCACAGTGACTCCATATGCAGCAAAACGCTCCCGCTGTACATCTCTATCTTGCTCTAGATCCTTCAGTGGGAATGGTCCCAAATCCTAAAGGATATGATAGAATCAGTGTAGCTGAGGTAACCCTACATGGAGGAATGCATTAGACCTGGATTCCTATTCAGCCTCTTTGGACTCTGAAGGTCCTGAGAGGGGTTTAACAAAGATGCAGTTGGTCTGCACATTGAAGCCTTGGAAGCCCAAGACTGGGAATGCTGGGATAAAAAGACCAAGTCGTAGAGTTCCTTAGCATTCCTGGAACATGTAGTGTTCTTATGACTTGTGATTTAGTTTCAATGTATTGCCCATGTTTTCTCTCATGTATCCTAGAGAGTGATGAAGGATATGGTATAGCACATGCCAGAACAAGAATTGGTGGAAAGAAGAAAATCATGTGGGTGTACCATCTTTCTTCCTTAAGGACAGGTATACTTATCCCTACATGTAGGCAACTCTAAAGTATAGCAGGATAATAGTTTTAAATATGGTTTAAGGTCTTAATTATTGTTGTATTTTATCCCTAAGGAGAAAAAAAAAATCTCAACCAAAAAATGAAGACTCTTTCTACTTCCTTCTTGGCTACTGATGCCCTGTGAGGGAGGTCGAATATACCAAGGACTGTTCGATTTTAAGAGACATTTAATTTTCATTTATCACTGGCATTTTGTAAGACTAGTTTTCATTTTAAACTGAGTATAGATCCCAACATGATTATTTAGAGAGAATCTTGGAGAGCTATAATAATTGTTCTGCTCAAGTATGAATCTGAAACTCTATCTTTAGGTATAGCTCTATTAGGAGATATTTGCTTCATGTTTGTAACTTCTTTTTTTTAACATTAGATTAGTTAATCAAGTTAGGAGGAGTCTTAGTGTTGCCGATGATATGTCACAGGGATGGTGATGCTGATGTTGACAACAATGACTCACTGAATACCTAGCATTTTCCTAGCTTGTTCCAAAAAATTTACATAAATATGTTTCTTTAATCCTTATAACAACCCTATTGATGTGCTCCATTTTATAGGTGACAAAACTGAGTCATAGAAGGGTGATGTTTTGTTGTTGTTGTTCTATCGTGCTGTGAATAAAGGGTGAAGGCAAGTTACTCAGAGAACTGGATCCCTTGAGCCTAGGCTCTGAAGGTTTGTCTGTATGGTGCCTGGTTCTGAAGTTTCCAATTCTGTGTCATATTTTCCATCCAACATTCACTATTTTAATTTATCAAATCCTTCAACTTTCGTGAGCCTTATTTTCAGATTTGTGAAACAAAAAGACAGTCATTTTCTTCTGCTGTATCTTAGATGAGCAACAAAAGATCTTCTCAAGCCTTCCCCATTCTCACCCAGGAGCACTGCGTCAATTAGCAGTTTATCCTCCTCCCTTCTTGATATGCCTCTGTTTGGTTCAAGAGGAAATTACTCTCTTGGCAGTTTGGCCAGTGAAGCTTCTGGTTCAAATGATTTTTAATCCTTAACAATAACATGGGATACTAGGCTTTGGCTACACAGTCAGGGGTAAATAGTGCCAGTTCCTCCTGGCACCATGTTTCTCTGAGGGGCATGCTAATTCTAAACCCAGGGAAAGCCATGCAGTTTCATAACCCACAAAATTAGGGATGAAAAAACAATTTTCAAGTGTGCCATGAGATGACTCATTCTTCTCTTTTTTCTTCTTTGAGTGATAAGTTGTATTAACAGAAAAATGAGCTTATTAACACCTTTGTAATGACCTTGCTCTATTTCTTTATCATTTCATAGTATAGTCTACAAATGTCCTCCTTGATGTAATGAATATTCTAATACCAGTTCACATCACACAATAATATTCTTTGTTATGTTACAAGACAATAATAATACACACCTGTTTAAATACATTTTTATCATCAGCTGTAGTAATTCAGCTGGTACAAAAAGCTGTATGTCAATGCACGTCTTTCCCTGCTTCTGATCCTTTTCCATGGCTTTGTGCTTCTGTGTTATAATAATAATGTCTAGAAAGAAAATTATCTCTCGTTATTTAGTACGCCATAAATTTTCTACAAAATTGAGGCTCTGTCATTCATAGATGACCTGCTTCTTGGTTAGTATCTGTTAGCAAACCAAGCCCTTGTTGAAATTTTCTTAAATTTAGTTTGGATGAAACCTGTTGTCAGCACAAAGACTGATTTCAGTGAGTGTCTTCCAACTTAAGTATTCTTTTTTCTTTCTTGAACAACTTATTCCTCACTTTTTTTTTTTTACCATTTTTTTTCCATTTTATTTATTTTTTCAGCGTAACAGTATTCATTCTTTTTGCACAACACCCAGTGCTCCATGCAAAACGTGCCCTCCCCATTACCCACCACCTGTTCCCCCAGCCTCCCACCCCTGACCCTTCAAAACCCTCAGGTTGTTTTTCAGAGTCCATAGTCTCTTATGGTTCGCCTCCCCTTCCAAATTTTGTTTTTTTTTTAATAAACATATAATGTATTTTTATCCCCAGGGGTACAGGTCTGTGAATCGCCAGGTTTACACACTTCACAGCACTCACGATAGCACTTACCCTCCCCAATGTCCATAGCCCCCTCCCCCTCTCCCAATCCCACCTCCCCCCAGCAACCCCCAGTTTGTTTTGTGAGATTAAGAGTCATTTATGGTTTGTCTCCCTCCCAATCCCATCTTGTTTCATTTATTCTTCTCCTATCCCCCTACCCCCCCATGTTGCTTCTCCATGTCCTCATATCAGGGCGATCATATGATAGTTGTCTTTCTCCGATTGACTTATTTCACTAAGCATGATGCGCTCTAGTTCCATCCACGTCGTCGCAAATGGCAAGATTTCATTTCTTTTGATGGCTGCATAGTATTCCATTGTGTATATATACCACATCTTCTTTATCCATTCATCTGTTGATGGACATCTAGGTTCTTTCCATAGTTTGGCTATTGTAGACATTGCTGCTATAAACATTCGGGTACATGTGCCCCTTAGGATCACTATGTTTCAGAATGGCTAAAATTAACAAGTCAGGAAATGACAGATGCTGGCGAGAATGCGGAGAAAGGGGAACCCTCCTCCACTGTTGGTGGGAATGCAAGCTGGTGCAACCACTCTGGAAAACAGCATGGAGGTTCCTCAAAATATTGAAAATAGAACTACCCTATGACCCAGCAATTGCACTACTGGGTATTTACCCTAAAGATACAAACATAGTGATCCGAAGGGGCACGTGTACCCGAATGTTTATAGCAGCAATGTTATTCCTCACTTTTATTCCCCATTGCCACAAATGCCCCAAAATATGACACATAAAATTATTCACTAGATGACAGAAAAGACCTAAAATTCATTTATTCATTTCAGGGGAAAAACATTTTTTTTGATCACAATAAAATAGAGTTGAGTATTAATAGTGATATGCTACATTAAAAGATAAAACAATAAAACCCCAATTATTTGGAAGTAAAAAAAATTCCCCCCCCATATAACTAATTTGTAAAAGAGAAAAAGAAAGTAACAACTATGGACCATAAAAATAATGCATACTGGAACTGTCAGAATGACCCCGTGAGGATCTCAGTGGGCACATTTAACATGCAAATGATTAAACAACAACAAAAATGATTTAAAGTCTCTGGAAAATATCATAAGGACATATAGCAAATGGAGACATATTTATTTTTAAAAACTGAGCTAAATCTGTGTAAGAACAGTCAAGGTCTGTTGTGTTTGAACAAGGGCCTGCTCCCATTCTTTCTGCCACTGCCTCAACTGTCCATGTTATGGAAGCTCTGCCCTGCAGTGTGTGGCCAAGAAGATGGAAACTCTCTCTTCTCTAAGTCCGAGTTTGGGCCTACAGTTTAATCCTAGGAAGAATAGGCCAATGATATCAGTCATCTCTCTACCTTCACCCCAGCTCCATGTTCTTGAAACCCTATTCCAAAGAGGCATAGTCAAGAGGACGGAGCTCCCTTGTGCCACCCACCTGGCCCTCAGTGGTAGGGTGGAAGTCCGCCCCAGACATGGAGGTTATGAGTACTGGGCTCCAGTTGCCCCAGTATAGTTTACTCATAAATTGGAGGTTCCGTTCTGGGAGGGATAAGCTGAGATGACCAGGAGCTACTGTCCTCCCACGGACACAGACCACTTGTAGAGTGGAGAATCACTCTGTGAGAATTTAGCTACTTTCCCTGACCCCAGCATGTCACAGTAGTGTCTAGGCTTTCCCCAGGGAAAGAGGCAGGCCATAAGGACTGAGATCTCCACAACTCTGCCTGAGGAGATGTATTTATTTGGAAAGAGCTTAGATGAGTTCATGCCAAAAGGTCACTTTCAAAAACAATGGAGACCTCAGTGGTTAGCAATTAAGAGGGGCTTGTTAGCTCCACCATACGAGTAGCAACAGGTAAGGGGCAGACCAACTAGAAGATTAACAGAGAGAACCAGAATAAGAAGATCCCTCTGGGATACCACACATCACCCCTGGTTCAGAAGGGTGTGGGCAGATGCTAGGTTGCAGTCAGGAATAATAAAAGTGAAAAGTAAGGTAGACTTGAGGGCCTTCCCCAAGTTAGATATAGACCCATTAGCAAAGGGCCTTGAGCCTTCTTACCTCAAGAGGCTGAAGAGCAACCTGACCAAACACGGACTGAAAAATACACTACTGTGACCCACGTATGACTTGTAAGAAGCCAAGCATAAAAATAAAATCATACTCACCTCTAGTGATCTAGAATAGCGTGTGCAGGCCCAAGCCTTGCCCTCACATAAATGACTGTAGAGAGAACCTCCGAGCTACTAGTCCCTGGATAAAAATAAGCCCAAACCGTAACGTCTCCGAATTATGAAGGCAGTCTCCAAACTACACATACATGCAGTGGGGAAGGGTAAGAATGTAACTAGCTCAGAGGACTTACGCAAAAGTCAGACCAGTAAGTGATTTATGTGGACCCAGGGAGAACCTTAGGAAGCCTGGCTGAAAGATAAAAACAAGGAAAAAATAGAGAGCTGTAACGTTAGAGGCTGCATACTGCAGAGGAACGGATATCATAGATTTACTCTTGCCAAGTCATAAACATACAAACAGTAGCCAGAATAAGCAGTCTAAAAGGAAAAGATTGATCAGGATCCAGAGCTGCTCTACTTCGTGTCTAAAGTCAGGTTTTCAACAAAAATTATGAGGCGTTAAAAGAAACAGTATGGTTCATATGCAGGAAAAGAAAAAGCAGGTGATAGAAACTGCCTTTGAGGGGCTCACGTGTTGTTCAAGAACTTCAAAGCAGCTATTATATGTTTAAAGAATAAAGAAAACCATGGCTAAAGAATTAAAGGCAGATATGATAAAATTGACTCATCAAATAGTGACTATTAATAAAGACATAAGAATTATTTTAAAAAGAAACAAATGGATATTCTGGAGTTGAGAAGTACAAGAACTGAAATTTTAAAAAATTTAAGCTAAGGAAGAATTAGAAAGACAAGAAATAATTAGCAAACCTATACAGTTAATACAATCTAAAAATAGGAAAGAAGAGAGAATATGGAAAAATAAACAGAAACTCAGAAAAATGTGGGACATCATTAAGCCCACCAACATACACATAATGGGAATGCCAGAAGCAGATGAGAGATAAAAAGAGATACAAAAGTCATTTGAGGAAATAATAGCTGGAAACTTTAAAAATTTTATTAAGGGGGCTTTGGGGGCTCAGTCAGTTAAGCGTCCAACTCCTGATTTCCAGTTGGGTTGTGATCTCAGGGTCATTGGATTGGGTCTGTGTTGGGCTCTGTGCATGGGAGAGAGTCAAGTCCTATTTGGGAGTCTCTCTTTCCCTCTCCCTCTGCCCCTCTCCACTGTGTGTGTGCGCTTGAGTATGCTTCCTCTCTTTCTTTCTCTCTTTCTCTCTGAAATAAATCTGCAAAATAAATAAACAAAATTTTATTAAAAAACATTAACCTATACATTTAGGAAACTCAACCGGCTCTAATACATTTGACAGTAATATAATGGAGTGGGGTGGAAATGAAGCTATACTGGGATAAGGAAATGATACCAGATGAGGAGAAAAAAAGAACCAAAAATGGTAAATAAGATTAACTATAAATATTTGTGTACTCCTTTCTCCTTATAACTTCTTTAAAAGACATAATATTGTGTAAATAAATAATTAAAACAATGTATCAGTGGGTTTATAATCTATATAGACATAATATGCAAAACAGTAGGAGTAGAAAGATAAATAAAGGAAAGTAGAACAATGCTATCTAGAAGTAACACTTCTATACCCTATTGGGACATTTAAAGAATTAACACAAATTCAGTGAGGGAAAGAACAGCCCTTTTTACAAATGGTGCCAGGACAAGTAGACATATACACGCAAAAGCATGGAATTAGACCCTACTTCACACAGTACAAGAAAATAACTCATAATGAATCAAAGACCTATATAAAAATTTGAGATGAAAACGTAGAAGTCAATCTTCGTGACCCTAGATTAGGCAATGATTTTTTTTAATGTAGGTTTACACATGATACCATGTAGATAAGTTGCAGTTCATAAAACTTAAAAACTTTTCTGCTTCAAAGCATGTCATAAAGAACCCAGAAAGATAACATACAGAATTGGATAAAATATTTGCAAATTATATATCTCAAAAGGGACTTGTATTCAGGGTATGTAATAAACTCTTAACAAATTCAACAGTCAACAGATAAATAGCTCAATTAAAAGTGGGCAAATGATTTAAATAATTTGAATAAACATTTCTCCAAAGAAGATATACAAATGGCCAATAAGTACATGAAAAGATGCTCAATATCATTAGTCATTAGAGAAATGCAACTTGAAATCCCAATGATATACTACTTGTATCCACTAGAATGGTTGTAATGGAAAAGACAGCGACAAATGTTGGCAAGGATATGGAGTAATTGGAACCCTCATATATTGTTGGCAGAAATGTGAAATGGTACAACCACTTTCGAAAATAATTTGGTTGTTCTTCAAAATGCTAAATATACAGTCACTGCATGATTCAACAATCCTACTTCTAGAAATGCACCCAAGGTAGAAGAGAACATATGTTCACACAAACCCTTGTACACAAACATTCAAAGCAGCATTAGTCATGATAGCTAAAAGTCCAAACAACCCAAATGCTCATCAGCTGCTGAGTGGATTTAAAATGTGGCTTATTTCTGCAGTGGACTATTATTCAGCCATTAAAATGGAATTTGATCCTGATACAGGCTACAACATGGAGAAACCTTGAACACAGTGCGCTAAGTGAAAGAAGCCAGACACAGAAGGCCACCTATTTTATGTTTACATTCATATGATATAGCCAGAATAGGCAAATAAATATGTAGTGTATATGTGTGTGTGTATATATATGTGTGTGTGTGTAGACATTCATATATATATCCATGTATACATATACAGAGAGAGAGGGGCAGCAGGAGAGAGAGGGAGAGTTTAGTGATTGACTAGATTCGGTGGAGCTTAAAGGGATGGCATGTAGAGAGAGGAAAATGATGACTGCTCATTGATACAGGGTGGTTTTTTTTTCTGTCTTGCTTTTTTTTTTTTTTGGAGTATAGTTGACACAAAAAGTTACATTAGTTTCAGGTGTACAACACAGTGATTTGATAGGCTTATACATTATGTTGTATATTCACGACCAATGTACCTACCATCTGTCCCGATACATCGCTATTACAATATCATCCACTATATTCCTTGTTCTGTGTCTTTGATTCTGCACCTTACTCATTCCATACTGGAAGCCTGTATCTCCCACTCCCCATCACCCATTTGCCTAGCACTCCACCACCCTCCCCGCTGGCAGCCATAAGTTTGTTCTCTGTATCTATAGTCTGATTCTGCTTTTGAGATAGTGAAAATGTTCTAATATTTAATTATGGGGATAGTTGTAAAACTTTATAAACACCTAGAAACAATTGAACTATACATTTAAAATGAGTGAATAATACAACATGCAAATTGTATTTTAATAAAGTTATTAAAATACCAGCCACAAAAATAGTAAATGTGATTCTCACTCTGTCATTGAATATATTAATTAGAAACCTATCTAATCACATATAATAATCATTATCATTGGGTGTTTCTGATATAGAGTGAGTTTTTTTTCATTTTTCTAAGTTTTCCAACATTTTCTCAATGAATGGGTATTACTTTAAAATAACTTTTTGAAAAACTTTTATTTCAAGAGAGTAAAAAATGGTAACATTTTCGGCTTTCTTTGAGAATATAGACCTTGTTAAATTTTGTGGTTTTCTCTTAAGTTGTAATAAATATATGATTTTGTTTCATTTAAAAAAATGCTTTTTATCTCTGCTTTAGGAATAGAGATAGTGCCTCTCTCGAGTGAGGATAAGGAATCATTTCTTGGCATCTGCTCCCCACTCCTGGGCTTCAAGGACAAGGTATTATATTGTTTGGGACCCAAAGGAAAACACATGCTAGTCTCCTCCCTTAAGAAAACCTCAAACAAGATTTTGTGTTTTGAATATTTGGGGCTCAGGGAAGGCATTCAAAGTTCCAGTTGAGAGAGCAGAGTAGTTGGGGTCAGTACTTTTCACTGTCAGTGCTCGTAAAGAAAGAAAACACTCAGCTCCTATGTCAGGGTAGGAAAATATGAAGCTGGTGGCAGGAAAGGACTAACTCTAGGTCCTGGGAGTCTGAATTGAGAATCATTCTGAATGGTCTTCAATGTCTGTTGCCTTGCTAGAAAGACTACGTGATCCCTAAATTGAAACATCTAGGAATAAGGGAACAGGGCCCTGGCAATCAGGAAGAAGCATGCTTGAACAGTTTGAGCTCACAGGCTGAGCTGTTGGTTTCTGTTCAAGTAATCAAGAGGCCCAAGCAGCAAGGCGCCTTCCATTATGGCGCCTGAACAGCCCTCTGTCTTGGGAAGCCCACATTCACCAGCGGTACTGGAGGTGGTGTGAACTACAGCTACAGAAGGTGAATTAGACATCAGTGTCCTCTCTCTTGATTATGAAAACCCAAGCAGCTCTTTCCTACACTGGATGGGATATAAGCTGGGAGTGTATCTTGGGGGGACATGCAGGGAGTGGCATTCCTCATTGAAGATAGTGGGACCTGCCAGCTAGTCCTGTAGGCATGAACTTCACAGTTTAGATCCAGAAATTAAAAAAAAAGGAACAGTAATAAAACTGTCCCTGGTGTTCTGGACAGTGTACATGGACTACACAAACATGATCCTTGTCTATTAGTGAATGTTGTATTTTTCTTTCGGTGATTGATAGTTTATACTGTGTATTTACTACCAGTGCATTTGGGAAGGGGTGAAATGACGCCAGGAATATGGTGATGTGCGAGTATTATTTTATAATTAAATAATTTATATGCACCTCTTTTTTTCCTGTGACAAGGAATTACACTAAATGCAATGTGCTATGCTGGATCGGTTCCTAGAACAGAGTAACAGTGTTATTGGAAGAACTGGTGAGATCCAAAGTCTGGAACTCAGTTAATAGTGATACACTGATGTTGCTTTCTCAGTTTTGACAAACGTAGGATGCTAACAATAGGAGAAATTGAGTGAAGGGCATGCAGAAACTCTCTGAACGATCTTTTAAAATCTTCTGTAAATTTAAAATAGTCTCAAAATAAAAATTTGATTCAGAAAGCATGAATCACGTATGATCTTCAGCATGCTGTTCAACTCAAAAATTTCCAGCTGAGGGGCGCCTGGGTGGCTCAGTGGGTTAAAGCCTCTGCCTTCGGCTCAGGTCATGATCCCAGGGTCCTGGGATCGAGCCCCGCATCAGGCTCTCTGCTCCGCAGGGAGCCTGCTTCCTCCTCTCTCTCTCTGTCTGCCTCTCTGCCTAGCTGTGATTTCTCTCTGTCAAATAAATAAAATATTAAAAAAAAAAAAATTTCCAGCTGAGAATTATGAAAGTTTTAGCGAAGAGCCAATTCATGTGAAATTTTAACACTACAGACCCAAGATGTTGGCACATGGTTTATCCAAGTGCTCGATCTAGTTGCTGCTTATTCTAAAGAAGACTCAGAATCATTTCATATTTCCTGTAATTGATGAAGCAGGGAGTACGAAGGGATGTAATTAAACCTACAAAGGAAAAGGAATCCACAGTTAACATTGCTAAATTTGACACACACTGTCAGTTACAAATCAGCTATATATTCGTTCTTTACAATTTACCTGGGCTTCACTTTTCACCTGAAAATTTCTTCTTGTATTATTTTTAGTGTTATGAAGCAATATTAATTTTGCAGTAATTTTACTATAATTTTTAGTTTAGTGGCCAGGGAAAATACAGACAGAGAAGAAGACCTACGCAAAGCACTCTCTTGTGTCCTCTTTGGCACTCTTTCTAAGTCATAACCCAATCCCACCATCGGGATGAAATTTCTAACCTTCATTCCTCCAGTTTATCTACTCTGGAGGTGAACAAATGCCTCATAAAACAACCCAATGGTGCAATGATCACTTTAGTATTAGAATGACACCAAAAAGTGCTAAAATTCCACATTAGATACAACATTTTATTGTAACTATAAATGCACAGTGGCCTTCAGGTGTTTGCTACAGTGTTAGTAATGATCCTTCTTGGCATTTGCCAAGAAATGGAAGGATGTCTTATTGTCATTTTTGATAAAGCCAGTATTAAGGAGATTAAGAGATGAGGTAAGGTAAATTGTGTGAAACATAATAGTACATCAAATTTACAGTGCCACCCTTTAAGAAAGTGTTGGCAATTTAGCATGTTTTGTGGCAAAATTTGCTGTTCCAAGTTAAATATGACCATCTATGATTTTCAGAGTTTATAGTGATACCCCGAGCCGTCTTCTTGATAGGTGAGAGTAAGCAGCAGACCATCTTCCCATTTTTATGTTTGTGCAAATAGCTTGCAAGCTAATCCTAGGTTATATGATTAAATTGAACCTAAAAGAAAACACTATACCTTTTACTTGATAGCAGGTAACCTTCACCTTCTGCTTACTCTAAATTATAAAATTCTTGTTTTGAATTAATTTCCCCTTTCTGGAATTTATACTTCAACTATTTTTCTTCACTTTTTGATAATAGAGAAAAATCACTGAAGTAAAGGAATATTTTGTGAAAAAATAAAATCCTTATTACTCTTACTGCCTTAATCAGATATAGTCTTTATGTAGAATCCTCCTTCACAGTTTTACCCAGATTAAAAAAATTAACATCCCTATACACCTTTTGTGTATTTTGCATTCTTTCAATTAACATCAATAATTTTTTCTATTTTCACATAGATTTTATAATTACAGGGGGTAAATTATATTACATCAAGTGAGCCACTGTGTCAGAATTGATTGAACTGTTCATCTGCTGTAGAACATTTTGATTTCCTTCATTATTGTGGATGGCATTGCAACTGGCAACTTTATGCAGATTTTTTTCGTGTAATTACTTTCTTAATATAAATATCCCAGAAGCAAGATCATTGACTCAAAACAGTAGCTGTGTTATAGTCCTTGAGACACATTTCCATATTGTTTTATCACTTTGCTATACCACTTGTAGGCACAGAAATCTCATGAAATATTCCTTTTATGCTAACAAAACTCATGTTTTCATTATAGTCCCCCAGAATACCATGTGGGTAGAGAATTTGGATACATTCACATATTTCTGTTATAGAAAGTGGTGGGCTTATTTTATTTTTTTAGAAGATAGAATATATCTGCTGAGAATATGAGCAATCTTTTCTTTTTGCCTTTCCTGATTTTAAGAATTGTACTGTTACCAGGTTACACATTCAGTATCACAATTGGATAACAGTCAGTGTTGCTACTTGACGTTATATTGGCTTTTTTCCCCGGAGGTGAAATTAAGTCTAGTTCCAGTGCCTGTAGTACTCAAAATTACCAACTTCATCAAAGTTTTCACACCGGTAAAAAAGTTGCTCATCAATGATTTTTCTGCTAACAGAGTTTTTGTGTGCTTGTGTAAAGCTTTATAGTGACGTGCTGAATAAAAACAAACACTGTCACATAATTAGTTGCGAGGAATCAATTCAATTAAAGTCGCTTATATTCATGAAACATGCAAAACTACTACTCTTAGGATCAGTGAGAGCAATTTCGCAGCAGTTCAGTTGGTCTGATTCTTGAAAATTATAATGGTTAGATTTGTTTCCATTATTATTAGATAATAATACATTGATGCTGATTAATCAGCTGTGAGCAATGCAGTGATTTAGAAAAAGGTATGACAAGATTAGATAAACAAAGATTCTATTTTAATTAGAATAATATAATTGTTGATACCCACTCAAGGTGTACTTGCTTTCATTTAACTTTCTTCTATCTCCTCATTTCTCCATTAAGTGGGATGACCTTATTCAGAGATAATATATGTTGAGGAGGAGGGTAGATTTCTGTTCTCACTCATCTATGATCAAGTTGGGTGTTGTAGAGTATATTACTGAGCCATTTATTGTGTGGACCTTGCCAGTTCTAAAATTCTGTAATGACAAAGAGTAAGTGGTACTATGATACACTGTAAGTCACGGAAAAACACTGGGAATGGGTGACAGTTCACTATTGTCTTGAGAGATGCAAAAGAAATCAGTACAAAATAGTTTTCTCTGTGGAGCAGTTTCGAGGGTATGTTCGAGTATAATTCAACCACTACCCGTGTTCTCAGAGGATTATTTTCTAATTGTTAGATATGCTGTGTAATTACCTATGCAGCCACCAGTTGTCTTCATTTTGCTTATTTGTTCACAAGAGGACACGAATTCCTATGTTAGTCCTACGTGGATTACTCCTCAACTTTTGTGTAGTGAACAGGATTTCTGGGGAGGGGGTATAATCAGAGACATTTCTCAGTAAAATTAAAGCCATTTCCTGCCACCTAACTAATCTAATGAGGGCCCTACTATATCCACCTGGACTGAAATGTCCTTCATGTAAGGCAATTCTGTGCAATAAACAACTAAAACTTCATAAATCATTTGAGATTGAACTGTCTGCAATAGAAATTGCCTGACAACCATTCCTTCCTTTGAAACCCCCTCATGGTATTTCTATGTAAGTCTGCCCCGTGGACAGAAAAGAGAGCTGGTCCCAGGAAAAAATGAGGCATGGATAAATTTGCTTCTAAAATGCTTGCTTTCTCAGTGGTGACCTTAATGTTAACCCCTTTTCAGTTTTCTGTGCTTTCCAGAAATTTGAAGCCCACCTGTATTAATATATATTTGGTTAATCTCTTTGTTTGTTTAGCATGTATCTGTTGAGTAATTAACATATGCCCTATAGATGGTGGGTGGGCAGGCCAGGTGGAGTAGATGGATTTATACTAATTTTTCTCTGATGAAGCCAGAGGCTGTGGTAAGTTCCTGTCAGAATTCCTGCCCACAGGCATGACGGTATGGGTGGAAGTAGAGATTACAAGGTCTCATCTTGTTATAAATGGGCCTGAGAGAGACCCCATGAATTTTCTGTGGACACCAAAGAGCATCTCAGACTTTTGGGGTCACTGAGAATGATTCAGGGTGTCTTGGTTTTCTCATCAGTGAAATGGAGAAGTAATGTAAGAATTAAGGGAGTAGGAAGACAGAATACTTAGAGTTGAAAATAGGGCATACAGCAAATGATCAATATGCATTATTATTATTATTACTATTATTAGTGTAGAATTGGGGGAAAAAGTAGACTGAAATATACCCCCACTCCACTTGACTATGGGCATTGCAAATACTAGGAAAGGAAAGATTATAAAAAAGATTATAAGCTAACAACAAACCTGCATATTAATTATACATACCTCTGTACATATCTTGTGTGCACATACTTACAGTTCACTTCAAAGATCAAGATTATATTTAAATAAAAACACCTGAGATGGGTCTCCTCTGACACTGCAGCCACTAATTTCATGTGGATTCCCCATTGGACAGACCCATCACAACATCTTGTTCAACTGACACTCCAGCAAGAAGGACAGAAGGGGACTTGATTGGAATTTATTTAATTGACCCTTTAATTGATTGGAGAATAAGGCAGACTTGCTGTGTTTATTTAATAGATTTCCCTCTTCAGAGTAGAGGTCTAGATATTGCCCCTTGATTATGTGCCAAATATTCCCTGTAGATAGTTGTATATTTCTATTAAATATCTGTTGAAACATACCACAGAAGGCTCCAGGTCTACAATTTTTTCATGAGAAGGAAAATGAGGCATGCATTTAGTCTGTAAGGTCAATTTAAGGGGTTTAAATACCCACAGACAGAATGTCAGAGAAAGAAAAGTGATTTATGATCTAAGAATCCCTACTCTGTCTTTTTCAAAGATCTTATACTAATATTGCTCATTTTTATCCATTTCTCAAAATGTTAACACTCAATTACCAGAATGCCCCCAGCCTAATCTTCGTCTTTGTTAGCAAAGTGTTGTGTTTTGGGAATGTGCATTGTTCAGGATTTGGGATTAAGGCTCAGCTTCACTGCCATGTCCATAGGACTCTTTCACTCAACACTGTGTGGAGAGGGCCAGCAGACATTCAGGAGGAGATCTGGCCATGAGTAAAAGCAGAGAATGGAATGTGGATGTCATATTGATGACAAAGTAGGTAGTCTGGCTGTTCAAGAGCAGAAATTCCTAATTGTGGGGTAGGGGAGTATTTGGATGGAAAGGAACTCTGTGGAGGGAGAAAAAATTTGAATACCAGGAAGGTGAGTGTAGACTTTCCTTGGAAGTAGTTGGGTAGCGACTGTTGCAGAAATCTCAAGACTTTGAGAAACTAATTGGTGATTTTGATCCAGATTCACTGGTTGGTCACTCCTTATGGCAGGTAGTTGAGACGTTCTGAATATGAAGGAAAGGTTTTCTACATGAAAAATGTAGCTGTAGATTCAGTATTTGGTGCTGCTTAATGCAAAATCAAAAATAGAAATATGAACAAGAACAAAACAAAAATCCTCAGTGTACTGGGTAACAGACTAGTCGCATTCAAATCCCTCTGTATTCACCAAAGAGACAGGAACTTCAAGGGCAAATACCTAATTCGTTGCCCTCAAAGAACCATAATATATGTAGGCTTGTGTTATGCTCATAAATGAGAAAGAGAGCAGCCATTTGCAAAAATAAGATGTTATAAATATGCCACTGGTTGAAGAGGAGGAGAATAATGCAGACCCACTGTTTGTTACGGGCCTATGGCTAACAACAGATTTCTCCGAATCACGGTGTGACATCACTTGTAAATTGATGACATTCATTTAATGGGCCCTTGCAAAAAGTAAATTGCTGTTTCAGGTAATGCTGCATGACTAAAATGAAAGAAAATGAACTGCCCCTGACTTACTGACTTGCCACTTCTTATTTCTTCCTCATAATTCTAGAAATTTCTCTGGTTCTTTTGGGTTCTGGAAACAAAGTATTAGTTGGCTCTGTAAACATTTAAATGCTTACTGTATTGGTTATCAGTCATACTAAAGAAGCAATGAGGAGCAAAAACAGAACCAACGAAAAGAGGGACAGAATGCACACATTTCATAGCTCTAAGGAGTTGTAAAAGATGTGGGTATTCATTATAAAGTTTGGGGAAGTTCATTTTGATATTTAAACAAATTTAGTGAAAGTATTCTAGGAAATTGGGAAAAGAAGAAAATAAAATTTATCCCTAATCTTATCACCTTTATGTTATATTTTGGTGTCTATAATTTGATTTTCTTTTTTGTGTTTATATGTGTGTACTTTTACAGTGGAGTCATGTGGAACATCTTGTTTTATAATTTGACTTTTTTATACCACCTTCATTAATTTATTTTTTAGTTTTTTAAATTTTTTTAAATTTAAATTCAATTAGCCAACATATCATTAGTTTCAGATGTAGTGTTTAATAATTTATCGGTTGCATATTACACCCAGTGGATTAATTTATTTTTTTAAAATAGGCTTTATTAGCAGTTTTAAGTCCACAGCAAAATTGAGTACTACCCTGACTGGAGTTTTCTCTATCTTCCTCTCACCCTTTAAATGATGCATATTCAAATAAAGAGAGCCTCATATTTTATACCAATTTACCCTTCCCTCAAACAATGTCTTCAGAAATACTCTGCTATACTCCATGTTCCCATTTTCTTTTAAATAAACACAATGTATTAATCATGGCCCTCTGTTGTACAGAATTCCACCTGGAGCTGTCATTCACCCTACATCAACTGAAAATATTTGAGAGCCTTCTCTTTTGCTCTTCCCCTTCCCCAACAATTTCATGCATAATCCATGGGTAATTCTATAGTACTTTTTTTTTTAATGACTGAATGTATCCCTGATCAGGAAGTAGCAATCACAGAATAATAAGTGTAATCACATCAAGGAGGGTTTTGTTGTTCTGTCTGTGGAGCATGCCTATTGAAAACTGCACCTGCTCTAAATCGGGAAATGCTTTCAGGTTGTCAAATATTAATTGTCAATGACTTCCAATGGAACTGTACTGAAAACAGAGTTAATGTGTTTCCTTGAAAAGTTATCTGAATTGGCTTGTCCATAGTTATCTCTAATTGCTTTATGGAGAGGAAACACACACCATGTCCCATAAATTGAAAAATGAAAATGAGGATTTATGTTCATCTTTGGCTCCTTTTACAGTCTTCACAATTATTCTTTTGGTGGGTGGCTGTTTAAAGGAATAACACACACACACACACATTTTTTGAATTATTTAATCTCAAAATGCTAACACTGTTGAAATTCAGAATCCTTACAGAACTGTAAGACTAAAGTCAAAGTGGATGAGTATTGACTTAATAGCTTTCATTTGGCATTGTGAGAGAAGTCTTAAATCACATAATTCAAGGTTATCCCCCCAAAATATGTTATTATTTTACAATGAAGTTACTATCTCTCATGTCAAAATGTAAGACATAATTCCAATGAAATCTTCTCATTCCCTTCTATGCAAAATGACTATGAAATTGTTTTTCAGTGTGTCTCCAAATCCTGCTTCATCAGTAATCTATGGGACATTTCCTTTTAATTCCCAAACATATAACTATTTTATAAGTCTCATTCACTGATATGTATTAACATTTACTTTCAGTTGGGAAAAGAAGTGAGATTTAAAATTTGTAAGATGGCTGCCTATCACATAAATAAGTTGTAAATGAGGCAATGCTGTAGGAATTTCAGGAAAAAACGTGCTTACTGCCTAATTTTTTTTCAGACTCTGATTGATCCTTCCCCTCTTTTGCCTGCTCATATCTTCCTTAACAAAGGCCACTGTTCAGATTGATGTAGACTCTCCGTAGAGAAGACGCACGAGGGGTGAAGAGCTGAACGAGGAAAGGGTGGATGATAAGCAATCAGAAATCCTGCATAATTAAATGATGCTTTGCTGGCTTCAGCTGAGAGCTTTTAGAGTGATTTTAATGGGCATTAGAAGTCCCTGATGAGATCTTAGTCGGCTGTGACATTATCCTTAAAGGAAGTCTTCTGTGATTTCTGGAGAAATACCATTTCAGAGATCAGATGGAGTCGTGGCTACGATCATTTTTGTTAGCAGTCCGTTTGAATGTTCTCTTTGGATAGTAAATTGGGGTTCTTGGACATGGGTTTGCCTCTTTCTCATAATGGCCTCAGGTATTTGTCATTTTTCTAGGCTGATTTCTCGAGTTTAAGGCATCAGAAGTCAACTTTTATGAGAGTCTTAGAATTCAACAATCATTTATTGGATGTTTATGATGAAACAATCATTGTTCAAAGGCTTAGAGGGTCTAAAATAAATCGAAACATTACTACATACCAATATGTCATACTATATTGGCAATAAATAAACAACAATAAAATAAACAATAGCAAATTATGTAAAAACTTGGAAATGGAATTTGTTCTCTAGCTTGTTAACTTGATTTGGTTATGTTGTCTACTAGTTGGCATTACTTTTTAATGGAAGAGTGTGCTGACCAAATATGGCAAGCATCTAGCTTTTTGTCTGTCTATACATTTCCATTCTTTTATTATAAAAATGCTTAAAATGTCTTCTGTAACTATACTGTTTCAGCATCTTTAGTGATAAACATTACATTTTAATAAATAATTATTATAATGAAATCTAGCAAAATAGGAGTGTTTAAAGTATAAAGCCCCCAATATGTGTGTGTGTGTGTGTGTGTGTGTGTGTGTGTGTGTTGGTTTATTTAAGACAATTGGGGTGGAAATATACCGACAGCACCAAACTTGGCTGTTTTAAAAACATCGTTACAGGATAATATATGCAGATTCATTCCATTCTTTTATAATACCTGAATTGTATTTCATTTTATGGTCATATTATGTCATATTAATTTGATATCCTTTTCATGGACAGACTGATTGTAATTTTCAGTAATACTAACATCATTGCACGTATGCAAGGATTTCCTTGGAATATGAAGGGTTACTGGATGCAAATGATTTTTAAATTTAGAGATACTGCCTAATTGCCCAACAAAATTTTTATGCCAATTTGTATTTTCCCCAGTTGTATTTGGAAATAACCTGTTTCTGCCACTGGACTGTTGGTTCTTTACAGACAGCCCTTTTCTGCATTTCTCACCACTATTTCTGGTCTTAATGCTTGTCTACTTAAGTCTCTGCAGTGGCTTCTCATTGCCCTACAGTCTGCTCCCTTTTTGTCTCTCCGCCTCGTCCCCACTGTTCCCTTTTTGGCCCCTCGCCCCCGTGACTCCAGCCACACTGCTTTTTCTTACAGTTTCTCGAACATACCAGTTCCTTCTTCCTTCGTGCTTCTGTTCATGTTGTGGATTTTGCTCAGAAAGTGCTTTCCCACAATTGGCCCTACTAATTTCTGTTCATCTTTTAGAGGTCAGATCAAGTGTTAATTCTTCAAAGGAATATTGTCCTGCCCTAACTAGGTTAATTGTAATATTTCCTCCTATAGGAGCCACGATATCTTCTTTAGAGCAGTTTTCCCTGTTTTATGTATATTTTGTGTGTGTGTGTGTGTGTGTGTGTGTGTGTGTGTGTGTGTTTAAATGTCTGTCTCCTCTGCTAGCATGTAAGCTCCCAGAGGGCAGATCCATACCAGTCCCGTCCACCAGGAACCCCTAATCCTCGGGAAACCACCTCATACACAATAGATCCTCTGTGTTTGTCAGAGAAATGAGTATCTCATTGCTGCCTAGCAAAATACAGAGTAAGCACTCAATAAATCGTTACACAGTAGAAAAATGTGTGGTTTTCCACATCTCTTCCCAACATTAGATACTACATTTTGAACAATCCATACCAAACTAAGAAAAGGAAAAATCTCATTGCAATTTGATTTTCACTTCTTTAATTATGATGAGACTTATTTTCATGTTTGTTGCTTCATGTTTATTATTGTATTTAATTTCTTCAGTGAATTCTTTTTCTTGTTCTTTGCCTACTCTTCTGTTAGGATGAAGAACAGTGTCTATTCTCCAACATGAATGAAAATATGAAGACTGATGCAGCTTGTAACTTAGGCTGCTGTGTTCCTGCTGCTTTCCATAGAAACTCAGGTAGGAAAAGTACTTTCTTACTCATACAACTGTTACAAAAATTATGAACCCTGCTTCTAATGCTGCCTGATGGCTTTCCAACAAACACTTCCTTTAATTTTGCTCTCTTGTCCCCTTCCAAGGACTCAAAATAAACCCATTCCCTGTCTTTCTCATAATGATTTTTAATACCTGAAAGCATGCTAGTTATTGATTTGTTTGTCTATTTATTATTTGCGCATTCTCTCCTCTTCAGCCCCAAAGAGAACATTGTTTTGAAGATGAAGACTCTGTATTTCTTGTTTACTGATGTCTTTATTGGTAACAACAGTATGCGGAACATAGTAGGTGCTCAAGAATTGTTCATTGACTTACTGAGGGGCTTACTGGTCTAAAGAACATTCCAAATTACAGGCATCATGCTGTAAAAAAAAAAAAAGTCACGTTTCTTCCAATACTGATTTTTTATCCGGATCTGTGCTCCTTGGCCATGTCTTCCACTGGAATTAGTTTCCCCTCTGAACAGTTCTCAGTTTGTCAAACAGAGTCCAACAGAGTAAGGACGGCTGTGCCTTCCGGGTTGGGGCTAACTGTTCTGCATCAGACCACAGAGCTAGACATGGCCATGCCGCATGGCAGTCGTATAACCTTGGGCAATCTATTTAACCTCCTTCATGTCTACTTGCGCTCAACTACCTAACTTTCCCAAACTGAACTAACAGGAGTGTCTGCCTCTTATGGTTAGTGTGAGGATTAATAGAGGTAATATATGTAAAGCACTTAGAACAGCACCTGACACATGGTAAGTGCTTGATAGATGTTGTTATTATTATATTAGTCTGGGCTTCTAGCGAGAGTTATGTGTCTGTCTCCCTCTCTTGAAGTTAACAAGGAATCCACGTATATAAAGGTGGTGGCCGAGGTAGATAGAGTTTGTTTGCAAATTACCGCCTTGCCCGGGAATTATTTTTTTCTAAAGCCTTTTTATGTAAAATGCCAGACAGTTTTAATTCTGAATTTTTTTTCCTACAAATGCCTGTGATGGGAATAGGTATTATCCTACTTCTTAGAAAAGTCTGAGGCATAGAAAGGTTAAATGATTTGCTCAAGGACGTAACAAATGAATGGTGGCTGGGAGATAGAAATTATATGACTTCTAGTCCACTGCCCGAGACCGGGCTCATTCTATTTAGATGGTATGTTCATACTTATTATAGATCCAAACGACCTGGACTCATCTCCCATATCCTGTATCATAGCAGTATGCAGATGGTGCACATAAAGCGAAGGTTACAAGTCAAATGTTTTATCATGGACAGAAAGGCTATAAAATTGAAACATGATCCTCTCTGTTATTCCACTTTTATTTGAGGCCTGTTCTTTCTTTTTATTCACTTGAAAATACTATTTATTTGCTTTGTGGAGAAGGCGTATTCTAGTTTGAAATTATTTCTGTCAATTGCAAAATAAAGTTATCAACTATATAAAATAAAAGATCACCTTGGCAACTTCAAAAATAATAAAGTATGCTATTATAAGAGGTAAATTTTTACACTAGCAGCAATTTATAATAAAACATTAAATCCATATTTATTGCATGAAAAAATAAATGGGACCACATTTGTACCTACGACTTTATAGCCACATACAATATCAGAGAAGAAAGCTGTAATATAGAATGGAAGTGCACAAATAGAGAAATATTTCCTAGAGCTGTTTGAGTGACTGAGACTAAGGTAAGCTTCTTTTGTTAAAATTGCATATGGTGTTTCATGGATTGAAACTAGAGAAGAGGCTTAGTGAACACAGCACCATGGGTTTTATCCAGTGCTGTGGAGTGGAATTATTCATTGTGGGGGTGGGGCACAGGACAGACTGGAACATCTGGTTGTGGAACCAAGGCAGGGCAGTTGGAAACAGATGAGATGTGTCAAGGGTGACACTTCTAACAGCAGCAGGAAGGGCAGTGATCCAAAAATGACAAAAAGCACCGAGATCCAACAGATGAGCAAGGTGAGTAACGGGTTACCAGCATTAACCCGGGGGGAGAGAAGAGTCCAGTTGCCAGCACCACCCCGAGAGGGCCACAGGGCCAGCTCTGAGCTGCCTGGTGGCAGTTGGGCAAGCGGGGACCAAAGCAAAGGAGCACTTGGACTGAAGCCTGGGTCTCAGCAGAGGGAGTGAGGGAGTCCATCCAGCAGACTCAGGGCTGGTGAGTGCCCATGAGATGTACTCTTTGGATCTCTCTCTATTCTGGACCAGAAAGGAAATATTGAAAGGGAAAAATATCAAGTGGGAAAAAAAATCATGTAACATAACATAACATAAAAATCTTGTAACATAAAATACCCTAGGCTAGTAAAACCTGGGGCTGTTTCCATTCACGTGATTTTTTAAGGCAACACACAGACACAGACACAGACACACACACACACACACACACACTATTTTTTTTTAATTAAAAAGAATACCACGATGTTCTGTGACTTATGGAACACTTACTCTATGTCAAGCACTTCTTATCTCATAGAACTCTTACAAAAACCTGCCTGGGAAACGTTACTGTGCTCATCGTAGAGTTGATGAAAATATGTTCAAAACATCTTATATTATCTTTACAGGGTCACTTTATGGAAGTATCAAGATTCCAGCAGATATTATGAACTTACTACCTGACTCTGTTCTTTCTGCCCCTTAGGAACCCATGTCTCAGGAGTTTAAAATCCCAATGTGGTCATTAAAGCAATATAACCAATTGAAAAGGCAGCATTTTCTGGAATACAGACCATTAATTTGTCTTAAATTACACACACGTACCCACTGAAGTTTTATCTATCTATCTTTTTTTTACACAATGTGGAAGCACTGCTTTGCCTGTACCTTTCTTTCTCGCAGGGATGGATATTGCTTGGTAAATTCCTCCTATTACAAAGAGGGGTGCTGCCAGTTAAGGAACTTTGTACGGCAAGTGAAATAAGACCAGACTTGCACTGACTTAAATAGAGACTAGACTTGTTTGTTCAGGTAGTGGAGTGGTCACTGAATAGGTCTGGAACTTCAGGAAGGGATTAAATCAGAGACTTCAGTTACGTCACCAGAGCCCCCAGTTACGTCACCAGAGCCCCAGCCCCTTTCTGCACGCCTTCCATCTGTCTTTCTGTGTGCATCCAGGTGAGCTAAATAAAAGCAAGGTAGCAAAATAGATGGACTAGTTCCAGGCCTCACGTTCTTTACACTCAGGAATCAGTAGGGTTTCTTGGCCCATCATTCCCAGCCAGCATTGAGACTCGCTGTGATTGCATTGGCGAAGGTCGTCAGCAGTCAAATGTGGTTTGCTGGTTGACTGGGGTTTGGGCATTGTGAACCATTCCCAAAGCTGGAGTGGAGTCCCACTCAGTTGTGAGCACAGGGAGGGGGAGAGTGTGGGGTTCCTCTTGTTGGAAGGTAGCAGCAGGTACCAGGACTATGAATATTGGATGCTAGGCAACAAAACATAACATACCCCTGTAGGGGGATAGGACACAGGAGAGGTCTAGTAAAAATCTGAACTGCAGAATAAATACCAGGTGTTTCACTTGGGCTCTGTGTGTACCCTGAAGGCCACCTCCAACGTGGTTCTAAAAGCGCTGATAGGATGGCTTCATACTTGTGGTACAGAAAATACTTTCATTCTTCAACATTTTTTCCTTAAGTTATTATGTAATATATCAACAGGATGAATAAAGCAAACAGCTCAGGGAGATTACAGGGAAAATAGAGGTCTCCCTCTCCCTTGTCATCACACTGTGCTCTAAGTCTTTATCCCTCTTCCCCACGGTAACCACTGTAATACATTTCCTATGCAATTCCAGGGATAAAACTTCATACATTGATATGTTTTCTTTTCTCCAAATTCCCCTAACAGAAAAAGAAGCATTTCCTAACTCATTCAAGAAGGCTAGTACAGCCCTCATCCCAAAACAACCAAAAAAGATTTTATAAAAATAGAAAAGCTCGGGCCCATTTTACTGTTTGAAATATAGGTGCCCCAAACCTTAAACAACATTGCAGTTTGAAAGCAAATACATGTAGAAAAAGATAATATGCCAAAAATAAATGAATTTATCGCAGGTGTATATGAGCAGTTTCTCTCCGAAATCCATATATGTTATTCATCAATTAACAAAAGAGAAAAGTCAAATAATCATCCCACTAAATGGAAAAGACATCTGATAAAACAGTGATTCAACACAAAACTTTTAGTACACTAGAAATAGCTGGATGAATACTATCTATAATAGGGACACCTGGGTGGCTCAGTGGGTTAAGCCGCTGCCTTTGCAAAGCTCAGGTCATAATCCCAGGATCCTGGGATCAACCCCCATCCGGCTCCTTGCTCAGCAGGGAGCCTACATCTCTCTCTGCCTCTGCCTGTCACTCTGCCTGCTTGTGTGCTCTCTCTCTCTGACAAGTAAATAAATAGTCTTTAAAAAATACTATATATAATAAATAAGAACAAGCATTGATCTCAATGTATATGTCAAAGTGTGACCATTAAAATCAAGAATGAGACAAAATGTACCTCTCGTGATAGGCACTTCTAATGGAAATCTTAGCATAATGAAACAAGAAAAAGGGATTAGAGGAATAAGGAGTGAAATAGAGGAAATTAAAATATCACTTTTTGTAGATGATGTGAAGTTTTTGTGAAGACCCAGAAAATTCTATAAACACATCATTAGAAATTATAGAAAAAAATGTTTCCCAAGAGGATTATATATAAAAATAAATTAAAAAGTCAGTTGAATTTCTATATACCAGCAACAAAGTACTTGGAAACAATTAAAAAGAAGATATTATTATAGTATCAGAGAATATCAAATACTCTTAGAATAAATATAACAAAAGGTATGCAAGAAATCTATAGAGGCATTATGAAACATGCTTCAAATACAAAAAGCCCTGAGTAGAGAATTAACATGGTCATGCACTTGAAAACTGAAGAGTTAAAGCTACAGATCCTCACATTACAATAGACATTACATTTCCAGTACTTTTGTAATCAAAATCTAAATAGTTTATAGACTTAAGATGAACTAAAATTTTAATGAAAAAGCAAAGGGCCAAAAACCAGGTATCCTGTTTTTGAAAAAGAGAATAGGAACTCACCCTACCAAAAAGCAGGATTTACTAAGAAGCTAATAAAAGTGAGTCAGTATAGAGATAAACCAATCAGCCAGTGGAACAGGGAATTCCGAAACAGACCTACACAACTATGGAACTTCGGGACATCATATGTGGGGCATTTTAGATCAGTGGGAAAATGAGGGACAGTTCAGTAAATGGAGCTGGAAAAAAAGTTACACATCTGGAAAGAGATAGTTTGGGTCTCTATCTTATGAGATGTACAAGAACCTTCAGAAGGACTAAAGACTTCATTGTGAAAACCAAAATGTTTAAACTTTCAATAGAAGCTCTTTATGACTCTTTTAGATATACTATAGTCTCTTTATACAAATAAAAAATAATGGAATATTCTGTAGCAGTCAAAAGTAATGAATGAGGCTGACATACAACAATATGAATGACCCTAAGCAATCTTATATTAAGTCCTGAAAGATATCTACAGCATGATGTCCTTTTTAGAAGGATAAAATGTAATACATACATATGCAGAATATTTTTAGGAAAATTTTTTAGTTTGCATTTTATATTCAGATCTGTATTCTATGGAGTTAATTTTTTTTGGAAAAAATGTAATTTCTGTGTCTACATTGATTTGTTGGTGTGTGGATATTCAGTTGTCAGTTGTTCCCGCACCATTTGTTGAAGAGAGTATCTTCGCTTCATTGTATTAACTTTGTAACTTTGTCAAGGATCAGTAGACTATATGCCTGTAGGTTTTTTCCTTGGATCTTAATTCAGGTCATTTGACCTACTTGTTCATTCCCCAACACAACACTGTCTTGATTATTGTAGCTTTATCTTAAGTCTTAAAGTCAAGGTGGTGTCAGTTCTCCAACCGTGTTTTTCTTTTTTGGTATTGTGGTGGCTATCCTGGTCCTTTGCCTCACTCATATAAACTTCAGAATCAGTTGTAAATATCCCCGAGATAATTTCCTGGGATTTTGATTGAGATTGCATACATACATAAATCAAGTTAGGGAGAACTCACATCTTGATAACCCTGGGTCTTCCTATTCAACAATATGGAATATTGCTTCATCTATTTAGTTCATAGATTTTGTTCATCAGAATTTTGTGGTTTTCCTCATATAGATATTGTACACATTTTTGTTAAATTTATACCTAGGTGTTTCATTTTTAGATGGTACTAATATAAATGGTATTATATTTTTTATTTCAAATCCCACCTATATTTCTGTATAGAGGAAATCACTGGCTTATGGATGTTAAACTTGTATCTTACAATATTAATATAATATTTCTTAGTTCCAAGAATTTTTTGTCAGGTCTTTTAGATTTTCTACATAGATGATCATATCATCTGTGAATAAAGATGAATAAAGATTCCTTCTCAATCTGTATACCCCTTATTTCTTCTTCGTCTTTGTCTTCATCTTCATCTTATTGCCTTAGCTAGAACTTCCAGTATGATGTTGAAAAGGAGTGGTGAGAGGAGATATCTTTGGATTGTACCTAAACTTGGTGGAAAAACTTTGAATTTCTCACTATTAAGTATGACAGTAGCTGTAGTTATTTATTAGGTCAAGGAAGTTCCCTATATTCCTAGTTTACTGAGTTTTCTGCAGTGAATGGGTGTTGGATTTTGTTAAATGCTTTTTCTGCATCTATTGGGATGTTCATTGATTTTCTTTTTTAATATATTGATGTGTTGGTTTACCTTAATTGATTTTTGAATGTTGAACCAGCCTTGCCTACCTGGGATAAGTCCCACTTGGTCACAGGGTATACAGACATACCTTGGAAATATTGCAGGTTCCATTCCAGACCACGACATTAAAGCAAATATCACAATAAACCAAGTAAATGATTCTTTTGGTTTCCTAGTGCATATAAAAGTTTTGTCTACACTATAGTATATTAAGTGTGCAGTAGCATTGTGCCTAAAAAATACACACCTTTATTTAAAAATACTGTTAAAAAATGCTAACCATCATCTGAACTTTCAGTGAATTGTAATCTTTTTGCTTGTGATGGTTCTTGCCTGCATGTTGATGGCTGCCAGCCAGCGTGGTGGCTGCTGAGGACTGGGGTGACTATAACAATTTTTTAGAATAAGGCAACAATGAAATTTCCTGCATCAATTGACTCTTCCTCTCACAAAAGATTTTTCTGAAGCACGTGCAGCTGTTGGATAGGATTTACCCATAGTAGAACTTCTTTGAAAATTGGAATCAATCCTGTCAATCCTGTCAAACCCTGCTGCTGCTTTATCAACTAAGGTGACACTCTAAATGCTTTGTTGTCATTCCAACAGTCTTCATCTCTTCACCAGGAGTAGATTCCATTTCAACAAAGCGTTTTCTTTGTTCATTCGTAAGATTTTCTTTGCTTATTCGTAACAGGCAGCTTCTCATACCCTACAGTTTTATCATGAGATTGTAGCAAGTCAGTCATATCTTTAGGCTGCACTTTTAATTTTATTAGTTCTCTTGCTATTTCCACCACATCTGCAGTTGCTTTCTTTACTAAAGTCTCGAACCCCTCAAAGTCATCCATGAGGGCTGGAATCAACTTCTTCCACACAACTGTTGATGTTGAATTTTGACCTCTTCCTATGAATCACAGATGTTCTTAATGGCATCTAGAATGATGAATAATTTCCAGAAGATTTTCAATTTACTTTGCCCAGATTCATCAGAGGAATCACTATCTATGGCATCTAGAGCCCTATGAAATCTTTCTTAAGTAATAAGACTTGAAAGTCAAAATTATTTCTTTATCTATTCACTACAGAATGTATGTTGTGTTAGCAGGCACAAAAACAGTGTTAATTTCATGCATCTCCATCAGAACTCTCGGGTAACCAGGTGCATCATCAGTGAGCAGTAATATTTTGAGAGGAATTTTTTTTTTCCCTTGAGTGGTAGTTCTCGACAATGGGCTTAAAATACAAACCATGTTGTAAATAGATCCAGGCTTTGTTGTTCCATTTGCAAAGTGCAGACAGAATAGATCTAGCATAATTCTTAAGGACCCTAGGATTTTCAGAATGGTGAATGGGCATTCAGCTGGAAGTTACTGACTGCATCAACCCCCAACAAGAGAGTCAGCCTGTCCTTTGAAGCTTTGAATCCAGCACTGACTTCTCCTCTCTCGCTATGAAACTTCCAAATGGCATCTTCCAATGGAAGGCTATTTTATCTACATTGAAAATCTGTTGTTTAGTGTAGCCATCCTCATTAATTATCTTAGTAGATCTGGAGAACTTGCTGAAACTTCTACATTAGCACTTGCTTTACTTTACACTTCTCTGTTATGGAGATGGTTCCTTTCCTTAAACCTCGGGGTGACTTAAAGCAAAAGATCATAACCTAGTGTCCTCAATAATTTATTCTCTATCTTTATAAAAACTGTTGTTGAGGCCATACAAATTACAGATGTGCTGGCTAGAAAGACATGACTTGTCCTTTGACCAGGACCTAGTATTGTAAGCATGAGTTTAAAATTTTGGTCTTCATAGTATCTTTCCTTCATCTACCATCACAATCATTCCTCAATAGTGCCCACAATGCAGACTTTCAAATACTAGTTACTGGCTATATCGCTTGGTTGTATGTATGTAGTTTATTTTTCCTTATTGCAAATATTTCAAAATATTTAATAAAAGGGCAACAATCTACTCAGTATTCATAAACTCTCCATTGAATAATTTTTCATTTTTACAACCATTTTCTGAATGGCTTTTGCACTTTTCTTTTGTCATCTTCATATAACTAAGTGGTCCTTCCCTTGAAAGGAGGAAGGATTTTTTTTAAAGACTTATTTATTTCAGAAAGAGAGAGAGAGAGCACAAGCAGGGGGTGGGGGCAGACACAGAGGGAGAGAAGCCAACTCCCTGCTGAGCACGGAGCCCAGAATGGGGCTCAGTCTCAGGATCCTGAGATCAGGACCTGAGCCGAAAACCAAGAGTCAGATGCTCAAGTGACTGAGCCATCTGGATATCCCAAAGGAGGAAGGATTTTTAAACGAGGTGAAATACTATCCATAGTTGCAGTCAAAGAATGATTTGGTGGTCTGTATGATGAGCTGAGCCATTAATAAATGGCCTTCAGATTTGGGGAACATGGAAATTGCCATCATGAATGGTAATTGTCCAGATGTTGATCAAGATGTACAAACTTAAATAAACTACCTTGTGTAATGGAAAGATAAAAGGGTATATATGGCAGGGTAGATTCCGAAGGAAGCCCTCCAAAGAACGAAAATCGTGATTTGCAAATGGAGTATGAAACTTCCAGAGATGATGAGGTTTATATATGTGCTTCTACACAAGTCTGTGATGAAGGTCTCCGTGAATCCAGTAGATCAGGATATTGGTGAAAAGAGGAAAGAAAGTGTACTAATAATGAGCTGAAACCAGCCACTTGGAAACTCTCCTGTGTCATCATATAGTTAGCTGTAATCTCTCAACTCTAGCAGAAATAATGAAACAGTAGGAATATTAATGTATGGCAATAATTGGACAGCAAATGTAATCTCTCTATAGACTTAATTCTTTAAAAGTTATGGATGCTGGGGCACCTGGGTGGCTCAGTGGGTTAAGTCTCTGCCTTCAGCTCAGGTCATGATCTCAGGGTCCTGGGATCGAGCCCCGCATCGTGCTCTCTCCTCAGCGGGGAGGCTGCTCCCTCTCTTTCTCTCTCTGCCTGCCTCTCTGCCTACTTGGGATCTCTGCCTGTCAAATAAAAAAAAAAAATCTTTAAAAGTTATGGATGCTTCATTAATGAATGGTAAAAGATAAAATAATAGCTCAGTATTGCAAGGGTGAAATAAAGTATATAAACACCAGGATTTGTTACAGTTTGGAGACTGATAGTTTATCAGAAGAGGTCATCCTCAGACCATGAAGCCCTATAGTTGTATGGTGTAAAAAAAAAAAAGAATCTGCAGAACTGAGTATGAGATCCATCTTAGCCCCTAGAGAGGGTCCACTGATTAAGCTTTTGTGGGGTCATAGGATGCCCTTTTTCCTTAAACTTTATGAACCAACCTCTGCTAACTTCAGACTTTTCTTCTGCAGCTTTCTCACTGGTCAGCCTTCAGAGAACAGAAGAGAGTTAAGGCTTTGCTCTGGATTAGGTGCTGGCTTAAGGGGATATTGTGGCTGGTTTGATCTTCTATCCAGACCACTAAAACTTTCTCCATATCAGCAATAAGGCTGCTTTCTTATCATTCACATGTTCACTGGAGTAGCACTTTAATTTCCTTCAAACTTATCCCTCTTTTGGCTCACAGTTTGGTGTAAGAGGCCTAGCTTTCAGCCTATGTCAGCTTTTGACATGCCTTCCTCACTAAGCTTAATTATCTCTAGCTTTTAAAGTGAGAAATGTGTGGTTCTTCCTTTCACTTGAACACTTAGAGGCCATTGCAGAGTTATTAATTGACGTAATTTTAATAGTCTTGTGTCTCGGCAAATAGGGAGGTGATGGAGAGGGAGAGAGAGGGGGGAATGGCCAGCTAGTAGAGCAGTCAAAACACACATGACATTTATCAATTAAGTTTGCTGTCTTGTAGGGTCACAGTGGGTGGCATCCCAAAATAATTACAGTAGTAACATCAAAGATTACAGATCACAGATCACCACAACAAATAAAGGAAACAGTTAACAAAACCAAAAGACAACTGACAGAATGGGAGAAGATATTTGCAAACGACATATCAGATAAAGGGCTAGTATCCAAAATCTATAAGGAACTTAGCAAACTCAACACCCAAAGAACAAACAATCCAATCAGGAAATGGGCAGAGGACATGAACAGACATTTCTGCAAAGAAGACATCCAGATGGCCAACAGACATATGAAAAAGTGCTCCACGTCACTCGGCATCAGGGAAATACAAATCAAAACCACAATGAGATATCATCTCACACCAGTCAGAATGGCTAAAATTAACAAGTCAGGAAATGACAGATGCTGGCGAGGATGCGGAGAAAGGGGAACCCTCCTCCACTGTTGGTGGGAATGCAAGCTGGTGCAACCACTCTGGAAAACAGCATGGAGGTTCCTCAAAATGTTGAAAATAGAACTACCCTATGACCCAGCAATTGCACTACTGGGTATTTACCCTAAAGATACAAACATAGTGATCCGAAGGGGCACGTGTACCCGAATGTTTATAACAGCAATGTCTACAATAGCCAAACTATGGAAAGAACCTAGATGTCCATCAGCAGATGAATGGATAAAGAAGATGTGGTATATATACACAATGGAATACTATGCAGCCATCAAAAGAAATGAAATCTTACCATTTGCGATGACGTGGATGGAACTAGAGGGTATCATGCTTAGTGAAATAAGTCAATCGGAGAAAGACAACTATCATATGATCTCCCTGATATGAGGACATGGAGAAGCAACATGGGGGGGTAGGGGGATAGGAGAAGAATAAATGAAACAAGATGGGATTGGGAGGGAGACAAACCATAAATGACTCTTAATCTCACAAAACAAACTGGGGGTTGCTGGGGGGAGGTGGGATTGGGAGAGGGGGAGGGGGCTATGGACATTGGGGAGGGTATGTGCTATCGTGAGTGCTGTGAAGTGTGTAAACCTGGCGATTCACAGACCTGTACCCCTGGGGATAAAAATACATTATATGTTTATTAAAAAAAAAATTGGAAGGGGAGGCGAACCATAAGAGACTATGGACTCTGAAAAACAACCTGAGGGTTTTGAAGGGTCAGGGGTGGGAGGTTGGGGGAACAGGTGGTGGGTAATAGGGAGGGCACGTTTTGCATGGAGCACTGGGTGTTGTGCAAAAAACAATGACTACTGTTATGCTGAAAAAA
Organism: Meles meles; assembly: GCF_922984935.1. Taxonomy (NCBI): domain Eukaryota; kingdom Metazoa; phylum Chordata; class Mammalia; order Carnivora; family Mustelidae; genus Meles; species Meles meles. The sequence goes on along the minus strand of NC_060077.1, from coordinate 81,094,073 downwards.
ATAAATAAATTAAAAAAAAACAAATAAAATAATAATGAAAATGTTTGAAATACCACAAGAACTACCAAAATGTGATATAGAGATGTGAAATGAACAAATGCTGTTGGAAAAACAGCACTAATAGATTTGCTGTATGTAGGGTGCCCACAAACCTTCAATTAGTAAAAAACACAGCATCTATGAAGCACAATAAAATGAAGCATGCCTGCACTGAATATATTTTACTCCCCATCTCTTTTTTTTAGGGGGAACAGGCAGAAGGAGAGATAGGATAGAAGCCTTAAGCAGGCTCCATGACCAGCACAGAACCCGACACAGGGCTCTATTCCAGACCCAGAGATCATGACCTGAACTGAAATCATGAGTCAGACTCTTAACTGAGCTACCTAGGCATCCCTTACTCTACTCTCAAGATTTCTTAGGAGAAGTTGCATGTAATTCTTATTTTTGTTACTCTGGAGGTGAGGTGTCCTTCCACCCCCTCTTCTGGCATCTTTCAAGATTTTCTCCTTAATTTCTTTCTTTTTTTTTTAAAGAATTTATTTATTTATTTATTTGACAGAGAGAGATTACAAGTAGGCATAGAGGCAGGCAGAGATAGAGAGCAGGAAGCAGGCTCCCCACTGAGCAGAGAGCCCAATGTGGGACTTGATCTCAGGATCCTGAGATCATGACCTGAGCCGAAGGCAGAGGCTTAACCCACTGAGCCACCCAGTTGCCTCTTCTCCTTAATTTCAAACTGACATGCCTAGGTGTAGTTTTTAGGGCAGCAGTCCTGCTAGGTGTTTGCTGAGCTTCCTGAATCTGTGTTTTCATGTGTGACATTAATTTGAGGTAATTCTCAGTCACTATTGTTTAGACCATATTTCTTCTTTTCTTTTCTCTCTTTATTCTCCTTCCAATATTTCCACATTGCTTACGTTATATCTTTTGTAGCTGTCGTGCAGATCTTAGATACTCTGTTATGGTGGTGGTGTCCTTTTTTTCTTTCAGTCTTTGTTCTCTTTGCTTTTTGGCTTGGAGGTTTTTATTGTGATATCCTTAAGTACAGACTGTGTCCATTCTACTAGTAATCCCATCAAAGGCATTCTTTATTTATGTTATGGTGTTTTTGGTCTCTAGCATTTCTTTTTTGGTTCCTTCTTAGGATTTCCATCTTTCTGCTTACATTACCCACCTGTTCTTACATTGCTGTCTACTTTATCCATTAGAGCCCTTAGCATATTAGTCATAACATTTTGAAGTCCTGGTTTGATAATTCTACCATCCCTACCATATCTGTTTTTGATGCTCGTTCTGTCTTTTAAAATTGTCTTTTTGACATTTTGGTATGCTCTGACGATATCCCAGCAGATAAGGCTCTGCTTAACTAGTTTCCACTGAGAACAGGTCTTGTTAAGAAGAACAGAGTGCTCTGGCATATTTCGAAATGGTTCCTCTTCCCCGACACCCCTGTTGAAAGCACTAGGGCATTTTTATTAGACACCTGCTATAGGAACCTGGTCAGGCTCCTAGCAGTAAATCTCATATAGTTATGGGGCTTCCTGATGTCTAGGTCTCGCTAGGGTTTCTAACTCTCAGACTTGTCCACACTGAGCCTCCAGCAATGTGTCAGTTATGGTTCAGGTTTTCCTTCCCCATTACTGGTTCCTGAGGCAGGCAATCGTCTGTAGTCTCTATTTCAGTCAATTAGCATTCTGTATATTTTACTATAGGTCTCTCCAGTCACTGGGTTAGTGGTTTGCTGTGTGCCCTCACCTCTCTCACATATCCTGGAAACATTGTTGATATTTCAGTGTGCACAGCTTTTTGCTGCAGGTTAGGATGTTGTGGCAGCTTTGAGTCTCCTTACATGCAGAACCAGAAATTGGATGTGTAGTTGTATTAGTATTTATTGCTGCTGTAGGAAATTGCCACAGATTTCATGACTTAAAACAACCCATATTTATTATCTTATCATTTTGGAAGCCAGCAATCTAAAATAGCTCTCACTGGGTTAAAATCAAAGTATCAGCATAACTGTGTGCCTCCTAGAGTTCTAAGGACATCTATTTTCTTACCTTTCCCAACTTGCAGAGCATTCCAGCATTTTCCAGCTTCTGCATTCCTTGGCTTGTGGCCTCTTCCATCTTCAAAGCCAGCCTTGGCGGCTTGAATCTTTCTGCCACCACTTCACTCTGATGCTAACTTTTTTGCTTACTTCTTCCACCTTTAATGACCCTACTGTCATTGTTTGGCCCACCCAGATAATCTTGGATAATCTTTCTATTTTCCCATCAGCTCATTCATTAACAACCTCACTTCTGTCTGCAACTCTAATTCTTCCTTGCCTTATAATGTAATATATTCCCAGGTTCTGGGGATTAGGATATGGCGTCTTGAGAGTACTATTAGCCTGCTTACCATAGCAGTCACATAGCTTGTGCCTTTTAAGACAGCTTTCCAGACAACTAATGACTCATAGAAACAGGTACTTGTGGTGGTGGAGATCATGCTTTGTCTCCTGTTGCCTATTAATATGGACATAAAAATGGCCATCCTATTTTAGTTCTTTAGCTTTCTGATTTGACTCATATCGATTTTAATTTACAAAACCTAATCCACATATATCCAATATATAATATATATTATATTATATATGTGATATAGTTGGATATAATATATAATCCAATATATCCAGCATGGTACCTCATTTTATTGAGGTCACCAAAATAGCTCAGTTGGTAAAGATATCAGTGGTCTTAATTATATTCATTGTTTTGGCCACATTTGCCACATTGGTCCAACTCATCAGATGAGCAACTTTGATATATATGTATAAGTTTCAGTAGTCTGTGTTTTGATCAAAGGCAAATAAAGGAAAGGCTGCTAATATAAAATATTTTAATTATAAAAATTATATATATGTTATGTATGTTTTCAAATATAATTTATGTTACATTATAAAAATTATATATATCATATAAGTTTTTAAAATTATAAAACAAATTGTATAATTTAACTGGTATTCAGGTAAAATGGATACCATATAAAATATTCTTTATAGGGGCACCTGGGTAGCTCAGTGGGTTAAGCCGCTGCCTTCGGCTCAGGTCATGATCTCAGGGGTCCTGGGATCGAGTCCCACATCGGGCTCTCTGCTTGGCAGGGAGCCTGCCTCTCTGCCTACTTGTGATCTCTCTCTCTCGCTGTCAAATAAATAAATAAATAAAAATCTTTTAAAAAATATTCTTTATATTTTTATTGTGAATTTTTGCTAAAGTGGAATTTATATTTATATCCAACATGTTTTAGGGAAAATGATTGATCATTATAAATTACATTTTGTCTATTTACACATGATTGAATATTTCAGGACAATTGTCAGTTATTCCCAGAGGCAAAATCAAGCACAAATAACTACATTAAAAGTAATTTAAAAATTTTATTAGCTTTTGCAGCATTCTATCCTGATACAATTATTATTTTTTCTTTCAGTAGCTTACCTATGTTCTCAAATAGTGGTTGTCATTGACTTAGGTTTTTAATTTAATTCAATTTTAATTTTACTGAAATCACATTTTAATAATTTGCAATGATCTCTATTTAACAAGTTGTAAAATATATAGGCATATCTGTCTTTCTCTTAGCAGCTACAGATGGCTGATCCCAGCTGCTAACGTTTAAGACTATAAGTCATAAGTGGTTAGAAATGACCTTTCAGAGCCCCGTCTTGTGTTAATCCCCAAGGTATCCCCATTATGTATGTAGGTTTCAATGCTGGAGTCTTAAGATCTCAAAAACCTTTAGTGAAAGCATCTTCCGAACCAAATAGAGGTGTACTTTATTTTAATTGTCTTCCATTTGAAAACCAAACCCAGAACAGGATATTGCAGGACCTGAAAGTTTATATAACATCATCCTGATTTCTGTGATTCTCCATTATTTATGTACTATATTCTGCCGTCACTGGTTAATTAACTCTCTTGGTCCTCGGGATCCAGGTCAGTTTTACTCCCCGTCACATCTTACTCCTAGGCACCTTGAAGAAATGAGTCTGTGAATGGTATGCCTGCATGTGTTCTGCATACAGATCCTGTTGAATGCCACTAAGAGGAGATGGGGTGTAAGGCAGAGCTTCCCCGATGAGATAAGAGATGTAAGGAAATGTTTTAACTGGTGTTTTGAACATAGTTTGTTGAATTTAATTAAATGAACCTGGGTCAGAAAAGCAACTATTTATTGGAAGGTCTGTGTAGGATGCAAAGATAAAAATGATGCAGTTCTATCTTCCGGAATTAAAAAGCAAGGGAGGCAGGTGGACTCGTAACTAACTATAAGGCAGTCGAAATGTTATAATAGAGATAAAGGAAGAAGAGATTGATTTCAGTTTTAATTTTGTTTTGAGATAGGCCGTGAATTCAGGAGTGTTTTTTGAAAAGTTTTTTATTTTAAATAATTACAGACTTCTCTAAGAAGTTGCAAAAATAGCATGGAGAGATCCAGGGTCCTCCTCGCTCGGCTTCTCTTAATGGTGCCATGTTATAGAACTAGCACATTCATCAAAACTGGGAAATTGACACTGATACACTACAATTAAGTAGACTACAGATCTCATTGAGTAGTTTTTAATATGCAAAAATAGAAGAGGGAGGAAGAAAGGAACTCTAGGTTGATGAAATAGCATTTGGTTGAGTATAGGTCATGAGAGAATTTCGATTATTCAAGAAATCTGCCGAAAGGGACTTGAACAAGTAAGCCATTCCCTTCCATTTTATAAATGAACTAATGAGGCCCAGAGAGATTAGACAACTTGCTCATTTCGTTTTCTTTCCTTGGTTGGTGACTGAATTTAGGTATATTTATAGAGCATGCATCTGAGTGCTGGTCTCCAAGATCTTAGTCCAGGAATATTCCTTCCTGAACTATATTTTCTTAGATGGAATAAATACATGATTATTCTTTTGGAACCTCTGTGAAGATCCCACTCTAGGCATATTTTTTCCTCTGAGTCCCTGGAGCTTAGTATAATATCTGGCACACAGTAGATGCTCAGTAAATTCCTGTGGAATAAATGAACCAAAGGATTTCTTTTTAACCCCTACAATTGAAGGAGAGGCACTTCAACTGAGGATAATAAGAGAATAATTCACACCCACAATTAGCACACTGCAATGGAATCCATTACTAAAAGTCAATTTGCAGTCGGGCAAAATGACAGCTGTAAGAAGGAAGTTGGGCAGAGAAACACATTTTATATGAATTATGATGAATTAAAAATGTACACATGCAATTACTCCCCTTTCAGCTGCATTGTGCAGTAAATGTGTAAATAAAAGGTGTGAGTGTCCAACATGGAAATCAGCATATTCTCCTTTTTTGCATTTCGAACACATGGCATCAGATGTCCCTTCATAGGGATCATTATAGTTTTTAGCTTAATTCCAGGCTAAAAAACAGACTCATTACAGAAATGCTGTTTTTCTTACTGAGCAGTCTGTAGGCTAGCTTGTTGCCAAATTAAGCAGCACACAGCACTTGTTAACTTAATTAGCAACCAACGGCTGAACCTCAGCCTGACAAAATGCATGTTGCGTTGGATGGAAACTGCAGTGAAACCGTGGTCACTTCAAAAGAAGCACAATCCTGCCGATGTTTATTTTCCCTTTTGGGCAAAAGGAAAACCTGATTGTCCGGGGAAATCTTCCACTTCCTGTTGCAGCCCAAACAGAATTACCAAGAGTCAGCACCTTATAGGCTGTGAAATGTTCCTTTTTCAACGGCTGTGTGCAAGAGAACCCCCAAAGGGCTAATGGATATACGTGTGCCTCCATTAATAGCACAGAAAGCCAGCTAATTAATTAGAGGACACACTGAATAAACTCCATTTATCACCCAATGGCCCAAGTGATAAACAAATTATTTAAGAGCTTATTGAAAGCAGACATCAAGAAGGCAGTTGTCAAGGCTTCAAACTGATGTGTTTGTGAATATCCCTAAAGGAGCAGCAGTTTCAAGGCTCTTGCTGGGGGCAGAAACGGAGATTTTATGTGATAGAGAATTTGTGTGGATTGACTCATCAGCGGATCTTAAATTTTTGCTGGGTTGTCTCTCTTGTTTTGAATCTGTTAGTGTCCTTCTGGCTCAGATGGAATCTGCTAGAAATAGTCCTCCTGTTCCTGATTTTTGGAAAACAGGGGCTGAGGTCTGATACGCTGGCATAAAATGGGCCAAGGCTTAGTCCTTATGTTATTCTGGCATTTCAAACTGAAGAATTTTCTGCCTTCAGGCTGCTGTGTACTTTGAGTGAAAAATGCTTCACTTTAAGTGAACTATGAGAGAGAGGAAGAGAGAGAGAAGAGAGACCTAGAAGCAGCGAACACTGTCATAATTTTTATTATATACTCACAATATATTTCATGAGGCTAAGAGATTTGGCTAACAAATGATTTTTAATTTCTATGATTATTATATGGATTTAAAATTTTTTTCTCACCATCCGTTTTGCAGATGCTTCTTAGCTCTCTGGCATACGGAGGAAAAACAAGACTACATAAGATAAAAGGGGTTTTCAGACAGGTCACTTGGTTCCCATTTTCTCCATTATTTTTATTTTTTTTATTTTTTGGCTGAGCCTCTTTTCTCATGTAACCTGTCATGTTGCTGCATTTTTTTTCAGAGTCTTAGAAGCCTTCATTGATTCTTCTCTCTCTCATACACACAAAATGCTGACTTGTCTGCAGTATATTTTCTGCCACTAAGCACTTGGAAGAGGCCTTATGAATGGAGGGCAGTGCCATTGGAAGTGTTTCACCCAAACTAAATTCCAGATTTGCACGTGAACCTGAGTTAATTTTGGAAGTCTGTTGGTTGTAAGTTCTCTTAGCTGTTTTCAAGCTAAAGAAAAATGTTCCTAATAATTTGGAGAGTTGTTCTGTGGTGTCTAATTATGGGAGTAAACATTGATATTGCTATGTATTACAACTGGAGAAAATGAGATGTGTGTCCCTGTGTAAGGATGACCCAGATTTCTTGTGTTCTCCGTCTACATTTCATGGCATTTTGTGTCCATCTTGATGTAACAGCTCATCCTTTACAGATCTCTTTTATCTGCTGTGAATTCAATGAGAATGTGAATTCTTTGGCGATAGGGACTATGTCCTTTTCATCTTATTAATTCAGCACTTCCAATGTAGTTGGTGCTCTAGAACCTGGTGATAAGTTTTGTTAAATGAATGAAAAGTTCTCCTACTCCCTGTGTACTCAGAAAATGGCATTTGATCATATACATTCTATAAGTCAATGTTTGTTAATTCAGACAGAGTGAAGCGTGTGGTTCTGGGGGCCATGGTAGCTGATGGGCTCTACTACTTAACAGGTCTTATTTGGCCAATCAGTATGGGGTCACCTGCAAATGAAAATGGCTCTCTTGTCATGGCAGCAACCAGCTTAGACTTTGCCTTATCTTACGGAATAATTCTAATGTATATCCAGCATGTGTTATGGTATCCCTACAATTGTTCATCCTGATACCGGGGAGGTGACATTATGCAGTAAAAATTAGGAATTAAGAGTCAGTGGGTCATAGCCCTATGATTCTGCCATACTTTTCGGTCTGTGATTTTTGGAAAGATACTTAACTCTTAACTTGCAGTATATTCCTAAGTCTGAAAAGAACGTTGTCATCTCTTTGTAAGAGTGTATTTTCTTATTCATTGTTTGGATCATCATTGGATTATAACTTTGTTTGGCATTGTCATCTCTTTGTAAGAGTGTATTTTCTTATTCATTGTTTGGATCATCATTGGATTATAACTTTGTTTGGCATGTGGTTTGTGCTGTGAACAACAGAGAAAAGGGAAAAGAAAACATCCCATAATACAAAACCCAGTGTCCATGCCCTCTTGTGTTTTCCAGATGGTACCGGGTTATTTCTAAAGAGAGCCGCCATCGACGTGTTCACAGCACAGCTCTGAGGGTTAAGTTTTTGGCCTGGTTTGTCAGCTTCTGAAAGGCTTAGTGACAGTGCTTTGCTCATTAGGTCCTATCTGAATGACCAGAATGATTCTGTGTACTGCTGTTTTGTGCCCCAAAAAATGTCTCCTGAGCTGGACAGTGTCAGAGAACCAAGGCCATGGGGCGTCACTTCTCCTGCCTTGAAAAGAGGGAGTCTCAGCCCCAAATACATTTTGAACCAACAGTCTGAATTTTCACCCCTCAACATCGGCCATCCTTTTATGTAAATGTACTATGTTTGCTCAGCAGCAGCCTGTAATTTTTTATAAGCCAGGATTCTGTATTCTTTACAAAGATAATTTCATATAAATGTTTGGGATTTACCATTTCAGTCATTTTCTGATATTTTTTGTATTTGTCTTTTAGAGGCACGTTTTCATGGTTTTTGCTTTCTGTAGATTTGACAAACTGTGGTCCTTATTTTTTTTTAATCTGTCCCAGTTGTGAAGCTATTGGTTTTTAGCTTCAAACTCACCCTTCCACGCTCTGCTTCTTCGTGCCTGAGCTGGGACTGCGCGGGACACATTTCTGCCTGCGCTTAGCTCCTTCCAGGACTGCTGATGGGGGTGCCAGATGCAGAGTGAAAAGCTGGAGGAGAAAGGAATGATTTGTCCTCTTCATTTCACGCTTCTTTTTAATGTGTTTTTATTGAGATGTAACTGACATTCAACATGAAGGTGTATAACGTGTTGATTTGATACATGTATGTGTTGCGGTATGATTACCGCGGTCGTGTGAGCTAAAACCCCATCACTTCACGTAAGCATCGTTTCTTTTTTGTGGTGGGAATGATTAGGACCTTGTCTCCTAGCAACTTTGGGGTTGACAGTACAGTATTGTCTGTAATAACTATGCTGTGCATTCAGTCTCTAGGCCTTATTCATCAACTATTTGCTCATTTGTATCCTTAAACAACACCCCGGGGTTCCCTTAGTGTTACTTCTTCACCCCAACAGCCGCAGTTCCTTGGGGAAGCAGCAGTTAACTCCGTTTTGGAGTTTATGTACCACTGCAAAAACAGCACCAGCCAACTGGCGTCCCCTCCAGAAAGGTCCAATTTTCAGCTCCCTGAAGCCCATCTCCAGGATACCTTCCCACGTGGGTGTGGTCATTGCTTCCTGCAGGTCCCGCCTCCTTCCTTGTCTCAGTGTTTTGGGTTTTGTTCTGCCTTTCAGTTAACATAGTTACCAATACTTAAGACGACTTAGTTTCCATATTAAATTCTCTTGGTTAAAAAAGCTGTTCTGATTTCTGTCTCTTGACTAGACTTTGACTGACACATACCTGTTGGGCCTTTCCCCGGCATCTCCATTCCTGGGTCTCTTCTGGAAGCCAGTCCTAGAGAACACTCCACACTCCAGACCATTCCCTGGCCTGTTTTTCTGACCTCACAACAAAGAGGTCTAAGCAATTGCTTTAATGGGTTTTGGTAAAAATCTTACATGCATACATGTAATGAGTCTCAGTCCTTCAGCAAAAGGTCACATCTCCCTGACTTCCTCACATCTCTGAGGGAAAACCCTCAACGCTGACATATGTCCACACTTTTTGTGTTCAGTCATCTCGTACACAACCTCATTAAATCCTAGGACTTGGAAGGAAAATTGAGAAATCACTTAGTTAATTTGCTTGCTTCGGGCAGGATTAAATCTCTATAGTAGCGTAATTTAGTTTTTCCATCAAAACTAGACACTACACGTTCATAAAGTGAGTAGATGAAAGAATTTTACAATCCAGATATTATAAATTATAATAACTTGGTAAGAAATTTCTATTGTCCTTGGATGAGTTTTACCCCCCAAACTATGTATTTTTTCTAAGTTACCTTATATTGATACTATTTTCTTGAGTTAACACACATATTCTTTTGATTTTATCAAAGATTCAGATATTTTTAAACATACAGAAGAAAGTGATATAAAATTAACCTTAAAATATCTAAATGGTTACTTAAAAGAGACGATTTAAATTTTGCTTGCATTTTATAATGCAGATAGGTTTCTGTATTCATAAATATTAGTGTTATTTGTGGCCAAGTCAGTGTAGGACACTACAACTTAGATCCAGAGCATGAGTTTTCCTGTAACTGACAACATCTTGCTCTCAAGCACACACTCATATGGTTGTTGGAAACCATTTAATCTTTTTTAATTAAAACATCTCAGTCACTTCTCTTTTAATAGTCTTTTGTGGGTTATGTATCCGAAGGTAACCCACTTCTTAAGGAATCTCCTTCACCCCTTCTCCTTCCCAAGACATTGTGTGGGGGCGGGGAATCTAATGTAACCCCTGGTATGGGGAGGGATGGCTGTGTACCTGGTCTTTACGCTGTCCTCTGGTCAAGATACCATGCCTTCTGGTTTCTAGCCATCAGCCTCAATCCTTATTGTAACCACTGTGATGTGATCTGGCTTGCTTGCTCAATGCCTTTCCTGACCTGTTTTTATTGGAGTGAACTGGCCTGAACTTTGGTATGTGATTTGGCAACTGATACAAGTTGTGAATCTTAATCTTAAAGAGGATATGGTTCTGTGATGAGACTTCTTCTGTTTATCTTTCCTATCAGTCTACGAGGCCATGTCCTCCCTTCCTATCTCAATCTTGTTATTACCCTAGGACTTGTATACCCATACCTAACATCTAATTCAAGAATTTCTGGCGTTGGATTTCTAGCTTTGCCATAAGGCCTAGAATAGTTTGCCATAATATAGGGTCCCCATAGGATGCCCGAGTCTTTACCAGAATAGGTTAGTCTACAGTCTGCCACAAGTTTCCTATGTGTCCTGCTAGAATTGTTCCCTCTTTTTATGAGATTCCCGAACATGAGCTTTGATATGACTCAGGCCTCTTCCACTTCACGATCTTTGAGAAATTCCAGACTCTCCTTGGGTTCTGGAAACTCAGTATCAGTGGAATTTAATTTATTTTGCTTGCACACCCCTAAAATATTGTTGAAAATCTATTTACTGCTCACACATTTTTAGTTTAGTTCCATCGTAAATCGAAATAGTTGCAAAGAATGTAAGTTTAGTATGTTATAAATATTGACATTTTAAAATAGAACCACTGCATCACTTTTAAAAATATATCCAATGTAATTGAATTCATAATGATTGAATGCTCACCGTCATCCATATTAAAAACACTGAGCAGACTCTTCTTTGAAAGTCACAAATTCTACCTTGGTCCTTCACCTCTACGGTTCATGTTTGCTTTTCACTTCCCCGTCAGAATTTTTTCTTATATATTTTAATACTTGAAAGTCTTTTAATTATCACCCTCTAGTAGATTGAAGAAATGGTCCTAATGCTTCACCCATCCTTTGCCATGTTACCTTGTATTACCTTCCTATTTTGACCTTGGGATTGGTTGTATGTCTTGCTTTGGTCAGTGTGATGCTGGCAAATGTGATTTAGAGGCTTGTGAAGCTCTTGAGAGATGGGGCTTGCCTTCTCTCCTAGGTTTATGTCAGGGTTCGTCTCCTGGAGAGTGAAAGACACCTGAAGCAGAGCTGCGTGTCACCTAGATCAGTCAACAGGCAGATGACACGGATGTGTGGACAAGACCAGCCAAAATAAGCAAAATCACCAAGTCAACTTCCAGCTGCTCCTGAAGAATGGACAGATGCGTGCTTATTGCTATTTGATACCGAGGTTTTGTGATGCCTTTTATGCAGCATTAGTGTTGTAAAATCCGATTCAGTATACCATACTTTTCTATAAAATAAGATTAAAACTGTGTGGGGGGGTGGTTTGTGTGCATGTCTGTGACCATAAACTCTAAATTTCAAAAAATATGTTTCTTCATGTTTATCAATTCCATTATTATTGGTACCTAGTTAATCTAATGAGCCTAAGTATATTACAGAATTTAATGCATATTTATTACATAAAAGGTAAAATTCTATTGTTCAAAATCCATTCTGTATTGAGAGAAATAAGGATTCTTCCAATTATTTCAAGAATTTATGGATGAATACTGAGTAAAATAAGACTCAAAGTCCTTTCTATTCATTTCAAAAATATTTACAAATGTAAATGTTCAGAAATCTTGCTCAGATACACAAGTTTATGGGAATTGGCAGTGGATTTATGACACAATGCCATTCAACTGTTTTGTGTCTTTCCTGGATACATGCCAGATTTTACAAAGGGAGCTCATGAGTATTTTTAGTGATTTAATGGTTAACAGCTCTGTAGATTCTACCTGAATTTTTGAATGTAAAGACTGAGTAACCATCTGATTAAAAAAAAAAAAAAAAAAAAAGAATGTTTTTAACTCTGTTATTAGAGGCATTTATTTTCTCAATAGGAGTTACTGGTCTTTCAGAGTGTCTTTTTTGTTTTGTGTCACATAGGTTCTTACAACTAGGGCAATGTGCCAGAGAATATGTTCTCGTTTTGTAAAATGGAAGAACTCCTGTAAAAAGAGAAGGGATGAGTTCTTGGTGAGTTCTCATGCCAGTAAAATTTTGGAAGGAGTGCATTTGGAAGTCAAACATCTGGAAATCTTACTTATATTAAACCTTCCAATTCTATGGCCCTTGGAAATACATGTGTACCTCAGGGGCAAGCTCGTCCTGATGTTTAGGTCACTCACTGCTCTTACACAAAACGGGAGAGGTAAGGCTGCTCCCAGGCTCACCTACCCAAATCTTAATCAGCCGTTTGTCCTCTTGCGTTTGGGTAACATGTCAAATGTGATGCCTCAAATGTAGAACTTACCCTCTTCCTGGGTATGGGGAGAGTCATCCAAACTTACCTAGATGTTTTTTATTCCATCCCAACTGGGATTTCTATCCTTCGTGTTAATCATGACTCTACTGTCTCAAACCTTCTTGACCCTCTTCTCCACTCCATTTGACTTCTCCCCATTCACAGTCCCAGGGAGGTGTTTCTTTAGCTGTGAGTTACAACTTCTTAAATAATAGAAATAAGATCTTGTCCCCCCACCCCCACCCCCATTTAAGCATTGATTCTTTGGGCAGTCCTCTAAACTTTGTTTTATTTTTTTAATAAAGATTTTATTTATTTATTTGATACAGAGAGAGAGATCACAAGTAGGCAGAGAGGCAGGCAGAGAGAGAGGGGGAAGCAGGCTCCCTGCTGAGCAGAGAGCCCGATATGGGACTCGATCCCAGGACCGTGAGACTATGACCTGAGCTGAAGGCAGAGGCTTAACCCACTGAGCCATCCAGGTGCCCCAAACTTTGTTCTTAATATGGGTATCAATTCTGTCGAAAGACTGGGTATAAAAAATCATGATGGATTTCTAAAAGCCTGGTGAAGGCTGACAGACTTCACTGCTTTGGCTGTGTCTGTTTTCCTTCTTGAAGGGTAGCAAACTCCCTGGATCTATTGTACATAGAATAATTGAAGGAAGAAAACAAACACTACATAAGAAGGGAAAAAATTATGTGATATTTCATAATTCTCCACGTTACTATACCCTTTAACTATACTTAAGTGTTTACATTGTATTTTGACCTGTGGTTTTCTGAAGTATACATTTTGTATTCAGCAACATGTTTTGCTTAATTATGTACTCAAAACCATGCCTCGGGTCACTGGGACCCCACTGTGAGGCTGCCCGAGTGATTTTCAACACGTCGTCAATACTTGCTAGAGTGTTGCAGAAGACAGAGAGCAGAATGCAGAAGACACACTTTAGGTGGCTTTTCATCACCCACAAAATGAAGCCAAAATTCCTTAGTGTGCTATCTACAGTCTCCCTTAACATATCGTATCTAGCTCTTATGTACAAACTAAATCTGACCTAACCAATATATTCAGACTCTCTCATGATCCTCTTAAAACCTTCTACTCTAGCTACACTCATCTGCTCAGAAACTCTGAAGTGGGGTGCATGTCTGTCTCAGTATTTGCCTCCATCCTTTCTATATTCCTTGCGAGGCCCATATCTTAAGCTCCATACCTTGAAACTTTGCCTGTCGTGCAGCCAAAGTTATGTCTCCCTTCTAAACTCATTGAGTTCACTGCCTTCGTGACTTCTTATGAACCGAATGCATTCTGTTTCATATTATTATTCATATATTTATTTTGTCCAGGCTCTCATCTGAAAGAGCAAGAGGTGGAGAGGTGAGGACCTGTTTCATGCCTTGAACCCATATCATTAAACACTTAGTTTTACATGTGCTAGGTAGCGTAATGGGCGTCAGCAAGGGTCTAAAACCCCTTTCACAATTTCTGCCTTACTGTTAATATATGGTATCGCCTTCAATTTCTCAGAGACAATTGAGATATCTAGGGGAACTCATTAACATTCAGCCTTCATGTCTACACAGTTGCCTATAGCTGCCCCCTTGGTGCCTCCCTACTGCTCGCCATCAGAGAAACCAACGCTCAGGCCTTACCCAAGAGCAATTAAATCAGAATCTGCAATTAAATCAAGGCCAATTAGATAAGAATGAGGACAGGGCCTGGAAATTGGAATTTTAAAAAAGTCTCCCGTGATTGATAACCAGTGTTTTCAGTTTCTGGAATAGATTCTAATCTCTCTCATCTTCAAGACTATCTCTCTTTCTGGTGCCTTCATCCTATGTCTGTATTAATTACTTTCTTCAACTTACTACAATGCTGAACTGTTTTCCCCAAGCCAAAGCAAACCAAACTAAAAATAATACTCTTGATTCTCCTTCCATCCCTCCTCCTATTGTAGTTCAACATTTGTAGGTTACTTTGGGAAATATATTCAGATAAACTATAGCAGTTCAGGTCCAGTCAGAAGATAGAAACTACACAATGGGCTACACAGGGGAGATTTAATATAAAGAAGTTCTGACAGTGATAAAAGAGTAAGATGTAAAACAAGATGTACTCTAAATGACACCCAAGGCTGTGGAAGAGGGGAGGGGAAGGGTTCAGACCTAATCGGAGGAGGTTTCATCCAGGAGAGAGCAGAGACGTTTTCTGGTGTAGCCAGTCCAGAGTTGATTTGGAGTTTCTGGGGTGGCAATAGGTCCCTGTGGTCGGCAGAATAATGGCCCCTCAAAGATGTCCACATCCTAATTTGAAAACCTATGAATATCTTATCACACATTGTAAAAGGAATTTTGAAGTTCCCGTTCAGTTAAGGACCTCAAAATGGAGAGATTATCCTGGATTGTCTGGGTGGCCCCTATACAGTCACTTGGGTCCTTAAAGGTGAAGAACCTTTCTCACCTGAATGCAAAGAGAGATGTGGCTACCAATGGATGGTCAGAGATGCACCACTGCTGACTTTGAAGATGGAGAAAGGAACCATGAGCCAAGTAATATGGACAGCTTCTAGAAGCTAGAAAAGGCAAAGAAACAGATTCTCAGTGAGAGCTTCCAGAAGGAACCAGCCTGTTGACCCCTTGATTTCAGTCCAATGAGACATGTTGGACTTCTAACCTGCAGAACTTAAAGACAAGGAATTTGTATTTTAAGTTGGTGGCAATTCATCATTATTTGCAATAGAACACTAACACGGTCATTCTTCGGAGTGCAGGAAGGGAGCAGGTGATCAGCCACTGGTGGCACGGGTGTGTATAACTCGCAGTGGGAGTTCTGGAGCTGTGATGGAGGCCCTCCCAGTGGTAGGACTCCGGGTTCTGAGAGGAGGGGGCTGCAGAAGGTTTATCACTAGGCTGAGGCCACAAGGTCTCCCAGGGACACCAGCGGGGGCAGGCTTCACTAGTTTTCTTCACATCTACTAAGCCCACCTATGGATCCTAACGAAAAGAAATGGTAGGAGAGCCCCTTCCTTTCTCAGTGTCCCTCCAGTGTCCGCTACCGAGAAAGCTGAGCATCGTGCTCCCTTGAGATGAGGCATATTTAAAAGAATTCTGTTGTTTATCACAGAGCAGCTATTGAAAGATCTATTTGGAGCAGATTGATTGTAATTGATTGATAAGATTGATAACTGACGTGTATTTCCAGAGCATGGCTGTCCTTTTCATTACGTCCCATGGCAGCTAGAAATCTGTGCTCAGCTCTCCACTCCAATTCCCCTTGTCAAGGCAATCAGCTCTTAACTGTATTTAGTCCTTATTTGTTTAACAGTTGACAAAGTCCTTATTTGTTTAACAGTTGACAAAGAAGGCTGAATGTAAATTTTCTCTGTAAAACTGCCTGTTCTCTTGATTTCCTGACATCATTCCCCATTCCCCTCCCACATCTTTGAGTCTTGATTCATATTCTCTTTCCAGGGTTTTGTTGTTGTTGTTTTCTGTGCTATTTTTCTTTCTTCAGCTCACTATTTACTTTACAGTCTCTTCTTGAATGAATATATCCACCTCTACACCTGGAAATTAAGTCAGTGGTAGATGATGGTAATTCTCCAATCTATACCCCCAGTCTGGATTTCTCCTCAGCTCTAGTCCTCTATTGCCAGGTCCTTCCTGGACATCTATCAGTAGGAACCCCAAGTCACCATGGCCAAACCAAATGCATTCTCTTCCCTAATTCCACTTCACAGAGTACATATCAGTGGATAATACTGGCTGTGCAGATTTTAAACAGAACTGGGGAGTCCTCTTCTCTTGTTCTCCCATGTGCTCTATAATCCATTCTTAACAAATATAATAAAATGGAATATACTTTCTGAATGTCTCTCAAGTCCAGCCACATCTACCCTCCTCCTTGCCTAAGTGTAAGCAGGCTTTTCCTCCATCTGAAACATCGTGAGAAATTCCAGCTTATCTCCAGCTCTTTAAGAAACCAGTCTTTCTGGCTTCCTACGTATATCCATGCTCTGAAATGAATAATGTAATTTTTTGATTAAATGAGCAACATCCCCTCTCTGCTCATCATCGCCCCCAGATTATAGGCTTCTGCACAAGTAAAGTGATTTTATTGAGGGGAGAGTTTGCATTAGGCTTGCAGAATAGATCTAACTCAGATGCGAGGACATTGGAAAGAAATAGGGAGGATAGAGTTATAGTGAGTACTTTTGGGGATATGAAGCTTTTTTCCAGCTAAATTTATAGATATATATATTTATATATAGTGTGTATATATATGTGTGTATATATATGTAAATTTATATATATATATGTGTGTGTGTGTAAAGATGCATTCTATAATTTTTTTTTAAAAGATTGATTTTTTTGACAGATAGAGATTACAAGTAGGCAGAGAGGCAGGCAGAGAGAGAAAGAGGAGGAAGCAGGCTCCCAGCCAAGCAGAGAGCCCGATGCGGGGCTCGATCCCAGGACCCTGGGATCATGACCTGAGCCGAAGGCAGAGGCTTTAACCCGCTGAGCCACCCAGGCGCCCCGCATTCTATAATTTTTAAAAAATCTATACTGGAGTCTCTCGAGTGAAGACTTTGAAGTGATTTTATAATTAAAAGGTATTGATTGAGCAAGAAGATTGTCAATTTTAAAACCTTTCTTAAATCTACAAATTTAACTGCCTCTTCATACTCTTTTTTTTTTTCCTGCTGTTATAATTGATGCCATATACCTCCTATCAAAAGGCAAATCCTTTCCTGTGTGCTCAGGAACTAAACTGACCCTGCCCTCTTAGATAATTCTCTGTGTTACCTCTTTTCTACACTAAACCTTAAGCCCCACTCTGTACTCTTTCTCTCATCATTTAAATAAGTTCTTCTATCTTTGATACCCCACTTGCACTGGCTTGGACTTCCACTTCCCTGATACCCCTGTGCACATACACATTCTTAATTTTCTCACAAAGGATTTCACTTTTCAAACACGTCAGTCTGGTATCTGCCTCCAACGCTTCACCAAAACTGTTCTTGCAGACTTAACCAGAGGGGTCTAGACTATCAAATCCTATGGATAATTCTCGGTCTTTTGATGTTTCGGTCCATTTTCCACATTATTCCTTGGCTTTCTACCTACCTTTTTGGCTACTCCTTCACAGGTTTCGTTGCTAACTTCATCTTCTCTAGCAGAAATGTTGGCAATCTTTGGGGTTCATTTCTGGGTCAGCTTCTCTCCTCACATTATATTTCCGCCTTAAATGGTTCATCTGTGTCGTTGTCTTCAAAAACCATGTGCTAATGACTGCCAGGTTTATCTCAGGATTGCAGGCATCCAGGTATGAGCCCAAGCTAGAGGCAGTCAGGTCTAAAGCAAAAGGACAGATGGAGAAGCATTTTGAAAGATGAGTCAGTCTGATTTCATTTGTCATTACTTCAAACCCAAGCTGGATTTTGGAGAAACTAGCTACATTTTAGTCCAACGCTTTAAAAATCTTCAAGAAATGAATATTCATTTAAATAAATGAAGAGTTCTTCTCTCTCCCATTGCATCATAAACCCTTTGTAAAATACCTTAATTCATCTTCTAAATGTGCCTCCTAATTTTTTTTTTCTAAACCAGATCTTGAATATCTTAGAATATTTGTGGGTAAATCACAGCAACTTTAAATGTGCCTAATCTGCCCTTGTGAGCCATTCTTTCCTGGGCAAATGTTCCCTTTCAGTCCTCCTGGCAAGACTGGCAGCTATCTTCCTAGGATAGTTGCATGTTGATATTACTATTAAAGCATGAATGATGGGACTGCCTTTGAAATACTGTTTGTTGGTTCGTTTGTATGTTTGTTTTACTTATGCCATAATTCATACAATTTTCCTGTTGTCACCAAATAATGTGCCTGTTGATGAGGTCAGTATGACTGACATCCAGGTAGATCTTTTAGAACGTTTTTTCAGTAAGACTTAAATTTATTGAGCTTTTTGAGGCAACAGATTTAAGCAGATTTTGACCAAAAATGAAAGGTTTTCATTATCTTACTATAATACTGGGATTATATTTTTATATTCAGTAAAATGATAGGAACTAGTAGCAAGGGGCGCCTGGGTGGCTCAGTGGGTTAAGCCTCTGCCTTCAGCTGGGGTCATGATCTCAGGGTTCTGGGATAGAGCACTGGCTCGGGCTCTCTGCTCAACCGGGAGCCTGCTTCCCCCTCTCTCTCTGCCTGCCTCTCTACCTACTTGTGATATTTCTCTCTATCAAGTAAACAAATAAAAAAATCTTAAAAAAAAAAAAGGAAGTAGTAGCAAAATTCAGTCAAAATAATGATCATTTCCTTAACACTATGGTCTTTCAATTAGCATTCAACGGCCAGTTCTGCTTTTCTTCCTTTTACAAAATTGTTTCTTTGTATCTGAGTGAGATTATATCAGTGCGAGAGATGGGATGACAGTCCTTCTAATGTCACAAATATTCTTTCTTTGTAGTAACTTCTGCTTTGTATTTTTTGATATGAGTATTTGTTAAGTACAAATCGTCAAGCATATTTTTCTCTGAAACTTGACAAGATCAGATTCTCACATAACTTCTTGATTCATAGATATTGATACAAATTAATTATCTTTTCTTGTGCTACTTTTTTTTTTTAGCCATTTCCCACAGTTTTTCATAGAAATAGATCTGAACATATCTACAGCGGTTGGAAACATTTTTCTAGTACCTAACATTCTGGAGCCTGCTATTGTATCGGCTGTTCACTCACAGATTTGGTCACACTTCTTAGTATTAGTATACACACATCAGTTTTGTTTATGCATTGGAAGTCTTGATTAGAATTAATAATGAACTGGCTGTTTCAGTATCATACTTAAAGTTTCCTTATTTGGGTATCAAATCCTGCCAATTACTTGTTCTGCTATTACTTTAAAGATGATTGATTGATTGATTGATTGATTGATTTTGAGAGAGAGAGGGAAAGAGAGTGCATGCGCACATGCGAAGTGAGGGGAGGGACAGAGGGATAGCATCTTCAAGCAGACTCCCTCCGGACCCTGGAGCCCAGTAGGGGCTCATCTCTTGCCCCATGAGATCATGACCTGAGCTGAAACCCAGAATCAGAGGCTCAACTCACAGGGCACCCAGGTGCCCCCTGTCCTACTGTTACTTTAAAATTAAAGCTATAGAAGGGCCATCTGTACCCTGTGTTCATAGCAGCAATGGCCATAGCCACCAAACTGTGGAAAGAACCAAGATGCTCTTCAATAGATGAATGGATCAAGAAGATATGGTCCATATATACAATGGAGTATCATGCCTCCATCAGAAAGGATGAATACCCAACTTTTGTACCATCATGAATGGGACTGGAGGAGATTATGCTGAGTGAAATAAATCAAGCAGAAAGAGTCAGTTATCATTTGGTTTCACTTACTTGTGGAGCATAAGGAATAACATGGAGGACATGGGGAGATGGAGAGGAGAAGTGAGTTGGGGGAAATCAGAGGGGAAGACAAACCATGAGAGACTGTGGACTCTGAGAAACAAACTGAGGGTTTTGGAGGGGAGTGGGTGGAGAGTTGGGTGAGCCTGGTGGTGGGTATTAAGGAGGGCACATATTGCATGGAGCAATGGGTGTGGTGCATAAACAATGAATTTTGGAACACACACAAAAAATTAAATTAAAAAAAAATTAAAGCTATAAAGTCATATTTCCCCAGTTAGCATACCAGCAGCTATAGGCAGTAACTTAATTCATTGTATGCCTTCTGCCTATAGTCCCTTAAATTCATAATCTCATTTAATCCTTATACTAAATGTACATTTTAAACATAATGAAATTGAGACTCAAAAAGGCTAAATCACTTCCCAAAAGTCACAAATGTAAGTGGCAAAGTGGGCTCCAAATCATGACTGAGTCTTAAAGCCATAATCTTTCCACTGATGCCATCCTAAACCTTTCCATGGCCACTTACAGCTGACATGGATCAGTTGTAGGAACTTCAGGGTAACAGATATAAAATATGTTTTGATTCACATAAAAGATTTAAGTATTTTTTCTCATGAAAATCGTTTTCCAATAACTTCTGTTTCTCCAAAACTAGATAGGAACCCACTTGAAGGGGTTCTTACTTGAAAAGGCTAAGAAAATTGGAGCCCCCAAATAAATAAGGGCAATCATAGATTATAGCTAGTTCCATAAAATAAGAATTGTAAGTCTATACTGACAATCGATAAATAATTAAGAAAGTAAATAAATATGGAGAAAAGAAAGTGCTTCCTTATAGATAAAAGGCCTACTAATAAATGTAAACAGAACAATGGAGTTTGAAAAGCACTATCATGGTCATCAATAGATACTACATCTAATAGAAAGTTTTGATAATATTTACATGACCTTGTAGTATAGTCCAACAAATTACTCATTAATTATGCAAGAAAAATACAAACTATAGAGTGAAGAATCCAGATTAATAAAAGATCAAAATTAACAACACTAGTAAGGAGCAAACAGATGCCATGTACCTCCAGCTATGATGCATTGAAAAGAATATAAAATCAATTACATAGTTTTCCAAATAATTCATCACCTGAATATAATCATACCATAAGGGAACCAAAGAAACTCAAAGTAAGAGATATCCTAGAACAGCTATCTGCAAACTGGATAAAATGGGCCCATTGTTTTAGGTTTGAGGGTTTTATGGAATTTTTAAAGAGGTTTTTTTTTTTTAATGCCTTTTATCATATTTTTGTGTGTGTGTTTTGTTTTAAAACCCTCTAAAAACAAAGAAACCATTATTAGTTCTAGGGCTATACAAAAAGAGGCCAAGGCTGGATTTCACTTGTAGGATGTAGTTTGTCTGTCCCTGTTCTAGAGACAACCTCCAGTGTTCTTCAACAGCAGTGGCTTGAAAGACTAAGAAAGGCTGAGGAGCTATTTCAGGTCGTGGGATACTAAAAAGACAGGACAATTAAATGCAATACATAGGTTCTGGGCTGGATTTTCACTGCAAAAGGATACTATAAAGGACATTATTGAGACAAATGATGGAACTGGAATATGAATTATAGATTATAAAAAGTACAATATCAGTGTTAAATTTCCTATTTTTTCAAAAGTGCACTGTAGATATGTTAGAAAATATTACTGCTCTTAGTCAATATACGCTCTTAGTTTTATGGGTAAATGGACAAGAACAATACAGCATAGCTTCACATGGTATATATTGATACACACGTACATGCACGTATATGCATACATACACATACAGAGAATGAAAGCAAATATGAATGTGGCAAAATTTTAAAATGGGGGAACTCTGTAAAGGGTGTTGGCAGAGGTGGATTCTAAAATGACCCCAAGATTCCCCCCCCCAGCTGTGCATCCGGTGAGTGGAACTATGAGGTCGCTCCATGGTTAGATGAGGCTGTGTGGCAAGACGCAGAGATGATGTCGATGCAATTAACCAGTTGCCTTAAGTTAATCAAAAGGGGATCACCCTGAGTGGGTCTGATCTCAACAGCTGCAGTTTTTTTGTTTTTGTTTTTGTTTTTAAAGATTTTATGTATTTATTTGACAGATAGAGATCACAAGCAGGCAGAGAGGAGGGGGTCGTGGGGGGTGGTGGTGGGAGTGTGAGGGTGGGCTCCATTCCAGGACCCTGGGATCATGACCTGAGGCAAAGGCAGAGGCTTAAACCCACTGAGCCACCCAGGCGCCCCAACAGCTGCAGTTTTAAGCTAGGATTGCTGTAATTTGTTACACAGCATAGAAAACGGATACGGGTAAACAGATGCTCTTTGTTTGGTCTTCGTGTCATTTGTATTCATTTGAAACTATTTCAGTAGAAAAACATTTTTGAAAGACCTTGCCCACTCTGTACCACTTTTTCTTTTTCCTGCTTAGAAGGTCGCTAGGCTCGCTAATCAGCATAATCCGTATCTCAAACTTTCCATTTCAATAGCTCAAGTAAGAATGGAGACTAACAATAGTAATGTGGCCATTAAGTGCCTTTCAGATCTTTCATTGTGTTTTGCTATTAATGTAAATATTGCACTAGAGTGTAATGGATCTGTTTATTTTGATATGATAATTAAAGCTTGTTTGTTTGCTTCTGGCCATGATGAAGAAGTTCAGAGTGGATTTTCCTCCTGCCACAAACAACTAGAGAACTGGACAATATAAGAAATACCTACTTTTAATTACTGTTTGCAGTGTTTAAATGAGTGAATAATTGTAATCCCTAACAGAACAGGAAAAAAAAATGGAGTGAACTACACAGTCTTCCGATCTTTCTATGTTTTAGCATTTACTAAGTTACATTTCAGATTGGGAGATCTTAGGCAGAGTGTGGAGGTTTTGGTGAATTGTGGCGGGTGAGATAGAAGTTTAAAGTGGCTGAAATGACTGGAAAAATGAGCAGAATGTCAGGAGGAAACTATGCAGAAAACTGCTCCCTGAAACTTCATAGGTTACCCTGAATTTATTTACTGAATTTTAGGCTTGCACATTTAGAAGGGTGGGAGAACAGCTGGGAAACCCCAAGCTGAAGAATTCCGGAAGGTCCCAAAATCCCGGGAGATGATAGGGTTCTGATAAAAGAAAGTTGACGGACCATGTCAAGTAACTAGTGCATTTAGTAGAAACCTCCAAATGGTCAAGTCATAGTAGAAGGCAATATTGTGATTGTATTTTTACCTTTACAGTGACCTTGTTAAACTCACTTTTTAGTTCTAGAAGAACTCTTTGTAGAATCATTGGGATTTTCTACACGGGCAATGTTTTTTATGTGCAAATAAAGGCAGTTTCAAATCTCTAAGCCCTTAACTATAATAGTAGGACTAAACCTTAATCTATACAAAAGATAACTTCCATACGACTTGGCAATAAATTTTTAAAATAAGCAACAGAGTAGGAGAAACAAAATAAAACTACATTGAATGCTGGACTTGGTATTGGAAAATGCTTATTTTAAATCTGATTTTACCATATACTAAAAATGTGAAAAAGCGAAAGCATTTAACTGCTTGGGGCCTTCTTATTCCAATTGATAAATGAGGAAACTAATACTTAATCCACAGAACTGTTGTGAGAATTGAATGAGAAAATATACACATGAGAGCTTTGTAAGTCATAAGATTAATATAAATACTTAGCATTGTTTCATTTTTTGTAAAGCCCAGCAAAAGGAAAAATGTAGTCTTTAAAACTAAAATTAAAATATTTTAAATAAAATTTTTCAAATAAGAGACACTCTTTAGAAAGACCAGTATTCCTGGGACTTATTTTTCCTTGTTTTTGTTGTTTTAATATAATTAACACATAAGTATAATAGATTTCGTTTTTTAAATGTTAGTAGTAGAGAGTGGGAATTTTAAAATAAAACTACATATTAAGAAATTCTGTTGTTTGTCTTGACAGTTTATATACTACATACATACACACACACCCAGAGGGACATATGTACATGTATATAGATTTTACTGTAATATACACTGCTATTTCATAAATACTTTAAATCAAGATACTGTTCAAGTTTCCTGATTGTCTATGTGCTTCTTCAGTATTTTCATATTCAGTATTACCTCTTACCATTTTGCTACTTGACTCATTTTCCCATTACCTTTTTTGAACTCAAAATATATACACTTTCACATCTTTCTATGATGTTTTACTATCTTTTTATGACATCAAAGATATGAAGTTATAAAGTGTGGGTAATTAGTTTGGAAAGTACTCCCAATGTAATAGTAACTACAAGAGTGTATATTAAAACTGTTGTGAACACGATTTAGAGGTAAATGTGTGAAGTGTGTGAAATTTTTTCCCAAGTTTTATTGAAATTCCAGTTAGCTAACGTACAGTGTAATATTAGTTCCAGGTGGAGATTTTAGTGATTCATCACTTAAATATAACAGCCAGTTCTCATCATAAGAGCCCTCCTTAATACCCATCACCTACTTAACCCCGCCCCAGCTCACCTCCTCTCCAGTAACCATGGAGTTTGTTCCTTATAGTTAAGAGTCTGATTTTTTGTTTACCTCTCTTTTCTTTTTTCCCCTGTGTTCATTTGTTTCTTAAATTCCCCATATGAGTGAAATCATATGGTATTTGTCTTTTTCTGACTGACTTACTTCACTTAGCATTGTACTCTCTAGGTCCATCCATATTGTCATAAGTGGCAAGATTTCATTCTTTTTTTTTTTATGGCTAAGTAATATTCTGTTGTGTATATATACCACATTTTTTATCCATCTGTATATTAATGGACATCTGGACTGCTTCCATATTTTGGCTACTGTAGTTAATGCTGCATAGATGTGCATATATCTTTTCAAATCAATGCTTTTGTATTCTTTGGCTAAATCCATCATAGTGAATTACCAGATCGTATGGAAATTCTGTCCTTAATTTTTTAAGGAACCTCCATACTGTTTTCCACAGTGGCTGCACCAGTTTGCATTTCTACTAACAGTGCAAGAGGGTTCCTTTTTCCCCACATCATGCCGATACTTGTTGTTTTTTGTGTGTTTTTGACAGGTGCAAGGTGATACCTCGTTGTAGTTTTGATTTGCATTTCCCTGATAATCAGTGATGTTGAGCATCTTTTCCTGTGTCTGTTGGCCATCTGGATGTTGTCTTTGGAGAAATGTCTGTTTATGTCTTCTGCCATGTTTTAATTGGATTTTTTAATTTTTTGGTGTTAAGTTATATAAGTTCTTCATTTATTTGGGGTGCTAACTCTTTATCAAATATATCACTTGCAGATATCTTCTTCCAATTCAGTAGGTTGTCTTTTTGTTGTTGTTGTTGTTGTTGATTGTACACAGAGAAGAATCTTTTTATTTTGAAGTAGTTCCCAAAGTTAATTTTTGTTTTTATTTCCCTTGCCTCAGGAGACATACCTTGAAAAATACATGTTGTTTCTGCCAAAGACAGAGAAATTACTGCCTGTAATCACAGGTCTTTAATCCATTTTGAGTTTTTGTTGTTGTTGTTGTTTTGAGTTATGGGGGTTTTTTTGAGTTTTTTTTTATTTTTGAGTTTTTTTATTTTTGAGTTTATTTTTTGTTGTGAAAAAGTGATCCAGTTTCATTCTTTTGCATATGGCTGCCCAATTTCCCCAACATCATTTGTTGAAGAGACTATCTTTCCCACTGCATATTCTTGACTCCTTTTATGAAAGATTAAATAATCATATAGTCATGGGTTTATTTCTGGACTCTGTTCTGTTCCACTGATCTGTGTATCTATTTTTGTGGCAGTTCCATACTGTTTCGGTTGCTCCAGCTTTGTATTATTTCTTGATATCTCCAGCTTTGTTCTTCTTTCTCAAGATTGCTTTGGCTATCTGAGGTCTTTAGTGGTTCCATACAAATTTTAGGA
The DNA here is from genome assembly GCF_922984935.1 of Meles meles. Taxonomy (NCBI): domain Eukaryota; kingdom Metazoa; phylum Chordata; class Mammalia; order Carnivora; family Mustelidae; genus Meles; species Meles meles. The sequence goes on along the minus strand of NC_060077.1, from coordinate 81,067,986 downwards.
TTGTTTGTACTTGTTCTGTGAAAAATGCTGTTGCTGTTTTGATAGGGAGTGTATTAAATTTATAGATTGCTTTGGGTAGTACAAACATTTTAATAATATTTTTTCTTGGAAGCCCAGGAGCACGAAATATCTTTCCTTTCACGTGAATCATCTGTTTCTTCTTTCATCAGTGTTTTATACTTTTCAGAATACAGGTCTTTTACCTCCTTGGTTAAGTTTATTTCTAGACATTTTATTCTTTTTGGTGAAATTGTAAAAGGGAATGTTTTCTTAATTTCACTTTCTGATAACTTATTATCATTGTATAGAGATGCAATAAATTTCTGTATATTGACTTTGTATCCTGTGAACTTAGTGAATTCATTTATCAGTTTTAGAAAGTTTTTTGGTAGAGTCTTTTGAGTTTTCTATATACAGTATCATGTTATCTACAAATAATGAAACTTTTACTTCTTCCTTACCAATTTAAGTGCCTTTATTTCTTTTTCTTCTGTGATTTCTGTGGCTACAATGTCCAGTACTATGTGGAATAAAGGTGGTGAGAGTAGACATCCTTGTCTCTTACTTCTGATCTTAGAAGGAAAGCTCTCAATTTTTCACCATTGAGTATGATGTTAGCAATGGGTTTTTCATATATGGTCTTTATTATGTTGCGGTATATCTCTGTACCCCTACTTTGTTGAGGGTTCTTATCATGAATGGTTGTTGTACTTTGTTAAATGCTTTTTCTGCATCTATTGAAATGATCTTATGGCTTTTATCTTTTCTTTGTTGATGTGATGTATCACATTGATTGATTTGTGAATATTGAGCCACTCTTGCAACCCAGGAATAAGTCCCACTTGATACTGTTAATGATTTTTTAAATGTACCATTGGATTCAGTTTGCTAATATTTTGTTGAGGATTTTGCATCTATATTCATCAGAGATACCAGCCTGTAGTTGTCTTTTTTGGTAGTGTTTTTATATGGCTTTGGTATATAGATAATGCTGGCTGGCCTCCTAGAATGAATTTGGAATTTTTCCTTCCTCTTCTTTTTTTCAGAATGGTTTGAGAAGAATAAGCATTAATTCTTCTTTGAATGTTTGGTAGAATTCACTTGTGAAGCCTTCTGGCCCTGACCTTTTGTTTGTGGGGAATTCTTTTCATTACTGATTCAATTTCATTGCTGATAATTAGTGTTCACATTTTCTATTTCTTCCTGATTTAGTTTTGGGAAGTTAATATTTCTAGGAATTCATCCACTTCTTCTGGATCGTCCAATTTGTTGGTACATAATTTTTCATAATATTCTCTTATAATCTTTTGTATTTCTCTGGTGTCAGTTGTTATTTCTCTTCTTTCATTTCTAATTTTTTTTTATTTGAATCTCTTCTCTCTCTCTTGCCCCTTCAATGAAGCTGTCAAATGTTTATTAATTTTGTTGATATTTTCAAAAGAAGCAGCTCCTGGTTTTATTGATCTGTTCTATTGTTTTTTTTTGTTTGTTTGTTTTTTGTGTTTTTTTAGTTTCTATTTCTTTCTTTCTTATTTTATTATTATTTTTTTTTTTTTTGCTTTAATCTTTATTTCCTACCTTCTACTGGTTTGGGGTTTTGTTTATTCTTTTTCTAGCTCCTTGGGTGTAAGGTGAGATTGCTTATTTGAGATTTTTTTTGTTTTTTGAGATAGGCTTGTATTTCTATAATCTTTCCTTTTAGAACCACTTTTGCTGCATCCCAAGGATTTTTGGACCATGATGTTTTCATTTTTGTTCGTCTCCATGTATTTTTTAATTCCCTCTTTGATTTCTTGGTTGCCCCATTCATTGTTTAGTAGGTTATTTAACCTCCACATATTTGTGTTCTTTCCAGATTTTCTCTTGTGGTTGATTTCTAGTTTCATAGCATTTTTTATCCATTCCATCACACTGTGTATTTTGATGGAAGTGTTTTTTCTATTTAGATTCAAAGTAATTATTGATAAGTTTGTACTTACCATTTTGTTGCTTGTTTTATGGTGTTTTCATAGTTCTTCTCTGTTCCTCTATTCTCTTTCTGCCATGGTTTGCTGGCTTTCTTTAGTGATATGCTTGGATTCCTTTCTCTTTATTTTTGCATCCATTACCAGTTTTTGGTTTGTGGTTACTATTAGGTTTATATAGAGCATGCACATAGCAGTCTGTATTAAGTTGGTGGTCACTTAAGTTTGAACCCATTCTTTTCTCCTGTCTCCTCCCCACACATTTTAGGTGTATGGTGACATACTTTATATCCCTTTATTTTGTGAGTCCCTTGGCTGATTTATATATATAAACCATAAATACTTAACGGGCATTTTGTGGATTTTTTGGTAGGTTTTTTGTGTTTGTGTGTGAGAGAGAGAGAGAGAGTGTGTGTGTTTGTGTGTGTGTGTGTGTGTGTGTGTGTGTGTGTGTTGTTTGTTTTTTAGTGCTTTGACACTTCCTACTTTTCTTACACCTACTTATAGTCTTTCCTTACCACACAGAGAGTCCTCTTTAACATTTCTTGTAGGGCTGATTTGGTAGTGGTGAATTCCTTTAACTTTTGTTTGTCTGAGAAACACTATCTCTCCTTCTATTCTGAATGATAACCTTGCTGGACAGAATATTCTTGGTTGTAGGTTCTTTTTCTTTCAGGCCTTTGGATATATCATACCACTCTCTTCTGGCCTGTAAAGTTTCTGCTGAAAAAATCAGCTGGTAGCTAAATGAGGTTTCCCTTACATGTAACTGTTTTTTTTTTTTTTCTCTTGGGGTTTTCAAATTCTTTCTTTATCACTACTTTTTGCCATTTTAATTACTATGTATCTTGTTGACCTTCCTGTGTTGATTTTCTTGGGGGATTTCTGTGCCTCCTGGTTCTGGATTTCTGTTTCCTTCCCCAGATTTGGGACATTTTCAGCTATCCTTTCTGCAAATATTCTGCCCCCTTTCTCTTATCTTTCTGGGATGCCTGTAATGTGGATGTTATTATGCATGATGATGTCTCTGAATTCTCTAAGTCTGTTTTCAGTTTTTATTATCTTTTTTCTCTCTTGCTTTCAGCTTAATTGCTTTTTGTTACTCTGTCTTCCAGGTCACTGATCCATTCTTCTGCTTTCTCTCATCTACTATTTATTCCACCAGTGTATTTTTATTTTAGTTATTGAATTCTTTATCTCTGATTGGTTCTTTTATATTTTGTTAAGGGCCTCACGGACATCCTCTACTCTTTTCTCAAGTTCATTAAGTATCTTTATGCCATTACTTTAAATTTGCTGTCAGGCATATTACTTATCTCTGTTTTGTTTAGCTTTCTTGCTGTCCTTTTGTCCTTTTGTTTCATTTGGGACCTATTCCTCTGTATCCTTATTTTATCTAACTTTCTGTGTTTCTATGTATTAGCAAAGTCAGCTATGTCTCCTGCTTTTGAAAATAGTGGCTTTATGAAGAAGAGGTCCTGTAGTGCCCTGCAGTACAATGTCCCCTGTTCCCCAGAAGCTGGTGCTTCAGGGCGTTCTCCAATGTGTGTTGTGAATGCCCTCTTCTTGTGGCTGAGCTGCTTTTACCTTCAGTCCTGCTATCTGCAATGGCTCTCTTTGCTTTTGTGGTCAGACTTTGGTCCCTGTGGTATCTGTGGGCCAGTCTGTGGCAGCTTTGGCTTGAGTTCAGTCAGGCTAGGCCTTTGCACAGAAATACAGTAGCATCAAACTACAGGGCTGTTTTTGTGTGTTGTCCTCTGGGAAGCTTGCATTGGTTGGTGGGGCCTGCTGTCAAACCAGATTTCTGCCCGCAACCCACTACTAGAACCATAGTTGGACTGGTGTGTGAAGTTATTTTCCCCTCTGCCTGGGACAGATGGCAGTTTGGAGTGGTGTTTGTCCCTGTTGGGATTGCTTGCACACTGCTAGTCTTGTGTTAATGCTTTGGATAAGATCTAAGGGTGTATTGGAGAAAGCAGGTACACAGGAGAACTCAGGGGCAGAGTGTGTGGTGTTAGCAAAGTTTGAGTAGGTCTGCTGTGGGAGGGGACATTGAGCCTCTTTAAAAACTCCTGCTGCAGGGTTGAAGAGGGTGGAAATGCTTAAGAGAGTGGGAGTGGGGAGCACCATTAGGTAGAGACTTCTTGGTTCTCTGCTAATTCCCACAGGTGTCTGTGTGTCTAGGCCAGGGGGCAGAGGAGGGAAATGGTGCCCTAGCTCATTTGTTCCTGGAGAAGTTTTCTCGAGATCCCAGCCCCTCCAGCTCATGGTGTGAGATTAGTAAACAAACCTTCTTCTTGTATACCCTAGGAGGTGTTTTTCAAACTCCTGCCTTTTTGCTGTATCTTTGTGGGGCTGTTTGGTGTGCTGTCTCTTTAAGGGTGGGGATTTAGTTTCTTATCCCCCTCCTGGTTCTTCCAGAACTGATCCCATTGATTTTTTTTTTTTTTGTAAATAACCAGTTAATTTTTATTTATTTATTTATTTTTTTTAGCGTAACAGTATTCATTCTTTTTGCACAACACCCAGTGCTCCATGCAAAACGCGCCCTCCCCATCACCCACCACCTGTTCCCCCAACCTCCCACCCCTGACCCTTCAAAACCCTCAGGTTGTTTTTCAGAGTCCATAGTCTCTTATGGTTCGCCTCCCCTCCCCAATGTCCATAGCCCGCTCCCCCTCTCCCAATCCCACCTCCCCCCAGCAACCCCCAGTTTGTTTTGTGAGATTAAGAGTCATTGATGGTTTGTCTCCCTCCCAATCCCATCTTGTTTCATTTATTCTTCTCCTATCCCCCTAACCCCCCATGTTGCTTCTCCATGTCCTCATATCAGGGAGATCATATGATAGTTGTCTTTCTCCGATTGACTTATTTCACTAAGCATGATACGCTCTAGTTCCATCCACGTCGTCGCAAATGGCAAGATTTCATTTCTTTTGATGGCTGCATAGTATTCCATTGTGTATATATACCACATCTTCTTGATCCATTCATCTGTTGATGGACATCTAGGTTCTTTCCATAGTCTGGCTATTGTAGACATTGCTGCTATAAACATTCGGGTACACGTGCCCCTTCGGATCACTACGTTTGTATCTTTAGGGTAAATACCCAGTAGTGCAATTGCTGGGTCATAGGGTAGTTCTATTTTCAACATTTTGAGGAACCTCCATGCTGTTTTCCAGAGTGGTTGCACCAGCTTGCATTCCCACCAACAGTGGAGGAGGGTTCCCCTTTCTCCACATCCTCTCCAGCATCTGTCATTTCCTGACTTGTTAATTTTAGCCATTCTGACTGGTGTGAGGTGATATCTCATTGTGGTTTTGATTTGTATTTCCCTGATGCCGCGTGACGTGGAGCACTTTTTCATGTGTCTGTTGGCCATCTGGATGTCTTCTTTGCAGAAATGTCTGTTCATGTCCTCTGCCCATTTCTTGATTGGATTGTTTGTTCTTTGGGTGTTGAGTTTGCTAAGTTCCTTATAGATTTTGGATACTAGCCCTTTATCTGATATGTCGTTTGCAAATATCTTCTCCCATTCTGTCAGCTGTCTTTTGGTTTTGTTAACTGTTTCCTTTGCTGTGCAAAAGCTTTTGATCTTGATGAAATCCCAATAGTTCATTTTCGCCCTTGCTTCCCTTGCCTTTGCCGTTGTTCCTAGGAAGATGTTGCTGCGGCTGAGGTCGAAGAGGTTGCTGCCTGCGTTCTCCTCAAGGATTTTGAGATCCCATTGATTTTTAAAGTTCCAGGTAGTAAGCCCTGCTGAGTTTATTTATTTTTAAAAAAAATTTTTAGAAGAAATAAAATCTTTATTATGCAAACATATTCCAAAGGGAAAGAGTAAAAATGTAACTGCTGATTTGTTTTTCAAAGTCAAATGCTATGGGGATTTCTCTTCCCTGTGTGGTTTTCCCATTTCTGGGATGCCTGGTGTGAGGGTCTGGTCCTCTTCCTTATTCTTGCCCAGTTTCCTTCCCTCTCTCGGACAGTTCTTTGTTTCAGAAAATCTTTATTCCTCTTCCAGTTATAAAATATATTTTTGATGGATAAAGAGGTATGGCTATAATTTCTTTGCCCCCTTCCAGGTCTTTGAATATTTCTTTCTATTGTCTTCTTGTAGGAATCGTGGTTGGTGAAGTCTGTTGTAAATACTGTCTTTGTTCCAATGCATATAACATGTCATTTTTTCACTATTTTGAAGTTATTCTCTTTGTCTTTTTGTTATAGTAGAATGAATAAAATATGACAAATTTGTACTTGTTTGTTTTTTGTCTATTTTGGTATTTATCCTGTTTGGTGTTCTTTGAACTTCTTGCCTCTGTAGATTATTATCTGTTATTTAATTTGGAAAACTATTAGGCATTATTTCTTCAACTATTTCTTCTGCCCCATTTGCTCTTCTTCTGGGATTCCGATTATGTTTATGTCAGCAAACCTGATATTGCCATATAGTTTTTGAGTACTTCATTCTATTTTTTTCTGTTGTTTTATTTTCCTTTCTTTTTTCTTTTTAAGATTTTGTATATTTATTTATTTACTTATTTGAGGAACAGAGAGAGAGTGAGCATGTAGGTGTGAGCAGGAGCAGAGGGGGAGGGAGAGGAAGGGGAAGAATCCCAAGCAGATTCTCCACTGAGTACGGAGCCCAACACAAGCCTTGAGCTCAGACCCATGAGATTATGACCTGAGCCAAAACCAAGAGCCTGGCACTCCACTGACCGAGCCACCCAGGTGTCCCATTTTATTTCTTAAACAGTGTTGTTGGTTTTTTTTTGGTTTTAGTTTGAGTAATATCTGTTGGCTTATCTCCATATTCACTGATTTTTTTCCTCAGCAATTTCAAATCTTTTGATGAGCCCGTTTCGCTCCTGTGTTGTTGTGTTTTTCATTGTCAGCAGTTCCACTCGATCTTTTCCTTATCATGTCCATCTCTGCTAAAATTCCCCACCTGATCTTGCTGTTCTCCTCCTTTTTTCATCAGAGCTTGCTAATGGGCACTCCTTTACTTCTACTAAGCCCTTAGTTGGGTATTTGAGTCGATATGTGAGGAGTTGAGCTGGGTTTGAAATTTGTCATTACTGTGAGACTCTCAGTGCATGTAGAGTTTAGAATTTTCTGGAGATATGTGTTAAGGAGAGGAGCTGGTTTGCTAGAGGGCAGGGTTGGGAATACCATCTGGTTAAGTGAGACATTGGCCTCAGGTACAAAATTTAAAGTCATATTAGAAACTCAGTTGTCAAGATAAATAATATTTAATTCAGTATTTTTAAAAAAATAAATGATGAAGAAAATCCATGATGAACACATAGCAAACTTTAAAAAAAAGACAGGTTGTTGTTGTCTGTTTTGCTACATTATGTTATTGTCCGTGGGAACAGCCTGTGGTTTCCAGGCGTGGCCTCCTTGCTGGGTGGGTTAATCAACATTGACCTTGGTGTGCAAACTCACTGGCAACTTGGGCTTTATCAATAGTCATGTGTCTTGGTTGTTGGGCTTTTATCCACTTTTTCCACTTGGTTCACAATGTGAAAGGATATTTTGATGAGTGTGAACAGGGACACATTTTTTTCTTTTGCCTCTGTCTCCAGTACAGTTGGTCACAGACTGCCAGCAGATTTTTCTCAATAGCTCCTCGCTCCTCCACGCTCAGCTTGAGATCTCCCGTTTGTGCTGTCCTGGGAGTGTCTCTCTTTGTGCTCCTGTAACTCTCCCAGCAATATTTCCCTGTTACTGGTGACTTAATTCTCATTAGTTGGTTGGAGCAAGAGGAGTCCTGTTAAGCCTCAGTCCTGAGCAGGCACTCTGTCCCTGGCTCGGGAGTGTGGTTGCTTACTGGTCCTCATTCTCCAGCTCTGGGCTTAGCTCCTATTTCTGTCCCTCAGCCAGTGAAAGAGAGTTTCTTTCTCTCTCTCTCTCTTTTTAAAAATCACATTGGCAAGTTCACAGCAGTGCTCTAAAAATGATGGTTTTTATTGCCCTTTCCCTGAAAGTTTAATGCTTTGGTCCTGAGGGGAAATAGAAGAATGTGAGTGAGCCTTTGTGCTTCTCCACAGCAGCAGCTGCTCTCATGCCCCAGGCCTGTGCCAGGAAGGACGCCTTCTCAGAACTCACTCAGTTCAGCGAGTGAGTGGGTAAAAGCATTCCCTGTATCTGCATTCCCCAGAGCTCCACACTCTTATGGTCCCATACTCAGCATCCACCAATTTATGTACAATTTAGCTGAATTCTTTGTATCTGTGTCTGGCCGTATCTGTCCCAGTTAAACAGGTGCTTCTAATCTATCTCTCCCTGTACATACCTGCCTTTCCTTAGATTTTGAACTGGTTTATTACCTTGCAACCTCGGCTTTATGATGAGTTCAAGAGAAATTGGGAACTTTGCAATTTGTCATTTGTTGTTGTTACAAGGGTAGAAATGATATTCTTTCCAGTTGTCTACAATGGAATAGAAACCATAATCCTATATACATTAAAAAAAATTTTTTTGTCTCTTCTCAAACCTTTCCAAATTCATACTGAAAACATGTATCTTACTTTCTTATACCACTTACACAGTTAGTTTGACATTTAATCATGCATTTCTTACACTATTTTTGTTGCTACTTTAAATTCTTATAAAATAAACACTTTTTTTTAAAGATTTTATTTATTTATTTGACAGACACAGATCACAAGTAGGCAGAGAGGCAGGCAGAGAGAGAGAGGGAAGCAGGCTCCCTGCTGAGCAGAGAGCCCGATGCGGGACTCGATCCCAGGACCCCGAGATCATGACCTGAGCCGAAGGCAGTGGCTTAACCCACTGAGCCACCCAGGCGCCCCTAAAATAAACACTTTTACCTTTTCACGTAGCTGTAAATATACAGATACTAAAAACAGACTTATGCCTTTTAAGTTTTTTTCAAGTGAAAACATAAATTTTTAACTGGAATGTGAGTAATTAATGTATAATGAAAAATCTAAGTACAATTGGGCTGGAACTTTTGGTGGAATGGTCAGTTTATTCTTTCCCAGTCTATAAAAGGAGCCAATTATAGTCAGAAGTGTCTATGTTGAACCTGAAACTGAAAGAAGAAGTTACTTGAAGGACCGGTGCCTCCGATAGCTGTTTCACTCATCAAACGCTGGAGTCCCCCATTTGGGGCTCCTCTCCTACTCTCTCAGAAGCAGACTAATCAATCATTGTTATGTGGCATCTACTTCTTCTTTTTTTTTTAAAGACTTTAGGAAGTGTGTATTCAATACAAGGAGAGACTGTTAAAAAAGTTAAGGGAATTTTCTTCATGATTCTTAGTTGTGATCATAGTATGCTTTCGTTATAGTTTTTCTGTGACATGTCTTCAGAGAATCTCTTGTCTTATTCATAAAGATGACTAATCCCATATATTAGTGGGTTTCACTTGTTCTCAGGTTACGTGGACACTCATTTTGTGGATATTCTTTTCAGTCATAATTATTACCACTACCTCCCCCCAACCAAACACATTTTGAAAATCATGTGTAATGAGGAAGGCTATACATGTGTGGGGGTATAGGAGAATTATATTTCCTGTACCTTCCTTGTAATTTTGCTGTGAACCTAAAATTGCTCTACAGAGTTAAGTCTGTTATTATTTTATATAATACTTCTGAAGACACAGTTCAAATAGTTTTCACTTTTAAGACTTCTGATAATTATTTGATACATTTAAAATTCCAAAGAAGGGTACATCTCCAAATGTCTCTCCTTACTTGATTCTTTGTACCTGCATCTCATTAGATTTTATCTCATAATATTTATCCATTTGGATGACTCTTATTCTGAGATTGTACTACTTTCTTCTGGATAATAAAATATGAGGTTTCCTTTCTCTTCTCTCAGCATTAATCTATTGTATCCCTTCATAGTTTGGGCTGTCTTTCATTATGCATGTTGGGCTGTTAAATTTTTGACATTGCTGAAAATGAGAATCCTTTTATGAGTTGTTATGGTATGTAAAGAGTCTAGTTTATTTCTGTTTTTCTTCCTCTTTTTAAGAAATATGCTGAGCGTATACTCTGAGGTAAATTCTCTTTGTTTCTCTCCAAAAGACAATGTCTTATACCTAAAGTCTTTCCTTCAAGGGCAATATTTTTTCCCTTTTTAGGTTTTTCACCTTTTAAATACAGCACAACGTAAAAGTTTCATGGATTGATAGGCATTCTATTGCAGTTCTGGTTAGAGTGTAGTGCTGTTTCCCCAGGGATTAACCATTGTAGGATTCCCCCCTCTGCCTAATTTCTAATGACAGCATATCCTAAAACAATCGCATCTAAGTATCCAACATCTACTTCTTTGCATGGATTTTCAGTATACGTATGCCCAGGATTTGGTCACTCAAGTCTTTTGTGTTTTTTTTTTTCTTTCTGTACATGCTAAGGTCATGAAACATGACAAATGAGTTGAGCGAAATATGCAACATTCACATAGATTCTTTTGTGAGTCTGTTGCACACAATTGTTAAAGCCACCCAGTTCAGAGTACATGTTCCCACCTATATCCTCACAGTCTCTCAAACCTATTAAATGATGGCTCAAATATATACTAATTCAATAGCATACCAATAGTACATGAGTTTCATTTATGTAACTCTGTTTGAATATAGGGACTTGCTTATCATTAATTCTTTGGAAGTTTTCTTAAAATCTGGCAGATTAGACTACATACCTGCATTTCTGTATCTGTAAAATTATTGTGATTTATGAGAAACTTATTGTTTGCTTTTTATGAATAGTCTTTGAAAACTTCCATCAGTTAAAATGTGGCAAAAAATGAGTGTTACCCATACGTATGTGGCTATTGGGATGAGTCTCAGTTTTTCTCCTTAACAGAGTGGAAAAATCCTGGCCAGTTCTGATTTATAATAATGAGTGTAAATGTTGTCATGTCTTAAATCCCTATTATGTACAAACTTCTATATAAACTTTATGTCTAACTTTCACAACTACCTTGTAAGGTAGATAACATTATACCTGTTTTAACTGATGAGTCTTAGCGGGATTCTTGTAGGAATTCCAGCCCTTAAAATGTTGACAGTGTTTGATCAATTCCTTCCACCCTAAGATCTGTGGATTTGCCAAAAGCAAATGCAACAGTTGCAATGCTCTATTGCTTAAACAAGAAGAAAGCTTTATTTTTTAAACTAAAACTATAACATATGTTTAAAGCAGATATTTATCCTGGCTTGTGGTGGCTTGGTGGGGTGTGGACGTCACCTGGCATTTTCTCATCCTGGCCATCCAGAGTCCAACATTGAGCCTCTGCAGTGCTCACATTAAAGGATAGAAAGAATCTGATGCCCTGGCAGTCAGCTAAAATATAAAGCACTCATCCCTAACTCTACTGACCCCTGTAGTTACGGTGGATTCCAGAAGGGTCACTTTTATAGTTTCTGCTGAACTGGCGGAGCATAGTAGCTGCCACTAAAAAATGTCCCGTGGGGGCGCCTGTGTGGCTCAGTAGGTTAAGCCTCTGCCTTCGGCTCAGGTCATGATCTCAGGGTCCTGGGATCGAGCCCCACATGGGGCTCTCTGCTCAGCGGGGAGCCCGCTTCCCCTTTTCTCTCTGCCTGCCTCTCTGCCCACTTGTGATCTCTCTCTCTGTCAGATAAATAAATAAAATCTAAAAAAAAAAAAAATGTTCCATGAGCACCACATACATGGGTAAGTCCTAGCATGTCATACAACTACTATTCTAATTGTTGTAAAGTGAGAAGGAGGGAGTGGGGATGGCGTTAGCAGCCCTCTGAACTCAAACATAAGGAAATGTCTGGGATTGGTTTACTCCGTCATACTAGCAGTTGGCATCTCAGGACAACATGGGAGCTGGTAAAATCATATCCAAAGATTAAGCCTCTATTATGTATCCTTTACTTAGACATTCCTTTAATTCTAGAATAAGGGCCATTTTCTTTATGACAAAATCCATTCTTATTAGTGCAAACAGCAGGGTACATGTGTGATCTAAGAATTTTTAAAAAAGCAAATACCAAGTTAATGTGTGGGGGGACATGTGTGTGTGTGTGTGTGTGTGTGTGTGTGTGTGTGTTAAGCATTTAAAATAAGTCCAGGGACTATCTCAATAATGCACAAGCCAGCATTGTGGTATAGTGGCAAGCATAGCTGCTTTTTAATAACACAGTTGTCATACCACAGTGAATGTCTAAGCCTGGGTTAAATTCCAGGTACTTTTTTCCTATAAATCTTGTATTTTAGGTGTGTTCCACAGGGCATAGTGCTTCTATGTAGTTTGATGTTCTTCCTTTGTTTATTGTATGTTTTTTTCTTTTAGCAAATTTGATGATTATAATACAATATTGTTGTTTGTATTCACTAGGCTGTGCATTAGATCTCTAGGACTTATTTACTACTCAGGAAGTTAGTTTTTTTCTTAGATTTGAAGGTGAACACTTGATATATGGTCTAGTTCTCAATTTTCCTTCTCCGTGAATTTTATTTTGCTAGCGTACTCAGACTTAATTGGATCCAGGGAACAGAATAGGGCAACTAAACTCCCGAAAGACTTACACAGAAATAAGAATGTCAATGTATTGATTTATAATGATTAATATAAGTGCAAAGAGTACACAAAATTTGTTCCAGCTGATCACTTTGGTTTCACCTGTATAAGAAATTCTGTCTAGAAAGCAAAATATAACAAGCTACGTAGAATGAACTGAGTCAGAGAAAGGGGAGGTAATTGGCTGGTTTTAATAGCTGTGATATCTAATGTATACAGTTCTCTCATAGGAACCTATTTGCTATAAGGACTGAATTTTGAGTCTTAGGTCAGTATATCTACCCTAATGAAGAAAAAGGAGAATATCTTGTCTTGATTTGGATAATTTTATCATCTAAGAGCAAGAATTATGTATTGACTAGGAAGAGGATTTTTCGGGAAGAGGGAGAAAGTATCAAGTTTAACTAGTAGATGTAGAATGGGTTAAATTATTAAATTCCAGAAAAATTGTAGGTCAGATCTTGAGGAAAGAGAAGTAAAACATAAGAGAAAAGTGACAGAATCGGACTGCAAGAGCCAGAGTAGCAAAGAAGACAGGATACTTTGGACCAAGTAGGAAGCGTTGAGGTTTCTCATGGAAAGTCCCCTAAGTATGCACCATTCAATGGAGGTCCAAGAAATAGACCCTCTGCCCTGTGGCAATTACATGGTAATAAGAAAAATCTTCTGCAAATGAGATAAACAGTAATTAAGGATAAGTCTATACTTGGTCTAGTGAGGTTTCTTTTAGGTAAAGTAAATATATATTCCCAAGATGCAAATGCTTAGACATGATTACACTGGGAGAGCGAGTTAAGGGGTCAGGTGTTTGCCCCTATGGGCAGAATCACTGTGAGTGTGACCACTATGGATTGGCAGTCCAGTGTGGGTGCATTGTGTTGAAAGTCACATTTCATGAGTGCCATTTCCATGGGTCTAATGGTTTTACAAAATGGCAATCAGCTCTTGGTAAGGGTCTAAAGAAGGTATAGTCTTTTGTCTCTAGTTACACAGTGGTTGCATTCCTAGAATAGCCAATATAAGTTAAACCCCCACACAAAAAAATCTTACATTTATACCTAAAACAAAGCTATGCCATAAATATGGGAAATTATGAACAGATATTTTATCTCTAAGAATGTCCTGTGGGATAGCTCAAAGTCTTGCAGAATGTAAGGCAATTCTTCAATTGTACAGGACTGAAAGTATCCTTTTGGACCCTCTAGTACCCCTGACCCTTGTGCATTAAATTCTAGAAATGACCCCAGCCATTGCCAGAATCACAGCGCCATTTCAGATTTCCAAAGCACTAGAGATCGCAGAAGGGTCACGAGGAACAAGTCTTCTAATGTTAACAAATGCATTATTTGAGGGTATATTTTATGGGGAAGTTTTCAAAATTTTCAGAACGCTGGCGTTTTCTTACTGCCTTAGATGATCCATCAATCTGTGATTGTTTTTCAAAATAAATATCTATGTGTGGGGGCGCCTGGGTGCTTCAGTGGGTTAAAACCTCTGGCTTCGGCTCTGCTCAGCATGGAGCCTGCTTCCCCAACCCCTCTCTCTCTGCCTACCTCTCTGCCTATTTGTGATCTCTGTCTGTCAAGTAAGTAAATAAAATCTTAAAAAAAAAATCTACGTGTGGTCAAAGATACAATTAAGAGTAGGGATGAGGGGTTAATCAAAAGCAAGTATCAAAAACAGAGAAGGAGTGTGAGTCAGTAAGGGCAACTGGTTATTTCTAAATTTTTGAAGCAAAAGGAGGTGAACCTAGACTTGAGATATTGAGATAAATACCTAAGGTCTGGAGAGTGAGTGTTGGGATAAAGGCACATGGGACTTGGGGAATAACAAAGAAGATGTCGTGAGCATGTTTTCTAGCAGCCCAAGGTCTCAAAGTAACTGCTGCTTTGAACCTCTGTAATTAGAAGAACATGGGTTCTAAGAGGCTCCATTATCTCAACTTGACTTCAAATACTGATGCTCTTCTGATGACTCTTTGGCCACTATCTCAGGATAACTATGGTTCCTCATTGCACAGGGGGATTAGCGACTATGAACAAGAGCAGGGACCTAAAAACATTTTCGCCTTTAGCCAGAGATGTGACATGTAAGCCCAGCATGGAACAAATATACCAGCCCCTGCTTCACTGACTTCACTGACTTGTTACCGAACCCAGCGGATGGGTGAGGCAGCTGTTACCTGTTGCCTTGCTGCACCTTGTGTTTCCACTTACATCTGAATTTATTTCTCTCCCTTTATTTTTTTGGATTCTTTCTGTCGTCTTTATCCCAACCCCTGTCTTTTCTCACTTAAATCATTTTAACAAATTAGAAATGTTAAGTTTGATTTCGGTAAATAAAAAAGGCTAACACTTTTATCATGGGCATAACTGCCTTCCCATCCCTTTCTTTCCATTTTCGGGCATGGCTTTTTTTCTTCATGTATCAGTTACCAGAATTTGCACTGGTTTTTAGGTTTTCCTTCCTCCCCTCCCACAGCGAGGCTTTGCCAACCATCCACCATATACAATATTGTAGCTACAAGCTGTTCTCAGAAAATCCACTCAAAATAGCTGAGGAGCAGCTGCTTCTGTGATATTTTCAAAAAGAAGAAATTTGTATTTGGTTTTACAGGCAAAGGGTTTGTCAGTTTTGCACAGAGAGAAATAAATGAAGTCCTTCGCTCCAGCTGAAATCCTCTGGCTCTCACTCTCTAGCTCCGATTTCAATGTATGGATAAGTGGGCAGGGAAATGGAAAGATGGTCCTGGAAAGAGTGTGCATCATTTGCTTAAAGACTGTTCATTTGCTTCTCATATTTTTGCAACCGATATTTACAAGTAGATTAACAAGAGCTAATTTATGGGTACAAATTAGAAAAAAAAAAAGGCCAGTTGAATCCAATTAGCATTTTTTAGCATTTTTTGACTCATTTGTCACTCACCTAATATAACAGTGGTGGGAGCACTTTAATAATGTAGAGGAAACGTATCATTAACGTGGGGCATGCTTCTTCTACTCTTGAAATTTAAAAGCTTTGGGAAATTTTGGGAGTGGGGCTAAGTATCCTTAAATTTTTTAGTCTGCTATTATAAGTCTCTTCTTCCCCTTCCCTCTCACACCTCCCCAGGAAGCATTTGAAAGAACAGTGTGGCTGTCAGGATTGGAACAGAACAATTAGATGTCAAGGATGCAATTAGTCTAAGATTAGAGCATTAGGGACTCAAAATCATGGCATCTGAGACCAGGCAGCTATGAACTAGTAATTAAGAAACTACTTTCTACTTATTACTTCCCGGAAAAAAATGTATTTATGTATTTCCTGTGAGATCATGTTTAGTCACTGTACAATTATGGTTCAGTTGAGCACTTGATGCCATATCTTGATTCTGGAAGAGTTGAAATGCTCCTGTAGAAGGACTACTCCTGGCAGTGGGTGTGTATTAGCAACATATCCCATTGCCTGCAAAGTAGATTTTATGCTGCAGATCAAGCAGAGCTACAAATAATCACACTTCTTGTCACCCGCTGTGGGATCACATCAAGCATTATAAATTATTAGAGAATTCACATGGACATCATGTAATACCACAGGAGTTCCATTATGATTTACCGTTAATTAACATCCACTGACTATATTTCAGAGTGCTATTGCTCTGTCACACCACAGGCTGTTATACAAACCAGAACTGCTATCAATATTCCTGCATTTATCTAAGCTCCAACTGATTAAAATGTGATTTGTCCCATAATACCTTCTTAGTTTGATATGTGACTTAGATTGCTGACCTAACATAACTTCTATCTCAGGTTGTCACGCAGTCAATTATACTGAATAACGGCAGCGCTTAAGAGCACAGAGGAAAACCAGTATTGGAAGGAAAACATTACTCCCATAATTTAAAGAGAGAAAAGAAATACTAAGATGAAGAGTGGGGGAGGGGGCTTTTCTGTGCCAATGAAAACCGATTGTAAAGATTGTTAGTTTCTAGGAAAAGATGGTTATTTAGTCTGTCCCACAATTTAGATGAATGGGAATGTTCTCAGATTTGAGGAGAAACCTGCTGGCTTGCTGACTGTTTCTCATCTTCCCCCTTTCCTCCTTCCTCCATTTTGTCACATGTTTATTTAATGCAGATTCCACAGCTTTCCTTAGTGGGCCAAGGAGAAGTCAATTGTTTTAGGTGGAAGGGCACAGAATAAGCTCTCTCCCCACTCACCCCTAGATCAAATAGTAGTATAAGAGTTAACAAAGTATTTGTTTTCACTATCAAGGTAAATGCCAAAGAGTGGAGTTTCATAGGATGTTAGGATTAAGAATCTCCTTAGAGATTACCTAATCTGACACCCATCAGAAAAATGAAGCCAAGGTTATCAAATGAAAGGTCAAACACCAAATGGTGGGGTGCAAGAAAATCAGGATGGAGAATCCCCATCTCTTAGAACTTAGCCATAAGCATAGGTTCATCCTTCTTGCACTTTCTTTTATACTTTGCTAGCCTAGAAAACAAATTGTAAGATGGGCTATGTTTAAGCACCCATTTTTCTTCAAGTAGAAACTAATAAAGAAACTATGGAGAGCTTAAGCCTTCTGTAATGGGAAAGACAGAATTGACATAAGCACACAGACTTAACTTTGCACAGTTTGGGGTGAAACACTTAGATCTGAGCTACAATGCAAGATCAGTGTCACTCAGCTTCAAGTTCTGGAACACCACGTGCTCTTCGGGTATGAGCCCTTGTACTTATCCCTCAGATAAACCCGCCCCCACAGTGAGAAAACCATCGCATAAAACTGTGTTTTCATGTTTAAAATGTTCAAATGTCAAGAAGTTCTAGAGTAAAAAGCAATAATGCTTCAACATGTCCTGACTGTTGAATAAACCAAGTTACAGCACCGATCAGACAGGAGAGGTTAATCGAGAGAGGAGAGAGGTTAATAATTCATTGCAAGTGAGAGGGATGCTGGCTGTATGACCATTCTGTGCAGCCCTGACTAAGAAATAGGAAGCCCTTGGAAAAGGAAAGACGTTTGGGGGAGAGGTCTTACAGAGATCCCTTGCTAGTTCTTCACTTTTGCCAGGTCAAGGTCAATGTAGAGAGGTGGTTTGTTTGGCAGTGTGTCAGAGTGACTCTGATGCATCTCACCAGCACAGGGACTGATTGCAGCCCCATTATTGATAAAGCCCATGTGGTCCTAGGATAAGCTGCCAACCAAGAAGAGCTCACTGGTGCCTGGGTGGGTGAACCGAAGCCTGGACTTCACAGAAACTTGGAGTAGGCTGAACTGATAAATCTCCCTACACTCTAGATACCCTGGGAGCCATCCTAAGAATAGAGCCAGGAACCAGTGTGCAGAGTAGGTCCAACCAGGGATGCGTGGAAAGAAGATTCAGACAGGAGGAGCTGAAATGGAGCCCCTAGGAGCCCACACAATCTTGGTTTATAACACACTCTTGACAGCTCTTATACAAGCTTGACGTGACTGCTCTTCCAACTCGGGAGTTAGTTTTTCTTATCATTTCACTTCAGATCGTATATTCTCCATAAAAGGTATGAATGTAGATAGACTGAAATTTTAGATACTTTGATTTTGACATTTTGGCAATTAGAGGGTTTGTTTCAAGGAAAAGAAATCCCCTATGACTGGATAATATGTGTTCATGTCTCTTTCAGTTAACCTTGTAAAGAAAAGAGAAGGAAGGAAAGGAGAGGAGAGGGGTGAAGAGAGAGAGAGGGATACAGAGAGGTTTGGAAAGTTGCTTTTTATGTCATCCTCAGTGGTGCCTCCTGGTGGCAGCTACTTTGGGGTTAAGTTCCAAAATGAAATAAAATAGGTTCCAGGCAACGTGCCCTACAAATCTAGCTTATTTGTGGATAACAAATGTCACACTCATTATCTTCTTTTTTCTCATGCAAACAAACAGATATAGCGTCTAAATATCAGGCACATTTAGAGAAATTTATTTTTGTTTACTTTTTAAAGGCTGTATGAAGGGCTCAGCTGATTTCCCAAGAAATTAATATTCATTCATTCAACAAACATCTAGTGAGTACTTTTTTCACGCCAGAACTGTGACTGTTCAGATGTAATATGTTTCTATATTTTCTATATTCATGTTATGTTTTTTACTTCTTTTAAAAATTAATTTCATATTTTGGGAATTATTTTAGGGTGAGTTGAATAAAATAATAAAAGTACAATATTTAAAATTTTTTTTTTTGCATGAGGGACTTTCTGATAAACTCAAGGATGACAGAAGTTGAAGAATAAAAGGAGGATGAAAGGAACATTATGGGAACAGTGACTAGTTCTTTGTGGAAATGCCATTGTGTTCAGAAGTGGGTATCAGCCTCCTGGGTAGCTCGAATAGTTCTGCGTTCTGAAGATTGATGGCTTCCCTGTGCTCCCTTCACTTAGAATAATAGTGAGTCATTGGGCACAGCTCCAGCTCAAAGCAGAACTTTGGAAAGAACATTTTTTGTACCTTTTTGTCTTTTCCTAATGAATCACATGAAGCTCTCTTTGAGTTAGAGGGTCCCCAATTAAGAAGGACATTGAACCAATGGGGCAAAGGAGTTTGATGTATCAGTGACATTCTTCATAATGTAGGCTGCAGACTTGGAAAAAAAATGTTCAATCTGTGCACAATCTAGGTAATATATTTCCTCAAATTGTCCCCAGTCTTTGGGCTGTGGAAATGGCATCTGAAGGACGGAGGGAATCATGTTCCCAGTGCACTGGTTACCCTATCAGAGACTCCTCCCCTGAGAAAGCTGTTTATATTTAGATTTTTAGGAGCGCCCCTCTTCTAGTGCACTGAGTGAGCCATACTGATGATGAAGTTCCATTTCTTAAAAGAGATAATAGTTACTGTGCAAAAAGACAAAACCTATGCTGAGCAAACAAACATCTCGAATCTTGAGATTTCTTCTGGTGCCATACTATTACCTGCAGATGTATTGGCCATTTCTTAGAGGAGATTTCGTCAATGGACTAGACCAGGCTCCTCTCTCTAGCATTTGTCTTGTGTTCAACTCTGTCATTAACCTTTTCCTTTAATGTGACAACACTTCGCTCTAGATGTGATATTCTTCTGATTGTTTTGGAATTCTGATCAACATCTTTCCCCAAATGACTGAGCTCTGTTTACCTAGAGATTGCCAAGTTAACATGCTTTCCTAAGGTTTCCTTACTTGCACAGGAAGGACTACAGTAAAGTACTAGCTGATCACAAGGCTTTAGATGCAGGAGAGCTTCAAGGCTTGAGGATTGTTTTAATAGTTCTTTTATTAACCAAAGCCAAAACTCAAAAAATTTGTGTTTGTTGAATGAATGAATGAATTTAATAGTCATGGAGTCCTTGCAATAGGTAGGACTTCATAGCACATTCCTGGATGCAGAATAAAATCAGACAGTTGCTGACTTCAAGGGGCAGGGACTGAGACACAATATAAATACATAATTACAGTGATAAGTGCTAAAATAGTTGCCAACCGTAGTGCCACAGAAGAGAGAAGAGACTGTTACTCTTAACAGCTTGGAGAAGTCAAACGAAAATAGGAGTCTTGGCAATAGCATTTAATCTTTTAATTAAGGCATCACTAATTCCTCACTATTATTTTCAAGTTATTTCTTTCAAATGTCCCTTGCTTGCTTTTGCAGGCTCAACCCAATTGGCTAAGTGTAGTGAAATCATGGCATTAAAATGCGTATTGATAGGACTGTGTCTGTGTCCTAGTTTACCAACCGAACAAGCATTAGCTGGCTCGTGGTTTATTTTCTGTTATTTTCTAAGCTTTAAAAGATTTGAAACTCACTCAGATGATATCAGGAAATCTCTAAGATGCCTATGAACCTAGAATATTTAACAATAAAACATTGTTTTAATCTCCTCATTCTTTCCTTTTTTCTAATATATATTCCTAGACAATCATGCACTTTACGCAGATTTTAAAATATATTTTCCATAAAGTTGAAACAACAGTTATCTTAATTTCCTCTTTATTACGGTTCATTCTCATTACAAATTCTAATTTTGTGATTTTGTGCTTTCTCCTGGATTTTAAAGTTAAGTTTACCTATTGCTTGTCTTTTTTCCCCAAGAATAATATTCTGAATTCATTCATTATTGTTTTTATTTATTAATTTCTGCTTCTATATTTATTACTTCTCTTGTGACACTCTCTTTTGGTTTAGTTTGCATCTTCTTTTTCAAACATTTTTGTGTGGAATACTTAATTTTTTTAAACTTATCTTCTTACTTAATTTAAAGCTCTGGGTTTCTTTGTGTGCCAAATTATAGCCATTTCCCATAGTATGTAAATTTTTATTTTGGTTTCCTTTTTTATTCAAGAGTTTTTAGAGAAATTTTTCCCAAAATTTCAGGTCAGGGAGTTTTTCTCACAAATTTATAGTCTTGTTTCATAGTAAGCATAAATTTTAGACTTCTTTACTTTCCCTTATGGAACTAGTTTTCCTTATGGAGTAATATATTTTCATACTTAGAAACAATTTCAATGACATTCATACAAAGGTATGTGTCTTCTTTATTAAACATACTATTTAGTTCTACACATTTTATTAGTATAAATGAACTACTTAATTTTGTCAGAACTATCAAATGGTTCTGACCTGCCTGTGGCATATCTTTATCATATTGTATGTGAAAGTTCTTTGAAGGAATCAAAAACTCCAGGCTACCAAAAAGTATTGACCAGCACTGTGGAGATTTCAACAGATTTACAAAGAAAAGTGAGAGGTTTAATGTTCAAATAATTTTACCTAATTAATTTCAGTTAACGAAAATTTTAAAATGCCCTTTTCTAGGTTTCTCAAGACCTTCAATATGTTAAATATGAATTGAATATCCCTAATGGGAAGTTGTATTGTAGAGCAAGTGAAGTAAGACAATTGTATTCCAGTGGAATTTTTTAATGAGGAAATAGAAACTGTAGAAAAAGAAGGTCTGTTGTCAAAGGCAGTAGTTTTCTGTTGGCACAACCAGGTTTGGATTGGATGTTCCATGGCATGGCCAGTACAATATCAAGTACGCCAAGAGAGCTGATATCTCCTATCAAATTAGCTATCTGAGCTGCATTCAGCTAACAATCTATTGAATTCCAGTCTGTAATCTCTAACTTGGTGGCTCAGTTTTCAAATGCTCTGATCTCTGACTTATTTAAATACGTGAATATATACTCCATGCTATACTGTGATTCATTTAGTGAATAAATAATAGTTGAGTCCCCAGTCATGTGCTAAGCACTAAGTTCAGTGTTAAACAGGACATTACCAAGTTGCTTCTTGAAGTTGATGTTTTTAGTTTAAATAGATAATAAATAAGAAAATATTTGATAGTTAACGAAGTTATGAATAAAGTCAAACTAAGTCTGTGACAGAATTCCTGGTAGGCTGCTTTAGATGGGTGGACATGGAAAACCCTGTCTGTATTCTTGAATGACCCTATTTCCTAATGACTAGTACAGAAAATCTGCTATGTAGGATGACAGTCTCAGGCAAGCATAAGAGCCTGAGGGGTTCAGAAGAAATGTTGAACACCGGGGTTCAGAAGAAATGTTGAACACCAATCTGTAATAAGCAGAATCAGCTTTTGGTTCATCTGAAACCAGGAAATAGTTCTATTTAGACAATATATTCTATTCTACTATGTTCAATGCGGACAAACGCTGACTTAATTTTTTAAATTGACACATGAAATAAAATTCACATGTAAACAAGTTTATGACACATAAAATTAAAGGTTTGGTATTGGAAATGTTTAACTGGCATTTACTAGAGCTTTTTTAAAAATAACAGTAACAACAAAAGTATTTCTCAATTTATCATGTGTGATCATGTCAACTCATGATCATGTGGTCCTGATTAAATTAGCATTTTCTTTTACATATATGATAATTGCAACAAAATATAAAAGAACACATTTGAAAGCACTTTTGAAAGTATGTATTTCAAGATAGGTATTTAAAGATCTCACAAAATTATCAGAAAAAGATACACAAAATTACATTCTAGTATTAAATTCTGTTACATTATTCTCTGTTTTATTAATCTTTTTATAAGTAATTGTTCCTGATGCTATTGTTTTTGAGAGGGGAAAAATGCCTTAAATAAGGAAGGTACAGTAATGTAATTTTTAGATTTTCAAAAAAGCCATGTGCAAATATCCCTGCTAAATATATTAAACTTCTAGTCACAAGCAAATATTAATATCTGCAATTTGTGATAGGTTGGTGGAAGAATGAACTTTCATAAATTTTATCAATATGCAAGAAGCTGTCTGATTCTGCATCACTTTGAATGTTATTGGTATAAATGTTCTTCAAATATTAATTTATAATTTGTAATTCTTCTGCTGTGGTATTCATCCCAAAATAGTGGGAATGAACTCTCCTTGGATCCTTTTGAAAATCATCTAGATGCTTCTGTAATTTTCCTTCAAATCTTAAACTGGGGCATGGGTAAATCAGATTTAAAGGAATTTGGGAGGACTAGGACCATGAATCATCCCAAGGGTGGAAACTCAGATCTGCATGGTAGTTTTCTCATTGCTTCTAGGAAAGTTCTATGCCAATGGTCAAGTTTCCATTTTAGTCTAGCTTGAAATTAAATTACATGGTGAATTTTCTATCTTTCCAAGTTTTGTTGTCCTGCATGCTGGGAAATATCTCTGTAGCATGTGGAATAGGCTATATCAAGGGCAGCCCTACAATTCCCAAGTTTGTTGTGACCACTGACTGCTATAGAAACAGAGTAATTTCGAATCCCTCCCCTGTATTCTTCATTTCAGCGCTTGGTCATTCAAACTAGGAGCTATGTTTAAATCTTCTTTCCTTATAGCCAGTGTCAATGCACTGAAAAGAAAAAAGAGCTAAAATTTGTCTTTTACTACTTTCTCTGAATATGTGAGACTTCTTAAAACCCACGTAGTATTTATTCTTATGTCTAATGGGTGGTACCTTACAAAGGTTCTAGCATTAATTAAAATAACTCTTTAAAAAAAAATACCATGTGGGCTTTTGACTTGAGTTCTCTTGTATGAAGAAGGGGTGGGGAGATGTGGCAACAGACAGTATAATGATATTTAGGCATCTATATAAAATGACCACAATCTTAGTTGCTTAGAACAATACTTATTTATTATTTCACAGTTTGAAATGAGTCAAGAGTCTGGGCACAGCTTAACTGGGTCCTCTAACTGCTTATTGTTTCACAAAGTAGCAGTCAAGGAGTTAGCTGGGCTGCATTCTCGTCTGGTAGCTTGACTGGGAAAGACTATACTTTCAAAATCATTCAGGTTGTTGGCAAAGCTCATTTCCTTGCAGCTGCATGAGGACACCAGCATCTGGCTGGCTGTTGCCTGTATGCCACACTAAGGTCCTAGAAGCTGCCCACAGTTCCTTTACAGATGCTCTTCTCCAGTGTGGCTACTTACTTTGTTAAGCCTGCAAGATGAGTCTTTCATCTCAAGGAGAGCCAAATCCTCCCTTAAGAACACTTAATTTGGTCAGGCCTTCCCAGAAATATATTCCTTTTGATGAATTCAAACTCAACTGGTTTGGAAACTTTCTTCTTCTTCAACATCCCTTCACCTTTGGCATTTTCTCTTGGCCAGAAGGATTCCGAGACTGCAGTCACACCCAAGAGAAAAGAATTATTCAAGATATAAATACCAGGGGGCAGAAATCCTAGGACACCCCTCTTAGAATACTGTCTACCACTATGAGCCACTATTTCCCCCCAATATATATCTATATATATTTAATGTATATTTTTAATTTCATATGTCTAAAACTAAAGTTTCTAAAACTAAAATCTCTGCCTACTTGTGATTTCTCTCTGTCAAATAAATAAATAAAATCTTTAAAAAAAGAAAAATCAAGGATTAGAATAGGATTTGAAAATCAGTAACACTTACTTCTATGAATTTGACCAAGCAAAAGAAAGATGTTAAGGCACTTTTTAAAGTGGTCTTCCCTTGGGGCACCTGGGTGGCCCAGTGGGTTAAGCTTCTGCCTTCAGCTCAGGTCATGGTCTCATGGTCCTGGGATGGAGCCCTGCGTCGGGCTCTCTGCTCAGCGGGGAGCCTGCTTCCTCCCTCTCCCCTCTCTCTCTGCCTGCCTCTCTGTCTACTTGTGATCTCTCTCTCTGTCAAGTAAATAAATAAAAATCCTTAAAAAAATACCCTTAAAAAATAAAAAATAAAGTAGACTTCCCTTCTCCAGATTGTGCTTCCAGAATCATTCAACATTTCAAGTTGAAGACAGCTGTGGCATTTTTGCACCCTGTGCCACTACTTTTTTTTTTCCCAGACACCCAATAACTACATGAATACAAATATTGTAATGGGTTCTCTTTTATTTTACAAAATGGAAGCCATAAACAAGGACAGAGTAGATGTCATCACTAGCATGATTTCATGCTAACCAGGATTACCATAGTATCTACTAGATGCCAATAAAATCAACTTTTTATGTCATAAACTCACATGGACCACTAGAAGGCTCTTTGTGAAAGTGGTAGAAATTGCCTCTGACTGCAAGTCAGCTGATACTGGTAAGAATTGGAGGCAAACTAGCTTTGGGCAAACCCCTCTGTGCTTCCTCTTATTCTGACTTGCTGGTAGGAAGGGTGTAGGAAATTATGGTGTTCATTAAGAAAAGTGCCTTTCAAACATCCGTGGACTCTAGCCCCAAATGAGCTGACTGCAAGTCTGCCTGTTTTAATGCTGCAAAAAAAAAAACAAATTTTGCAAGAAAAAGCAAACAACTTTAACAGCAGGTGGCTAAAGCACAGCCTTCAGAAAGCTGTTAAGAACCATTTTTGTCTGTGAAATAAAACATGGTTGCAAGCAATGTTATTTGCACTTATTGATTCAGTGCAAGAAGTCACCTTATGTTTAATTCAAATTGCAGTCCTGACATGGACAGGCTTAAAACAATCATGTTTTACAAATCCATTTGTTTAAATGATTCTCTTGTTGGCTGTTCACACTGTGCCCTGTGTTGTTATAATATCACTCACCGCAAGTGCTATTTAAAGAAGTGAGAAACCAAAAACACACATTGCTTTAAGCAACAGAGGTTGGATTAGTAGAAAAATAGGCAAAACACAAGGTCCATTAATTTCAAGGTAAAACATAGTGACATTTAAGTTCAAGGTGAATCTTTGTCATTTCCTTAGCCCACTTCGACTATTAGTTTTCTGTCCCCACTGCTGAATTTAGGGTTTGGCCATGTGCATAATTTGAAGGCCATATCTTTTTTTTTTTCCCCTCCTTTGGGGTTGAGGTACAATATGAAATTGCACAAAACTTTCAATGAAGTTTCCTGTTAGTTCTATCTGTTAGACATCACAATGCTTTCCAAAAACTATTTCTATACTTTAGAGGCTAAAGGTCTGTACTATATGGGAAAAAATGCTTGTCCAAAGTTGGTAAGATGTTGTGGACTAATTCTCTGCAGCCCGATTATTACAATTTACATTAGAAAACCTCCTTGAAATTGCTAAGAAATTATTGCAAATTAAGTTTTTGCCCATTTTGCAAAAGTAATTCTTATCTTGGTTGCCTTCATGGAAGCTTCTCTGATGGCATTTGTGAAGTCCTGCAAGTGAAAGTAGAGAGAAAGTTTGAATAAACCTCCTCAGAGTCTAAATATTAATAAGGAGAAAGTGAATCTTGTTTTGGTATGGTTTAGAACTCCAGTTAGACCAGATGGTGAGGCATGTGTGTGGAATTAGAAGCCCCAGATACATGATGCTGCTTAGAACCTGAAGAGTCTGGTAGGAAGACTCGGTGTCAGTTGCCCAGGGAAAGGCACGGGAAAGCACCTCACTGTACAGATGAATTGAATGACTACTGAATGAGTACAAAACTCAGACTGAAGAGGAGTCCACAGCTACTCAGTCCGGTGCTTGCTAGCTTGTTTTTCTTTTCTTTTTTCTTTCTTCTTCTTCTTTTTTTTTTTTAAACATATAGTGTATTAATTGTTTCAGCGATGCAGGTCTGTGAATCACCAGGTTTACACACTTCACAGCACTCACCATAGCACATACCCTCCCCAACGTCCATAACCCAGGCACCCTACCCCTCCCCACCCCCCACCCCCACCTCCAACAATCCTCAGTTTGTTCCCTGAGATTAAGAGTCTCTTCCGATTTGTCTCCCTCCCCAGTCCGATCTTTTTTCATTTTTCCCTCCCTTCTCCTCACCCACCCCACTGCCCTGCCTCTCAAATTCCTCATATCAGAGAGATCATATAATTGTCTTTCTCTGATTGACTTATTTCACTTAGCATAATACCCTCTAGTTCCATCTGTGTTATTGCAAATGGCAGGATTTTGTTTTTTATGGCTGCATACATATATACATACACACACACACACACATATATATGTATACATATAGAAGATTTGGTATGTATGTATATATATATACATACATACCACATCTTTTTTATCCGTTCATCTGTCGATGGACATCTAGGCACTTTCCATTGTTGGCTATTGTGGACATTGCTGCTATAAACATTCGGGTGCACGTGCCCCTTCAGATCACTACATTTGCATCTTTAGGGTAAATACCCAGTAGTGCAATTGCTGGGTCCTAGGGTAGCTCTATTTTCAACTTTCTGAGGAACCTCCATACTGTTTTCCAGAGTGGCTGCACAAGCTTGCATTCCCACTAACAAAGTAGGAGGGTTCCCCTTTCTCCACATCCTCACCAACATCTGTTGTTTCCTGATGAGTTAATTTTAGCCATTCTGACTGGTGTGAGGTGATATCTCATTGTGGTTTTGATTTGTATTTCCCTGATGCCGTGTGACGTGGAGCACTTTTTCATGTATCTGTTGGCCATTTGGATGTCTCCTTTGGAGAAATGTCTGTTCCTATCTTCTGCCCATTTCTTGACTGGATTATTTGTTCTTTGGGTAATGAGTTTGATAAGTTCTTTAAAGATTTTGGATACTAGCCCTTTATCTGATATGTCATTTGCAAATATCCTCTCCCATTCTGTAGGTTGTCTTTTGGTTTTGCTGACTGTTTCCTTTGCTGTGCAAAAGCTTTTTATCTTGGTGAAGCCCAGTAGATCATTTTTGCCCTTGCTTTCCTTGCCTTTGGTGGTGTTTGGCTTGATTTTCTTTCTTTCCTTTTTTCTTGTATTTTCCTTCTTGATAGGCAAAAGACCTTAGTCTCCTGCAGCCCCTTCTACCCTAAACAAATCACATATGCATAACTATTCAAAACAACAAAAAACGCAACAGTAATACAACAGTGGCCTTAGTGTAGATAAGCCCCAGTTTGCATCCCAAATCTTCTACTACTTAACTACATAACCTTGGGCAATGAGCAGACTCTGGGAATCTCAGATTCTTAATCTAGGCAAACTGAGATAACACCCCCCCCCCTTTTTAGATATGCCAGGTGGGAGTAAATGAAACAAATTACCAAATCACCTACAAGAATGCTTCATTCATTGGATTCTTTCATTCCTGAACTTGTAAAGCTGAAGGTCATGGGAATCACCCCTTCATGAGACCTTGCCTGAGCACCTGGTAACACTTTCCATGACATACATCTCCACTTGCACAGAAATCATTCTTTTGTCCATATCTGTGAGAGCTAAACTCATCTTTTGAAAAGTAAATGAGCTTTCATACTGGGACATCAGTGACATGGTCAAATAAGATGTCTCTCTTATATCCTCCCTCAACAACAATTTGGCATCCATCCACGGACAGAGGTGACTTTCTGGTGGTGCTGGGATTCAGCACCATTACACCAAGGGGGCAGGAGCTCTTGCTCACCCTTGGGTTGGGTACTAGGCATGCAGACCTCAGGCACAGCCGTGGACACTGCTGCAGCTATAAACCAGTCCTAGCCCCTCTTGGCAGCAGACTGGAAGCCCCTGGAGAATGCCGTCTCAGATAATCAGCCACGGGTGAGAGAGCCTTTGTGGAAGTCCAGGTTTCCAGTGGAAAAGTTGTAGCACACCACTGGAGTGGCAATAGGCACGTTTGGACACACTGGAGAGGGTAAAAGGAACTGATTGACTTTATCCGCATCACCCTTCCTCCAGGGTGGCACAGTGCGGTGCCAAGAGATGCATTCTCAGCCTGTGTTATTTTTCCCCCAACTGTATGGGAAGCTACCAGAAGCCCATTTCTCTCTGGCCCCATCTAGAGTATTGAGTCTTGAGTTGCATAAGGGGGAGCAGGTAGAGGTTGGTAGGGCAGTAGGTAGGACTCTTAGAGGACATTAAAGGGACATAGACCCTACTAACTGCCTCACAGATGACATCAAAAAGCACACCTAGGAGCCGCTGGGGGTGTCTCACTCACAGATACCCCAGATGGCACACAGGCAACCCTAGAGCTCTGTGCGCCTCACCCATACCTATGCTCCCCTCACCCTGTGGCCAGCTCCCTGTACACACTTCTAATGGTGGTGAGAGCAAGCTTTGGCCCAGGCTAGCAAGCACGCTCAAAAAGCCAGTTGACTATTTGGGCCAGGGAGAGCCCACATGAACCCAAGCTTTGGCTCTGCCCTTGGGAAAGCAAAGGGGAGGTTGTGGGCCACATGGTCTGGTGTGCTGTGAGATGGAGAGAAGCTATCCAAACTTAAAATACTGAAAATACTGCTACACAAAGGAGAAAGAAGCATGGAACAGGCTTATTCACAGAAGGTTTGAGAAAGCCTCAGAATCCCTAGCAGAGATGAAGAAAGATATATCTCTCCAGAGGTTGTCAGTAAAGACTGGTGTAGGTGACTGGTACTTCACATTTGAAGACAGCAACAGAGGACTTCAAGACTTCAGACTCAGAAATCTTCCGCACAGCAAAAGAAACAACAAAATGAAAAGCAGCCTTTCAGAATGGGAGAAAATCTTTGCAAATCATATGTCTGATAAAGGGTTATGACCCAATATATATAAGGAACTGTTACAACTCAATAACAAACCCACAAATAATCTGATTAAATTGGGTGGAGGAACTGAATGGAAATATTTCCAAAGAAGACCTACAAGTGGCCAAGAAGTACAGAGAAGATGCTCAACGTCAGGAATCAGGAAAAGGCAAATCAAAACCATTCCATTACTAGCAACAAATAACCTGAAATTCAGTCACTTCCTTTCTTCCTTCTTTCATTGAGTATCATTTCTTTCATTTTAGTATCTCCAAAGCACCTTGGGATCAGTTACTGGAGGAGGTACAGAATTGAATCAGCTTGTGCTTGCCATCTAATAGACTTAACCACATATATTAATGTGTATTAAAGGTATGAGAAAATGTTAAGAGCCTTAAAAGAAGTAGTGGTGTGTTCTATTAATTAGGCAAAACAATTCGATAGGTATATACCATGGTTCCTGGGTGATTAGAACTCTGCATGTTGAACTCATGTTGAAAAACCACAAACTCATAAAGAAAGCACAGAGCATTACACAATCTGCTGGGTTCCCAGGTCTCACCAGGTGAGGAGGCAGAGTGGTTTAAACTGTTTCTTGTTTGAACCTCTCAGCATTTAGATCTTTGTATGTATCTTGCACATACATTTGAGAGAAGTCAAAACATGAATGAAGGAACAAATGGGAATAAGACAAAATTGAGAAGGCAAGAATGAAGACGGCATAGGCTCAGTTGGCATAATGAGAGATTTCTCATGTCTTTCCCCCGATAAAAATTTACTCAGTCATACCCTGTCCTTGGACAAAAGGAGATTAAATCCTGGCCTCGATTTGCAGCTGAGTTAAAAGATGCCATATTCTCAGAGTTGGCAAAATGATTCCTATGACCTTCAAGAATTTGCATGCGAATAAATATATAAATGAAATATGTAAATATGCACAAGCAGGTCTATCCTCTACTGTAATGGTATTACATTTAGAGAAGAAATTTTCAGTCTCATTACTTATAAAAATCATCTTTAATAATGAATGTTGATACCTTAACTTTGATAATAAGTTGTGGTCAAATTGTAGAACCTAATGTTTTTAAAGTGACTTAAAATTTTAAGCCTGCCGTTGCTATCCTGAAGACAAATATAGTTGTGATTGGGCATTCATTGTCACTCAGCCAGAAGGTTGTCATTAAAATAAATTGACAATGGGAACGTTGGCTGAGCTCTCACATGGATGCTTCATATGTTTGGAAAACCTCTCTGTGACCTATCAGCATCTATCCTGACAGATTCTAGAATGAGAGTGAAAGGGATCTTGGCTCATATGAAGAAAGGTGCCCCTTGGAAGTCAAATTATAAAGTAACCTCAATATGACTAATAAATCTGGCCCAACCCTTTTGTTCCTTAATTGCCTACCTAAATGTCACAAGGAAATGTGTGCTGCAATATACCATTCTTACTGTGTTTCACTAGTATTTTATAAGAGAAAACGGAATGCTCAGGTTTTTAGGATATACAAATAAAATTAAATGAACAAATACATTGAAAATGTTTAGATCTCCATCTACACATGTAAGTACTCAGTAAATGTGGCTGTTACCATTAATTAAGTACACTTAAAAATGGTCACTTAATGAAATAAACGCTTTTTGTTTGGTTCTCTTATTTGGTTTGTTCATCTTTAGTCAAATGTTAGGTGAAAATATGAAATTCCCATCCATTGAAAATGTGATTATAATTTTATAATATAATTATGATTTCTTCTTTTATGTACTATCTACTATAATTTTTTTAATATGTTTGCAGAACATCTCCTATGAGCAGTGTTGCTTCAGAAACTCTTTTTTTTTTTTTAAGATTTTATTTATTTATTTGACAGAGAGAGATCACAAGTAGGCAGAGAGGCAGGCAGAGAGAGAGGCAGAGAGAGGAGGAAGTAGGCTCCCTGCGGAGCAGAGAGCCCGATGCGGGGCTCGATCCCAGGACCCTGAGATCATGACCCGAGCCGAAGGCAGCGGCTTAATCCACTGAGCCACCCAGGCGCCCCCTATCTACTATAATTTTATAGTACAAGGTATATTATATTTATATTCTATAGATTATAATGTATTATAAAATTATGTTATTAAAATTATATTTCAATATTTCTTGAAGTTATTTCATACTTACAGTAACCTTGTTAAGTGCCCAAGAAAAATTCTGTGAGAGCCTCTTTTTTGGACAAGGACTGGTATCTTGGAGAAGTTGTGAGTTTCCAGACATACACAATTATTTTAGGCCTTTAGGAGCCAGCTAAGAAAGGAGTACACATTGCCAATGGCAAGCCTAGGGATCACCCTACCACTTGTTTGATCTGGTAGTGATGCTGCAAAACTGGGCGTGTTGTTTGCCTTACTTTGCTTTGTTAATAAGTGAAAAAGAAACATGGTATACTGCAAAGAGCTTTTGGGGCAAAAGGACCTGGGAATGAATGCTTTCTCTGCTGCTCTGATAAGAATTACTTTCACTTACTAAGTACCTCTTCTAGGACAGACAATTTGTGGAAATTTTAGTTAATTTTTAGAACAATTCTGCAATATAAATGCTGCTGTTCTCCTTTTATAGATGGGAGGACTGAATTGAGCCTCAAAAAAAAAAAAAAATCACTTTGTAGAAGTCAGGTAGCCAGTGTGGTCTGAATTTCAAACTGGTCCTCTGCATTTTATCCTTCTGGCTCCTGTCAAACTGTACTGATTGTACAAAACGGTTTACTTCATTGAGCTTTAGTTTCTTCCTTTGTAAAATGGTGATAATATGATCCACTTTTCGTGGTTTTTGTGAGGGTTAAATAAAAATATATCTATAGAATTTACCACAAAGTCTATCAATAATAAGATTTCAAAAACTGGTTGCTTTTATTTTAGCCAGCTGTATCATTACCATTTGTTCGTAGAAATATTATTCAAACTATAAGCCACTTAATGTTTTAAAGAAACCTTGCATTAGGCTACATTTAGCAGTAACCGATCAAATATTCACTTCATAGTGGGGTAGTAACAGGCAGAGACTTTTTGATGCTACTTTATGTTTAACATGAACTGTGACCAAAAATTATGTGGAATGCAAGTTCTTATTTATTTCCATTAAGAAAGTACCTTTAGATGTAATCTTAAATAAGAGCCAGGTATTTTCAGAAAATCTGAAAAATAAACATTTTCCTCACCAAATTCTATAACTTAAATATTGCTTTACTTGGCAGATTGCTGTTAAGCTTGTAGCTCTTGTGTCTTTAGAGAACATTGTGGAATCAGATCTCTGTTTCCAAGTCTACACACGTATACTTGGTAAATTATAAATTTCAAAGAAAAACGTGGAGTTTTACAGATCTGGAGAAATCTGAGAAGCATCATTTTGGTCTTTGTGAAACTAAATAAAATGTTCAGTTTCAAATAAAAAGTTTAAAAGTGATTAGACGTTTGCTTATTTTCCAATTGCATAGCAATAAATTTTCATTAGGCCACTTTATTCATGTTTCTACGTTCTGTTTATAAAAAAATCACAGACCTCTTTAAATCTTTCAAAATTTGCTATTTATGTATTTTTCTATATTTGTAAATTCAAAATTTGGCCTGTTTTAATTAATATTGACACTTGGCAAATTAAGTATTTATTAAAAACTATTAGAAAATATGTTAAATGGATTCAAGGTAACATTAAGTATTCAACCCGTTTCTGAAATAGACTTAGGAAGACACACAGTGAACTTCTTGCCCCCAAATGCCGCACTGTATTTATATGTAAGTTTGTTCAATATTCTCTTAAACATATGTTTAAAGCATATGAATGACGTCTTCTGTTCTGATGCTCAGTGGAAATTTAGGGCTGATAAGGACTTCTCAGATCAGGAAATCCAATAGTTTTATTTAATGGGTGAAGAATCTGAGGGGAAAAACCAGGGTTTTGGTTTTTCAGGTCTGTGTTGCTAGACCACCTTGGGCTTGGTAGCAAAACAGCTAATTGCTTTCTTATTCCACTCTTCTTTTTGAATAATTTGGCAAATATTTTTATAATAATACAGACACACAATAAAAGTTTTTATATATAAAAACACGTGATTGAAGACTATTATGATATTTAATTCTGGTTATATTTAAAAAAAAAAAAAGGAAAGGAAAGAACCCTATCACTGTAGAGCAACTTAAATGTTTCCATGAAAATATTTCATTCAAAATGATGCTTCTGGGGTGTGAAAATGGCAGAATAGGTGACTCCAGGGGTCCGTCTCTATAGAAACAAACAAACAAATTGAGGAAAAACTATCAGAATCAACTTTGTCAGAATTGTGGAAAATAGTCAAAGGTTTACAACAACCAAGCAAATGACAAATCAAGGAAAAGGCAATTTTAAAACAGTAGGAAAGATTTGTAGCAATTGTACGTGCCCTTCCCCCCCAAAACTGGTGTTGAATACGGCAGCCTGCAGGCCCAGTGCAGGATCCTGGCTTCTGGTTCCAAAGGGATCAGACATACCTTACTCTCAAAGAATCGTGTTTGTCTGTTTTGACCAGTCTGAGGGCTATGGAAAGAGAAAGAACTGAAGCAAGGGATTTGTTTTTGTTTTATTTGACTTGGAACCCTCTCAGGGCAGAAAAGCAGCTATACAAAAGAGAGTCTTTATCAACATTGTAAGGCAAAGGAACAACCTGCTAGTGCCTGAAGCAGAAGATTACAGTTGAAAGGAGCTGGAGACTTGCCAAGAGCCTGGAAGAAGAAGTAGGGGAGAGTTTGTTTGGGAAATCAGGGCCCTGAAAAGCACTTACATATACTTGAAATTTAGAAAGCCACATGCATGCCCAGGACAGGATGCAAGCGCAGAAAAGGGTGGAGAAGACCTAAGCTTTCACCTCTGGCTGAGCTGTTTGCTCCACACAAGCTGAAAGTGAAGGTTACAGCAGAGTATAAATGACTTGGCTAAGCCTTGAAGAATTGTCCCAGCACAGAGCCAATTTGCAAACACTGAGACAGGTTTCCTTCCTTCCTTTTCCTTTCCTTCCTTCCTTTCCTTCCTTCTCTTTCTTCCCTTCTTCTTTCCTTCTTTCCTTCCTTCCTTCCATTTTGGCTACAAGAATTCAAGAAAATCTCTGTCAAAACACTAGCTAACTACAAGAAAAATAAATATCCTAGAGACCACATATAACTAAGAGACAGACTTATAAGAATAATTTAAGAGTCACTAACCAAACAACCACCCACAATTCCTCACAAGCAACAAAAACAAACCCTGGAGAGGGCCTGTGCAGAATCTGATTTTAGAAGTTACCTTATTATAATATTTAAATGTTCTAGTTTTCAACAAATAAAGATGAAGCACACAAAGAAACAAAAATGCCTGGCCAAATCACAGGAAATTTTTTTTTAAGATTATATTTATTTACTTGTCAGAGAGTGAGCACAGGCAGACAAGAGTGGCAGGCAGAGGCAGAGGGAGAAGCAGGTTCCCTGCTGAGCAAGGAGCCCATGTGGGACTCGATCCCAGGACGCTGGGATCATGACCTGAGCCAAAGGCAGCCGTTCAACCAACTGAGCCACCCAGACGTCCCTTCACAGGAAATATTAATAGCAACTGTCGCTTAGTCCATGGATAATGGACTTACCAGAATACAACTTTAAATCAACCACCTCAAATATGTTTAAAGAGCTAAAGGAAAGTAAAGAAGTAAGAAATAAAGGAGTAGGAAATAAAGGAAAGTAAGAGAATGACAGCTCCTCAAATAGAGAATATTGATAAAGAGAAATCATAAAAGGAAGCAGAAAATCTGGAGCTAAAAAATATAATACCAAAACTGAAAATTTTACTGAGGGGTTTCAGTAGAGGAGTTGAGCAAGGAGAAGAATGAATCAGCAAACTGAAAGGTCAATTGAAGCTATTCAGTCTGAAGAGCAGGAAAAAAAATGAAGAAAAATAGACTCTCAGAGATCTATGGGACATCATCAAACATGCTTTGTGAGAGGGAAGATGACCAAAAGGGCTAGACAGTGATGATTAAAAGAAAGAAAGAAAATAATCTACATGCCCAACAAGACAACAACCTCCAAGAAAGATAAATACAAAGAGATCCACATGAGGACACATTATAAAGTATTCAGAGACAAAGAGAGAATCTTGAAAGCAACAAGAGTAGTCACTTGCCATATGTAGAAGGGATACTTAATGAGATTAGCAGCTGGTTTCTCATCAGAAACCACAGAGGGCCCCAAACTAGTGATGATACATATTTAAAGTGCTAAAAAACAAAACACCTGTCAATAATGAATTCTATATCTTGCAAACCTGTCTTTAAAAAAATGAGAAAAATGTTAAAACATTTCCAGATAAACAAAGGCTAAGAGAAATTTTTGCTATTATACCCATCCTACAAGAAATGCTGAAGGAAGTCCTTCAGGCAGAAATGAAAAGATACTAGCTAGTAACATGAAACCAAATAAAGAATATTGACAAGGGCAGCTACAAAGATAAATACAAAAGCCAGTGTTACTGTGTTTTTTTTTTCAACTCTGCCCTTTTTTCCCTGTGATTTAAAAGACAAAGCATAAAAAATAATAGACATATATTAATGGTACACAATGTATACAGATGTAATTTGTGGCAATACGAAGGAGAAAGGATGGAACTGAATAGGAGCAGAGTCTCATTTATTACTGAAACTAAAATATTATTAATTCAAAATAGATTGTTATAAGTTTAAGATGCTAGCTATAATACCTGTATAGGCAGTAAGGAAAAAAAAATCCAAAAAATATGCACAAAAGAAAATGAGACAGGAATCAAAATAATGCAGTACAAAAATTAGGTAAACACAGAAGACAGCAATAATAGAGGAATTAGGGAACAAAAAGGTCTAAGACATATAGAAAACAAATAGAAAAATGACAGAAATAAGTTCTTCCTTATCAGTAATCACAGTAATATAAATGGATTATACTATCTAATTAAAAGGCTGTGATTGAAATTAGAGGGAAATGGTCAAAAGGTACAAAATTCCGGTTATAAAATAAATAAGTACTAGGGATATAATATGCGAATGATGACTATAGCTAACACTGCTATATGATATCTAGGAAGAAGTTAATAAATTAAATCCTTTGAGTTCTCATCATAAGGGTAAAAACGTTTCCTTCTTTTTTTCTTTCTACTGTATCTATATGAGAAGGTGAATGTTAGCTGAACCTATTGTGGTAATCATTTCACAATATATGTAAGTTAAATCGTGGTGCTGTGTACCTTAAAATTATACAGTGATGTATGTCAATCATTTCTCAATAAAACTGGAACAAAAAAGACTGAGAGGCACTACAGTTAATAGCCTCAGTAACAACAACAACAGCAACAAGAGGCTGTGATTGGTAGAATAGTTAAAATAACATGTTTCAACCATTTGTATTTATAAGAGATTCACCTTAGATCCTCAGACACAAATAGGTTTAAGAGATACTTCACATAGTAGTAATCAAAGGAGAACTGGGTGGCTATAATAATATCATTCAAAATAGACTTTAAATTAAAAAAAAGAAGCAAAGAAAGATATTATATATTGATAAATGGGCAATATATCAAGAAAATATTATTATAATCATATATGTATCTAATATAACATAGTGTTATATAAGCATATATATATCTAATATAATGTAGTGTAACAGACCCCAAAGATATGAAGAAAAAAAGAGTTGACAGGAATAATAGATAGTTCTATACCCCACTTTCAATAATGGATAGAACAACTAGATGGAAGACAATAAAGAAATGATGACTTGCATGACTGTATAAACCAATTAGACCTCATAGACATATATAGAAAACTCCACCCGAAAACAGTAGAACACATATTTCTATAAAGGGCACATAGATTTTTCAAGTGAACATGTTCTCTAGGACAAACTATATGTTAGCCCACAAAACAAGTCTCAGTTAATTTTTAAAAATTCACTCAAAGTATCTTTTCAAATCACAATGGAATGAAACTAGATATCAATAACAAAAGGAAAACTTGACAAATTCACAAATGTGTGGAAATCAAACATCATGGTCCTACTAATGGGTCAAAGAAAACAAACGACAAATGAAACTAAAAAAATATTTTGACATGAATGAAAGTGAAACAAAACATACCAAAGCCTACAGGATGCAGCAGAATGAGTAGTCAGGGTGAAATTATAGCTATAAAAACTTATAATAAAAACAAAGATCTTAAATCAATAATATAATTTTTCACCTTAAGAAACTAGAAAAAGAAAAGTAAGCTAAACCAAAGGCCATCAGAAGGAAGGAAATAAGAAAGATTATAGTGACATAAACAAAATAGAAGATAGAAAATCAGTAGACTCAATGAAATTAAAAAATTGGTTTTTTCAAGTTTGACAAAATTGCCCAAACTGCAGTAAGTGGCCAGATTAGAAGTAAGGAAGACTGTAATTACTAAAATTGGGAATGAAAGTGGGGACATTATAACTGACCTTACAGAAATTAAGGGGGAAAAAAGATTTATAAGAGAATACTGTGAATAATTGTATGCCAAGAAATTAGATAACCAGATGAAAATGGACAAAAATCCTAAAAACACACAAACTACCAGTACTAACCCAACAAGAAATAGACTATCTAAACAGACTAATAATAAGTAAAGAGATCAATAATTGGAACCCTCTCGTTAAAGAAAAGGCCAAAACAAGATCACTGGAGGATTCCACCAGTTACTTAAGAATTCACACCAGTTCTTCTCACACTCTTCCAAAAGGCAGAAGTGTAGGTAATACTTCCTAGTTCATTTTATAAGACCAGCATTGCCCTGATACCAAAACCAGACAAAGACACTGCACCACGAGGAAAGAAAACTACAGATGAGTATTTCTTGAAAATATTATCAAACTAAATCTAACAGCATATTTAAAACATATGAAAATCCCATTTTTATAAAGGTTTTTTATGTGTGCCTGCAATATAGTTATAGTTGTTATTTTTCAACATGAGTGTAGATTTATTCACAATTATGCTATTACAATCTTCTGGAAACTTTTGTCAATTATGAGATTGTTTTAAACTGCTTCGATAATGATGGATTTATTACTTTACCCATATAGTTCTGGCAAGTTTTGATTCTATTTATTCTAACTTGTTGGCCACATAGGTTTAAGTTTTTGTATCTTTTTGGGGAAATGAAACACTTATCCTTTTGTAGCAATAGCTTTTACCTCTAATAATGCTTTTTGCTATTCTTTCTAATATTAGTATAGCTCCATCAGCTTTTCTTTGTTCAGTATTAGCCTGGCATATCTTTTTCTGTACTTTAACTTTCAAACATAGCTGTATCCTTTTATTTTAGATGTGTCTTCTTTAAGAGATACATAACTGGACTTTGGGTTTATCCAATTTGATTTTATCAGTTACAGTGGACTATATTGCTGTAAAAAAAATGTGTAGTAGATACAAAAAAAAGAGTATTTATTCCTCATGTAATAGTCCTGACTCTCTCCACATGGCCAATTCCGTAGGACCTTTTTTGCCTTCATGTCAGACAGTGAAAGATAAGAGTGTGAAAATACTCGTGTGGGAGATTTCTGTGGGAAAGGCCTGAAAGTGGTACTTACGCTCACATTTCATTGGCTAGAACATAATCAGCAACATAGACCTGAACACATTTGGGGTGTGCAGTGTTTTTGTACTCAAGAAGAAAGGGACAAAGATTTTGGTGAGCCTTCAACAGTCCTCACTATAATGATAATCTGGTTCTGATCATTTTGGTCCATTTATATTTATTATGATTACAAATAGTTTTCATTTCATTTCTCTCCTGTCATTCTGTGCTTTCGATTTATCTTTTTTCCTAAAACTTTTTCCTCTTTTCTTTATGTGTTTATTTTTTCCTATTTCTTTGGAAGTTGTGTTGTACTCCACTTTTTTGGTTTATTTTCTCTTATAAAATGGTATTAAATATTTTATTCTCCTCCCAAACAATATTATGACCGTAGAATGTTTTAATCTCATCTCTGTCCAAGTGTTATCCTGATGTTATCCCCATCTTAAATGTGATTACTCTCCAAAGTCTATATCTTTTATTTACACCCTTAAATTCACACAATTTTCACTATTTTCTCTGAAAAATACTTTGTTAAAATCTTTACTCACATTTGAAATGATCTCTTTGCTCATCTTCTCCCCCCACCTTTTCTCTCTCAGGCCTTTGTTTGGAGAGTTGTTTTTTTCTTTTTAAAGTTCACCTTTTAAAATTTCCTTCAGTGGGCAATCTTCCAAAGTTCATTTTAAAATTTATTTCATTAAACATCTGTAGTTACATTTCTGGTTTTTCACTGTTGCACAGTAACTTCATGTGTCCCTTCCTCATATAAATATAGGTGGAAGTTTTATGTGGGAAAAGGCAGAGGTAGGAGAAAAATGTAAAACACTATTATTCCAGCATTCATCCCCAAAGTACTTTCATCAACATTTACTTTTAATTTCCAAGTGTCTTGAGATAGTAGAGTATAGTAATTAATGGGACACAAACTTTGCCCTCAGACAGTCTTGTTTTGAACATTAGATCTGCCATTTACTATTTGTATTAGTGAGAAAATTACTTGATTTCTCAACTTCATTCACCTCATCTTTAAAATACAGATTGTAGTACCAAACTTATGGAGTAGCTGTGGGAGGTTAAATGAGATCATGTATTCACAATGTTGCAGAATATTTGGCAGAAAAAAAATAGCTACCATTTATTGAGTGCTATGATGAGGACAAAGAGGATATAAAAAGTCTTTCTATGTCATCAAAGATTTAATTCACTGGAACATTAGTGATCTTACTTTACCATAATTATAGTATAATTAAATTTCCTGAGGTTTATGTGTCTGGATCTCATTGTTTTAAATGTTCCTGGTAGAAAAATTCAGGGAAAGGCAAGCCACCTTGAACTCCAGCCTCACAATGGAGAATTCACCCTTATGTTCATTTGAGGGCCTGTGATCTACAAAGGAGCTATACTTGAAATTGCATTTTTTTACTGATAATGTCAGAATTCTATCTAACAACAAGAAATGGCACTGATATTTTACTGGTGTATAGTTTTTTTTTTTTACTACATTCTCTTTTTTTGTTTTTTGCTTTTTTATTGAGTTATAACTTAAAGAGAAAAAAATCTTAAGTGTATAGCTCAATGTTTTTACTTTGTATACATTATAGAATATAAATCAAAATATAGATCATTCTCAGAATATCAGAAGATTTTTTTCATGCCTCCTCTCAGTTATTACTCTATAAAGGTAATGATTCTTTTATTTTCTAGAAATAGATTAATTTCTCCTATTTTTGAATTTAACATGAATTAAGTCCCACAGTATGTGCTTATTTTGTCTATGAGATTTTATTCATGTTGTTATGTTTATTGTTTTACATAGTTGTGTAGTGTTCCATTGTATGACTATATGATTATATTTTCTACTTGACAGACATTTGAGTTATTTCCAGTCTTAGACCATTATATTTATTGTATTAATTAACTAATTCCAATATAGCTAGAATCCTAAGTGAATAATATTTTCTACTCATACCACGCTTATTTTTTAATCACCAACCACTGTTCATTCCCCCATGCCTTTGCTTGTGCTGGTTTATTTCCTAACAATATCCTCTCTTCTTTCCTCTGATTTTCTAAATCTTAACTTAAGCAAAGTTCAATCCAGGTTCAAGTCAAATGTAAGAGAGTGATGATTATGAACATGGAAAGGGCCAAGACTATTTACCATGAAATTGTTTCTAGTGTCGAGTGTGTACTCATACAGTCATATCATCCTTATAATCATCTTCAACATGACTAAGGAAATAGTGAGACTACTCTTTGTAGAACACAGAATATCATGTTAGGTAGTATTTTAAAAAAAACATAAAAAATACCATAAATGACTCTTAATCTCACAAAACAAACTGGGGGTTGCTGGGGGGAGGTGGGATTGGGAGAGGGGGAGCGGGCTATGGACATTGGGGAGGGGAGGCGAACCATAAGAGACTATGGACTCTGAAAAACAACCTGAGGGTTTTGAAGGGTCAGGGGTGGGAGGTTGGGGCAACCTGAGGGTTTTGAAGGGTCAGGGGTGGGAGGTTGGGGGAACAGGTGGTGGGTAATGGGGAGGGCACGTTTTGCATGGAGCACTGGGTGTTGTGCAAAAAGAATGAATACTGTTACACTGAAAAAATAAATAAAATGAAAAAAAAAACAGAAAAAAAAAAACCATAAAAAATAAACAAAAAAAGAGGACTTTGCTCCAGAAGATGACCACATAGATGGAAAGAGAGATCAGGTATACTGCTATTGATGGCGCACCTGCTGAAGACATATGACATACAGTAAATGATTTCGAAATTGAGAATAAGGAATAAGGGAGGGGTTTGAGAGAAATCATTAGAGAGGGTTGTGGGAGCTGGAGCCTTATGAAAAATAAGGAAAAATAATTGAAGAAAGTGGAAAGAGCACAATTGAGGTTAGTGCTGTATGTCATGCCTGGGAAATCTTGGATCAACTAAAGAGATTGTGGAGGGAAGTAGTGAGAGACGAGGTTGGAAAGAAAACTAGAATTTTTTTTAAAGATTTTATTTATTTATTTGACAGAGAGAATGAAAGAAAGTATGAGAGGGGAGGATGTCAGAGGGAGAAGCAGACTCCCCGAAGAGCAAGGAGCCTGATGGCAGGACTCAATCCCAGGACTCTGAGATCATGACCTGAGCTGAAGGCAATTGCTTAATCAACTGAATCACCCAGGAGGCCCTAGAATTTGGGTTTTTAAGAGACTTGTATGTCAGGTAGTTAGAATAAGCTTTATCATTGAGGAAGTGGAGAAATATTAATGGCATCAGTCAAGAGAGCATTGGGAACGATATCACATTTTTTTTGCCGCAAGATAAATACATAGGATTCACGTGCGGGGTGGGTTGGAGTGGATAAAAGTGAAGTCTAAGGAAAAATGATAAAACGATCTATGTAAAAAGATATGGAAGGTCTATAAAAGAGTGTTTTTGGAAAAGAAAGTCATTTTATGCTAAAAGAAGTCATGTTTAGTAAATAACTAATGTGAGGAGAGAAGAAAATGATGAACTCAAGTATCACCCCCACCTATTACTGGTAGAGTAGAAGTGTAATAGTATAAGACGTTAGCATTGAATCTCTAAGATGAAATACTAATCTTATGACACATAATGATATTGATTTTAGATATGTTGAATTTAAGGTAACACATGAAACCCAGATTGTCAAGCACAGCAGGTAATTAAGGAATGAGACTAATACTAAGGATGGTGGTTAGAGCTGGTATTATATGGATAATCCACAATGATGTTGGAGCCAAAGTTGTGCAAGGGCATAAAAGCAACAATGGGGTGGGGTGGGTGGGTAAGAAGAACAAAACTGGCAAAAGGTCCTGTATTTAATCTTCAGGGAGTAAATCAGTTAAAGAAACAGAGAAGGAAAAACCTTTTACTTACAAAGAAGTAATGCTGCCCTGAAAAGTACATTACTTACAACTGCACCTAGTTTGTGTACCGGAAAAATATGACTCACATTTTTTCCCTACATTTTCATCACATTTCTAAAAGGGAGGTATTTTTCATGTTTTTAACAGCACCAGAACCTCTGACATTAAGAAATTTCTGACATGTTAAATTTTAAAGGTAAGGTCTTCAATTCTTCAATACTTTAATTTTTTTTTTTATTTCTAGTCTTGTTTTATATCCATGTTGCATTCAATTTCCTTATTTTTCATGGAAAGGAGAAACATGAGCTAGAGCTGAAAAATGCATTTTATATAATCCAATTGATTTTAAACTCTGCCGTTTGATAGGTAGTGAGAATGCCCTAGCAGCACTGCTGTGGAGTTCTCTAATTTGT
This sequence comes from Meles meles, assembly GCF_922984935.1. NCBI lineage: Eukaryota > Metazoa > Chordata > Mammalia > Carnivora > Mustelidae > Meles > Meles meles. Next base: position 81,024,680 of record NC_060077.1, on the reverse strand, counting down.
TTTTTGCAGCTTCATGCTGCAAGCAATTTGTCACCTAAAATTCGAATAGAACTTTCATATATTGAAATGAGAGATGGAAGCAGCCTTGTAGATCATCATGGTTATGGTAGGACAGACTTTTAGACAGGGACTTATAAAATTTTAAATTGATCCTACATTTGACCTTAGACAAAAAGTCAAAAATGAACAACTAGGTACTGCAGTCACATAAAAGGAAATATCTCATCAGCAAACAATAAATCTGTTCCTTAAATGCCAGTTTTAACAGACCCATGTAATACTTGAAGGCAGATATCAGTCAAGTTTAAGGTCTTTGTCAAACAGCAAAAAGGAATTCAATATTCAACTTTCTTAAAATATGTTGTTCTAGAACATGAAATTCATTGATATTTTTATTTGTAGCAATAAAGTAATTATATACCTCTGTTAATACAACTATAGGAAAATTGGGAATTTTACACATCAACAACTGAGAGATACAAACATACCATTGTTTTGAATCTGCAGTTAAATCTTCACAAACTATCACAGGGCAATCAACACTTGAATGGCCATAATCTCTATCAAATAATAAATTCTATCAAATAGCCAGATAAGTAAGAATACATGTTTTCCAGGGCCCCCCATGCTACAGAATGAACACAGGCATTTAGATAATCATTACCCTTAACTTCTGCAGATAGAGTAATCTAGTAGATTAAAAAAAAAAAACAAACTAGTAGGTCTTCATTCAGATGGCTCCAGGTGGAATTATAACCTGCGGAAGTTATGATCCTCACTTTTCGAGGCTGTAATTTAATAAAGCCTATCTGCCAGTTTCTTGTGAAAATAAAACGATGATACATGAGCGTTAAGAGGATCTAGTAAGACCAGTAGTTGCTTTTACTGCTGTGCTTTAGAAGTTTCTCAAATTTAGACAGCGGTGGATGCATGTGAATACACAGAAGCATCCAACAACAGAATATGATGATCATACTCATAAACATGTTTAAATTGTAGGCATCTATTCATCCCTATACATGGCAAAATTGATCTCTTCTAGAAGTTGCGGACAAAGGTAATCAGTGGCACTATAGATTTAGATAAAAGTGAGTTACGTAATGGGTCTGGCTATGTCATCATTCTGGGGAAGCTTACAAAGGGTATGAGGATAATGAAAATCAGATCCTACAATAGGCAGCTAGGACTGCAGTACAAAATAACACAGACTGGGTGGCTTAAACAACAAAATTTAATGTCTCGTAGTTCTGGAGGGTGGAAAGACTGAGATCAAGCTGCTGGCTGATTTGATTCCTGATGAGGGCTCTCTTACTGGCTTGTAGATAGCCACCTTCTTGATAGATCCTCACACTGCCTTTTCTTGGTGTGCTCACGTGGGGGCTGCGGATGGGGAAAGTGTGCACAAGGAGAGTTCTGATTGTTTGTCCTCTTATAAGGACACCAATTACAGAGGATCAGGGCCCCCCTTATTACCTCATTTAATCTTAATTATCTCGTTATAGGCCCTATCTCCAAATATAGTCACTTTGGGGATTAGAGCTTTAACATATGAATTTGGAGGGGACAAAATTCAGTCAATATAAATGCCAAGTGTTGAACGAGGAGGGTGTTTCAGGAGTCCCAGTGATGTCTGAGGAAAATGTTCAGGGAGAGGTATCAGTAGTTTTAGATGATGAGACCTGAAGTTGTTAGTTACCCAAATTGCTAAAAGTTACTTGAAAGTGCCTGAACTTATATGATGTAATAGCGAAAAATTACATATGTAATCGAGGACCAGCCAATATGATAGAAAAGAGGACAGATTGAGCCTGTTGGACTAGTAAAATAGGAAATAAGATTGTGATGTGGGTAGCATGATCAGAAAGGCAACCAGAGGAGGTTTGCATAGCAGTATTAGTGAAGGAAATGAGTCTGGGGGTGGATGGGGATGCTGAAAAGGAAGACAGAATGCTTAGATTAGAAATACATCTAGGGGCACCTGGGTGGCTCAGTGGATTAAGCCACTGCCTTCGGCTCAGGTCATGATCTCAGTGTCCTGGGATCGAGCCCCACGTCAGGCTCTCTGCTCCGCAGGGAGCCTGCTTCCTCCTCTCTCTCTGCCT